>NC_086178.1:71171225-71827475 GCF_023053635.1 Elgaria multicarinata webbii
AGAATGGGGAACAGATGAATCTCATCTGGAAGAGAGTTCCACAGCTGAGGTGTCACCCCTGTTAAGATCCTGTCAAGTGTGGTAGCCCCAAAGCTCCTCTCTCTCCCCCCCCCCCAGTTTAGTTTAAATCCCAGCATGGTTGGAATTGGGATTAAGATAGTCAGAACATGGCAGTCATGATATAAAAATTGGCTCTAGCTAGGACTGTCTTGACTGATAAATGTTGCGGTGACATGGAACATGCATTGTTTACACTGCACATCCAGCCATATCAGTGTGCAGAAATACTTGAGTTTAGTTGTTGTACCTGGAGCTTTAGCTATTCGTAGATTTTTTTCTTTTTTAATTTGCATAAACACTCCCTGTTAAACAAACATTTCCATCTGCCACCGCAATCCCGCACTTGTAAATCTTCTGGGTTACTTTTCATAGTCACAATTGTGAAATCTCTGGGCATGGCTAGATGGGGCGATATCCCGGGGATCTCCCCGGGGTCATGCCTGGGCGTTCACATAACACACAGGGGATCCTGGAAGCAGGGAGGGATGATCCCTCCCTTGGCCCGGGATATCGCCCTACCCTTTTTGCCCGCTTTTTCTGTGGTCTTGGGATGATCCCAAGACCGCAGAACATGTGGCCAGGCATCACGGGTTGTACCGGCTCCTCACGAGTCACCAGTAATCAGAGGCTTTCTGTCAATGTCGTTTAACTATATCTATTTACAGAATATGTGTATTTATGTGTAACCTGCAGTCATAGACTGACCTCCCTTAGAATGAGGTAGAATACCTTGAATTTATTAGAGAGACTTGGACCTCTGTGAGCATTGGGCCCTACGGGAGGTATGGAGAAGGTTGAAAACTACCTGCTCTTTTTCTGTCAGGTCCAGACAGAGGAGGGTGCCAGGACCTTTCAATATATATTATACATGTCTCTCTATATATATTTTAATGGGGTGGGGCAAGGCACTCTGGGAGAGGGGGGAAATGGTTGAGTTCAATATAAAAGTAGCATCTCTCTCTCTCTCTCTCTCTCTCCCACCCCCTCTCCTTTTTTGCCATCGCCCTGTGCTTTCCCAGCCTCTTTAAATTATTTGTCCATTGAATTTTCTTCAGCTGCCATTGAACCTGCACAATCTCAGAACTTCATGGAACAGAAGGGGAAATAAAGAGAAAGGGAAGGGAAAGCAGACAGCTCTCCACCAACCACCAACCAGGTGGTATTCACAGCTATAATTTTCTCCACATGTGAACATGTGTTCACAGTTGTAAAGAGATGCTGAGTAATTGCACATGTGAGACAGCTTCTCTGTAACATCCCCATCATGTTCAAAGGCTCCCCACTCCCTGCATAAAACGCCCCCACTGACAATGGAGCAGTGACCTTTTGTTTGTCTTTAACCAAGTGCTGCTTCTCGCTAGAAATGTAATTAGTAGCACTTGTGCCGTCTTTTTTCCTAAGTGGAGCTACTGAAAAATATTAGTTACAACCCATTTTCCATTGCCTGAGATGGCCTTTGGAGTTCCTGACTCCAAAGGATGAGGAAAGGCAGAGCTATCAACTTTGTCCCTTGGGACTTCAGGCTATTATTAGGAAGGCTGATTGATTTCTCTCCCATGGTTACCTCATAGTTAATAGTTAATAGTGCTTAACTATTTCTCAAGAAAGGGAGAGAGAGGCATGCCACTGAACACGTATCACTTCTCCTGAATCCCAGAAGTATATGGGCAGGGCTTTTTCTTCTTCCTCCCTAGTAAGCAAACAGCACTCTTTATGTGCCCAGAGAGCATAGCAGCATAGAATGCAGCTTATATTGTAGCTTAGTATGATTAGCATCAGTTTTCTAAGGCAGGGGTGGGTAACTTTGGAGGGTCCGTGGCCCTCCAGGTCCCCATGGGCCACACTCCTGCCACTGCCACCATGCTGCCATAGGACAAGTTAAATTTGACCTGTTTACCACTCTGTAGTAGCTATTTAGTAAAAAGTTTTTAAAAATTCATTTTAGGACAGGCTAAATCTAATAGATTAAAGAAAGTGTACCTGTAGGTTTTAAGGCCTTTCTGAAGAGATCCCTCCAATAGTTTTCTTAGCTCCTCTAGTCAGAGAGGACATCTTCTGTGGTGCATTATCTTGTTTAGTGGTTTTAGTTTGTCTCTGCTTTTCTATTGTTAGCCACCTGGGGTGGGTGGGTCTATTTGACCAAAATGTGAGGTGGAAGTGCTATTAAATAAAATAAAACAAAACAAATCCAGGCACCAGGTGATCTTTAGTTTTAAAGAATTCTGGGATAATCACTTAATGGGCGTCACCTTAGGTAAGAACTCTTCTGCCTCATAGATATGATATCTTGAGTTATGCAGACCAGCCTGTCAAAAGGAAGCTGCGTCTGAACATCTGTTGACTGCCCTCTATTTCCTGTAATTTCTTGTGCCTGTTTCTAATGTCCCTAAGTTTTAAAGAATCACGCCTTAATGGATGTTACTTTATTGGCTCAAATAATTTTAGAGTGACATTGGGGGAGGGCTGGATGCACTTTCAATTAAGGCTATGGATATGGATATTTGGGGGGCTACTGAAGTCCAGTTCCTTGACCTTTGATAATGTTTTTGTTTGTCTGCTTGGCAAATGCTTTTCAAGAGGATTCCCCACCAGTAGAGCTGCCCATCTGCCAATAAAACCATGAGCATCGTCAGACGGGGGGATCACAGTTCTCTACTGTCGCTTCTCCGGCCTTGCTCCTGTCCCACAATACTTCCTCTTTCTTCCAAGAGAAGAAAGAGGAAGTAAACAAACAAAGTCCACGTGGCCCATTTAGGGGCTATTTTTATCACACCACGTTTCCTGCACACAGCTGGAAATGGCGGCACATTCCTTTTCCTAAAAAAAGTGTTGAATTTTGTGACAGGAAAAATGACAAGAAGGAACAGGAGGCATGTGGGAGGCAGACGGCGGCATCTAAAGGACATGTTAAAAACCATGAGTGGGCAGTAGCAAGCGTGTTATAAAACGCTCGTCTGATGAACCCCCAATAATGAAATATGCTGAAATTTTATGATCTGAATATATTTTCTAAAAAACACACCTCAAAACAACAAAAACGTTTATTTTTTGTTGAAAATGGGATACAAAACAATGGAGGGGGGACAAACTCCATAAATGAGAAGCTTACAACATAGATGCTTTCTGCTTTGTGTTTTTCTTCAATTTAAATTTCTAAGCACACCTCTCTAGAGAGGTTGTTTTTCTACTTGTATGACTATAGAGGGCAGCATTGATGAGCTGTCAGAATTCATTTATGCTAACAATTTCAGGGGATAATCAAATTAAGAGTCCACCATCTCCTTCTTTATTGCAAACTCAAAAATGCCACAAAGCATGCACGAAGTCCACAGTGTGGCAATGAAAGGGGAAAAAATGGTTATCAAAATGTACATTTTTATTTTGAAACCTCTTAGACTTTTCATCACTGAGCAGAAACCAATTTTGTGACATTCTAGAAAAGGAATGAATAGTAAGAGCAATTAGGTTTCATTTTTAATTATGGAAAGGCTCCTGAATAAAGGAATATATGATGTGCCCCGAGGCTGCCTGCATATTTTACTCTCAGGTTACCTCTAATTTAGCGATTGAAATGCAGGAAAGGAACTCTCGCATGGAGGAACATATCGAGTCTATCTCAGTCCATCATTCACTTGGCTTTGCTCCACAGAACAAGAAGTGCTTTTCATTCAGGTGTGTTTATGATGGGCAAACCTGACCAGATGTTACGGCTTCTTTGTATTTTAAAGTGAGCATATATAAAGCTATATTCGTTGGCTGGAAAGGGATACCTCTCTCTCTCTCTCTCTCTCTTCATTAGGACTGTCCCTTCTTTAGCAACTTCTACACCAGCCTGGAATAAAATAGTTCAGTACAAAACAATGATGCCACAACACCTGAGAGAATATGGGTGATTCCAGGTGAAGGGATGGATCCAGGATCAGCCTTCCACAAAAGAAAGGGACCTTCCATGGGAGAAAGGGCTCTAATTGCGGAAGCTCTGTCTGCCTGTTTTGATGTGTGGGGGGGGGGGGATCACTTCACACACACACACACACACACACACACACACACACACACACACACACCACAGCTCACTCCATTCATCAGATCTTCTGACTCTCTATGCAGTATTTTCAGGGAGCTGGAAGGACTGCTGTGGGAAGGAGGGGCAGGGAAGTCCATTTCCACCAGCACGGTTGATCTACAAATCTGGATCCAACCTGGAGCTTTTATCATGCCATTACCATAGCTCACTTGCAGAATTTTATGTAAGGGTGGGAGGGGTGTCCAGATGACATTGTCTTCCACTTGTACCCTCTTGTATTTTTCCAACTGCTTCTTGCATCTATTTTTTTCTTTCCATAAAAAAAAAATCTGTTAAAGAGGAAGTTGTGGAGTAGCTGCAGAATGCTTTTGATTGTTTCTGCTAGGAGCCCTCCATCTGAAAGTTCTCCAAGGGCCGATCTACACCAAGCAGGCTATAACACTTTTAAAACGGTATGAAAACTGTATATGTAAGGTGTCCTGGGCCTGAACAGTTGTTATAACCATTATAAACCATTATAAGCAGTAGTGTAGATCTTGCCCTCGTGTCTGCAGAAAAAAGTCAAGGAAGATCATCAACTGATAGTTGAACGTGGTCAGGTCAGTGGTGTAAGCTGGGAACTTATCTCTTGAGATGGACTATTTGGCAACATCTATTAATATGGTTTGTTAGTTTGTTGTTATTTATTTATTAACAGTGTAATCCTATGTGTTTCTGCTGGGAAATGCATTCCATGGGGTTCAATGGGACTTATACCCAGGTAACTGTATGTATAGGATTGTAGCCTTAGCGTATTTATCCACCATCTTTCAAGATATATTCACAAGTCAGCCAATGTATTTTCACAAACAATGTCAAACTAAAGAAATTAATTAAAAAGCATGGAATAAAACCAAGAGTCAAACAATCATAAACCCAAAGTGGAAGCCACAGCCAATCCCTGTTTCCCTGAAGAAATCACATTGTTCACAAGAGTGCATTATGTATGCATTTTACACAATCAAGACATAATGCATGCAGGAATCCCATGTTCTTTGCTACCTGCCTAGATTGCAGACAGCCTATAATCAGGGAAGCTCAAAAAATGGATTTTTCATTGCAAGCTCTCTGGGAATCTGGGCATGTAGCAAATCTAGGGATGTGTAAGGGAAAAAAACTGTGTCAGTATTCCATTTCTTTTCATTATTAAAGACTTTTTTAGTTTTTATATGCTCATCAGTATCACACAAGTTTCATCTCTCATCTATTAGGCTCGTCATCATTTCAGTACTTATATTCCTTTTTCTTTTTCTCTTCCTTCCCTTTTTAACTAGGTTGTTGTTGAGCTTCAGATGAACATTTTATAGCATACTCATGACTGGACACTCACTGATGTTTGCGGGTCAGTTTGATGACACAGTGATCCTCCTGCATGCTTCCCGCTCCTTCTGCCCTTTTTTCCATCACAAAATAAGACCCCCAAAACCCAACTTTTCTATACTATTGGGATATTTGTCACTTTTTCCTGCCATGTGAAGAGAAGTTGCACTCTAAAACACCCACTAGAGGTCACTGTCCCACTAAACTAGATGGGCCACATGGTCACGGCTTTCTTCCCCATGTGATTCTGCTCATTCCTATTGTGGAAGGGAACCAGTAAGTGGAGTGATGGTAAGGAAATGCGATTTACTGCCTGTCTGAAAATCCTCAGTGTTTCGCTGGGGACACTCCACACACAGTTCAAGCTTTCATTTCGTCCAAAATGAACAGACACACCAGAGGAAATCACAACTTTCCTTTTTGCCATCCACAAATGTTGATTGAGGTTCTGCTTCCACCAAATTCCAGATTGCCAGGTGCATCCGCCCTTCCTTTGAACCTTGCTTGATGCCTGCTTAACGACCCCCACCACCCCCATGGTTTGACCAACATCCTCTGAACAACGGCAGTCTATCATTGCTACTATGACTTGTAAGGCAAATGCCTGTGGCACTCGCTGTGAAGTCATTATTTTCTGAGCAAATACTGCTACAGCTCAAGCTTGCCCAACAACCACTTCCTAAGTCCTTGGCCCAAAGTCCCAGATTGGTGGGGTCTGCCTGTGCTGACCTACACTTGATAGAGGCCATCTGCATGTGGCCAAAAGAGCTCATTTTATATTCCTTTATATTCCTGAATCCGGGCTCCAATGCAGCCTTGCTATGGCACTACTTTGATAATACCAGCACACTGCCAGCATTTGAATTTCGGACATTTGAATTGGGAGGCCATCATCCCTTTCCTTTCTCAGTCTTTCCTCCAAGGGGTTGTGATAATGTCTGCGTTCAGGGGTTGCAATGAACAAATGGTTGAAGTATGTCCTAAAACAACCCTGACCACAAACCCTACAACTTCCAGTGGCTCTGCTTATCGAAGGTGCCTGCCGTAAAAATGAAAGCCTTCCTTTTGGTGGTGCCCACTTCGATTATGAGATGAGGGTTCCTGTGTTTCTGAATTCCTGTCACGGTATGACCCTAACCGTGCATATGCAGTTCGGGCCATTCACACATACCGTACCCAGCAGTGTGCTTTCCTTTTCCATTGAAGAGAGAGCCTCCTAGTGTTTAGATTAATTCCAATAGCAACAAGGCTAATATATTCCAGTGCTTAAACAGATATAAAACTGCAGCCATAGATTTTGAGCTGGTTAAGGTGAAACATCAGCATGTCTACACCTACTTTTTTATGTCTTCCAGATGGCAATAATAAAGATGTGTGACAAGTCTTAGCAAAACAGAATCAGTCTTTTTGACATTAATATAGGTTGCACGGTAGATAATATTGTGTGCGTGTGCACAAACACACACACACACACACAGGCATACCTCAAGAGTAGCAAAGGGAAACTGTGAATGCAGAGAGGTCTAGGAAGACGGCAATCCAGATAGATGTTGCCTCATCATCTGTAGCTCTGAAATTACAAAGGGGGAGGATACAGTTCATGAGTTTATATAGATGGCTATGTAGAACTTTCATACCATCTCAGATTTAATATTTTCAATGGATTTAATTCACACATTTAAACTCCAAACTTTATGAAGAGTTTTTTTTCTCTCTATTGACCTGTGCATGATTCATAGCTTAGTTTAAGCCAAACTTCTTCCCAAAAAGTTTGGCTTAATTTCTTTGTCAGAGTTTAGTCTAGTAACATAGAAAGGAATAATAAAGAACCTGCCTTTGAGTATGTGCAGAGTGCGTTTCCCTGCACCATCAAGTGATTATTTCTCTGTGAATGAAGTATCACAAATGGATGAATCAGTCAACTTCAGTTCTGCTCAGTTTCTTATTTTTCCAATCTTAAGTTTCTTCCATTCCATTCTGCATTGGTTTGCTACCCCACAAGAGTTCTTCTAGATCAGGCCTTTATAGCACCCTCACTCTGCCTCATTCTCAGAGTTTTACAGGGGGGCAGGGGTCCAGATGTCAACCTTGGCTTCTACTCATAATCCCTTCCCCTTCCCAATGTTTTCCTACAGCTTCTTCCATCTTCCCTCTCATGACGTTGTCCGCCTCCCGTACGCCTCCCACACTTTCTAGCCTTCTTTGCATCACAACTCCCTCCCCTCAGTAAGTCACTTATTTTAAAAGATGGAAGTTGCTGCTATCTCCTGCTGTGTGCACGAAAAGCAGTGGGATCAAAAATGGGCCACTGAATGGGCCACATAGATGTTGGTTACTTCCTCTTTCCAAACAGGAAGTAATGAAGGACAAACGCGTGAGCGGAGAAGCCACAGCAAGCAACCACGATTTCCCCCTGTGTGATGACGCTCTTAGACAATATGCATTTATTAGGGATGCCACCCAGGTAAAGATATCTTTGCCCATTCAATATGAGTTTTTAATTAATTAATTAATTGACCAATTAATCGGTTGATAAATTAATTAAATCTGAATAATTTTGCACATGCGAAAAATAGTTCTAAAGAAAAAAAGGATTTTTTAATTTCAGATTATTGCAAAAGAGAAGTTCCTCAGTCTCTCCCATACAGAAGGTAATGTGCCTTTTGAAGTACAATACTGTGCATGCTTACTCAGAAATAAGCCTCACTGTGACCCTTAGGATTGCTCTTGCCACCTCTAGGTTTTATAAGTAATTGTATTAACAATAATTCAAATTTTAAAAAGCAACAGTTGCTGACCAACTAATTAGGGACATCTTTTGAGTTAGTCAACATTTTTTATTGATTAATATAACCCCTTTAATTGGGTAAATATTACAGTTGCTTTTGTAAAATAACCGCATTAACCGTAGGAGAAAAATAACACATCTAATTTAGGAATATGGTAGATTTTTCTCCCCTCCCCATTTCTTTATCTTTTTTTTTTAAATTAAACACAACCTGATAATAACAATACATCAACTTAAAATAATACAATAATAATAAACTAACAAACACAATTATCTAATAACAATACATAATGTTGATAATAAAATACTAATGAATAATGAATAATAATAAGTGCACCCCACCCCCGGGACCGTTATTCTCCTTTCCAAAATTGTAACGATTCTTGTGAAGCATCCTTTCCCCTTTATTAACACAAACTCCACAAATGATCTCCATATCTCTTCAAAATCATTTCGCTTCAATACTCCTTTTTTAACTTTAATACTACACATAAACTTATCATTGATAGCACTATCCCAAACTTCCTTGTACCATTCTTCTATTTGATATTCACCTTGCTCCTTCCATTTCCTTGCTATCATCAGCTTAGCTGCTGTTAATAAATTAGTTATTAATTCTTTACTAGCTTGCGTACAATTAACCTTCGCATACATTGACAACAGTGCTATACTTGGTAGATTTTTCTTTAAGATCTGATAATATATTCTGCTCTTCCATGGTACTCTCTTATTTGTGTGGCCATTAATTGCAGCACTTTAAAAAATATAACAAGTGTAAAATGTATAATGAGATTAATAGCTGGTATAATGAACATTCTGGCAAGGCACAAAAATAGGAGTGAGGGAAAAAAGAAGAGCAAGATCTGAAAAGTTAATGATCCATTAAAGTGAATACTGGCTCTGTGCAGATCCTACATTGTTCATTATTGCATAATAAATTTAATTGACAGTGATAGATTCAGCCAAGAAAGGAGCTCATCAAATAAGCAAGAAAGCCTTCTGTTTAATTCACAGGGCAGTCACTTGGGAATTGAAAGATAATTGAATTACAGTTTATTATTGATATTAATCCCTTTGAGGGTAAGCCTCGATTACAGAAATGTCTTCTGGTATTTTATAGAGTGATGAAAACATGTGTTATTCTCCATAATATAATAATGCACACGTAAGCTATCTTGCTATGATGCTATCATTTTTTAGGGGAAAATATAGTGGTAGTAGATGAGGTCACACCTCAGTTTTATGTTGTTGCTGTTCATATCTGCCAAAAAAAAAACCCCTTCTTCTCAGCATGCTGGGAATCTCATATAGCAGAAAGTATTATTGTATAGCTCAATAAGCCTTATAATATGACTTGGGAATAATATCCTGATAAATTGTCACCCAGAGGGGATCTACACTAGTATATGAAACATGGTTTTTACAGTCATTGAACATTTTGTTTTTGAACAATTTAAAACGTAGAAGTTTTTAAAACATTTACTTACTTTTCTCTTTCCATGGGAATGCATTCCTTTTGGCTACACTAAGGGCTTTGCTAGACCTGCCGGGATAAGCCAACAGGGAGGCGGGGCCAAGGCGCGCTAACGTTAGCGCGCGCCGCCTCAGCTTCCAGACGCCAGATGCCCTGCAGCGTCCGCCATTTGTTTTTTTTAGTTTAAAGGGGCCACGTGCGGCCCGAAGACTCCGGAGAAGGTAAGGTTTTTTTTTAGTTAACCCCCCCATCCGTCCCCCCTCGCCATCTCCTGTTCGTCACCCCCCGCCCTCCCTCGCCATCTCCTGTTCATCGCCCCCGCCCTCCCTCGCCATCTCCTGTTCATCGCCCCCCTCCCTCCCTCGCCATCTCCTGTTCATCGCCCCGCCCTCCCTCGCCATCTCCTGTTCGTCACCCTCTGTCCCCCCTCACCATCTCCTGTTCGTCGCCCCCCGCCCTCCCTTGCCATCTCCTGTTCGTCGCCCCCGCCCTCCCTCGCCATCTCCTGTTCGTCGCCCCCCGCCCTCCCTCGCCATCTCCTGTTCATCACCCCCCGCCATCCCCTTTCCTGCCGGTCCGGCCTTCCCTCCCCCATCTCCCCCCCGGATCACCCCCCCGGCACGATGGGCACAGTGCTCGTATGAGCGCTGTGTCAGGTCCGTGGCTTTTCGCGGCTACTCACGAGTAAGCGAGTAGCCGCAAAAAGCCACGGACCTTGCTAGACATTTCTCAGCCCTGGCCTGAGGCCGGGGCTGTGAAAAAGGCGCGCCATAAGCAACTTCGCTTATGGCGTGTTAGAGGAGGCCTCATTGCGGCCTGGCGCCGGATTCCCCTGTGCGTCATCTGGACACACAGCAGGGAAACCGGACCACAAAGCGCGCTAAGGCCTCGTCTAGCAAGGCCCTAAGAAAAGAAATCCGTTTGTTCTTTTTCCCCATCTGCCAATTTCCCCTCCCACTTCCTCTTCTCTCTGAGAATCCTCCATCGGCAAACAATCCAGCAAGCAGCCTCCCAAAAGTGAAACTAAAAGTGTCTGCAAAAAAGAGGCTTGAAAGAAAAAAGTAGGCACAGGAGGCCCAATCTGAATCAAGGCCCAAGCATGGGGATACAGGTGCTTTTATGGTCTGGATTGGGGTGGTGGTGCTTACTCTAGAGTTAAAAATGAAGAAGATGACATACCTGCTAGATGGATAACATACCTGCTAGATCAGACATTGGGTCGGGGAGTTCCTTATACAGAGCATTGACACTGCACATTGCAACCAACTGTAGTTCTCAAGGCAACAGCATATGCAAGACGGGTGCAGCAGCTGATCTTAAAGGAGGGGCAGGTCCACTTGGGAGGAGAAGGCCCCCCAGTCTGTCAGTTTGCTCATTCAGTGTTTCCACTGGGATAAGCAACTCCCAGGTCTGTACCTCAGGGTTCTGTTCTTGGTTCCCTGCTGTTCTCCCCCTCTTTCTCTCCCACTCTCATTAACAGGCTGCTAACAAGGCCTTGCTATGACTTTCAATCTCAGACTCTCCTCCTCAACCACCCAGTCTTGCATTCTCTCCTGCCTGTCCGGTATATCCACTTGAAAGTCTCATCACCATCTCAAACACAACATGTCTAACATGGAGCTGCTTATCTTTCCTTACAGGCCTTCATCTCTTCAGTCATTCCCCATATCAGTTGACAACATCAACATTCACCCTGTTGGCCAGGCATGGAGCCTTGCCTTTATCTTTGATTCATTCCATCCTCTTCTCTGCTCTCTGTGTACAACCTGTTGCCTATGTTCCCCCCTTTAGTTTTCCCTGTACAACATTGCAAAAAATCTACCCATTTCTCTCCATCCTCTTGGCAAAAACATTGGTTCATGCCCATCTTCACTACTACAACCCTCTTGTCTGTGGTCTTTGCTCCTCACAACTTAGTCCTCTTAGCTCTACCCAAAACCCTGGTGCTCAGACCATGTAAGATCCCTCCTCAAATCCTTTCACCAGCTTTCCATCCTCCTCTATATCTAGCATAAACCCTTTATCCTTAGTTTTAAAGCTGTGACTTGCCCCACTCTTATCTTTTGTCTTTTGTTTCTCCTTACCCTTACCCATGTCCTTCACTTCTTTAACTCTGCCGCTCTCATCCACTTGAAGATCTCCTGTTCTCTGTAATTGCTTTGCCCACCTGCTCATGAAACTTGATTCCTGCCCACCCCTGTCCCTTCTAATCCTACTTATTTTTGAAATATCTTTGGGTTGATTCTTTAATACTCACTCCCAACTGTAACCTAGACTTCAGCTAGACCTCATCCCAAGACCACAGAAAAAGCGGGCTCAAAGGGTAGGGCGAGATCCTGGGGAAAGGGAGGGATCACCCCTCCCTGCTCCTGGGATCCCCTGTGCATCATGTGGATATTGCCCCATCTAGCTATGGCCCTAGTTTCAAATAAGTGAAAATGAATTAGCCCATATTTATCCCTGGCTACCCTTGCTGCTTCCTCTCTCAGTTGTTTATCCACTATCTATTTTCAATAGCTCTCTTCTTGAGGTTAAGAACCTGCTTATTTTTCCCTCTCTCTCAGGCCAGGATTGTCCCAGGGTCATCCCTGTTTATGTAAATGACACACAGGGGATCCCGGGAGCAGGCAAGGATAACCCCAGCATGATCCCAGGATAAACCTTAGGTCTAGCTAAGTCCTCAATCACTTTAAGGCACCATGTACAGTACACTAATGGTGCTGTATAAATAACAGTAACAATCTCTATGGCATAGTATTTCCTCTTTTCTGTGGTCTGTATTATTGGTAAATTATTGGTTCTCAACAGATGAATTACATCTTCAGCTGTGTCATATCAAAAGGATCACCATCACCTTTTGGGGAGAGAGAGGTGGGAGGGAGGGAAGGAAGGAGCATATATAGTTTGTTATATGCAGTACAACTATGTCAATACACTTGCATTGCAGTAATGTCTAGAAAAAGGCCAAAATTGGCCCTTGGTTTATAAAGTCCAACCTATACATTCAAAAAAGGCATGTGGTGCAATCCGACTAAGACTGTACACTTCAGCATGACTGAATATTTGAACATGATAAAAGCTCACTGACAGTAGGAAGCTTACATGTCATGTAGAAGCCTTCTCAATAATGTCCTTGTCATTAATGAATGGGGAGATTTTAACTTGGAGGAGCTTTGTGATCAGTCACTTACATTCTGAAGTGATGTCATTATAGAAGGATTGTATTCCATGCACATGGAATATATAGATTGGTTTCTATAATGCTAGCAACATTTAACACTCAGTCATTCATAACTGGCCTTTCATACTCTTTTCTTAAAGCGTTTGTAGACCTTAATCTCTTCCATTTTAATTTCAGCACATGCTTAAAAATAAATTTTCATTTATGACTGCTATAGAGCAATATACCATATTCAAGGTGGCACTATTCCTGCTCATATCCTTACCGGCCTTGCCATATGATCACACAAAAGAAACTTTGTTCACTTCTCTGCAGAGTTATTTATATGCTATCCACAAAACCTTCCTTGGAACTTACATACTCTGCTGTGATTCTTCCACAGTTCTTCAAAAACGACTATGTGCATATTATAATACAGCAGATGAAATTTAAATGATAGGGTCATGCCAGCAAAGGTGTGAGGCTTACACATTTCTCTGAGCCCTGAGAAATAAGTTATTTACAAGATTGTGTGCTTCAAAAGAGGACTGCATTCTTGATCATGTGCATGGGATCCTTTTCATTGTAGGCAGTCTATTACCAATATGAAGAGGATTTTCTTTAATAAACCATTAACCATTTCAGTGAAAAAGACATTAACTAGAAGCCCACAGTGGCTACTTACAGAATGACTGGCTATGCAGAAAAGGATTTGTCCCCTGCTTCCAGGTTTCTAAAAGGCAAATAACTGAGCATTCATGCACCATTCATTACTGACCTGGATGCATATCTTTGATGCTCAAATATCTAGATTTGATGACAAAATATTGGGTGGAAGCCAGACTTCTCTTAAGCAAATTACAGCAGTGGCAGTGTTTTTCTCCCCTTCCCCCTATTCTGTTCCAGGGTTCTGCCACCATTGCCTATCACCCTTCTTTTTGAAACTTTTCAGTAGCATACCAGCTATGATCCAAACCTAGGATGGAATCCTCATATCATTGCAATCCAAGCTCAGAGAAAAAAAGTAGTCAACCGACAGCTGTACAATTAACGATCATAAAACATTATTTTGATCAGTTACAGATTAGGGAGGGCATTTTAATAATAAATAAGATTGTTAAGGAGAATGAGAAACAATGACAATCATATCTAAGTTCTCAACATTTGTTCCTTCCTATCCTTGTCTCTCCCTCCTTCAGTTCCCTGTTTTTCTTATTGTTTATGTTAGTTGCTATCTCTTAGGTGGCAAGGCCCTTGGGTATTTTTGCCCATGTAGCATGCCATATATACTGAAGGCGCTACATAAATAATAGCAATCCAAACTTTGAACAGCCTGATCTAAGCCCAGAGTTATCCCAAGGCATTTTGTAGTCTGAAGCAGAGCACCAAATGGCACTTTCACCCTTCCCCAAGTCAAGGTGTGTAGTGCCCAAGGTTAGCCAAGTTATTTTGGAACCCGAGGCAGAAAAACTTACAGGCGTCTCAATCCCTAAATTAAATCACCAACAATTTGCTGCCCTTTCAGAGTACCCTAAATCAGCTGCCTGACGCAGCCACCTCACTCTGGCTAATAGTAGGGCCGGACTTCTCTACTTGCCCACTGTACTTTTTACTTGACTGCTGCTATTGCTGTGGCAGGGAGTCTATTTAGAGAACTTCACTTATCTGAATGGTTGAAAAGTGAGAGAGGAAACATCTAAAAGCACATACATATCCAGAACACCTGCTGGGTGGGCCGTGGAGTAAGGTTGGTCAGATCAATCTACTTTCAGTCCATGCCACTCTTGCATATATTTACTCATAAGTTTGTTCCAGCCTGTTTCCTCATTAATCTATCTATCTATAAAATACATGCAACATTCACATTTAAATATGTATTTTCATATATAATTTTGAACATATTTTCTTTTAAATTCAAAACACAAATTTATCTCAAAATATGCATTTCTAAACATATTTTCTATTAGGCTTTTAAATGCATTTTGATATGGTTTATTTGAGCCAAGACCTGCATCGCAAGATTGAAAGAAGAGCAAAATCCAACTGAGAGCTATGTTGCCGTCCACACCATTAGTTTGGGAGGTGAAGATCAGATCAGTTCACACCAGAATTTGCAAGGATCAAATCCCTCAAACATCACTAGTTGGGGTTTTAAAAAAATAAAGAATAGGTCCTGTGAGAAATACAAAGTGGATTTATCTAGCTGAAGGAACCTTTTCAATAATGGCATTTTTACTGCTCTACTACACATTTGCACAAATATACACAGAGAAGCAGTCACTTTTCATGTGGACTGTGAAAATAATTATTTTAGAAATACTTTCATTAAAACGTCATGATATAAGCCCCCCTATTTTTTCAGTGCAGCCAACTGGGCATAGAGAAGAGCTTTGTACTGCTGTGTTAGTACAGCAGAGATATGCAGCTACTGTCAGGAGACAGAGAAGTTTATATTAGAAGGCATGACCCCGGCAGGTCAGAAGTACAAAGAGGTGCTGGCTGTGAGCTACTTGCAGAATGTCCCTCTAAAAAAAATAAAAGGGAGAGAGAGAGAGAGAGAGAGAGAGAGAGAGAGAGAGAGAGAGAGAGAAGGAATTCAGCATACAAGGAGACAAGGTTTATTTTGTTTTTTAAAAGTATATCAAAGAACTAATCTCCAGCACTCCAGACTTAGATTGCTCAGAAAAGCCATTCAGATTCTTTTATAGTCATTTTATTTGTACTGTAATTCATTCAATAACTTAGATTTTTAATGCTTTTCCCCCCAAAGGCCTATTTAATGTTAGTCTGGAAGACCAGTCTTTAAAACATCCTGCCAGGGCAAGTACCACTGAGCTGATATTTCACATGAAAACAAGACCCTACTATTAATACATACAGAAGCAGCTAGAGATACTATTTTATCAACTCATTCATTCCTTTGCAGCTAACAAGAGATATTTTTTAAAAAGAATTTAAAAATAATAACCATCGTACAATTTAAGACTATCACACAGTCAAAACAGAGATGGCAGGTAAAACAATCCAGAAAGAACAAAATAATCAGTTGTCCAGATTAAATGCCTTCTTGAACAACAAATAAAGGGGTTTTTAAGGAGGTAGCAAAAAGACCAGGGCCAGTGTTAAGGGCAGGCAAGGCCAGACACTTGCGAAAGGCCCACACGCCAGCATGGGCCCACTTACAAGTGCCCCCTGGAGTTACTTGTTCACCTGCCTTGCTCTAGCCCAGACATTGGTGGAGGAGCAGTAGGGGGCCACAGACTACTTGCTCACCAGTTTTCCCTCCTGTCAAACAAGCAAGTGGTAGCAATGCTGAGAAAGAAGATGAGGAACAATAGCAGCTGACAGTGAGAAGGTAGACTCACTGAGGGAGGGATGTGTTGTCCAAGGGCCCTCAAAAATCTATAGCCATCAATGAAGGCGACAAAGAAGGAGCTAAACAGAATATACAAGAGAGGATTTTCTACAACTGGGCACAACTTGTGCCCAATATGCCAAATCGACCTCACATAAGGGTGAGGCATGCAAGCTGACCTCGGAGCTTGGGCAGGATCATATGGGAGGAGGTGGAACATATAAGAGGAGTATTTTCGAGAGCAATCCTATGTCTCTTAGACAGTGTTTAGGGGGTGGGGATAAGATTGTTCAGTTTTTGGGATCCAGGGCAGGATCTACACTACTGCTTATAACGGTTTATAATGGTTATGACAAATGTTCAGGCCCAGGACACATTACATATACAGTTTTCATACCGTTTTAAAAGTGTTATATCCTGCTTGGTGTAGAGCGGCCCCGGGTTTGGAACCAGGGCTTTGGCCTTGGAGACCAGAAACCATTCTCCCCACCCCTTCCTTCTCCCCCTCATAGCTGGCATGGTTCTCTCTGTGCCAGCTACATCTCCATGCTCTGAAATGCAGCATGTATTTAATATAATGTATTTAAATTACAGCTAGTATTTCTAAATTTCGATCTGTCTATAAATTAGCATATGCAAATGCTATGCAAATTCGTATTTGAATTCCTCTTTTCTCCTCCTTTTTGGGTGATGCATTTCCTCTTTTTATTAGTGTGTAAAGTAGCCATCCTGACCTGGGATAAGACAGATTCCTATCTTCCTATGGTGGCCAGTGTATTTCCAGACAGATTCTGCGCTCTGCCATATGATATCCCCTTCCACCAATGCAGCCTTGAGTATTCGGGCACTATCAGCCCCCAGTCACCACTCAGCTTACTCTCTTGGAAATCTCTTGAGCTTCTCAGGAGCATTTGCAGGCATGGAAGTGAGGATGAAGACAGAACCCATGGTCACAGAGGGCCCATCATGTAGCTTCCTAAGAGAAATTCCAGTTCCCCTGTCTTCAGCTGTTGCATTAGCAAAACAACACTCTAAAGGCTTTGGAAAGATATTAGACTGAATGTGCAAATCAGTATGTGCACAACACCAAGCAACTCACATATCCAGTATGGGGTAGAAGCATGTAGGTTCTAACCATCAGATAAGAGGCATAGTCCCACTAAAGGGCAGCTGAAAGCTATGTACTATGGTGCATTAATGTACTGTAGTGCACTGTAGGAATCCGCACCCCCCCACACACACACACACTTCTCTGATTTGCCCACCAATAAGCTCCAGCTTGCTTGGCTACTCTGCTTGGGAATGGCAGTGACAGGTTAGTCCTGGTAGTCTTATCATACATTCCCTTAGTCAGACTAAATTCCCACTGACATCAAAGGGCTAAAGAGTGCGTGATTAAGCCCTATGTATAACTAGATTCTAAATGCACCTTGGTTCCCAGCTTCATTTGCACACAAGATGAAAGTAAGCAAGTGATTATATGTTCTCAGATAATTGCACACATTATTAGTCTTCGGTGTGAGACAAAGCTTCTTTATAAACAGAAAGTTTGTCACTGCCAGAGGTCCACTTTAAAGCTTTCAGCTGACCAGTTTCACAGGCTACCTAAAAAACTTGTCTCTCTGCCGAGCACAAAGTCCTTCACTCAAATTTAATTACTGTCAGCCGGAATGCTATAAAGTAATTTATGATATAGTGGTGATACTGTTTTCAGAGTATATATATATATATATATATATATATATATATATATATATATAAATAAAACCTGACTTAATTTGAAAAATAGTGTTTTGGGTTTTTTTATATATATATTCATGCTTTCAGTTCCCAGTGTCACAGATCTTTTTTTTTTAGTAAGCTGGAACAAATAAGAACCACCCCCAGCCCTCTCCTTTGTGTTCACGCCCAGCAAATTATGCCATTCCTTGGACACCATTACCAATGTTCACTTTATACTCTTAGTAAGTTAGGAAACTGCTTTGTTTTGCGTCAGACTATTGGTCTTTCTAGCCTAGTATTGTTAACACTGAATGATAGTGGTACTTGTGAGTTTCAGACAGGAGTTCTTCCTACCCTATCTGGGGATGCCACAGATCAAACTTGGGACCTTCTACATGCAGACCAGGTCTACTATTGACCTATGGCCATCCCTCTTCAGTTTTTACATATGGATCAAGGTCTTCAAATGGTGGGTCTTGCTAGGCTGCAGTGAAACATTTTGTAAACTCCACTATACACTACTGTTTGTCCCAGAGTTGTATTAATAAAACCAGTCAACTTCTTCCTTTATCTACAAGTCATCTATCAGCTATCACTTTTATAGAAATATTTTAGTGCTCTGCAATGTTTGGAATATGAGATGGAGCATTGTTGTATAGGTGAGCAGCAGAACATTTTCCATAACAAGGACTACCCTGGATATAAGTTAGCCAAAGATCAACAGCTATCTTCAATGTGTCGGCAAATGCACTGTCATAATTTCCATGTCGTTTACATTTAGTGACAACTGAATGCAGCAAGATGAACAGAGTAGGTTCATCTTGTGACCTATTCTGGATTTCTTAACCTCAAATGCTTTGAATCAAATTTTGCTATAGAAATCATAATGCATCTGTACTTTACTTTTGCACATAGACTAGGATTAGATATTTGACAAACAAAACAAAACATTTGTTTAAATGATATTAGTTTAATATTAGTCAAGTATTTTAAAGCATTAACTTTATTAGAATAACAGAAATATAATTTTATCGTTAATAGTTGTAATGATATGCTAATTACAAAAACTAATTAGTAAAGAAGGGTGGTCTGGTGGGAGTATTTCCCCTCCCCAATGAGCTGTAGTTTGCAGGGTTGACCCAAACATTAATTTATTTTTTTAAGGAAAAAGATGGCATCTGTTGATGCTATGGAGCACCAAGAGGGTCAAATTTGGCTTATTTGCAAGCTAAATTTGATCTTTTGGCAGCTCCTACACAATGGCATTCCTAGCTTCATTGAATATTTGGCAATATTTGACCACAGCCAAATCATAGGTAATCAATTGACAATAACTGACCAAATCAATTGCCCGGCAGGCCTATTCTAACATAGACTAGCCTGAAGGTTTTGTACCTAGTTATGAGCATGATTTCTAGTTTAACAAAGCTTAAGCTATGATTAATTTGTTAGTTTTTAAGGCCACAAGTCTCTTTGACTGCAGTGCTCTGCCCACTTGCCCACTTCTCCTTTTACCTCCCCTTACCTTTTCCTTTGTCTTCTTAGATTGTCACCCTGTGGACAGGGACAGTCTAGTTTTACTGATCCTACGTAAGCCACTCCAAGGGCCTTTTTGGCTGAGGAGCCAAATATATAAATGAAGAGAGAGAGAGAGAGAGAGAGAGAGAGATCATCTTGCACTAGGTTGACAATTAACCTTAGAATAAAAGCAGTTGCCTTCTGTTAAGTCTGCCACTTTTTCCTGACTTTGGAATTGGTTTTGATGTATCTGCTTTCTTCTTCCTTCATACCATCATTCAAAGAATTCAGTCCATTAAGACTCTTCTCTCACTATCTGTCCCTAACCTCACCGATGATTGGCTGCTCTTCTTTCTTTCTTTCTTTCTTTCTTTCTTTCTTTCTTTCTTTCTTTCTTTCTTTCTTTCTGTCATGCTCTGCAAGAAACTGACTCTGAGTGGGCTGTAGAAATGACTATTGGCTCTTGTTGTTTGCTTGCCAGTCTTATTGCCTGACAATTATGTCGGTCAACTTAAGTCATTCGAGTGATTACATTTCCACTGTCTCATCAAACCAATGAGATCTTGGAAGAAGGGAGCCCAGGAAGAGATAGCATTTTGTTCTAGTCATATTTCTTTGTGTGTGGTTGCTCTAAGGTCAAGATATAAATGATAACACAATCCATAGTTCCTTGCATGTTGTTTGGCAATCCACGAGAACTCCACAATCCTCCCGGACAGGACTGTGAACCGCTCAGAGAGCTTCGGCTATTGGGCGGTATAGAAATGTAATAAATAAATAAATAAATAAATAAATAAGGAGGGGAAGAGAATGCAAACAGGCACAGGGTAGGGTAAACAGGCACTGGGTAGGGTAAAACTAACAGTATAAAGTCAGAACAAAATCAAGTTTTAAAAGCTTTAGGAAAAAGAAAAGTTTTTAGCTGAGCTTTAAAAGCTGTGGTTGAACTTGTAGTTCTCAAATGTTCTGGAAGAGCGTTCCAGGCATAAGGGGCAGCAGAAGAAAATGGACGAAGCTGAGCAAGGGAAGTAGAGACCCTTGGGCAGGCGAGAAACATGGAATCAGAGGAGCGAAGAGCACGAGCGGGGCAATAGTGTGAGATGAGAGAGGAGAGCTAGGAAGGAGCTAGACAGTGAAAAGTTTTGTAGGTCAACAGGAGAAGTTTATATTGGATTCTGAAGTGAATTGGAAGCCAATGAAGAGATTTCAGAAGTGGAGTTACATGGTCAGAGCGGCGAGCCAAGAAGATGATCTTAGCAGCAGAGTGGTGAACAGAAACCAATGGACTGATGTGAGAAGAAGGAAGGCCAGTGAGAAGAAGGTTGCAGTAGTCCAATCGAGAAATAACCAATGCATGAACAAGAGTCTTGGCAGAAGAGACAGACAAAAATGATCGAATCCTGGCAATATTATACAGGAAAAAATGACAGGATTTAGCTACTGCCTCAATATGAGGAATAAAGGAGAGCGAGGAATCAAATATAAAGTCAAGACTATGAGCTTCCTTGACTGGAGTAAGTGTAACATCATTGACAGTAAGAGAGAATGAGAGATGAGGAGAAGGTTTAGGAGGAAAAACAAGTATTTTGTTTATTTTGTTTATAAACAAGCATTTTGTTTATTTTGAAACCTGAGAGTGGGGTCCGACAAAGACCTCTCCCTTCTCCTGGAAGTAAAAATACAACCATAAATTAAATAAGTGATTTGCTCCATTTCATGATATCCAAAATTTGCTGCCTATGGTGGTTGCTCCATTCTTCCTAATAACAGGGCCGGGGTGGCATCTGAAGAAAAGATTATTGCTGTGTTGGGTTAGGAGGGCCATAAAATTCGTTAAGTTTGGAAGGGAGGTGTACCTTCAGGATTTCTGAAGGGAAAATAGAAATAGTGGTGAAAGTGGGATGTTGCAATCATACCTAATTCCTTCAGATTTAAATTCTGAAAAGGTGATTATGCTCTCTCTCCATTCAGGTCATTTTTTTAGAATCCAAAGGATATAGAACAATTTTTCTAACTCCATGTTTTATATTTCACTTGCAAATGAGTCACATGTTTTTTGTTATTGGTAAAATGCTGGTTTTGTGCTTTTCTTTTCTTTTTCTTTCTTTCTTTTTTATTTGTCAATGTGTTTTGGATATTGAATTCATTGCCAGCTATAACGTTTATAAAACTGCTCCTTTATACAAGTGAGCGCTGCCCATAACTTGGTGGACATTTTTTTTGCCAAATTGAAAAGAGAAAATCCAGAATATGGCAAATCTGGGGGGAAAGTCTCATATGATTTGAATTAAATTTAGATAATATCTACACTTGGCTCATCTGAATTTGGAAGGAAAGTCCATCTGAATGCCTCCTCAGAGACTTCTCTTTTGCGTAACTTTTTATATCAAGAAGTATAAACTTTTGCTCCTTTTGCAAAGGGGGAAGGAAGAAAGGACAATAGATCAATCCCTTCAAAGACGTTACTGTAGCATCTAGATATTTTTAAAATGTGGGGGCTTAAAATGAAATGGTTGTGTTATAACTAACACTGATTTGTGAATGGTCACTTTTAATAACTTAATTGCCACTGTCTATTTTCTGTATTTCATTTCCTTCTGACCTCACTGTTTACAAATCTCCACATGTGTATATAGACCTGCAGCTTAGGATAACACTTCAGGCATCTGATGAAGTGGTCAGTGTCCACAAATGTATGTGCCATATGTGTTAGTCTTTAAGGCACCACGAGACTCTTCGTTATTTTTGCTGCAACAGACTAACACAGCTGCCTCTTAGGAAATACCTGTGAACCCTATAGCCCCCTTTGTGAATGAATTGTGTGAAGGGCACATCATATGATTAACACTGAAAGGAGACACATTGCTTGCCCATCTCCTTTATGTGATTTTCATGTTTCGGGTGGTGGAACAAAACCTGGCACAAAAACGGTACAAAACTAGCACAAAACTTTGGCCCAGGTTTGGAGTTCATATGAGAATGGCCCTGTTCGGAGAACACACTAGACCATGATGGTTACACATTTTTAGCTAAACATTATGGCTTAGCGCATCATGTGAACCATGACTTAGTGTGTTGTGTGAACCATTCCTAACCATGGTGGCTACATAACCATGGTTTAAACACACTCACTAACCACTTGCTGCAAAAGGTTTAGTGGCTTAACCATGGCTTAGCATGTTGTCTGACCAGGCCCAATATGGAATTTTTTGCATTCTCCAGGTAGTATTGTTGCGAAATTTTGCCTGGCTCCATGAGGGCAGCAGATACCCTCACATCTGGCCCTTGCAGGCCCGGGAGGACCCACCCTGCACTAGCACAGATCTGCCCCCAACTGCTTGCAAGCCTTCAAGAGCAGTCAGGCATGGGTCCACCCTGACTTCTGGGTTGTGCCCTTTGCTCCTTTGCCCCCACTGCATTAATGGCAGCCGCCATTAACTAAGCAGGTGAAAATACACAATTTCCCCAAGGCTGGGAAACTTGCGTATTCCCTAAGGCTGAAGAACTTGCATAATTTGTAAGCAAGCACAATTTGTGTCATCGCACAACATCATGAGTGATCATGAGATAAGGCGTCAGCCTTAGCTTCCAGTTTCCTGGCTTTGTGGAGTTTGGATCAAGGTGAGGAAGCCTTATCATCTGGTCTTTTAAACTGGCAGGTTTTTTTTATGGTTGAATCTATTGAATCTACAACTGTGGCTGCAATAATTATGCAAAAGATATGGCTTACATGCAATTAATATGTTCTGTTGCAGTCATGATAAAATCCCCCTACTTCAGATTAATAACACAGGAATACACCTTAGGCCAGGTCAGACTCTTTGTCCATCTAGCCCAGTATTGCTTATCTGACCGGCCACAGCCTTCTGGGATCTCTTTGACTCCACCAATTGTCTCCTCCTTCCAACTGGAGATGATAGGGACTGAAGCTGGGACCTTTTCCTTTCAACACAAGTGCTCTTATGTGTTTGTTGCTTGTGGGGAAGGCAGGGCCAGTGCCAGACTATTTTGCGCCCTAGGCAAAGTGAGCTACTGGCACACACACACACAACCCAATTGGCAACTTTGATTTTTTAGAACAGATGTTTTGTAGAAAAAATAAAAAGCAGAAAATTTGAAACATAAGAACATAAGAAGTGCCATGCTGGATCAGACCGAGGGTCCATCTAGTCCAGCACTCTGTTCACACAGTGGCCAACCGGCCATTGGCCAGGGATGAACAAGCAGGACATGGTGAAACAGCACCCTCCCACCCATGTTCCCCAGCAACTGGTGCACACAGGCTTATTGCCTTGAATACTAAAGATAGCACACAACCATCAGGGGTAGTAGTCATTGATATATCCTTTACCTCCAGGAATTTATCCAACCCACCTTTGAAGCCATCCAGATTGGTGGCCATCAGTACATCTTGTGGTAGTGAGTTCCATAATTTAACTATGTGCTGTGTGTAGAAGTACTTCCTTTTATTTGTCCTGGATCTCCCACCAATCAGTTTCATGGGACCCCGGGTTCTAGTATTTTGAGAGAGGGAGAAAAATGTCTCCCTGTCCACATTCTCCATATCATGGATCATTTTGTACACCTCTATCATGTCTCCCCTTAGCCTCTTTTTTTCCAAGCTAAACAATCCTAGTTGATGTAACCTTCCTTTGTAGGGGAGATGCTCCAGACCCATAATCATTTTAGTTGCCCTTCTCTGCACTTTTGGCAGGAAAAATACCAGGGGAGCGGGCATTTTCTTAGTGGTGCCTGCCTCTCCTTGAACACCTTAGAAGAGAAAAGGGGGGCTCTACATTTCCCTCCTACCCCATCCCCCTCCTTAACAACAGAAAGGGTCACGGTGACTTTCCCTCACTCCCAAGAAAAGAATCTAACTCCTCAAAGTCTTGCTCCCGGGGAGGCCGACATGGTCAGGGGGTGTCGGGCAGCGCCAGTCCCTTTGCTTTCAATCTCTGAGGGGGGGGCGTTTCCTCGGGAGCAAGTCCCCCAGACCTGGACAGCCCCTGCTCCTGAGGAGATCAGCCTAGGCGTAGATGGCAACTGTCCCCTGCCATCCTGTTTCTTGCATACACAGGGTGCCTTACGCGCATCTCTCCTCTTCCTCCCCCTCAGATTGGGTCCAGTGAGCTCCCCTCCCTCCTGAGGAGGCAGAGGCGGCACCGTGCAGCCAGCCGAGCGTCCGCCCCGTGAGGCCCCCTCTCTGGCCACACCAGGCCCTTTGCTTCCAATCTCCGGGGGTGGGCGGCTCCTCAGGAGCAAGCCCCCCAGACCTAGATGGCCCTTGCTCCCTAGGAGACCAGCCCAGGCGCAGATGGCAAGTGTCTCCCCCGCCATCCTGTATCTTGAGCGTGCAGTGCCTTATGTGCGTCTCTCCTCTTCCTCCTCCTCGTCGGATCGGGTCCAGTGAGTTTCCCTCCCGAGGAGGTGGAGCCATGCAGCCAGCCAGCCAGCCAACAGAGCATCTGCCTCGCGAGGCCCCCTCTCCGGCCGGGCGGTGCGTGCGAAGGGGGCCAGGCTGGTGAGGCTCCCGCTGGTCCCATAGAAGCGCGTACACACACACAGAGTGCCCCTCTGAGATCTGCCGCTCTAGGCCACTGCCTTAGTCGCCTATATGGACACGCCGGCCCTGGGGGAAGGGTTCTCAAGTCAAAATCATGGCCCACCTGAAATCCTTATTTTATCTGACATAGAAGCTTTTCACTTGGGCTGAGGGTGTTATTTGGATGGTGGAAGCACTTCCAAATGAACAGCATCCCCCAAGAAGAAACCGGAGATGTCACCGTTCTCATGAGATGATGTTCTCATGTCAGCAACTCAGCATTGGAATGAACTCTAATCAGCCACAGCCTCTGGTATATTACACAGTTCTGGCATTAAATCTAAACAAATTGCTCATAATAACTTGACAATCTCTAATGAGAGTTTCTATTTAGTGACCCATACACATTCCTACTGACTGGGCAATGACTCCTCTCCAATACACTAGTAAGAAATCGCAATCAAGTGATGTCCCACACCAAAAGTTCCCTGCATGTAGAAAACTTAACAAAACACAGAGAAGGATAGATTAGAACCCCTTTCCCTGAAATACAGCTTTGTTGTCTATGCAGGAGAACCTTTGGTGATTCGAATCCTGTCTGTTGCAAACTGAAGTAGTGGTACAGCACACCATGAATGACAGTGCGCTCTTTTTGAATGTGGGCTTGGTTATGTTCCACATTTTGTGAACTCAAGTATGTTACTCAAAGAAGCCAAGTCATGAACATTGACTTGATTTGTATGTGTTACTCCAAGTGCCAATGGTGAATCTGGATTTCATTTGCACCGCATTTGAACTTTTGTAGTCATGGGACAGGCGGTGGTGCTTAGATGCCTTTTGAATTGTTTTGGGAGGCATGGCGTTTCCACATACACAACTTAGGCTTAGACCAACTGCTAGTTTGTTGCCCTTGGCACCTTGCTCAGGGAGAACACACTTAAACTGAGATGACGAAATTCTAGCTTTCCAAATTAGACCGACTTAATCAAATGACATCAAGAGCAACATCTCATGCAGCAAAAGGGAGCAATGTGTCAGTGGTTAGAATGTCATTTTGTTGTGTGTGTGTCATTCTACAGTGCCAGCTGTTTTGCTGGTATCAATTATGTAACCCGTCTTGTATTTCCATTGGGAAACCTCAACAATTGTACAGTTTCCTAGGAGAGAAAGACATTGTCTATTTGTTAGTGAAATAATTAGAACCGAAGTTGGCATCAACTTTTCCCAAGGGTGCGAGGGGCTGGGAGGGAAACATGCTCATGGCTAATAAGGACGTGCTCCATCATAAGTCCATGTCTGCCGAATGCCAAAACACAGACAAATATACAAAGTGTTCTGTAGGCGGTCATTTGAAACCCATCCCTGGTATGCTGTGTACTGATTGATTAACAGAACGTTTCTTTGAAAATAAAAAAAAACTCATCCAGGCTGCAGGAAGTCTTGCTTTTGCTTTCTTTGTAAATGTTTAGGATTCTGTGCAGCAAACTGTATCCTGTCCTCACATGCAAGTGAAACAGACTGATAACTGGGATTCTAAGGGCTTCTTTAAACAAGTGATTTATACCATGTGCATGGCTGGTCAGTCACAGGTGTTTGTGGGTCAGTTCAATGATGACATGAGCCTCCTGTGCGTCTCCTGCTCTTTCCCCCAGTTATTCCATTTAAAAAAACAAAAAACAAAAAAACTCAGATATCCTGATTCTTTTGAAATATCTAGGGATTTCCAATAGTGTGCAGCCGAAGTTGCACTACAAACACCCGCCAGAGGGCGCTGTCCCATTCAAGTATATGGGCAGGGAAGTTTTCAATGATCGCCCCTCTCCTCCCGTGTAATTCAGCTCATTACAACCACAGAAGAAAAGCAGGAAGTAAAGCAAGGTAAGCAAATGCAATTTCCCTCTAATCTAAAGAGCCCTAAATTTCATTCTCAAAACTGTTGCACTTTATGAGACAGCTACTTTATTTCACCAAGGTTTAATAATCCCTGGAAATTTAAGCCCTGCACTCCCACTGTTAAGCATACAGTTGTAGTTGCTGATAAGTGTAGAGTTACAGTACATACGGTTCTAAGAAGTCACAGTGCATCATCATCCGGCCTCTCTGCTCTGTCCCTAACATGATTTTTGTTTTGTTTTGTTCTGTTGCTTCTCTCCTAGATCTGCCATGTGCTTCACCATATTCTTTTAACCCAGGGCTGGGGAGCCTGTGGCCCTCCAGATGTTGTGAACTATAACTCCCATCATCCCTAACCATTGGCCATGCTGTTTGGGCTTGATGGGCTTTGGAATCCAACAACATCTGGAGGGCCACAAGTTCCCCCACCCCAGTGCATTTCTGGTTGCAGAGGAAAAGCAGAAGGAGGAGGAGGAGATATTGTGTACTAGGTGAGGATGAGCTATACAGACCAGGGAGGCCTGGTTCTTACTTTGGATGTGTGTCAGATTTGGCTGAATTCTATATCCAGTACTGAATCAGACTGATTTTGAAAATATTCAGGAGATGTTTTAATCAAAGCAGAGATCCACTGAAGTAGACCCAAAGCAGAGATCCACTGAAGTAGACCCAAAGCAGAGATCCACTGAGGTAGACCCAAAGCAGAGATCCACTGAAGTAGACCCAATCTGAATGCTTCATTAGCGATTTGGCGAGACACAGAGACTGTGGGACTTGGGAGGGTGAAGAATGCAGGATGTTCAACTCCTTGCTTGGAGAATGCTAGTTGTTCAAGTCCTTCTGCCTCTGTCACTTGTCCTGTTCACCTGAACCCATGAGGACTTAATGTATGGGGACAGGGCTATACATGTTGGCCACACTCTCTATATCCTCATGTACACCAGCTCCATCTTCAATCTTGCCTTGCAAGGTCTGAAGGGGCATTCTACTCACGTCCCCTTGTCTTGCAAATTTTAATGTCCCTATCACATTTCTATTCATGCTCTCCATATTAAAACAAAAACGAAACCCCAACAACACCAGGGTAGGGAGAAGGGGAGAAGGATACAAGGGGGCATCATTTTGTTAATGTCGGCTGTAGCTCCTAATCACAGAGAATGGTTTTACCAGGGCTCTCTAATCACAGGGCTTTTGGGGAGGGATGTTGAAGTACTAAATCACTGGACTGTTCCAGAGTTCAGTGTCCTTTGTTGGTTCTCTCTCCCAGGAACAGGAATATTAAAACAGGTTTCAATGCAGCCTGTGGGACTTGGGAGGATTAAGAATGCCAGATGTTCAAGTCCTTCTGTCTCTGCCACTTGTTCTGTTCACGTGAACCCATGAGGACTTAACACATGGGTAGGGGGACAGGGATGTACATGTTGGCCACACTCTCTATATCGCCATGTGCACCAGCCCATCCTCAACCTTGCCATGTTGAGCGGTAAGATCTGAAGTGTTCTACTCATGTTCACTTGAAATGCAAATTGTAATGTCCTGATCACACAGAGTTCTATTCACATTCAGGTGAACCCAAGTAGAATATTCCTTGAGACCTTCCTTCTCAGTGTGGGCAGTTCAGAGACTATGGGGCAGGGACTAGTATGTACAGCCCCATCTCCCTACCCAGTGTTAGCCCTCATGTATTCAGGCAAATGCCAGAAGAGGGCTAATGTACGCTCCTATCCTCCATTCCTATGCTATTACACTTTCTAAGACTTTAATTCCAATTGATCATAAAACAAAACAAACTGTTTTTCATTCATCATAACACCCTAACCCCTGCACCTGTCCTTCTGAAATGTTGCATGTTTCTTGCCTTGGGACATCTCTATGATGTACACCATTTTTATACAAATTGCCCCGAAAAACCCCTGGGGCAGATAGGAAAGAATGGCAGAGGTCAGTAGATATCACAAAAGGGTGCTCCACTGACATGTCCTAATCTGGAAACGAGCATTTCTGCTCATTTCTGTGGTTGCTTTTAAGAAGCGCTCATTCCTGCAGGTACAATGGAAGGAAGCACCACAGCAGAACAGCGGAGGATGGTGGCCCTGATGTGAGTGAGTTGGTGAATCTGTTCCAGGTTTCAGGCAGAACCAGGCAGAACTGTAAAAGAGCGCTCCAAGGTGCGAAGCAGCCTCCAGCCTCCTCTGGTACATGATACGTGCCCAGGTCTTGCAGGACTCACAGAAAAAGAGGAAATGATCACATTTTGATGGCCAAACTGAAGCAATACCAAAAAAGAAAAAGAAAAAAAAGTCAGCAGAAATATTTGTCTTTGTATCAATCATCTAGCAACATAATTTTCTTTAGGAGGGTTTTACAGGACATGACCCATTTAATTTTGACATTTTGTATATTTTACATGACAGGAAATGAGAGCAAGGTATAAAATAACAAACTACATTTTGTCTATAACAAATTGTGCTTTTATTGGAGAGAATGTACAGATTTCTCTGCTAACATTCACATTATTTTTTTTATTTTTAGCATTAACATTATTATGACTAGCCTTTAATTATTTCCCATAGCTTTGCACAATAAATCTGGTTACCCTGTGTCAAAAGGTTAAAAGTTTCTTCTATTATTCTTTCTGATATTGGTATTTTCAAAACCTTCCTACATTTCTTTCTAGAGCTGGTTTGTATAACTACAGGGTATGGGATCCAAAGTTGCACAAATGGAAGGCATCACCACTTGATTTTTGGCAATCCGGCCCTTTCACCCTGTGCCTCAACCCACTCTCTCCAGGAAGGTTCTTCAACCCTCCTTTGAGAATTTTTCCAAGCTTAACTTTGGTTTGTCCCAAACTTTGAGAATATTTTTTTAAGCTGGCATGAAAATTCATATGCATTTTTTTCTGCGCAAGTTTGCTTAACATATACATCTTGGCAAGCAATTTTCATAATATAATGCATTTTTGTATATTACTCAACTTAATATTATTTTAAGTAATGAATATGTTGCTGGGTGTGCTCGTATGTGGGTTTTGATTGGAGAACTCCATTGCAAAATTCGGTCACAATAACTTTACACAGGGCCTTGCTAGACCAGGGGTTAGCGCGGTGCGAGGCCCGTGCTCATCCCTGTGGGTCCAGATGATGCACAGGCGAACCTGGCCTCAGCCAGGCCTCGAGCCGCCTTCGTACCGCACTAACGGGAACCGCTTGTAGCACGGCTGTTCTTCCCGCAGTCCCGGCCTCAGGTCAGGCTGAGGCCGGGACCGCGGGCATGTAGCCAGGTCTGCCGCTTTCCCCAGCTACTGGATTTACTCCCAAGTAGCCAGGAAAAGTGGCGGATAAGCTGCAGTGCTCCACAGGAGCACTGTGGCCATCAGGGCTATGGTGGGGACATGGGGGGGGGGGGCGGGAAACGGAGGCCGGGGAGATCGGGGGGGAATCACAGCCCAGGGGACATCAGGGGGAATTGCGGGTGGGGGGACATCGGGCGGGGGATCACACATCGCAGGGGGGGCAGGCAGGGGAAGGAGAACGGGACCGGGGGGGACATCGGGTGGGGGATCAGACATCATGGGTGGGGTGGGCGGGTGGGGGAAGGAGAATTTAAAAAAACCCAACCCCTACTTACCTTTCCTGTCTCCTGCCACTTTAAAAATAAAAAATGGCGGCCACAATGGCTCTCCTCCAGAGCTCATTGCAGCTTGCGTCTGAATAAGGGCGAGATCTCGCGTTATTCATAATGTGAGGTCTCCCCTCCTCTCCCTGGATTCTCACTTAGGTCTGGCAAGGCCCACAGTATTTTAAGTGTGGTCGCACCATAAATTTGAATAAGGGGAGTATGATCTTGGCCATTTTATTCTTTTCCTAATTGTGTCCCACATGGACCTTGTATTTTTCACTGTGACTGCACACTGGGTGAACATTTTCATTCAGTTGTCTACCATGACCTCAAGTTCTCTTTCTTTTTCAGTCACTAGTAGCTCAAATCCCATCAGCTTATTGATAGTCTATCAGTGAAGAGACTACAGAAAGGGAAACCGAGGGCAGAAGGAAAGTTTAGCACTCCCATCACACACATACAGACAAATTCACAGCCCTTTATCTCTTAGAATTGGATTCCATCCCACTTTCTACATGATTGGGGCAGACCCACATTTAAAGAGATGGAGCTGCTGCTATCATGTCTCCTTTCACTTTGATAAAGCAACCAAGCCCAAACTATCTGGATAGCTTGGTTAGTTTAGTCTTGTCCAAACATATCACCGTTTGAGCTTTACAGGATACTACAAACATGTTAAGGAGATAATTACGGTGAAGTCTAATTAAATGTGTTGAAGAACGCATTGGCAGCTCCTAAAACTGTAACCTGAGTGTTGCAAGAAATCAGATCATAACATTTCTGCAATAAAACGTTTATGCAGTATTAAAGCTGTGTGTGTGTGTGGTTTCATACATGTGACATAAACTGAAAATCGAAGTTGCAAGGTTTAGAATTTGATGTTTTCATTTCACTTCACTGAGTCCTCCACGAAGATTTCAGCAAACAGTGAAAGTTGATCCCCAGTCCAGAGTTACAACATCCACATCAGTCAACTACCAATGTGTTTCTATCTGCATGTATCTGAATCAGACCCTTGTTCCATCTAGACCAGTAGTGTTGACTCCAACTGGCAGCACCTTTCCAGGGTTTCAGGCAGAAATTTTTCCAGTCCTATTTGGAGATGCTGGGGCGTTGAACTTGGGACCTTCTGCATTCTGCCACTAAGCTATGGCCTTTTCCCCCAATATGTGCATGCCTAGACCCTCAACAGATGGTCAGTATTGGGGTTATAGCTCAGTGGTAGAATACATGCTTTGTATGCAGGAGGCCCGAGGTTCAATCCCTGACTTCTCCAGATAGGATTAGGAAAGAATCCTGCTTGAAACCTGGACAGCTGCTACCAGTTAGTGTCAACAGTACTGGGCTAGATAGACCTAGGGAGGTTGTGGGCTCTCCCACACTAGAGGCATTCAAGAGGCAGCTGAACAACCATCTGTCAGGGATGGTTTGGGGTGGATTCCTGCATTGAGCAGAGGGTTGGACTCGATGGCCTTGTAGGCCCCTTCCAACTCTGCTATTCTATGATATGATTCTATGACCAATGATGTATCTCAGTATAAGGCAGCTTCCTATGTTCCTGTGTTCCTAATCTATTGCAGGAGTCATGCCTGTGGCCCCAAGTGTTGGGTGCAGAGACCTTATGCCAGAAAATATGTGTGCCTTGAGGTGTAATCCTATGCATTTTTGGATGGGGAATGCTGGGAATTGAAGGACATTTTCTGTCTCAACATGCACAAAATTGCACCTTTAGCACACTTTGGGAATATCCTCCAGCAAGTTAATGCCACTTTCCTTCACTTCACTTCAATGAGGAGAGGCGAGGAGAAGAGGAATATCTTTATCTGACCTTAATTCAACTGAATCCCCATTATTCAATTTTCATTCTCCAGTTATTTAAGATCTCCTGTCTTTAAATTATTATAATGAAACTAGTAGGAATAATGGTACTCAGAAGTGATTCTGATATGACCAGGCTAGTCTCTCACAAGGAAGTGTTCTCACAAATGGTCTATTTCTAATCACAGAAGCTATGACCTTATGAAGCTATGACCTTATGCAAACCACTACTCCAACTTTCTACATCAAATCAGTGCCAATCCCCTCCAAAGTGTGACGCACTCTTAGTGCCAGTAACTTGAACCCTTCATTGGCAAACAGTGTGCTGAATCAAAGGAACAAAAAGTTGTGGTGAGAAGTCCCACCCAGACGATATAAATGTTTGTTTTCCCATTTATACCCTACCAGTATCATCAGACAGAAAACTAAAATTCATGTTGTCATCATCACCAGCTTTGAGTAAAAAATGTCCATGAAAAGAAAATGGTCTTACAAGCCCATTTAAAAGCAGGTGGTGGAGCAAATTAAACTCCTTTAACAAGCTATTCCATAGTGTAAACACCACAACTGAAAGGACACATTCTCTCTTTTTCTCCACCAGCTGGTGAACGGACATCAAGGAGAACCTCCTAATAACTTGAGATCTCAAACTGATTTATATGGGAGTGGGGAAACCAATTCCCAAGATACCCTGGTCCCAAGCTGTTTGGTGTATTGTGCCACTTGTGCGAGCCGTTATTTGACAGAGTCTCACTGAATGGGTTCACACAACATACTAACCCAAACTCAATAGTTGAATGTGGGTTGTTGTTGAACCATGGGTTGTTTGCCAAACTGTGGATTAGCATGTTGTCTCAACCCAGGCCATTTTCTGTAGGGTGGCTTGTTAACCATGCAGGGTAGCTTATTTTTTTTTGAACAAGGCACCTTGAGAACCCCTGATTTGTTGTTGGGTTATTCAGGGTGGTTAACAAGCCACCCTGCATGGTTAACAAGCCACCCTGCAGAAAGGAGGCTGGGTTCAGACAACACACCAACACATGGTTCAACAAACCATCCATGGTTCAACAACAACCCACACTCAACCACTGAGTAAGGGGTAGCACATTGGGTGAACAGCCCCACTCTCTCAATATTATCTGAATTGAGGGACAGTTCATTGTGAATGTTAATTACAAAATGTGCAACTTCTCATTTACTCCATAGTAAGCATGTGGGACCCTGATCTGGATTAGGATCACCATCCAGGGTGTGGGGTGGTTTAACCCTTCCATCCCCTGCTGTTTCCTTTCTGAAATCTTCTCTCACACATCAGTTTCAAAAAGCCTCTATTGGTGCTCAAATTATCCTTACTAGGAACACAACTACCTTGATGGATTTGACTAAAATCCTTCTAAACCTGTATTTGGATGTCAACACTAGCCAGTAAGACGCATATGCAGGATGTAGTTATGGTCCTGCCCTGTTATACATCAACATCCTGTAGACAGATGTATACTGCCTCTGAACATAAATATTTTACTTGAATATAGCTAGTCAAATCCTCCATAAATTAATCTAATCTGAGGCCATCTATTAAATTTAAGTCCAAAGAGTGATTTGAAGTGGTGGTAGGGAGGGGACATACAAAAAACCCAGAGGCAAAACCTCATGATGGTACTTGAAAATTAAATGTTATATACTTCAGTAAAATGCCCTTATAAAATGTCCAACACATTTTGAGTTAAATACCTTTTTCGGGGGCACAAGATGTCCCCTCCCATTAAGGGTGTTTAACTTAAACATAAAATTGTGATCCTGAAGAAAATCTGTACCAAAATGCATCAGGTCATCTTATAAAGGCATTTTATTATTTTAGAACATTTAATTTCCCAGTACCATTGCAAAGTTTTGCCTCCTTGGTTTTCATTCATAATGAGATTTGAACCAGAGATTTCCTGCCTCCGAGGTTTGAATCTTAGCCATGTGCCACAATGAAACTGATCACTGCTATGTTATCAATTTCCCATTCCTATACATCTGCATCAACTAGCTTGCCTGTAGGACCATCGTAACAAGCTTGCAATGCCAGCATTACATCATGTGGTGGTTCTTTTTTTGGTGTTGTACTGGTGGTTTAGTTCGTTCCGAGCACCCCCAGCTTAGCCACACTTTAACGGGCACAGCAGCTCTTGGGATAAGATCTCCGCTTGCCAAATTTACTCTCCTCATAACATTATTAGTGCAACTATTTATGTAAGCCTCTAGTTCAGTCAAAGCTTTGATCATCTCGATGTTTTGAATGTCCTCCAGGACTTGCCTCCTTTCTTTTTAGGGCACTCTTAGTCATAGGTTAGTTAGAGAATACTTAATTATCCAGTCTTTAAAAGAAAAGAAAGTTCTGGAAAGCGCTATTTAATGGAAGCATTCCATGTTTTTTTCCCCCTTCTTCCTTAACAAAGTAAAATATTTGCAAAGGACATTTCCAATCAATTTAAATGAAAAGCAAAGCTTTTATTAAAACCACCAATGCTCAGGTTAAAATGCTCACTTTGGCTCTTTTTCTGCAAAGGGAAGTGTTACAAGATCCAAGGACAACATACTGTAGGTTGAACCACCGAGTAACTAAATGGTATACAGTTACACCAACATTAATTGCAGTTTTATTTTCATTTCTCCTTTATTCTCCCTCTCCTCAGCAATTGGCAGAATGAGGAGAAGACATTTTGACTGTGGTTAACCTTAAAGACAAAGATCGAAATCCAAAGTGGCACATGCAGTGTTCTGCAGAAATCCAGGGATTTTTCAGTAGTGCTGTGCTGAAAAAAATTGATTTTTCCATTTTTGACATTTCATGGGTGGGTGGGGTGAAAAAGGCTGGGAGAAGTGAGAATTTTGAATAACTTTCTCCTTGGGGAGGAGAAAGATTTCAGCTTAACTTTTTAAGTGGCTGTGAGGGTGATCTTTCTATTTTCTACTTTCTTAAAAAAACAAAAACACCCACTGTACTTGCAGGAGCTCAGGATCTTCTCCAGCCCAGCAGCTCTTTCTGAATTCCCAGAAGACCACATGACCTCTCTCTCTCCAATAAGCATTCAGGAATGGCTCCAGGGCTGCAGAAGTTTCTTTTCAAAGCACAAGCAATCAGCCTTTGAAGGCTTTAGAAAAATTCCACTCTTCCTTGCAACGACATAGAATAAGCAAGATAAGCATTTTTCAGAAGGTCCAAAAGTCAGATTTGTTCTTTGCAAAGAAGGTGTTTTTTTGTTTTTGTTTTTGTTTTGCAAAGAAGCTTCTGCAATCCAAGAGCTCTTTCTGAATGCCTACTGGAGAGGGCAAAGTAATGTGGTCTCCTGGAAGTTCAAGAAGTGCTGCCAGGCTGGAGAAGAGTCTTGTAATGAAGGCAGTTTTCAAGTGAATGAGCCTACGCTGCTCCCATGATCTGTACCCTGCCTTGTCAGATCGTGGGAGCAGCTCTTAAGTAGGGCTTTAGCCATGTCAAGTTGGATGCAGATCCCTTCATCCCTTGATTGTTGGGATTTTTTTTTATAAAAAAAAAACCCCAACAACAACACCCTCCAACCATTCCCCACCCCATACGCACACATACACACGCTTCAGATGGACTTCATCTTCTCTCAGGAGAGCTTGCAGAAGTTTCAGAAACTAGAAACCTCCTACAAAAATCGAAGTCCCCTATCTCCATGTGTGGAACAAGAACACACACACACACACACGCACACACACATATTCAATAACACACAAAAGGAAGCATGGGCACAGAGAGAAAAGAAAACCCAGCAAAAAAAGCTGGCGTTGGCTGTGTTGGGATAGGGAGAGGGAGAGGTGTTTCTTCTAGTACCCCCTGACCCACCCAAAATTAGGTGCACCCCTTTCTCTGCTTCTGCAGGTCCTTCTGAAGTTCAGGAGAAGTTGGGTGTGGGTGGTCTTGAGGCTCCACTCGCACCCTCTACTTCAAAATGCACGTCTAGCCCCTGGGATCATTTTTCTTTGGTGGCAGAGGATTCCAGGTATGCTAGATCTTAAGAGGCTACACCCCCTTCAAGCCAGCAGTCAGTCTCAGGCTGGCAGAAATAGCAGCAGTGCTATGGGCAAAGTTCATACCACCAGTGGGGCAAGGGCAGAGGGGGGGGGGGCTTCAAAATATCCCCAGATGGGAAGGTGCTAGGGAAAGCTGATGGAACTTTCCCATTTCCAAGGCATTTAGTCACCCTCAGCCACACTGTGTGTTTCTGTTTATGGGCTCCATCACACATGGGAAAACACACTTCCTACCATCACTTCTCTGCTCCTGGTTTCGTTGCTCAGTTACTTCCTGTTTCAAAACAGCAAGTAAACAACAAGCACGAGGCCCATTCAGCCAGGCGTTCTAATCACGCTGCTTCTCCTGCACACTGCAGGAGAGAGCAGCAACTTCCAGTTCTAAAAATATTTTGGACTTTCTGGGGGTTTTCTTGTGGTGCAAGGAAGGCCAGAAGGGGTGGAAGGCACTCGAGAGGCAGACAACATCATGTGAAAGACCTGCGAAAAATCTGTGAATGCCCAATAATGAGCGTGCAATAAAATGCTCATTGGATGGAGCCCTATATCATTTGCAATCCCTCCCCCTAAGCAACGTGATTGGAGGGGAGACAGGGAGGAGACAGTGGCTATTGGTTAGCCACAGATGTCAATCTCAAAACTACCCCCACTCACCTTTCAGTGTCTTCCTAATATGGAAGTTTTCAGTTAGCCATCCATCAACATGAAACAAGCCCTCACAACACCTAAAAAAATCTTCAGATACCTACGGATCCATTCTGGGCTCCGAACAATCTTCTAAACACACCACATTTTTCTGATGGTTTTGAAACCGACCCCTAACTGCACCCCAATTTCAGAGGTCCATTGGAGATCCATTGGACCCCTGGATCTTCGTTGCGGAGCACACACCCCTGCTGGAAAGTATACTCCAAATAATTCTGTCTGAAAATTGGCCAGCTTTTCCTGCAGAGTAAACTAGAGTAGAATGGCTTACCTTTGACCTCTTCCAATGGTAATTTCTGATGCAACTTTATCTAGTGGCAAATGTCTGTTGAATGACCAATAGCTAAAGGAAGCAATTCATCCCATGTTCTTGTGGATGTCTTTTTACACAGGGCTATAATGAAGCCACAGTTTCACCTTTCATGACAAGCTACAGAAGTCATGGTTGCTCTCTCGGTTTAAATCCAAAATACATTTTTAATATATTTTAAAGGCATGTTTAATGAATCTGATTAATCTTCCTCTGCTTACCCAAGCTGCAACTAAGATATCAAAAATGGAAAGGCTAAGAATATTCTGCAGCAGGCTTTGACGATGTTAAGCCTGGGGTTTTGTTGCCTTTTTACAGTGTTCTACATTGTGCACCTTTATGTGGCAAAATATTGGGTGGGGGGCACAATATGACTATATAACACCATCTATTTCAGAGGTGGCAAAGTGCTTTTCAGACTTCTTTGGGAGGGAAATGACTTCCCCCACCCATGCTGAGCAACCATTTCTGGGTGCTTCTACAACAAAGTAATTTGTAACAAGGGTGTGAAGCAGGGGTTGGCAGAGTCAGCCCTACCAATAGGCAGGGTAAGGCAGTTGCCTCAGGCAAGGTCTTCAAGGACAGAGCAGTGTGCCTTGAACCTATTCTGTGCCCCTTAAGTTAGCCGGCAGTCTTCAGGTTCAGCGGGGTGGGGTGGGGGACACATTGCCTTATTATTATCATCCTATCTGTTGTTCACCACTCTGAAATCTTTTGGAGGTGGAGCAGTATACAAATATTGTAAACAAAAATAAATAAATAAATAAATAAATAAATACATCATTAGTGTTGAAGCCAGATTCATCTGCCTGTCCAGGCAGAATTTGTACACGGAATGGCAGGGGGCACCATCTTATCCTTTTCCTCAGGCAGCAAAATGTCTTGGGCCTGCCATAGGGATAGGCATGTTTTTTCTGTCAAAGTCCATGTTGCCTCATGGGTAACCTGTTGGAGGCTGCAGTTGGATGGGGCCAAAAAGTGGGTAGGTCAGCCCTCTTCTCTTTGTCTTCCTGCTACCTCCTTTTCTCTCTCCCCCCACCCTTTCTTCCCACCCGGCAGGCTACCAGAGAAGGGACAACTCATTCTTGCTAGAAGTCTGAATTGATCCCATGCGAAGGACTTTTGAAATAAGGCTGAGGGCCGCATGAAATTAGGCTAAAGGCTGCATGTGGTCCTAGGGCCTTGGTTTCCCATCTCTGCTATGGAGGGACAAGGAGACAGAGAAGCTCATGGATCTTGTGATCAAGACTGAAGGGAGCATCTGAGGCTGGCTATGCCTGTCTCCTCTTCCAGGTTGGGCATGCAATAAAGTAATTCACAATTGCTACCAATTATGTCAAATGAATCCATGAAAGAGCCAAAAGACTGCTCTTATGTCAAAAGAATCCCACTGATGTTGAAAAATATCTGGGGCTTGTTGGGAATGCAGGTTTGGGAGAACTGGCACATCAGTGAAGGTTGCGCAAACCTGTAGATTCAGCATAAGCTTATAAACTTTGTTCCAGGCCAGGCTGAGGTTTACATTTGTCCTAAGTACCAAACCAAATCCAACCCACATTTGGCTAGGGTTGAAGTTCATTGCACGTAAATTCACACAACTCCACAGATGCCCCAGATAAATGGAGAATCCTGGAGCCAGTCGAAAAACTTCAAGGTGTTCCAAGAAAAGCAACTTGTACATTGCCAAAACTATTTTAAATGGAACTTAACATTTTATTCTCCCCAAGTCATAGAGTTAAGAGCAGCATCAAGTACCTTCAGCAGCAGAGAAGTTAAGCAAAACAAGGCTACAAAACATCCAATGAAATTCAATTTGCCATCCAAGGTTTGCAATTCTCATTGTTGTTGTTGTTGTTGTTGTTGTTATTATTATTGAGAATACTCTGTTTTCAAAACTATTTTCACCCCTTCCTTATACAAATGTCCCAGCCCCTCAGAAAAGGGCTGACTTTTTACTGGAAGGTTGGTTTTTTCCTCCTCAAATTGTCAAAACTCAGTGGAACCTACTTTTGGCAAGAATGAAATAGATAGCAAACTGCTTCTACTCTGGAGACCACAAAAATCTTTGGATGATTAGGCCGATAACACTTGGGCAGCAAATGATTGGGGAACATGTTTAAACTATGGTTATGTAGCCACCATGGTTAGGAATGGTTCACATGACATGCTAAGCCATAATGTTTAGCTCAAAATGTTTAACCACCTTGGTTTAGTGTGTCATCTGAACAGGGTTATTTTATAATTCCAAAAGGTGGGTAGGAGATTATTTTAGAACCATACTTGAACAAAGGGCATCCTTATGTTGGTGACCTGGAACAAAAAAATGATTCTTTTAATTATTGATATTCTACCAGTGGCACAATGTTGGCCTGAGGGGTGGAGGGAGGCCCCCTGCCCCACTACAACTCATATATGTGACACAGAACCACCCACTTTTTAACAGATACAGTTCATGTTGCCTGTGGCTTCGTCGTGTGTGAATTTGAATCTTTGCTTCTGCCAGCTGCACAGTAGTGTGAACAAGGTTTATCTGATGAAGAGCCCATAGCCATACCTTCCTAGGAAATTGTACTTTCACTCAGTTGGAAATTAGTGTAAAAGAGAGAGGGGGGTGATGGATTAGCCATTTTGAAATTTGGGTTAAAGGTTCCCTCTTCAGCATTTCCAGCACAAAGAAGGTAACAGTTTTGGTTTAAGTTTCTTGGATTTTAAACTACTTTCTTCCCCTGTTTCTCTCTAAAACAAGTGTGAAAGCAAGGAAAACCCCATAGGGGAGTAAAAAATAGCCTTCTTCCTGTATCATGCTAGCCTAGCTTCTGCAGACAACTGCACTAACATTATAAAGCCCTGAGGAAGAATGCAACCGCATTCGAAACGCATAGGCACCTGGCACTTTAATAAAATGTTAACTAATAATATTATTGTTGAAGATCACTTGGTTCCACCCTTGCCTTTGGCTATTTTTTACTCTCTCTAAAACAATCCAACATTTTGCAAAGTAACAAACAGATCAAATGTCAGATAACAAAGCATTTCTCTTAAGTCTCACTGAAGCAAAAACTCTATAATAAATACAGTGAACCAGAGAAAAACATGGCTGTCACTTACAGTGGCTGTCTATGCATGGGGAAAGCCCCACGGTGGCCGTGGATCTGCTCCATGTTGGTTAGATGACGCAAGCGCAGGTTTGCAACCACCATGGAGCTTCCCTGCAATCCTGCATTTTAAAAAAGTCAGGGATTCACCCCCAAGTTTTTCAAAGGCAGTGACATCAACATGGTGCTTCTGCTATGTAACGTCACTCTGGGATCAACCTGGGGGTGAAGCCTGGTGGAAGGTGGCCAGCGATTGGTCGCCTTCCACCAGGAAGTGGGCAGGGGTGGTGCTGGGACCTGGATGGATACCCGGAAACCCTGCACTTCCTCCTCAGCATCGGGATTACCTGACACTGCCCCAGGAGAGGGAAAGCAAGGGGTTAAAGAGGGAGGTGGCGCCATGAAGGCAGCCCCACAGTTTCAGGTTTTATATGGCATTTGATTTCTTTTTGATCATCGGGATTATAGCGAGATAGACAGAAGAACTGCTACAAGACATGGGATCTCAGCGGGATCAGCTGTGCGTCATCTGGCCCAGTAGGGACAACTTCGATATTATCCAGGAAAACATGGGTGCTGTAGACACGGCTGTAGTCTCTGTTTCTGTCCAATTTACACTGGCATCAGTCTTATAGAATATTTTTGCGATGTGCCTTGAAGCTCTCAGAAAATGTATGCACTAAGCACTGTGGTACAGTGAGCATTGGGACGTATCAGATGTATGCACCTGGAGAGTAGAATTGTTCTGTTCACACCAGAGCTAGCCATTCTGTCTTTTAGCTCAGTGGTAGAGCATCTGCTTGGCTTACAGAAGGTCCCAGGTTCAATTCCTGATATCTCCAGGTAGGGCTGGAAAAAGTTCTGCCTAAAACCCTGAAGAGTTGCTACCAATCAGTGTTGACAATACTGGGCTAGATGGACCAATGGTCTGACTGAGGACATTGCTTCCTGTGTTCCTATCTTCATCCTTGAAAAAAGAGCACATTGCTTTATCCCAGTCTGAATTATTCAAATATATTGATTATTATTATTATTATTATTATTATTATTATTATTATTATTATTATTAATTACATGTCTATACCGCCCAATAGCCGGAGCTCTCTACTCCATTCACATATACAACATTGCATTTTAAAATATGGCAATAAACTTTTGTTCTGGTTTAAGAGAATAACAATAATAATAATAATAATAATAATAATAATAATAATAATAATATAAAAGATAACAGGATAACAACAGTTTTATGCAGGAAATGCCATCAACTCCAAAAAACAACAGAACATGTAACAGGAAGATGTAAAATTCTGGCAGAAATGGACTATGCAGACAGACACAATACAGCTGCAAAAATAATTCACCAACTACTGGCCATCAAATTCAACCTCATGAAACAACCTTTGTCATACTATACATACTCACCCAAAAAAGTCTTGGAAAATGCAGATTATAAAATATACTGGGACAGAACAATTCATATGGACAGGACAATATCTTGCAACAGACCAGACATAAGAGTTATAGACAAAAAACAAAAACATATGTAAAAGAAATACACAGGAAATTCCTGAATCAGCAAAAGACAGCATGACCTGGCAAACCCGTCATGTCCTCCTAGAAAAAACGCCACGAGCACAAAAGAAATGATGATGATGATGATGATGATATTCTAAGTCAGCAATCGTTTCAGAACATCACAGTCTCATGGCATATAAAGAATATGCTTAATTTCAGGAGCCTGAAAACCATTTACATGAGTTCTACAACATTAAACAGTCTTTGTACTAGCAACACCTGTTTCTAAAGATACAGACCCCTGAAGTAAGTCTGTTGATTTTAGAAATACAAGCCTTGAAATGTGTAATTAATGAATAGGATTTAGATAGAAGTTGCCTGTATTTCTTCCCTGTACAAGTTTTTTATTATTATTTTGGACTGGTGATGCAAGCAATCATTCTCTCTCTTCTTCCCACAATCTCCCCCCACCCACCCACCCCATAGTGTTAAGGGATGACCAAAAAAGGCAACCTATGCATTCCTCCTTATGATGTTTTCTTCAACACAGTGATATATGAAATGCGAATGGGAGCCTTCTGCATTACTAACAGTGTTTACTAAATAAAAGATATTGATGTGCTTGGTGGCAGGACACTGAAAGTCTATCAGTTCAATTTGTTAATAGTCTATTTATTATATTAAAAAAACAATTAAGGGTGTAATCCTATGCATATTTAGAAAGAAAAAATCTTCAAATTCCCAGGATTTGTAGAATCCCACTAGGGCTGTGCACGGACCCCCCAATCCGCCTCGGAGGCCGATCCAGAGCCCCCAAAACAGCCCCGATCTGCCTCGAAGCTGTCTCAGGGGTTTGCGATCAGCCTTGGCGCTAAAGCCGAGGTGAAATTTGGACCCTCTGAAGCAACTCTGAGTTTTCTGGGTGCTGGCTGTGCAGCCGGCACCCACAAAACTCTCCCCACTTACCTGGTGCCTCCGCCGTCCACTGTGGCAGATGGCAGATGCATCAGGTAAGCCCCTTCCCCCTTGCCCACTTACCTGTGTCCGCCATCCAGCACCGCCACCACTGGCTTGTGTCCAGCAGTTTCAACTCCAATGATGCTGAAGCCCAGAAGTAGGCCATTTTTGGGTGTGTGTTTTAATCGAAAATTAGCACAGGAGCACTCCAGTGAAAACAGTATTTAAAAAAACAAAACGAAAACCTCCCACTCCCCCCACCCCACCCCTCATGGGCATGAAGCTCCTGAAGAGCTCCGTGCCCCATGCCCGGTTCCCGGCTCCTTGCATTTACTCGTTAGGAGCTGGAACAAACCGGGACAGCAGCCATACGTCCCATGGTCTTGGGACCATGGGAAAAACCGGGACAAAAGTGTAGGGCAATATCCCAGGGAAATGCAAGGATCTTCGCTGTCTGCTCCCGGGATCCCCTGTGCGTCATGTGGACACACAGGGATGATCCTGGGGCAATCCCTGGGATATCCCATCATCTAGACATGTCCTAAGTCTGGATCCAACCCCCTGTCAATGAACAAACATTTCATAAGGGTAGACAAAAACAGTTGTAAAGTGGAGGACACTACTGAAACTATTCACGAAAAACAGTGAAGTGTTTTGGCCCAACTCTAGTGGAAATTAAAAAATACCACACAATAATTACCTTCTTTTCATGCAAACTGTTTAGTTATATACATTCAATTTTATATATGTGAATGTTTACTGAAAGCAAACTAGGCTCACTTCATGTACAGAAGGAACATGGAGTGACCTTAATTATCTGGAAGGGGATGACCTCAATACTTTTTGGTTGCAATAGACCCTGGGATATCCATTGATCATTTTTAACCTTGCACAGAGAAATGATCAATTGGGTCATCCTTTAAATTAAACACCAGCATTTATCCTGCGCACTGTAACACTTCAATTTCACATTCTGGATAGAAACCTAACCACTAACCCCTAATTGGAAAAATAAAAGCTCTTTCTATGTGGGCCGCCTTGATTAAACACAGCATCTGGCAAGTAAGACGTTCACATACAGATTTCATTTTGCAGAAAAATATTACTGCTAATTTTTAGCACATTTGCTACAATTCTTTGTACCTTTCATTAAATGGAAAGCACTCTTCTCGCCATCAGACCAAATTCATTCACTTTCCTTTCTGCTTCTAATATTGTATCCTAGCTTATTACTTGCCAATGGAATTTCAATTTATATTGCCAGGGGAGGATTTTATCTTATTTTGCATTGACACTTTTCTTTATTGGAATATATGATTCAAGGCCACTCCAAGTCCCAAACTTAGTAAAATATAGATTCCAAACTTCATTTGAAAACCTACTCCTTTTTTGATTTTTGGTCTCACCACTTCCTAACTGTTTTAATAACAATATCCTGTTTCAACAGAAAATATGCCAAGCTCTGACCTGAATCGTAAGTGCCAGCAAGAATCTGTATTAAGGTTCAGTATTCTATCTATCCATTTATTATCCATCCATCTGGAGAACTGAGGCCACACGGTAAGTTCAGGATTGGTGGATGATTCAAACCGAGGTCCAAGTCTAACCTGTCAGTCCCTCAATTACATTGGCATCAAGCTACGAGGGGGGGGGGGGACAAGTTGGGCAATAAAGGCAAGGGAGTGAAATATTTGAAGTCTAAGCATACCTAAAGGAAGGTTCTGAGGTTATATCCAAAAGGGACAGGAAACAAAAGCAGAGATGGAAAAAGTTGAAATCACAGAATATCTTAAAAACGTAAGATGAGCCCTGCTGGATCAGACCGAGGGTTCACCCCCACTGCGGTGAACCAGCTGCCTCCTGAAAGCCCACAAACAGGACATGATTGCAAGAACACCCTGCTGCTCATGTTTCCCAGTAAAGAGGCATACTGCCTCTGGTACTGATGGTAATATTCAGCCATCATGACTAGTAACCATTGATAGCCTTATCTTCCATGAATATGTCTAATCCCCTTTTAAAGCAGTTCAAGTTAATGACCGTTACTAGCTCTAGGCATTGTGTAAAGAAGTACTTTATTTCATCTTTCCTGAATCGCCCACCTTTCAGCTTGATTGGATGACCTCATTGGACAACCCCAGGTTCTTCACTTCTCAGGACCACCTATTTTGTAGAAACACCTCTTGATTGTGGTATCTGTCTTTGTTAGTCTAGGGTGATCAAATAGTTGTGAAAATCCATACAGTGCAAGGTCTCAGACACACTTTTCAGAGAACCATTTTGAATTTATTATGTCCCAGTTTGTACATTACCTGGGACAGTGATCCTATTCTTGTGGAGCAGAAGTGAGAGTTCTGATGCAACATATGAGCAGAGCACTCTGTATTCCACCAAATCATGTAACGTAATGAGTCAGATAAATTCTGTGTTTCCATATACATCATTGGAAAAGAGAAAAATCGTGCTAATAGGCCCTCTGTGCAATTAGCATGGAATACTTGGTTCATCATCTGTCTTACATCAACTGTGTGGGAGAAAGTAGAGGGTAGGGATGTGCTCTGCTCCGATTAGAAGCGGAGAATCAGAAGCGAATTGGCCTGCTCCACCTTGCCCAGACGCGGAGTAGAAGCGGACCGGGGATCCATAGAAGCACGGCGAAGAGAAGCGCCCATACGCGGAGCGCTTCTCTTTTCGCGGACCGATCCGATCGCCATTTTGAAAAATTTCACCCATAGGGTTGCATTGCGGAAAAGAATAGGGGATAACTGTGTTGTTTTTAAAGCTATCTTTCTGAAAGTTCGTGTGCTTAGAGAGTCGTGGCTGGGGGTCATTTTCAGCCTACTCTCAGCTCTCTGCGTGCTGCGGTTCGCTTGCTAGAATTTTTGGGAAAATTGGGTAAAACAGCGGGAAAATACATTTTTCGAAGGGCTGAGGGGCAGAATCAACTCCCGGTCATGATCACATGATCCCAAAGTTGGAGGAGGGGATACGCAAAACGGATAACTTGGGATTCTGGGAACTTCTCTTTCTTAATCTGAACGGACTTTTCCCAGTGTTTTTTAAAACAGTAGCCCCACCAAATGCACAAACACAACCTGAAATCATATACTATGCCAATAATAAGAGATAGAAAAAGCACAGCACTGCTACCCACCCTAACTTTGGGGAACAACTGAATAGATGTGGTGCAAGGGGATGAGCTCCCCTAGGGCAAGGACATGCCCTGCGCACTCTCCTGTCCTTGGAGGGCCATCAGAGCCCTCCAAAGGTAAATCACTGGAGTGAATGCCTATCATGAGTTGAAGTGATCGTTTGCTTCTTAAAGACTGGTACCTAGACAGGACCAGTCAAATTGGCAGATGATTCCCCCTCCTCTTGGGCACATCCACTCCCCTCTTACTGGTAAAAGACAGATATAGCCTTTTTAAAAAAATTGCTGCTTTTAATTCCACCCCTCCTTTGTTTATTTATTTATTTATTTATCCCATTTTATATGCATTACTGGCTTTGAAACTATCCTTGGCTCACTTCCTTGTGCCCCCAGAAATGTTTGCTGCCTGCCTGCCTTCCCTCCCTCCTCCCCTGCCCACCTCGCAGGGATGGTTTGGTTTTTGTGTGTCTTGCTTTGACTCAGGGGAGAAGTCCTTCCTCCGCTCACTTAGACTTTTGGAAGTTCCAAATACATTTTTCAAGTGTGGAAGAAGATTCATATTTAGGTTTATCTCTACTCCCCAATTGATGGCATGTTGGGATTTCCTTTGAAATGGGCCCATTGAGCTGTCTGCAGATACTGGGGTGTCCGACTTTCATAAATTCCCCAAAAATCCGGGGATGATGGGATTGGCTTGAAACTTGGCGTCCATGTGGACACATGGGTAAGCTGTCATGGGACAGAAGGTGAGGTTTCTGACATGCAAATTGATGTAGTTGTAAAATGGGACTTGATTTGGGGTGAGTTAAAAGGTTAGAGCCCTGCCAAACATCAGGGGATGATGGGATTGCCTTGAATCTTGGTGTGCATGTGTATCCCTGGATAAGCTATCACGGTGCTGAGTTTGAGGTTTCTAACGTGACGGAGCTATCGAAAGGGGTGTGAATGGGGTGCCCAATTTTCAAAAATTCCCCAAAAATCAGGGGATGATGGGATTGGCTTGAAACTTGGCATCCATGTGGACACATGGATTAGCTGTCATGGTAGCGATTTTGAGGTTTCTAATGTGCAAATTGACGGAGCTATCGAAAGGGGTGTGAATTGGGGTTATGGGTGGTGCGTTAGAGGTTAGAGCCCCGCCAAAAATCAGGGGATGATGGGATTGCCTTGAGTCTTGGCATGCATGTGTATCCCTGGATAAGCTATCATGGTGCCGAGTTTGAGGTTTCTAACGTGCAAATTGACGGAGCTATCGAAAGGGGTGTGAATGGGGTGCCCGATTTTCAAAAATTCCCCAAAAATCAGGGGATGATGGGATTGCCTTGAAACTTGGCGTGCGTGTGTATACGTCCATGAGGTGTCATGGTGCCAAACTTGAGGTTTCTAACTTTAACAGAAAAAAAGTTGTATACTTATTTAGCTTTCAATGCAAGCCTATGGGGGGAAAACGGAGCTACGATCCGGATCCGGAGCTCCACAGCGGAGCGGAGCGGACATAGGCGGAGCGGGGGCAGAGCGGAGCGGCCCGATCCGCAAATCACGGATCTGGAAGAGAAGCGGAGCGGGGGGTCCATGCACACCCCTAGTAGAGGGTATGCCCACCCTTTCACCAGACAAGTGGAATGCAATCCTGGTAACTTATGTGTTGGAGATCTGAGTATCCACTTCTGGCATGGGGTCTACTTTTTTTAACACTCAGGCATGAGTTGAGAATATAGCTTATCCCATCTAGGAAAAAAAATGTTCAAATTGGGCGTTCAGCCAGGATGCATTCTTGACAGATGTCATATAATTCCAAGATCCAGGTCAACAAAAATGTCATTTTCTTTTGACTTGTATCATTTCATTACTACACCTATGAAATAATATAATAAATACCATGGCAGCAGCTCACTTTCCTAAAGCTGGATTTTGCCTTTTTCCCTCTTTTTTTCTGTTATGTCTCCTACAATCCAGAATATCTGCATCCAATACAGAAAAAACTAAAACCAAAAACCATTCCCAATAATAGGTTTTGCTAAATCAACATTGGATCCCAGGTTTTCATGTGAAGATTTAACAGGGTTCAGACAGTTGGATGGTCGCTATTGGTTAAGAGTGTTAGACCAGCATGTGGCCACACTCTTGCCTCTGAAAATGCATCAAACCAATGACCTAGCAGTTTATCAGCACAAGGAAACATGCTGCCTTAACTGGGATGGAAAACTTCACAATCACTTATGGTCATGGATGGAAAGGGAATGGAAAAATGAAGGGCCTTTTGCCATGTCTCACAGGAGCAGAGGTGTTAATCTGCATTTTGGCCATGCTCCAGGCTGGATAAGTAACTTCTGCCCAACTTTGTACTCTTTAAACTTATGATGGAATACAAACCTTCTTTCTCATTTCCTGCCTCCCCCCTCCCCACCCTTTCCAACTGCTATGTGGGACTACTGCTCACCACTAAACAACTATTTCCCTGTCTCTTCAAGCAAAGGTAAGAATATTGTGCTGGTTGCCTGAGCTTGGGGTGGAGTTAGGGTGGGGGTATTTCATTATATGCTATGTGATTCTTTCCTAATGATAATCCCCACTCGACTGGCTATTTTAAACTCATTTTAGGACTGTGCCTAAGGGAAATCAATGCAGCCATAGAAAGAATAGAATGACTTATACAATAGCCAGATATTTATTTATTTATTCAGATGTAAAAAGAAATGGTAAAATATTATCAGTGAATGTTTATTATTTTTAAAGGACAGAAACGTGGTGATGTTTTAAATGTTTTATTATGAATGCAATATTTTGTAGTAAGCCCTTCCACAGAAAGTATCATACAAAAACTGTAATAAAGTGTTTAACAGAAAGAGAGAAAGATTCCATAGTCTCTAGCAAGGCTAACTTAGAGGGGGGGGGGGGGAGAGAGAATCCTCCCTGATGACTGAGGCCAGATCTGCACCAAGCAGGAAATGACTCTTTGAAAATGATTTGAAAACTGTATATGGAGTGTTTCCTGGGCCCCAACAGTTGTCACTATTGTTATAAACCATTTTAAAGCAGTAGTGTAGTTCCTGCCTCTGTCTGTAACCCAAGCATATCAGTAGTACAAAGCAGCCAAGTATGGAAGGCGATATCCTAGTACCCCTGAACTTTGCAATACTTCAGAAAAAGTATGAGCCAACATTAAGGAACCAAATCTTAAAAGTCATAATTACTAAGCTGAAATGAAGATGCCAGTGGAAGATGAGGTAGGCTCTGTTTGGTGACTTTTCCATAGCCCGACGCCTTTCAGGTTTACACAGTTCTTCCTCCTGCTGTTGCTTTCCACCTGCAATCCCTTTTCCCCTGGTCACTCTTTCCTATGTAGCTTCTTCACATGAGTAATTTATTGCATGCTCTTGATTGGTCACTCACAGAAGTTTGCAGGTCCTTTTCATAATGTCATCAACCTCTGATGCCTCTCCCGCCATATTCACGTGGGAATCTGCCATTTCATAAAACTACAAAAATGTTGTAATAAACCAAATTGGTGGAATAAAACAGCACCATCTACTGGTGATATAATTGAACCATGTGGGAAGGAACTGGCAAAAAACAAGGGTGGAGCATGTATATTGTGCCAATCATTAAACCTGTGATGACTCTGGAAGACAAAGACCTAGTAAATCTTCGATATTTTTGCTAAATGTGGAGAAACCTATGATGTAGCAAATTTACATCCAGAACACTGGCTGTAGGGAAAGTGATATGGAAAGGGAATGCATAAAAAAAAGCAGTGGGGAGTTAAGCACCTCGTTACCAACTCTTTCTCCACTGCAAAACACATCCTCCCTTCCACCCAACCCCAGCTGCCCCCCTGCAGCTATTGGGTGGTCATCTGGTCCCACCAACCCATGTCTACTGATGGATGTGTAGATATAGGGAATTTTGGACCAGTAGCCATCCATTCCTCACCATCCATGTCATGGATAGGGATAACGTAGCTTCAGTTGTCCATACTTTGGTAACTTCCTAATTAGATTACTGCAATGCCCTCTACATGGGGCAGCCTTTGAAGACAGTCCGGAAGCCGCAGCTTGTGCAAAATGCGGCGGCCAGATTGATAGCTGGAACAGGGAGGTTTGAGCATATAACACCGATTCTGGCCCGCTTGCATTGGCTACCTATATGTTTCCGAGCCCAGTTCAAGGTACTGGTTTTAACCTATAAAGCCCTACATGGCTTGGGACCGCAATACCTGATGGAACGCCTCTCCCAACATGAACTTACCTGTACACTGCGCTCAACGTCTAAGGTCCTCCTCCGAGTGCCTTCTCCGAGGGAAGCTCGGAGGATGGCAACAAGGGAGAGGGCCTTTTCAGCGGTAGCCCCTCAATTGTGGAATGATCTCCCCGATGAGGCTCGCCTGGCGCCAACATTGTTATCTTTTCGGCGCCAGGTCAAGACTTTTCTCTTCTCCCAGGCATTTTAACAGCATTTAACAATATTAAGTTTGTTTTTAATGGACCCCAGAATTGTTGTTTTTAAATGGATACTGTTGTTTTTATACTGTTTTTTAATGTTTTTGATGGTTTTTAAATTTTGTATACTTGTATACTTTTAATGTTTACTATTTTTAATTGTTGTAAACCGCCCAGAGAGCTTCGGCTGTGGGGCGGTATATAAATGTAATAAAATAAATTCTCTCCATGTTTGTTTGTATTCATTTATGAATGCTGTGTAATAGTTAGAGTGTTGTACTGGGAGTTGGGTGATACAAGTTCTAGTCCCCCCTCCACCATGAAGCTCACTGGGTGACTTTGGGCCAGTCACTGACTCTACACCTAACCTACCTCACAGGATGTTATGAGGATAAAATGGAGAGGAGGAGGACCATGACAGTTGCCTTGGGTTCCCTGCAAGAGGAAAAAAGTTGAACTACAAATGTAATCATAAATTCAAATGTGCATACATTTCAAGAACAACTACTAGTTTTCTTGCACAACTTTAAAGAATTCGTATGTAGGCTCATGCATACGTACTGTATTTCTTCGATTCTAAGATGCACTTTCTTCCTCATATGAACATCTCTAATAATGGGGTGCGTCTTAGAATCGATGGCGTCTTAGAATCGCAGCCTATCCTCTCCCAGAGAACCTGCTGGTGCCAGGCATAACAGGCTACCCCAAGATGTTGGCAGATGGTTTTGCAAGTGTGGAGCCACCGATATCACGCTCCAGGAAGGCACCCGGCTAGGCTAGGCACCGGTGAGGGCAGCCACACAGCCTTGGCAGGTCTCGCGACCCTGACCAGGAGGCGTGTGGCCAGATTGGGGCCTACAGCGTGCCCTGCGTGGCTCCAGGCCCCCCCTGGCGGCCGCGCTGGGAAGACGCCCGGCTGAGTTGTACCCAGCAGGCATGCCCACGCGGCTCCAGCAGGTCCTGCGCTGTCGGCCGGGAAGCGCGCGGCCTGAGTGGGGCCTGGAAATGGTCCCCAGCTCCCTGGTCCACTGGAGGGCAGGGTAATGCTCCTCACACCTACAGATGCTGGGCCAAAGCGGCCCGAAAGACCTGTGGCCAGAGGCTGAAGAAGCACTGCTCCGCTGAAGCTGCTCTAACGCCGCAGCTCCAGTCGACTCTCTCCTCCTCATACAGGTAGGCTGCCAAAAGAGGAAGCTCCTGCAGCAGCTGCGAGCCATGCGAGCGAAGAGGAGCTGGGAGGGGAAGCGCCTGGTTTTTTGCTTACCTCTTAGCCCCTCCCAGCCCAGTGGCACCAAAACGCAGCTCTTTCTAAGATATTCTAAGAAACTTCTAAGAAATTCTACTCATAAAAGATATTCTAAGAAATTTATTTTTTCTTAGAATCAAAGCGCTTTTTTTCTGTTGGTGTTACTGAAATTAGTGTGTGTCTTACAATCGATGGTGTCTTAGAATCAAAGACAATCAAAGTTACTTTTACCGAGCTATGGGTAGGTTTCCAGTTCTACAGATGGAATCTGAACCGTGTCAACATCTGATGCTGCAGATGATTTGGACTACAGCCACACTCCCTGCATTCAACTTCTCCAAAGTTCTCTTGTGCTAAGGACACCAAGTCTGGTACCATTTGCATTTGGGGCTAATTTCTCTGACATGCCTAGAGTTCAGGCCTCAGCTGTCACTGCTCAATGCAAGTACTCTGCATGTATTACTGTGTGTTTGGTTGAATATGTTTCTATTTAAAAAGTAAAAGAAAAGAAAAGGAATACAAGGGCAATTGCAAATGTGCAAGAATAATATGTAATTGAAATGTCACAATAATGACAGACAGATAACCAACAAAATTCCATGTTGATTATGTCTTCACCATAAATCTTACATATATTATGAATACAAATATGAAAAGTATAATAATTCACTTTTTATATAAAAAGGAACATGTACTCATGGCAATACCATGAGCTTCATCAAACAAGTGTTTTATTGCATGCTCATTACTGGGCACTCACAGATTTTTGTGTTTCCCTCTCATGATGTCATCTGCCTCCCGTGCACCTCCCACCCCTTCTAACCTTCTTCATGCCTGTAAATCCAACTAAAAATAAAATGGAAGTTGCCCCTATCTCCTGCTGTGTGCAGGAGAAGCAGCTGATCAAAAAGGCCCACTGAATGGGCCATGTGCATGTTGTTTACTTCCTCTTTCAAAAGAGGAAGTAATGAGGGACAAAAGCGTGGGCAGAAAAACGACGGTAAGCAAACACAATTTTCCTACATGTGATGATGCTCTCTGAGTGATTGGCTTGGCTTGCACAAATTGTATGAGCATTGGGTCTAGTATGCTCTCCACCCTCCTGGCCATGAGGAGATTGAATATTTTCAATTCCATTTTGAACTGACCATGGTTACTCATTGGCCATGTTTGGATGTAACAATAAGCCAAAATTGCTGAGAATTCTGGCATATTCCTCAAAAGCAGCATGCTCATGCATGTTGCCTGATAATCTTTACTTGGCTCCTCCCACCAGCAAAACCAAATAGAAACTAACAAGGAAGCAAAAGCTTCCTGTTATATCTGAACCTGGACGTCTGCTTCAATTCTCTCCTAACAAACCATAGCCTAAAACCAGGGTTTGAAGTTTGTTTTCTGTTCCTGGTTTATTACAGGAGTGACAAGCCAGGGTTTGGATTCAGAGATTTGATATCTTCAGTGATTTAACTTCACCCACTGGAAGGAGAAACTAAACAGGGGGAAATGCACACTGCTTCTGAATGCATTAAATTATGCCAAAATGTGGCCATTATGTCCAAACCCAAACAAACTGGTGGTTATTTTCAGGAAACAAACCAGCTTTAAATGATGGTTTATGATCCTGGCTTGTTTCCCTAAACCATTGTCAACACCAACAATACTTTTCAATTCAGATATAATAAGTAACTGCATTTAGTTGAAAACGGAGGCAAAAGCAATGGATGAATGGCCCTTCTATTGTGATTGCTCTCCATCCAATCAGAAGTCAGTATGAGTATATTATAATAAGAAGCTCATATTATCAGGGCTTCCCTGCTTTAAATCAATGCAAGTTTTTCTACAATCCTCTATATGTGAAAATAGGGAAACAGTATAATGAGAATTAAAAGGCAACTCTAAGAAACTGTGAAGCATGGAAACAGCGAACTAACCAGACGTCCTGTTCATCTTGAACAATTCCACGTATTTATAGCATGTATATTTATTGTAGCCAACAGTGCATATGCTCTTGGAGACTTTGGTACTGGGAACAGATAAGTGAATGGATGGTTTATATTACCAGCTATTCAAGGTGCCTCCCTACTGTTCAGAGCACCAGCAAACAGCATTTTTCAGTAGAATTATGGCTTTGTATTCATCCACTGACCATGCATTATATATCTGCTTATGTGTCAGGAAAGTCCAAGCAGGAACCTTCTTGACTCCTTGTAGTTAGCATTAGCTGCACTGCACTGTGGGGTTCCGTCAGTGATTTTGACTGCCTTTTTAAAAATCCATACAAGTTTCACATTTGCTATGTGAAACATACAAGTGGAATAACTGAATGGTTGTCTTAATAAAAGAATCTAGAAGTGACAGGAGGATATTAGCTGCCTGAGCCAAGGGGGTGGGGGTGGGGATTGTCAAAACATGGCCCAGACAAAATAAATACTTAGAAAATGATGTCTGTTTGGCAAGTCATCAGTGACGTTGGGTAAAATGAAAATAGTGATGTACCCAACCGGCTTTGGACGCTCTTCTTTTAGGCATTTGCAAGGAGGAAAACACTAGGGCTTTCATGCAGAATGATGGATTTGCATGCTCATCTGCCATGCCAAATGCTTTTTTTTTTTTTATGTACAACCAAAGAGTGATTTCAGGTTTTAGGAATACACACCATTATAAGCTTCTTTTGCTGACATTCAAAGCGTGTCATGGTCTTGCACCTTCTTATCTTTCCTCTCTCATTTCACTCTACCATCCCCCTCGTACCCTCCGTTCTTCAAATGTTATGTTGCTCTCCTGCCTAAGAGTTTCTATCTCTCTTGCCCGGCTTCGCCCATTCTCTCTGGCTGCCCCGTTTGCTTGGAATGCTCTTCCAGAGCAACTACGTACCACGAGTTCCATTGCAGATTTTAAAACGCGTTTGAAAACTCATTTGTTTTCAATAGCTTTTGGTATTTTAGCTTGATTTACTGTTCTTATTACTATGATTACTCTCTTATTTCTGTTTTGTGAACCCCTTTCCCCCCTTCATATGTTTTAATGTGATTTTAGATTGTAAGCCTCTAGGCAGGGTATCGCTGTTTTATTTGTATATTTTGTACAGCACCAAGTACATTGTTGGTGCTATATAAATAAATTCATAATAATAATAATAAAAACGCCAGTGCCCTCTGCTTTTTGGTGGTCTGGCTTCACTATCCATTGCTCTGAAATATCCCTTTGAACATTTAACATAGTGGCTAAGAGGCTGAGTTACGAATCAGGAAGAGCTGGTCTGCCCTGAACTCACTAGGCACCCTTAATATAAGTAAGTCATTTTTTTCCAGACTCAGTCCTCCTGTCTGCAATATGGGGGCAAGTAATACTTTTTTCATTTTACAAAGCTGTAAGGATTGCAAAAAGATAAGGCATGCGAAACACTTTGAGCACTGATAGTATTATCTGTGTGTCCTTTTACAGAGGACAGTCCTCTGTTTGAAGATCTGCCAGGAGACCATCTTCCAGTTGAGGGATTCTCCATTTGAAGGGATTGAGAACTGTAAGAATTTATTTATTTATTTATTTATTACATTTTTATACCACCCAATAGCCGAAGCTCTCTGGGCGGTTCACAAAAATTAAAACCATGAAGAGCATAAAAACAACCAACAATTTTAAAACACGAAATACAGAACTGCTCCCTATCAACAGTTACCATCTGAACACCAGACTGAACAGGCAGGCATATAGTTCACCTGGTCACAGCCTTCCTTCACTATGATATGTACAGTATTTCTATTTAAATTATAATAATTATTTCTAAATTTGCATCTATACATATACATTAGCATATGTACATTTTATGCAAAGCACTGTTCTTTTTCGAGATTCCTAAGTGGCCACCCTACATGTTGTGGGAAGCAAAGCGCTGTGTGTACAAACACAGGCAGAATTCAGTGTAGTGGACAGAATGGGTAAAGTTGCCTGGATTCATTTCATGGCTATGCTACTGCATAGAATGCTTCAAAGTAAAAATGTCAGCATATTGTTTCTTTAAAATAAAATAAATAGTCCTCCTATTTCAAGACAATTTTATGCATAGGCCTCTTTTACATGGCCCGGCATTGCCACCTTGATGCAATGCATGCTACCAGAAATGACTAGAAATTTCAGGAGGGAAAACTTTGGCATGGTAAATACGTATCTGAAGCTGCCCAATGTTCGGTACTTCATTTGTGGTGAAATCTGAGATTTGGCCGGAGATCTGTGCCACTGGGTAGAGTTCCCAGCCAGGGATGTAGCATAGGAAAGATCTGTGGAGATTTTGTGCTTGATTTGGGGTCGGAATTCCAGTGTGTTTTGGATATAGTTTGCAGCATGAATGCAGTATGAACAAGACCTTCTAGAGCCAAAGAGTCATCTGGAATACCTCATTTTTTTTCAGTCAGAACTGGATGTTTTTCATTGAAAAGGGATTGCCCCTTAAACATGATTTCTAAGCTTTCACATTTTTACTTCCTTGTTATCTATATTGTCACATAGCAGTTAGAGCAAAGTTAGCATTTGCTGGAGCCAAGAAATCCACAATGTTTCAATTGTTTATTCCAGCTGCATTACATTCTTTTCATTTGCTTAATCGATTCATTCTGTTTTAATTTTCAATATTGTTCTACTTTTTCATTCTTTCTACCACAGTCCCATCTTTTAAACTGTTGTTTATATTATGACTCCTGGAAATGGTTTAAGAGACACAGATAGACTGCTCCCCAGAAGCCATTTATGCAAAACACCTCCTCTTCACTTAAGGTATAAGGTGGCCAGGTGGCCTGCTTTACAGAGGGAAGTCCTCTGTTCAAAAGTGTCCTCTATTTGATGAGTTGTCCAGTCTAAGCTTGATTTAAAGTCCAATCCAACATATGTCCTACTTAGACCAGACCCATTGAAATGAATGGGCCTCCCTAAATCCCATTCATTTCAATGGGTCTACTCTAAGTAGGTCTTATGTTCGATTATACCTACAGACCCATAAAAAGAGAGTGCAGGGGTCTTGAATTGCCCCATCAACAGTTAGCACCTGGACAGCAGACTGAGCAGCCACACAGGTTGCCTACTCAGTCTTCTCCACTAGATGACATACGTTATATTTCCATTTCCGTTATAGCAATTATTTCTAAATTGGCATCTATACATATAAATTAGCATATGTATTAAGTCTGATGATTGCTGTTGCTTTAACGGTCTAACTAGGCAATGAAGCTATGGTTTCTTGATTCTTCATACAGGCCATGTTACAAATGTTCTTCATACCTCTATTTCATGGAAATAAATGATGGACAGCCACAGCTTGGCAGCGTTCAAAATGCAGGTGCTCTGCCTTTCCTACTGCTGTTTCCATGTCAGACAACCACAGCTTCAGTTCACAAGCGACTTGCCCATACAAAAGGCCTCTGCAAAGCCCGTATGACTGTACTCCACAACGTGTGGTTTGTGGATTTCAGCATTTGCTATCAGACTCTTCACCTTTTAATTAAACTGTGCTCAGTCAGAGGGAGCGAAATAAAAGGAGTCCTATTTGTCACAGGAAATTTTACAGCGCTAACAAAGGGATTCCCAGTGGCAAGCTGCCAAGTAGGAAACTCAATCTTGGTCAGGTTTTATTAAAGTAACTTTACACTGTTGACATTTGCCTTTGTCCTTATAAAACTCCCCAAACGCTTGCAAGGATAAAGGAGGTAGTTAAGCTAAGCACGAGAGTAGGAGTAGGAGTAAGAGTTGTTTTGGAGTCAGCTATATAAGCAGCCACAAGTCAAACTATAACAGCATTGTATTAACTGCTCCTAGTGAGCAATAAATTTAAACTAACTTGAAGGTCACAACCAGAAAATGCCAAAGTTGAGGCCATAATGTCTATGGCATCGCCCAAACAAAGGATGCTTCAGGTTACAGTATGAAAGACTGACTTTCTCTCATAATATTGTGCTTTCTATGTATGTTCACAGGCTACCTCCTAGTGTTTTATGTATTATTCTGAGGTACAAATCACCCTTAAAAATTCTCATACAGCATTTTCCTCTCTTTTCTTGCCTCGCAGAAAATATGAAGAAAAATTATTGCAGGCGTAACGACTGTAAAATAAATTCATTTTGTTGTTCTCGGTTCCCAAGCAAACGCGTGCACGAGATGGCCTGCTGTGTTCTTCCACTTTTTAAAAAACACATGTCATGCCGTGGAACTAATTCTGGAATCTTGTTTAACCTGAATATAATTCCAGTCCAGCATTAGAATCGTTAAATCTCAGCAGAACAAAACAACAACCCCAGAAAAGCCATGAAACCTAATGAAGCAACTTATTTCAGACATTCAGACTCTGCTTTCACGCCACATTTGGAATCACATTAATAAAACTCTTAAGTACTTGGGTGCTCCATTGGAAAGCCTAGAGTGACTTTTAATTTAAAGCTGGAATCCCCACTGTTTGCGATGACAGGCAAATGTTAAAATGGAAGATCATTTCCAATACAGTTAGCTTTAACAGCACCATATGAATCACATTGAACTCATTTACATCAGGAACTTTACATTCTAATCTCTAGACCATTTCTCAAGGCATTGTTTATTGAACATATTCTCTTCCACATGCCACCCCCTTTCAAAAACTTCCCCTGGAAGAAAGAGCTTCTTAGAGGACAAGTAAATACATTTGGTAGCCTTTGTAATAACTATTGTAACAAGAGTCCTGTGGATCAGGCCAAAGAGCCATGCAGTCTAGTATTCTTTCTAACAGTGGCCAACCTAGTGACTCTGGGAGAGGGATGCTTGAGGAAATTGTTTGGTCTGCCTTTTAAAGCAGATCAACCTGATTTGCACTTCCTGTCCTTAAGATGTGTATTGGAACACAGTAATCATTCACTTTTTGCACTTCTCTGAATTTTTGGATGCGGTCCTCCATTGAAAAACACACACACATGTTTCTGCTCAAAAAACCATGCATATAAAAACATGTACTTCAGGTAAAAATGCATACCAACACACTTTTGGATAAAATGGATGCAAAAATGCACATTTTAGGTAACATGCCTACAAATGAGTATAACATTATTTTAAAAAATCCACTAAAAATAATGGCATGTGTTGTCCAGGGTTTTCTTTTAAAACAATCACAGACTGGTGTGGAAATGGAATGGATCAAAATTATGAATACATATGAAATTGACACAGACCAGAAATAGACTGATCCATCCATCCCCACTTTGGGAAGCTCACATACAAGAGGGGCATCAAGGTTACAACCTTTCCCCATTATCATCCCTAGCACTAGGTATTCAGAGATTCAGTACCTCTAAAACCAGAAGAAAATTATCCTAGTATCTAAGCATTTTTTATTGTTTGTTTGTTTGTTTATTTATTTATTTATTAAATTTATATACCGCCCCATAGCCAAAGCTCTCTGGGTGGTTTACAAAAGTTAAAAACAGTGGATATTAAAAAAAAAGTATACAAAATTTTAAACCATCAAAATATATAAAAATAACCGTTTAATCAGCAACGTGCTTCCATAATCTAGGGTGACTGTATGGAAAGGAGGACAGCGCTCCTGTATCTTTAACAGTTGTATAGAAAAGGGAATTTCTGCAGGTGTCATTTGTATGCATGCAGCACCTGGTGAAATTCCTTCTTCATCACAACAGTTAAAGCTGTAGGAGCCCTGCCTTATTGATCAGATACAAAAGACGGCAGGGCTCCTACAGCTTTAACTGTTGTGATGAAGAAGGAATTTCGCCAGGTCACTACTAAGAAAGGCCCACAACTTATTCAGGGCATGTCTACACGATGCCTATATCCTGGGGTAGTCCTTGGATTGTCCCTGTGTGTCCACATGACACACATGACGCTCAGGGGATCCCAGGGGCTACCCGGGACTAGCAAGGACTTACCCTGGGATATCAGGAACCCCAGAAAACCTGACTTTTCTGCAGTTCCAGGACCAAGCTATAAGTCTGCGTTCCTCCTCCTGCACCCTTGTGGTGTAGACGCCCTCAGAAGAAGCCTCTGAGCATCTGCACCAGTGAAGAATCACATCTCAGTTAACAAACTGGAATTTTAGACACAGGCCATAGCTTCTGGGTGTCATTTCTTTAAGTTTGCTGTGCAGCTGGAGTTTGACCAAGTATTATATAATGCTAAACTACCGTTTTGTCACCCTAACATTTCCTGAAGAAATGACAATATTTTCTGTGTCATGGCCAGGGATAGTGTTCCAGCTTCCATTTTCTTTTTCTTGACTTATGCCAAGACAAACAACAATTTCATGGTGATGAGTGTCCTTTCTCTAACCTCAGTCACTAGGGACACAATTATAAAAAAGGAAGGGGAGAAACCTTATGAAAACCTTATCTATGTCTATTGTTGGACACTTCCCTAGCTCTAACCTAGGGATGCTGCTTGGACAGGTACACATGATGGACCCCAGCTGCTGGAAGGCTATTCAAATATTGGAAGAGGAAGAGAAATGCACAACTTATTTTCAGCCCTTTGGGTTCAAAATTTCCCTGTAAGTAAACATTGGCCTAATCTACACCAAGCCAGATATTGCACTATGAAAGTGGTATGAAAGCAGTATATAAAAGGCAGGAGCCACACCACTGCTTTATAGCAGTATTGAAGTGCACTGACAACAGGGCTTTCTCCGCTGTAGCACCCCGGTTGTGGAAAGAGCTCCCCAGAGAGGTCCGCCTGGCCCCTACACTGTACTCTTTTCGTCGCCAACTGAAGACCTTTTTATTCTCTCAGTATTTTAACACTTAATTTTAACTTAAATTTAAATTTTACTGTTCTAACTCTGTATTTTAATCTTATATCAATTTTGCTGCGTGGTTTTATCCTGGTTGTGCTTTTTATACTGTATTTTGTATTTGTGCTTTTAACGTGTTGGTTGTTTTATTACGGTTTTAATTTTTGTGAACCGCCCAGAGAGCTTCGGCTATTGGGCAGTATAAAAATGAAATAAATAAAATAAATAATAAACTGTTGGGGCCTATTGACACATACCATATACCACTTTCATAGTGCTGCTATAGCCTACTTGGTGTGGCTCTTGCCTTTTATATACCGCTTTCATAGTGCAATATCCTGCTTGGTGTAGATTAGGCCACAGAAGCATGTTCCAGGTTAACTTCACCACTTCTTCCATAGTACATAGTTTTCTGCACTTCTCATCTTTGACCCAGTTCAGCCATTTTTGATGAACAGGAGATCAGTGAATAATAAATGGAAGGTGGACCAGTTGTGTTGGTAGTAGTATACAAGGTTGGAAGAAAGAGATAAAAGCTAATGGTATGGATGTGTGATAGGGATATGGTTACACAAAGGAAATGAAAGGAGAATGGGATGCAGAGTCAGAAGTAGCAGAGTCAATGATGAAGGAAAAGAAGGGGGGTACAAACAGGGGACGGAGAACTAAGGAACTCTCCAGAGAATGCCAAGGCCAAGGTGGCTGCATCAGCAATAGGCTTCTTCTTTTGGAGACTCATACAAATATGGGATCATGAAATAAGCATCCTAACCTACCATGATACTCAAATCCTGGATCTTTACTGTACTTTTATAAAGAAGAGGAGAACAGAACAAAAATAAGCTATTCTGTACTTAAGTAACCTCTGATTCACATTGTCAGAAGGCTCAATCTCTTATGTATGAGAAAAACACACTTTGGACATTTCAGCAACATTTGTGAATTCTATTATTCACAAATGTTGCTGAACCCACCCTATGATTATTAGGGATGATGATGATGATGATGATGATGATAATTGCATTTGCTGTGCTTCCTTTGGTTCCATGCTGATTCATTAGGTGCTGGATACATGCAAACTGTGACAGAATAGGATGTGACATTAGGAATATCGATAAAATGCTGTAATTTTTTTGGTATTATGTTCAATGATCTGTTCTTTATTTTCTTTTTTTAATATGGCGCATGATCCCATTATAACAAAAGCTGAAGCAATAAAGCTGGAACAAGTTCCGAAAGCTCTAAATATTGTTGCTCTTTCCATGTCTGGTGCTGTAACTTTCCACACTATAAAAATAATGAAAAATGAAGAAATATGTAGTTATACAAACTGTGAAGATGCATAGTCAGGAAAAAATATGCTTTATTCTCAGCTAAATGCTCAAGGCTGGTTGCCACAATACAGCACATTTTGCTATTTTTGGTTTTCAGTTCATTGTAGTAAATGCTAAACATTTAACTACAGAAAAAAATCTCTTTCTTCCTCCTTTAAAAACAACATTTTTACAGCTACCAATTGTCACTTTTAAATTTAAAAACTCTTTTTTGGCATTCCGTATTTTGTGTGTGTGTTAGTTGCTATAAAGTCAAGAGAATCTATTTTTCACTTGTCAGAGAGTCCTTTTTTTGTAGTAAAATTATAATAAGGCATGAAGTTTGATTGCTGTTAAAAGAAAAAGGAAAAGCAGGGGGAAAGCAATTTATCACTAAAGCAGCAAAAATCTGCTGTGAAAAGGGGGGAAACAAACACAGAAAATGAAAATCAGAGGGGAAATCATCTGCTGCTCTTAATTGTGTTTTGTACACCAAGCAGGATATAACTCTTTGAACATTTTGAAAATGGTATATAGAATGTGTCCTGGGTCCAAACAGTTGTCAAGCCCATTATAAAGCTTTATAAAGCAATAGTGTAGATCATGCCTCTCTCTCTCTGTGATCTCTCTCTCTCTCTCTTTCTCTCTCTCTGAAAGCACAATTACACAATTAAGAGTAACAGGTGGACTATACAACAAACACTGCAAACATGATAAAATATGTATCTGAATAATCTGAGACAGATCCAAATAGATTACATAATAAAATTTGTCTAATCTCAAGTGTTATTTAGGATTATATTGACCAAAGAGCAATATCCAACTGTGTCATTTCATAAGCACAAATTATGTGCTAGCAGAAACTAGGCTCCAAACTATACACAAGTGGAGAATCCAGCTAAACTTACATTTGCACAAGTGAGCTCTTTCTATGAAACTGTAGGACACTCATTTACTTCTAATTGTGCAATCTAGTTGTGCAACTAGTTGCCAGTTCCACTTGTTCAACCCAGTGTTCAATCAGTTGCATAATTAGTTGCACAACCAGTTGTGCAAGCATAATGGGAAACTGCTTGCACAAAGGAAAGGTTCGGCAGACCCCGCTACCACTATTTGAATTTGCCAAGTGATACTGTTGGAGACTGCCCATTGCTATCTTTGGAAATCTATATTTATTGAAGGTAACCTGGAAACACTGTTCCTAGTCCAGTAGGTGAAACATGCATGAAAGCAAAAATTCTATGTGCATATTTCCTTCTGAATTGATCCTCCCACATGCAAAAGATCGTTCATCTTGCTGGATCCCCACATCAGGGATGGGTATATGGTTCCCATTATGAGATCAGGACTGTGTTAAGGATGGGAGAACCAGGGATGCCTGATCTCATTCAGATTCTCCAAATTGGTCCGCCTCATTCGAATTTCTGTTTACAATCTGTTTTCCTTTTTGTTCAAATGAGGAAATTGCACATTTTTCAAAAGTGCACACTCCCATCCACTCCCATTGATTAAAACATGAAAAAATGTACTTTTAACCCAATTGCAAGTTCTGGAATGTACAAGTTTTTAAAAATATATATATTCTCCCATTGGATTCGCAAACAGAGCAAGTTCTGATGAGTTTCAAACTGAAATGAAATTCTCTTACAACCCTTGACAGCGGACACATTGCCTAACAAATAGCTGGGATGGGTTGCTTTGACTGTGCTTTTTGCCTGCTGTGGAAGGGACAGGAGGGATGCAGTCAAAGGAAGCAAAAAGCTCACCAGACATTTTGGTTATACCACTGGGTCTCATCATAGACAGTTGCATCATTGCATCTCATCACAACCTTAGAAAAGGGAGCGGCACACGGTCAGCACATCCAATGGGGTTGCTAATAGGGGAGGAGGCTGGAAAGTAACAAGAGGATGTGCCTCATTCAAAACACACACATTGGAAGGAATGGAAAGGTATTAGAATCCTGTTATAAAGACATCAATAACTCAGTTGCAAGCAAAAAGGGGGGGGGGATAAAGAGATGAGACCAGTGTATATGGTTTCAAATTCAGGCCACATTTATTAAAGATCTGCAAAGGGAAAGCTGGGTGGGCCCTAACTATAAATGAGAGCAAGGAAGTTAAGGAATCAGGTTTAAAAAATGCAATTTTATAAACTAAAATATAATGTTAAAAGTAACATACACAGAGCATTTCACATGTACAATAATACAACAAAACAATCAAACTGCTATACAAAAAAATGCTCAGTAGACTTAATCAATTTGGACAGACACGTTTCAACTCTTGGTCTTCCTCAATGGCCAGTGTGCCAAGCTGATTAGTACCATGGGATAATTTTTCTCGGGACTGACTTAGAAGTTCCAAACAATATAGATAATCAGATGTCACTTCCCACAATATACGGTATAATTCCAAATATTCAAAGGAAGCCCATAGACAGTATTCTAAACAGCCACTGCTCGCAAGCACGATAATGCTGGTATAGAATACTGTCTATGGGCTTCCTTTGAATATTTGGAATTATACCATATATTGTGGGAAGTGACATCTGATTATCTATATTGTTTGGAACTTCTAAGTCAGTCCCGAGAAAAATTATCCCACGGTACTAATCAGCTTGGCACACGGGCCATTGAGGAAGACCAAGAGTTGAAACGTGTCTGTCCAAATTGATTAAGTCTACTGAGCATTTTTAGTATAGCAGTTTGATTGTTTTGTTGTATTATTGTACATGTGAAATGCTCTGTGTATGTTACTTTTAACATTATATTTTAGTTTATGAAATTGCATTTTTTAAACCTGTTTCCTTAACTTCCTTGCTTTCATTTATATTGTGCTAGGTTAAGGTTATCACCTTTTTGTTGCATTCAGGCCCTAACTATGCCAGCAACTAGCTAAGTGTTGTATTGGGAAAAACATTCTGTGTGTGGCATTTGCATGTTCACCACCCATGGGCTGTGGTGAGGAGAGGAGAGGCCTTCCTGTGTCACTCCCCCCTCCAGGCCATGAAACACCGGGTTGAGTGAGGTGAGTTGGCCTCACAGATCATCCTTATCCCCTCACTGGGGCTGTAGAACCCTCAGCGGAAGGCCTCAGGCATCGCCTGTCACCATACAACAGTGCCACAGAATGATAACCATCCTTGTCATCTAAACATGCCCAAGCCAAATGTGACCAAACTAAAATTTCCTTAGACATTATCTCCCAACTTACAGGGTGAAGTAGGCGGGGGAGGGGGGACACATAGCCCAGGCCAATCAGATTATGTGTAAAAAAAAAATCCTACTCAGCCCCCAAAAGGAGACATGAGAGTTCTTGAGGAAGTGCATGCCACAGTTTGGGAGTGACACAGGAGAAACCATTTCATGGGCCTCTAGGGTGATGGTGCCCTCAAAAGGCCCTCTTAATACCTGGGTTCATAATGAGACAGGTGATCCCTTAGTCAGGTCAAAAGTCATTGAAACCTTTCAAGGTTAAAACCTTGAGTTGAATTGGGAGAGCAATTGGAACCAGTGCAGGTCTTTCAAGTCAGGAGTAATATGGTCCTGATACTCTGCACCAGATAGCAACCTAGCTGCTGCATTTGCACCAATTAAAGCTTACAGACACTCTTCAAGGGTAGCCTCACATACAGTGCACTGCAGTAGCCTAACCATGATGTAATCAAGGCATCGATAACTTAATTCATTTGGACTTACTCCCAGGTAAGTGTGCATATGATTGCAGACTGAATCACTTTGAAGTGCTTCCAAAACTGCAATTTCAGCTAGATCGAGATTTATTTTTTTACTTATCCAACTCTCCCATGCAATCACATTCTTGTGATGTTAGAATTCTTCGCTTTTGTGGTTTAGCTTTCGGTTTGTGGTTTAGCTTTGCTCCCAATCACTTTATATTTTCATTCACATTACAGTGCTGCTGAAAGATTTGTGGAGCAGTATCTCATTATTCAAAGCTTGTTTGGACAAACTCTTTTATTGCTCTGCTTCCTTGTTCTAAAGAAGTAGGTAAGATTTTTTTAAAAACCCTTTCATTTCTTATACATATAAAATTTAATGCCTTCACTAGGCTTGCATCATCTTGTCATCTTTTCTGTTCAGTCATCTCATGTGGGATGAGAGAAAATGTCACATACCTTGCAGCATATTATTGATTTTCATTTTTCTTTCATAATAACTATAATTAAACTTTGCCAGGTCTTCTCTGTTAGCATATTTGATTCTGACTCTGTGGAATAACTTTATTCCCTTCATTTCTTGAAGAGTTTTACTGGGTTGAAGTTCAAAATGCTTGTAATGAATTTATAATCCCCTAATTCACTGGCAATCTTACTAGTCCTGGAATCAAAATGTATGATAAAAATGGAAGATTGAAATCTTCATAGATGAAGGTTACACACCTACATCTGTGCTCTTTGGGACAAAAAGAAATATATAAAAATATTACTACTACCAATGATAATAATAGACATCAGTAGTAACTGCTTCCTTCCTTCTTGGTTCCTTAATTGTTATTGTCTTATTAGCTTTACTTTACACCATTGTAGCTGCAGCTTCTTAGAAACAAACTGAAGCTGAATCCAGACAAGACTAAGGTGCTCGCTGTCAAATGCCATAACCTGGGTTTGGAGGTGTGTCAACCAGTTCTGGATGGGGTTATACTCCCCCTGAAAGACTGCATTCACAGCTTGGGGATGCTTCTGGATCCATCACTCCAAATGACAGCTCAGATAGATGTGACGGCCAGGAGTGCCTACTATCAGCTTTGGCTGATACGCCAGCTGTGCCCCTTCCAAGAGAAGACCTCAAGATGGTAGTGCACGTGCTGGTAACTTCGAGGCTCAACTTCTGCAATGTACTCTACATAGGGCTACCTTTGTGCCTAGTCCAGAAACTTCAACTAGTTCAAAATATGGCAGCCAGGTTCATCACCGGTACACCTAGGAGTGACCACATTACACCAGTTTTAAAATCTCTTCACTGTCTGCCAATTAGTTTTCGAGCGAAGTATAAAGTGTTGGTTATCACCTTTAAAGCCCTACATGGTTTGGGTCTAGGCTACCTGCGGGATCGCCTTCTCCCATACAATCTGCCCCGCACACTCAGGTCCTCTGGGAAGAATTTACTCCAGTCAACAAAAACAAGGCTGACAACTATTACCCAGAGAACCTTTTCTTCTGCCACTCCCAGATTATGGAATGACCTGCCAGGAGAGATTCATCAACTTAACAGTCTTCCGGATTTTAAGAAAGCTATAAAGACTGATCTCTTCCAGCAGGCCTACCCAGTTGAATTTTAAGATGCCTTTTAATAATGTGCTGCTTTTAATAATGTATTAGTTTTAAATGTTTTAATCAATTATATGTATTTTATGGCATTTGCATTTGTGTTGTACCCTGCCTCGATCTGGAGGGAGAGGCGGGTAACAAACTATTATTATTATTATTATTATTATTATTATTATTATTATTATTATTATTTGCAGGGGCAGTACAAGATGCTGCAATTCCAAAGATGAGAGAACCTTCCTCCTCTTCTTTCTGTTTTTATACTGCAGCATTAGCAGCAACAGCAGCACAGGGAACATCAGCTATCAAGACTCACTCTGAGGGATCCTCAGAGCAAGGCATTGTGGGCATGGTGCCATGGAGACCATCTGTGCCACCATGAACAGATGCCCACAGTGCCTTGTTCTGAAGACCCCAGCAAGCAAACCTCTCCAGACGAAAGCAGGCAGTGGGGCTCTTGAGGGCGGCCACCCAATGCCTTGCTTTGGGACACCCAGAGAAACACATAAGGCCCAGCAGGTGCTCTGTGGTGGGCAGCATAGGCAGTATCCAAGGAGATGTAGCTGGTTTGGTGGGTATAGGCAGCCCTCCAGGCTGTTGGTGTAGGGGCACATTATCTGCTGCCCCTCCAGATCTGCCATCAGACATAAGTGTTTCATCCTGTCTCATTAGGGAGCATGCCCTGGACCAGCCTTACCATTGGCAGAGTAATGCACAGGGAATCTCGGGGGACGGGCACAAGTTTTCCCAGGGATAAAGAAACCCTGGGAAACCCCAATTCTTCCAGCTGTCCTGGGATGATCATGAGGACCGTGGGTGGCACCCATCCCGACTTCTTCACTCCTCCCCGCAAGTAGCGGAGGTTAGCAGAGGGAAGGAGCTGGGCTAGGGGCAGTCCAGGAACATCGCGTGAGAGCAGGGTCAGGGCTTTTTAAAAAAACATCGTACGTTTCACTGAAGTGCAAGTGCGCTCTGGCTCCTGTTATTTTTAAAAAAATGGCAGTCGCGATGGGCACAACGCCCCTCTTCACTTCCAGGACATTGCACAGACATCTGGATGCAGGGTGACAATCCCAGAAGCCAGAAATCCTGGGATCGTCTCAGTCGGCAGATCTGGGTAGGTGACAGCAGTGGGATGGTGTCAGAAGACAGAAGTTCTGCAGCACTCACCCTGATTCTTTACCAGTAGCTTAACAACCATACTAAATGCAACAGAGGACATTAAATATTTATTTGTTTGCTATTGGTCCTTCAATATAAGTGGATCCCAGTTGATTCCAAGCTCAATTTAAAAAGCTGGTTTTGATCTATAAAACTCTTCACAGCTTGGGACGTCATTGCCTGGTGGAATGCCTCCCCATATGCCTACTCTCATGCTCTAAAGTCATCTAGGGAGGCCCTACTCTAAGTATCCCAGCATTTTTAACCTTGGAGGGTAGCTACTAGTGAGTGGTTTCCACTCCCTCCAGTTTACCTGGTGCCAGCAATGTTTTTCTGCCAACGTCCTAATAATAATAATAATAATAATAATAATAATAATAATAATAATAATAATAATAATAATTTTATTTATTTGTTATCCACCTCTCCCTCTGGATCAAGGCGGGGTGCAACAGAAATAAAAACAGTTGAAGGGCTGATGCTAGGTCTATAATATACCATCCCCCTCCTCTCTGAGAAGCTATCATGTGTCTATAGTTTAGATGACTTTAAATCACTTCTTTTTTTTACTCGTTAATTAGCTGATTAAATGTGCCACAGTTATATTGACTAAAAATTTAATCAGCCCTAATGCCATAGATATAATCAAATGGAAAGGATGAAGCTGTATCTCCAGTAGTTTAATTATTTGGGGGGCACCATTCCTCTCTTTAGGAGCCCTATGGGCATCACAAATGGTCTCATTTACATGCTAGCTGTATAACCACTAGCTTTTTGTGCTTTGAAACAGCTGTCGCTGGTGACAAGAATTGCCTTTCTGGCTGTGTATGTTTGATTTCCTTGGTTTTAATCCATGTTTGCAGGATAATAAAATTATCCATTGATGTTTACATTTTATTATCCAAATTACTTCAGTGCTTCTAGGAGCCCTTGTTGGAGAGTTAACTCACTGGCCAGAAACTGGGTTTGTCCTTCGCTAATACCGAGTTTCCTATGGATAGTGGAGTGGAGTCAGCCTCTCCCCACATCCAGACCTAAGTTATGTCACTGCCGCATCTCAGATTTTTCATGAGGGCGTGAAAGCCACAACCAGATGGAACATTTCAAATGTCAAGAATGAAAATCAAGAACGTTTTGAAAAACATACCAGATGAGGGACAGAGGAGACCTGGAGAGGCATGTGTATCGCCTGTTTCCACTGCCTCTGTAAACTAATCTTAATATTGTTTTTAAGTGCTCCAAGGCTGGAAGTGTAAATGTCGACCTCTTGGAAGGCTGTCATGAATTTATAGTTTTGCTTTAAACAGAATTTTCATTTAACGATAACATTGAACGGAATGCTGTACCGTTCCTTTGATTTAGCTAGGGTAGGTCTTGTAGCGTTCCCTAGAAAACAATAAACAGCTCTCTTAACCTGACTGGGAGCAGAGTTATCCAGAGGTGATTTACATTGCTGTGACTGACACTTTCCAGTACCGTTTTGCCCAGACAATGGGACAGTTCAAAAGAGCCCAAGTTGTGCGGATGAAATATAGTCTCTCTCAGGCCCTCTGCCTGAGAAATTGCTTTCTAATTTCCAGATTGAAGGTTTCTTTTACTAACCCCATAGATGACTTTTCGTTTTTGCTGTCCTTAACAACAGTCAGATACAGGAGAGAAATGAAAACATACTTTTAAGAATGTACACAGAATATACAGATATGTGTCATCTCGCATGTGAATTATGTGTGTTTTTAGTGCCACACCACCATTTTAATTAAACTAGAAACAGAAGATTATTACGAATGGCAAAAATAATTAAAATCTGCCGTTACAAAATGTTTCCATTTCTCTTGCGTGCGTACGGCTTAGGGTTGATTCAAAGCCCATTGTAGTTATTAATTTCAATGGACTCTGAATTAGGCTTTTTAAGCAGAAGGTTTCTTAAAAGGGTTGTTGTTGTGCACAGTCAGTAAGCACCAGATGACAAAGATGCTTTGAACTGCCTTCTCTAATGTTCTCCATGAAATAGAGGGAAAATTAAGCCTTTGATGTGACAGCTGAAGCTCTACCTGCAAATGTGTTGGTGTTCTCTATGGATGAACCATCCCATGATATAAGATACATTTATTCATACAAGAACTATGTGCCATTCTCCCTGCTGGGGGCTGTCTTCACAGCACTGGGTTCATGCCACCATACTCAAAACACCTGGACTTTCCCTCTCCTGCAGTGGCATCAGGTAATTCTAATGCTGGGAGTCCATCTGGGGACCAGAGCCTCCCCTGCCCTCTTCCTGGTGGAAGGTGACCAATCGCAGGTTGCCTTCCACAAGGCCCTGCTTCCACTGCAACTCGGGAGCAAGGCTTTGGGCCTGTCTTGACACCGTCTTGCGTGTCCTTGCCTCGGTCTGGAGAAAAAAGTTCAGATAAGTCCCTGACTTTTTTTTCACTGCAGCTTCAGTGGAAAGCCCCGGTGTGTGTGATTGCAGCAGCAGCATATAATCGACACCTTGCCACTGTACACCCATCCTGGAGCTTTCCGAGCTTTTAGACAGCCCCGTAGTCAACTGCTGAGGGCTGGATTCTTGGTGGGAGAGGGGCTCCACAATCACACCAGTGTGTGTGGAGTCTTCTGTTGTGCTACTGATTCTGTCCATTCGAGTGAGCACCATGACTCCAGTGGTCGAAATACACACACATACACACTGGGTTTTGTGTGTGCAGCAAAGGAGTCCCTTGTTTTCACATACAGATTTCCATACATAGGGCTTCTGTGTATAACTTCAAGACTGCTTTCATTCCTGCCCTGTGTCACACTGCATTTTCTATGGTCAAGTGACAGAATCCTTAGCCCGCTAAATCCAAATGGCAGTGACCCATTAGAGTAGGGGTCCCCAAAACGTTTTAGACCAATGGGCACATCTGGAAGTTGGGAGACTGTGCCATGTGTGATCTCACAAAATGGCTGCCATGGTGGGCATGGCTGGTTCAGGCAACATGACAGTCCACTGCAGGTTAATTAAGCTTGGGGGGCGCAGCAGAACATGTCGCTCACCTTTATGAATAAGCGAACAGCCATATCTCACAGGGCAACTTGTGAGGCTAATAGAAAAGTATATTTCCCAAGAACATGAAAATCTGGAGAGGCAGGGAGTCTGGCAGGTACCAAGGGAGGTGTCCATGGGCACCATGTTGCCTATTCCTGAAATAGAATTTTTGCAGATGGGAGAACAGAACCAAGGGTGATGCTATCATGAAACAAAGTAGAAATTGCAGGCTTTTTATGATGTGGAGCCTCTGCCTTAGCCACTAGACAAAACTTTATCCAAATCTCATGTGCCCCAAATCTTTATAACACAAACCAGGCTGCCTAGTAAAACAGGATTTAACCCAGTGCCCTTCATCCCTTCTGATGGCTCCTTCGGGAACTACAAATTGGATCTATGTGATTATGAGCAAGGAAGTACCCTGACGAATTGCAAACATGGTAGAGAAGCCACATGGGAATGAAAAATATTGGATAGAGTCAAATGGGAGACTTTGCGAACATTTAGCCAAGCTACTTTTTGTTGTTGCTTCACTGATTTTGAGGCTCAAGAAATAACTGCTACCACCACCTCCCCCAAAAAATGCAGTGGCCACAATGATTTTCATCCTCATATTCTTTTAAAAGTATAAATCGATGATGATGATGATGATGATGATGATGAAATGTTAGTGTTCATTTCGTATAGACATTAAACTTTTACTTGGAGAATTATGTCTTTTGCCTTTTCTGGTCTGTAAAATTTTACATTACATAGTAGCCATTGTTATATGTTGAAGATTCTAGGCCAGTTTCTATTAGGCATGTGCTCCGCTCCGATTAGAAGCGCAGAAGCAGGAGCGAATTGGCCTGCTCCGCCTTGCCCAGAGGCGGAGTAGAAGCGGACCGCGGACCCCTAGAAGCAAGGCGAAGAGAAGCGCCCATTTTCAGAGCGCTTCTCTTTCCGCGGAGCGCTCCGATCGCCATCTTGAAAACATTTTGCCCATAGATAACTGGGTTGTTTTTGAAGCTATCGTTCTGAAAATTCTTGTGCTTAGACAGTCGTGGATGGGGGTCATTTTGAGACTACTCTCACCTCTCTGCGTCGTGCGGGTCGCGTGCTATATTTTTTTAAAAATCGGGTAAACGAACATTACAAACAGGGACAGCGCGGGTTAAACAGCGGTTTTCGCCCATAGGATTGCATTGCAGAAAAGAATCGGGGATAACTGGGTTGATTTTTAAGCTATTGTTCTGAAAATTCTTGTGCTCAGAGAGTCATGGATGGGGGTCATTTTGAGCCTACTCTCAGCTCTCTGTGTGGTGCGGGTCGTGCGCTAGAATTTTTTAAAAAGTAGGGTAAAGGCGGGAAAAAGATTACCTTTTCGATTGCTGAGGGGCAGAGTCAACTCCCGGTCATGATCACATGATCCCAAAGTTGGAGGAGGGGATAGGCAAAACGGGTAACTTGGGATTCTGGGAACTTCTCTTTCTTAATCTGAACGGACTGTTCCCAGTGTTTTTTAAAACAGTAGCCCCACCAAATGCACAAACACAACCTGAAATCATATACTAAGCCAATAATAAGAGATAGAAACACAGCACTGCTACCCACCCTAACTTTGGGGAACAACTGAAAAGATGTGGTGCAAGGGGATGAGCTCCCCTAGGGCATCTCATTGTGGACGTGCCCCCACTCTCTCCTGTACTTGGAAGGCCATCAGAGACTTCCAAAGAGAGTAACCCGGTGGAGCAATACCTATCATGAGTTGAAGTGACAGTTCTACTTCTCTTAGTGGTGGAGCGATGCCTATCATGAGTTGAAGTGAGAGTTTTACTTCTTAGTGGTGGAGCAATGTCTTTCAGGAGTTGAACTGACAGCGTTGCTTCTTAAAAGACTGGTCACTACTAGGACCAGTCAAATTGGCAGCTGCTTCCCCCTCCCCCGGGCACGTCCCCCTATTACTGGTAAAAGACAGATATAACCTTTTTTTAAAAGTTCTTCTTGTTGTTTATTCAGCAACACTGCTGCTTTTAATTCCACCCCTCCTTCATTTATTTATTTATTTATTTATTCCATTTTATATGCATTACTGGCTTATCCTTGGCTCACTTCCTTATGCCCCCAGAAATGTCTGCTGCCTGCCTGCCTGCCTTCCCTCTCTCCTCCCCTGCCCGCCTTGCAGGGATGTTGTGTGTGTCTGGCTTTGACTCAGGGGAGAAGTCCTTCCTGCGCTTACTTGGAGTTTTGGAAGTTCCAAATCCATTTTTCAAGTGTGGAAGAAGATTTCATAGGTTTATCTCTACTCCCCAATTCATGGCATGTTGGGATTTCCTTTGAAATTGAGATGTCTGCAGGTTTAAGCCCCGCCAAAAAACAGGGGATGATGGGACTGCCTTGAGTCTCGGCGTGCGGCATATGTATCCCTGGATAAGCTGTCATGGTGGTGAGTTTGAGGGTTTTTTTTAACGTGCAAATTGACGGAGCTATTGGAAAGGGGTGTGAATGGGTGTTGGATTTTCATAAATTCTCCAAAAATCAGGGGATGATGGGACTGCCTTGAGTCTCGGCGTGCGTATGTATCCCTGGATAAGCTTTCATGGTGGCGAGTTTGAGGTTTCTAACGTGCAAATTGACGGAGTTATCGAAAGGGGTGTGAATGGGGTGCCCAATTTTCAAAAATTCCCCAAAAATCAGGGGATGATGGGATTGCCTTGAAACTTGGCATCCATGTGGACACGTGGATAAGCTATCATGGTGCCGAGTTTGAGGTTTCTAACGTGCAAATTGACGGAGCTATCGAAAGGGCTGTGACTTAGGGTTATGGGTGGTGCGTTAGAGGTTAGAGCCCCGCCAAAAATCAGGGGATGATGGGACTGCCTTGAGTCTGGGCGTCCATATGGACACATGGATAAGCTGTCATGGTGGCGAGTTTGAGGTTTCTAACGTGCAAATTGACGGAGCTATGGAAAGGGGTCTGAATGGGGTGCCCGATTTTCATAAATTCCCCAAAAATCAGGGGATGATGGGATTGGCTTGAAACTTGGCGTCCGTGTGTATACGTCCATGAGGTGTCATGGTGCCAAACATGAGGTTTCTAACTTGAACAGAAAAAAGTTGTTTACTTTTTTAGCTTTCAATGCAACCCTATGGGGGGGGGGAAACGGAGCTCTGATCCGGATCCGGAGCTCCAAGCGGAGCGGAGCGGAGCGGAAATGGGCAGAGCGGGGGCAGGGCGAAGCGGCCCGATCCTAAAATCACGGATCTGGAAGTGAAGCGGAGCGGGGGGTCCATGCACACCCCTAGTTTCTATGACCATTTGCAAGGTTGTGACTGACTGAACTTGTCATATAATAAAAGAAAAGCTGCAGAGAATGGAATCTCAAAATGTCAAATGAGAAGAGCAAACCTAAGCTGCCCAGGAGGGTAGTGGGAGGACGTCTGTAAGCTGAAGAAGTGCTGTTACACCAGTGTAAAGGAAGATCTGAAGGTAGGAGGACAGACCTGCTGCTGGAGGTCCCCTCATATGCCTGAAGATAGCTCTGCAGGTCTCCTTGTTCTGCTGGTAGTTTCCTACCAGCATTGGGAGGGGGCCGGCAGGAGAGAAATTGGGTGCAGCGGCTGTAGGTTGGAAGCGGATCCACTGGATTTTCATTCCCCGCTCCAACATGTTGCCCTCAAAGTACATGGATTAACCCAGCCCTGAACTGGTTTATATACATTCCCTCTCTTTGTCATCAATGGGAAGGGGAAGGAAAAACACAAGTCAGGAGCAGGATCAATACTACTACTTTATAATGATTGACAACTGTATTAACAACTGTTGGGGCCCAGGACACACTCTAGGCCCTCAGCTATACGACCACTGGATTGCATCTCTTGATTTTTTAACCTGCATTTTCCGTGATTCGCTTCTGCTCGAAGAGCCTTACACTGCAGCAGCCCTCCTTTGTCGTAGCCCCTCCACCCACTGCCTCCCCTGCCTGTTCCAAGGCATTTGTTTAAGTTACTCCGACACGGGAAGGAATAGATGCAGGCAGGGAGATGTGTTTACTCAGAAGTAAGTTCCCCCCTGTGCACGGAGGGTACATCTCCACTCCCTCTCACCCCCACTTCTGCAAGGCAGATGCTTTTAGTCCCCCAACTATATATTACCATGATGTGATTTAAAAGTCACCAAAGGCGCGGTAAATCACAAAAGTCGAGGCAAATCAGCACCTACGAATATGCGCATTTTAGGGCATTGAAACTGGTAGAGCAGCAAATCGACAGCTGTGTCATGTGACAAGCAATGGGGAAAGGTGCAGCACAGGTGAGTTATAGAGCCCGTATAGATGTAGCCAAGGGCAGGATCTACACTACTGCTTAAAAAGGGTTTATAACAGTAGTGATAACTGTTGAGGCCCAAGACACACTACATATACAGTTTTCAACCCATTTTCAAAGTGTCATATCCTGCTTGATGTAGATCTGGCCCATATCCCGCTTCCATACTGCTTTCAAAGTGTTATATCCTGCTTGGTGTGGATCTGGCCAGGGTAGGAAAAGAAAAGAAATGCTGTTTTGCTCCCTCCCGTCCTGGCTGCAGAGGCGGAAGAGCTTTGCGGCGTTTACTCCTCCATGGAATCTGTCTCTCCACCCACAACCCTGCCTCACACAATAGCATTGCTCTGCCTAGCAGCCAATGCGTGGGGTGGTTTAGCCCAGATTTATTTTTAGAGGAAATAGTAAAACGAAAAATGCAGAGCAGGATTCATTAATTTTTGTTTCTACAACAGAATGGACTGATTCAGCTTTGAAACGAAATAGCAGTCTTCTATCCATTCTATACTAGTGGTTGAGAAGAGAGACAGAAATGTATTTGTGGGGTGGAGGGGTGTTTTCACCCTTTCTTCTCTCACTTGTAAACCTGCATCCTGCACTTCCCATAAATCACTACAATTTGACTTCCTTCAGAAATGGGTGAAACCTGCCTTCTGTCCTGCTTTCCTGGGAGACATTTCCCCCCTATTCAACATGGCCAATCTGCATGCAGAACTGGCCCCCGTCTTGACGGTGGCGCTTTGGTGCCATGAGGCGCCTGGCTTCCTTCCGCACGTGCATTCCTTCCCGACATCTGCACAGGAAGGAACGCAAGTGCACTGAGGAGGAAAGGAACGAGGGGATAGGAACGAGGCAGCCAGGGGCAGCCAGGAGGACGAGGAGAGGGACGCCTGTTGCCTGAACTATCTCTCCTCCCTCTGACCTCCTGGCTGCCCATTCCTTCCCCCTCTTTTATTTTTATTATCTGTATCTGCGCAGTTGTGCAGCTACAGATAATAACAATTTTAAAAGGGGGGAAGAATGGGCCTTGTTCTTCTCCTCGCCTCCCCCGATTTTTTAATTTTTAAAGAGGCAGGCCCCCATTGCTCTCCCCCCGCCCCCCATTTTTTTATTTATTATTTTCCACAGGGCATAGGGGTCTCCTGAGGTCCACCACTTTCGCTGTCCAGCCCATGATGATGAATCAGGGGGCGCCTTGGGCTATTACAAGCTTCCGCTGCCAAAAAAAGGCAAGCTAAGTGCCCGACTTTCTTTCAGCGGAGTTTCTGGGGTTTGCTCCCAGATGGCTTCGCAATTGGGTCTGTGTTATGTAGATGACCTGCTGCTACTGTGAAGCCACTCTGGGGCAAACTCTTCATGTAGGCATACCCCTGGGCTTCTGGGCATGGATCAGAACCAGAGGCGTAGACTTCTCAATTTTTTGGGGGGGGGCATGGAGCTAAATTTGGAAAACGGGGGGACAGGCTTATTTGTTTACATTTATGTTTATATTTATATTTCTGGAAACCATCCTTCATCAACAATGAATCTTAATGTGTTTAAGGCCACATATTAAAATAACAAGTACTCAACAAAAATATTACATTTTAATTATAATATTATGACACTTTACACACTACGCCACCATCCATAGTCCTATCCAATATACCAGTGTTCCTAGAACTTTTCTTCCCATGGCCCAGTACAATAATATTGCATAACCTAAAGACCCTATTGCTGTGCTTAGTCTGAAATTGTCTGACATGTAATATTTTGACTCATTAGTCAAGACGTATTAATTTAAGGAGATTCTTTATAATTAAGTAAGTCCCAGTGAGCTCTCTGGAAATTACTTCTAAGTAAACATGCATAAGTGTAGGTAGCTAAATGTGTTTAATAGTTGCTGGATCATGCGTGTGTGTGTGTGTGTGTGTGTGTGTGTGTGTGTGTGTGTGTTCAGACTTTTTAAAAAGGCAACACACACACTGTAATTCCTAAATGGGCAACCTTTTGTCCCATAAAGCCTATGGGGGGAAGGAGGAAATAAAGGCTGAACCTGACACAAAAGGAGAGCAGCTTTGGTCTTGCAAGGAGATCTGCTGGGCAGATGAGGAGGAAGCAGGGTTTGCTTGGAGGTCATTTAGACTGACCCCCAAAACATATAATAAATATAATACACACAACTGGAGACTGACCGAGGGATCTACCAGCCAGGCAGTGAGCTTACTGATGTTACCTGGTTGGGCATTGCCCTTCTGGGAACTCCCGGTGGGGGCTCCCACCCCACCGCTGTAGTTTACACCCCTGATCAGATTGCTTGTATGCAAAAGGATATTGCGCAGGGCCTTTTTTGTGCTGAATCACTACACCCAACAAAGAGAGGTGCATGCCTCTTTGTCTTTGCTTCCACCTTGGAAAGCAACTTTAGAGTTCTGCCTGGTTCTGATTGAAACCCGGAGCAGATTTACTGCCCCACTGACATCAGAGCCAACAGCCTCCACCTTTTGCAGCTCCATTCTCTGCAGCTTTTTTGTCACATGACAAGTTCAATCAGCCACATGGCCACAGAAGCTCGTCCACAATCATGAATATATATTTAAAAAGTCTGCTATATACTGTGATATATTAGGACCTACATGTGATGTTTCCCACATAGTTCATTCAAGCTTGCAAGCTTTTGATGGAAGAAATAGCCCACAGGATTTCTTTCTCTTTTTTTAAGGTTGCAAGCTCGGCTTGACTGTACCAAATGGTCAATGTTGTTAGATTTGGCAGGGCTGGCTACCTTTCAGGTCGGTGGATGAAATCCAGCCTTTTCTTCCATTTATATAAAACAATTGCTTTGCTGTGTGTGTATGTGTAAACCATCAAACGCAGTAGTTTATGCATTTGTAGCACACTGCTGGGAATAAGGATCTGTGGATCGAGCCTTAGATTATCCACCTACATGCCGTGTTCTCAATAACATCAGAAGTAGAAGTAGAAGGGAGAAGTATAGAAGAAAGAGTTCTACACAGAACACAACTACGTTACCTGTGAAGTAGGGTGACCATATGGAAAGGAGGACAGGGCTCCTGTATCTTTAACAGTTTTATAGAAAAGGGAATTTCATCAGGTGTCCTTTGTATGTGTGTAGTACCTGGTGTCATTCCCTCTTCATCCCAACAGTTAAAGCCACAGGAGCCCTGCCCCCTTGACCAGATAGAAGAGCCCTGTCCTCCTTTCTATATGGTCACCTTATAAGCCTAACTCTTTCTGATTCTGGATGGAAGGAAGATGTGTAAGGCTAGAGTCTGCTGGAACAGAATTTGGGAACAGAATTTGGAACACATCGTAACATTTTGGGGAGACACCAGCTGTTCTTGTTTTTGATTCTATGCCTGCCTGCCTTCCTAAGTCAAGATCCTTTCTCCTCTCGAGACTGCTCTGGGTCCAGAATAAGTACTTTCATTGTTGTTGTTGTTATTGTTGTTGTTGTTATTTATAGCACCATCAGTGCAGATGGTACTGCTCATAGTAAAACAATAGAACAGCCACGCCCTGCCACATAGGCGTACATTCTGATAAAATCACAAGAAAACAACAAGAAAGGGAAGGGAATATGCCAAAAAGGCACAGCGGACAATAAAACTAATAACATTCTAAAACTAAAGTTCTAAAAACTTTGGGGAAAAGAAAAGTTTTCAGTTGAGCTTTAAAGACCGTAATTGAACTCGTTGGCCTGCAAATGCTCTGTAAGAGAATTCCAGGCATTAGGAGGGGGGGGCAGTGAGAGAAAATGGATGAAGGTGAGCAAGAGAAGTAGAAACCCCTGGGCAGGTAAGAAATATAACTTTCGATGAGCGAAGAGCGTGGACGGGGCAATAATGTGAGATAAGAGAAGAAAGGTAAGAAGGAGCTAGACCATGACAAATTTTGAAAGCTAACAGAAGCTTATATTGGATTCTGTTGTGAACTGGAAGCCAATGAAGCGATTTCAGGAGTGGAGTAAGATGATGCAGCTTTATCTTTGTACTCCTCAACACAAATGTTTCAAAATAGATTAATGTTTTGTGTGTGTTTTTTTTAAAAAAAAATTGGTTTGTTTAATGTGCTGTAAAACGGAACAAGACTTGGCCTTCTAGCAGGGAGGAAACGTCTCTTCCTAAAACAATCCCATTCCAATAAAACAAAAACAATCTGTGACTGTTCTACCCATACAGAAGATGCAAGTCATCATAATTTGAATTGCAATGGTGAGCTACCTTCCTGCTCTGATGTTGCCGATTAAATTAGTCGCCAGAGAGAACCGAGTTTCTTTCCAGCTGCAGAGCCTAATAGCTTATATACTGGCAATAGGGAATGTGTAGATGATTAAATCCTGGTAAGTAGTTAAGGTTAAAGTCCAAAAGTCTCTGGAACAAAAAGCTGTTTTTTATTCATATTTGGCTGGAGACGCTCAAAATGAAGCAGACCACCCACAGCCTGACACTTAGGGAGACTGTGGTGTGTTGAATCTGCTGCAAGCCGGCTATGAAAATAAAGTTGTCAGGAATCTGCGCAGAGCTAAGGGAAAAAATTACATAGAGCATCATTTCCAAAAAAGAAAAAAGCATGAATGACCTACAGACACATATATGCTTAGATTCTCTAACTTAGATAGTCCAGGCATTTCCCATTCTTTTAATAGACTTGGGCAGCATTTCGGTGGGGGAGGGTTGCAGTGGGGAAGGGGAGAACAATCCACAGCAAGGGTTAAAGACCTGCTCTTGGATGAGTTGCAAAAAAGAGGGAGAGAAAAAGAGAGATTAAATGCGCACACACAAAAGCAGCACATTTGAAAAGCATTTGCGGTCATTACTTTTTTATATAACTCATATTAACCCTGCGATACAGGCCAAGGGATCCTTAGCGTCATGGTAAATCCAAAAAGGAGGTAGAAAAAGATTTTCCTTGGCTGTGGCAAGGTTTGAACAGGCCATTCGTTGGATGAGGGAGTGCAGTAAAAGGACACCCAAAGCTGGGAATCATGAGTCTATCAGGCTATGTTTATCCCAGCAGGATTTCTTCTAGAATCACTTTAGCCCTGTTGAGGTATTTGCGAAGTATGTTTAGGTTCTACACACATGCTATCTTCACCCCCTTCATGGCCATTCTTGTGTAGAGATGGTAACTGTCTTCAGCAGGGAGTCTCCTCTAGCTGTAGAAGCTCCACGCGATTTCGGAATTCTGTGTGGAGTTCCCTCTGTTCTAAATCATGCAGAGAGCCACCATAGAGAAGTCTCCCTGATTGAGGACAGTTGGCCTCTACACATAGAGGGTGACAAAGGGTGGGGTGGAACTAAAGCCTTTCCACCTCCTCCACCTCCTCACATGTAGACCATGTGTTCCTTGCAAATGCCTGCATTCCCTGATGGAAGAAAGGTAGAACATAAACACTCTATTGAGCTTTCTCCCAAAGCTTTGTTCTGGATGGCTTTTTAGTACTTCAATAGCACAATCCTATGTGTGTTTGGACAGAAAAAAGTCCTACAACATCTAGCATTCCTCAACCAAAATGGCTGGCTGGGGAATGCAAGGAACTGTGGGACTTTTTTCCTGTCTAAACATGCCTATGTTCATACCCTAAGGGAGCCATCCTATGTAGCCTCTAGACATAGTCTGGGGGTGGGGGAGGGGGGCATTCCTGGATCCGAAGTTGGAGTCAGTGCTCTGACCTTGGAGCCAGGAATCCGGGCTCTCCACCCCCTCCCCTTCCCCTTCCCTGCCAGCACGGATAGAACTGCACCAGCTGCCTCTCTGAGGTCACAATCAAGGAGGGAAAGGGGGCATGCCGGGGGCGGAGACAGGAGGGGACTGGTGAGGCCAGCTTACTCCATATCCTTCCCACCCATTCTGCGGAGCCCCAGTGAAGGCTGCCTAGCCAAAATGCAGAGCCAGAGGAGTGCGGAGGTGAAGGTCCCCTTCACCGCTCTCCCTGCTCTTCTTTAGAAGACCATAAGTCTCCAAGTTTGGAGGTTTATGGCCATCCCAATAGGATTCCAGGGGGAGAAGGCTATCAGTGGATACTAGTCCTGATGGTTGTGTGCTACCTCAAGTATCTGAGGCAGTAAGCCTGTGTGCACCAGTTGTTAGGGAACATGGGTGGGAGGGTGCTATTGCACCACGTCCTGCAAGTGGGTCCCTGGTCGACAGCTGGTTGGCCACTGTGTGAACAGAGTGCTGGATTAGATGGACCCTCAGTCTGACCCAGCATGACACTTCTTATATTCTTATGTTGTAGGTTCACACCCTGTTTGCAAGATTTCTTCTGCTCTCAATTTCTGCTGCTGGTGCTGTTTTAAAGTTTTATTTTGTTGTTGTTTTAAGTTTTAAATTGTTTTTATTTTTCCTATTGTTTTAAAGTGGTTGGGTTTTTTTTTTAAAAAAAAAATGTTAACGTTTTTAAATTGTTGCAACTTTCAATGGTAAGTTGTTTTGGGTGCCCTATTTGGACTGAAAAGCAAGTTCACCAACAAAAATAAATGAAGTAAACATAGTAAGTAAACAAAATGAATGCATACTTCCTTAGCTTTCCTGTGGAAAGAATATGACTCCAAGCTTCTAGGAGTACAAAAATACCAGTGCCTGTATATTCTCCCCCACCCCCAGCTAACACCAGCTTGGGGGGATTTAGATCAAGAAAATGGCACAGGGTAAGGATTAAGCCCCTCTCCTCCAGGGACAAAACTCCAATAAAATTCAGAGCCCCCTCCAGCTGCCTTCAAGTAAAATAAAAATGACAGGTGATCCGATCACATATTTCCTGCATCACATCTAGCTTGGCTCTTCATGGAGTTTGCTCAACAGAAAAGATATAGGCAACTTCATAAATAAAAGCTTGTTTAGCATAGGGTCTCCAGATATAGCCACCTTAAGGCATTTAACTTCTTAAAATGATTTGTGGTGCTCTGGTGTGATTCCCAGTTCCTTTTGTATTTCTTCTTCCTGTCCTGGAAAATGTATGCCTGTTTACAGCATATGTCACCACATTCCCCTTTATAAACAACGAGGCAGAGAATTCTTCATAGAAAGATAAATGCAAGGCGATTCCAAATGCTGGACATAAGGATACACGGGGGCTCTTGGGAGAGAGTTTGCTTTTCCTTTGAGGGAGATCCTGGCAGATGCACAGGGATTTCTGTTCCTTTGTTAGCCTTTTCCTTCGACAGAGGTGGCCCACAGACTGCAAAATTAAAGCATGCTGGAGGTTTTGGTCATTTTCTATATGGGTTCAAAACTAAGATTGCATTTCCATGAAATTCTTTTCATCTTCTGTTTCATTAACTTCACAATGAAATTTTTAAAAAGGAAAAAATATAGCAGTGAAAATAACATTCAAAATAGCTGCTTGCAAAAAAACATAAATTATGCACATTTGTGTACAAAAATGGGAGTATTCAGAGAAATGCATACACATTTTTATGAGAACTTTAAAAAAAAACAAATTCTCAAAGCTCAGGAGAAACCAAATGTAAGATTTGAAAAATGAGGAACCATAGGTGTGCACAAGGGGTGTGCCAGGTATGCCCTGGCACACCCCAATGTCTCAAGCAATAAGCGTTGAATTGAGGGGGCCATTGAGTAGGGGATCAGGGAATGGCCCTCCAGCTGTCCTCTGGCTGCTCTGCTGCCACGCTGAAGAACCGCTGCCTCCAAGAGAGCACCATTGCTCCTAGCAAGAGGCACGAAAAGGAATTGCTCTTCTGGGAACCTTTCTGCCATAAGCCATGGCCTCTGCTTCAGCAGCTGCGGTCAGGCAAGCCAAAAGCAGTGTAGAGCATCAGTGTCTACAGTGTTTAATAAATAAATGAATAAAATTAATGTTCTTTTTGACTGTGTATTCAATAAATGTTCGCCTTTAAAAATAAATAAATCCCTGAGTGCACACCCTAACGCAATGCAATGCACATGCCTATGTGAGGAACAGAAAGAAACTGAACTTTCTCCATCCCTAGTTGATGTTCCAGGTGTGTGTGTATGTGTAAGGAGCAGCAACAAGGTGATGAATAACAGAGCTGTGTATGTCATGCACCCTGCTCTGCTTCCCTAAGCTAGCCTGCTGTCCTCAGGTGCAGGGGAGGATGCTGTCCTATCGGCACTGTCAAAGTCAGATTCAAATTCCAGTCCAGCCGGCATCTGTATGTGGAACGCGGTGGGCACCTTGTTCTTTGCTTCAGGTAACATAATGTCTCTGGTTGGCTCTGGTTCTGCTTACAACACTAGAGAGTATGAGTAAGTTGGTTATGGATATCTGGAACGTGTGATATCTTGCAAATGAAAAGGCAACCCTCTTCCTGGCTTTCTTCAGCCTTCTAGCATGGTGAGGGGAGGGTGCACTGGTTGCCAGCCACAACATGTGCCTCTGGCTACAGCTGTACAGCCCATTGTTTGAGCTACATGGCTAAGCCACATTTATACATTTGGGCTGTCAGTTATAAATCACATAGCATTAATGTTTTATCCAAAAGTAGTCCTTTTAAAAACACATACGCACATAGCCTAAATTAATGCTGTCTCTAGCTGTTCTGCAACGCCTGTGTTTATGCATCATCGGTCTATTGGCTGAGCAGGAAATACATTTCTAAAAATAAGATAATTTTCATTAAATTAGAGTTATAAAGGGGATGGTATCCGACAGTTAATGCTAAGCAACTTCGGGAGATTTATAGTATGGTTTCATGGTGGCTTTTGAATGATATACAAGGTAAGATATGACACTCTGTGGTGCTTTATATTATCCATATGGCAATCATTTGTTCAGAGAGTACCCATTTCCCTATCCTTATAAGAGGCCATAAAAAGGAATAATAAAACTAAAAGTGATAGGGAGGTGGGTGCTCTTAATTGATACCACATGTCTGTCATACAGCCGGCATTGCCATTCACTCTGGAAAGGAACTCGGCTCGTACAAAAGAAATCTAAAGCCCTCCTTTCTACACATTTGCACAGCCATCGAGGCCAGAAAGTTTAAAAGTTCAGTTGCCCTCTTTCTACAGCACAAAACCTCATGTCAAACTGGAATGCCTGCTCCCTATGCACTGTACTGAACAAAAACCCAAAAACCCACACTCACCAGGCTTTCTTCTTCCAGAGTCTTTCCAGATTTATGATGGCCTCCTTTAGATGCAAAGATCTGATTTGGAACTGAAAACTTCCCTGCTCGGCAACGCTCTATGTGTTCAATGAGACAGCACCACCTAGTGGCTGAATTATAGCATATTTCACACTCCCCCATATGGCACAATTAACTTTTCTTACAGTTTATCTCCAATCTAGTTGGTACCTCCTTCACGTTAGCTTGGCACCGTGTTCAACTGTCACTGTTGAGGCCATCAGTGGGAGAAGAATCAGCAGCCAGGCGCCTCTCCATCGTGCTTTGATCTGTATGAGACTATTAAAGGGAGAAGAAAAGGAAGCAGCTGGTGAACTTTGTAACTAAGAATCTAGTGCCTGAATTTTCTTTTTTTCCCCTCCTCCCTCCCAATCCCCTTTCCTTTTGTGTCATGTTTTTTAGATTGCAAGCCTGTGGGCAGGGGCTGTCTTAAGAAATATTTTTGTAAGCTGCCTTGAGAGCCTTTTTGGATATAGGGCGGGATAAAAGTGCTAAAATAATTAAATATTTTTAAAAAAACACACACACACAACAACCTCTAATTATTTCCATTCCATTTATGAAAAACAAATTGTGATTTTTGGTAAGTTCTTATCAAAAATAAATCAAACAAAGTTCTCGTCCATCCCTCTCCTCTGCCTTTCTGATCCTGTACGCAATATTCATCTCAAACCCTCTATTTGTGTATTCACATATACACACAGATCAGCTAAATGCACAGGTTTTCCCATTCATTTTAATGGAGAGGTCTGATTTACACATGAGTTCTGTCATTTTCACCCTAGCCATGTCTCAGGACTGGTAACAGTGCAATATATTGGCTGGTGCCTGTGAGGCCTGACCTCAGGAATGGAGACTCTGGTACAAAGGATAGGGCAGGAAGCTCTTGTAAGGGAAAAATCAGAAGCTAAATCTCAGGATAGCTGGCATTAGAATCATAGAATCACAGATTAGCAGAGTTGGAAAAGGCCTACAAGGCCATCGAGTCCAACCCCCTGCTCAATGCAGGAATCCACCCTAAAGCATCCCTGACAGATGGTTGTCCAGCTGCCTCTTGAATGCCTCTAGTGTGGGAGAGCCCACAACCTCCCTAGGTAACTGGTTCCATTGTCGTACTGCTCTAACAGTCAGGAAGTTTTTTCTGATGTCCAGCCAGAAACTGGCTTCCTGTAACTTGAGCCTGTTATTCCATGTCCTGCACTCTGAGAGGATCGAGAAGAGATCCTGGGCCTCCTCTGTGTGACAACCTTTTTAGTATTTGAAGAGTGCTATCATGCCTCCCCTCAATCTTCTCTTCTCCAGGCTAAACAGGCCCAGTTCTTTCAGTCTCTCTTCATAGGGCTTTGTTTCCAGACCCCTGATCATCCTGGTTGCCCTCCTCTGAACATGCTCCAGCTTGTCTGCGTCCTTCTTGAATTGTGAAGCCCAAAACTGCCCTGACACAGGAAGCGTTGGTTTGACCCAAATATTGTAGGAAAGGAGCTTTCAGGAACCTGAGGTAGAATGCTCACAGTCACACAGACCATAGCAATTAAAACTAAAACAATGCCCTAGGATTAATTTTACTTTATTAAATAAAATTAAAATTAGCTTGGAGTGCATCCTACTGAATTGAGTGAGACTTGCTTCCCATCAAAATTAGTCCAACAGAAATCAATTAGATTGTCGTAAAGGCGGTTTAGCAGATTTTGTTGTAATTCCCATATTACACCTGGAATAAATTAGTGCATTGAAATAAAGTCTGTGTCCAGATGGCAGCTTTCTCTGCAGCTAATTTAACTAAACTGGAACAGGGAGAAAAGATACTTCTAAAACAAGGGGCCAAATAGGCTATCATCATTCTTGTGAACTATGCCACCAGTTCAAAGCCTGCTAGACCCAAGTGCATCAGCATTGAAGGCAGCTATTTTGTTGCTACCAGATTCTGGATCTGCAGTTAGCAGAAATGTCAAAACCTCAAACTAGACTTTTCTGCAAAGCAGCTCATAGCACTGGACCATCAAATTGCTTAAATTTAACTTCACTGGTTTGACGATGGGGCTTCCCTGTAATTGAAAAAATGTTCCAACTATAACATAAAAAAAAATCAAGTTTTCTCACCTAGTTTTCCATTCCTCTTTGGAGAAAAAGTGTGGTGGGTCTGGAAGGTTGTGAGCCAACAAAAATAGAACGTTATAGTGAAAATCAATGTGTTTCTTTTACTAGGGATAATAGACTTTTATATATGCACCTTCAGTTAATGAATGAAATACAACTTGAAAAAGTCTTGTATTATTTAACAAATGATATACTGATTCCAAAAGACATTGCCATGATGATCAAAGCCATCAAATTATGTTAGACTTTGAAATATGTGAGACCTTTACTATTCCTTGACTGCACCATCTCTTTATAGGTTAGATGGTGTAGTTGAGAAGGATAAATCCTATGCCTAAATCCATAGATGTTAGTGAGAGTTACTGTTGAAAAATGTACAATTATCAACAAGGTACTCTTATGGATTTGGCCTTTGCTAAATGTTTTCAATCTATAGTTCCAATATTTAGGAAGCCCTTTGGCTGTCAGTCAACTACCTATTGCTGATCAATACACTTCAAGCAAAGGGTACACCCAAAATTCTTCTAGGTGGATTCAATTTTAGTTTTGCACTAACACAACTTACAAAAGAGGGAAAAAAGTTTTGATCTATGTTTCATTTTTATTAGAAAAATTCTTCTAGCATCGCATCAAAGTATAACTTGCATTAAATGACATGAATACATGTGTTGCTCTTAGACTTCTTTCTAAGACCTCAGCCACCCGCCCTGCTCCAGAAACTAGTGTTGCTGATTGTTTTCATTTTTTCAGGAACTTCTAGTTCCTGATGGACTAGCAATCCATCCCAGTAGATCAGGGACTGTGTAGGGAGCTGCCTAAGGGGAAGGCAACAGCCAAAGAGGCAAAAACAAAAATAAAAAAACCCTCAAAGTATTACTGATCTTTTTAAATCCAATGGTAAAACATTCTTGTAAAACAGGGGTGCCCTGTGACCCTCCAGATGTTGTTCAACTATATTTCCTGTAATTCCAGCCCATTGGCCATGCTGGCTGAAGATGATGGGGTTGGAGTCCAGCAATGTCTAGAGAGCCACATTCTGATGCATTTTGAAAACAACCTTCCTCAAGGACACCGAAGAAGTAACAACCGTAGAAATAAGCAACCTTAGTACAGATAATGATGAACATAGGCATTAAGGATAATGGAATGATGCCAGATAAAAAAAACAAAAACTGCACAGAACAGAACATTAAACCACACCTACTCATAATACAAACTGCCATCAATCCCAACAAACATACTTATGCACTGAAAAGGTGTAATACATTGAGCATCATTTTACAAAGGACATTTGACCCTTTGATTTTTTTATTTTTTTATTTTATTTAAAGTGATACAAAAAAGGAATGAATACAAACAATCCCCTAAGAATTAATATCAAACCAACGGTTATATGAATATGTATAATGTACAAGGGGGAAAATTAAAGTTGATTGACCCTTTGATTAAAAAAAAAAAGATTCAGTAGCATTTTCCGGCCTTTGACCTTTTGCGTGTGTGTGTGCTAAGAAGGGAACTTCAAAGCAGATAGCAACCATTCTTTTAAAAATACCGAGAAAATGATGAAAGCAAATACTAAAAGAAATACCAAATTATCAGAATACATCCTTCTATGAAAATGGACACCTAATCTGATACTTAAAAGCACACAAAGAAGAAGCCAATCACATCCAGTGGAGGCTGGGGGCTCTGATGTCTGTGAGACAATAAATCTGGTATGGTTTTCAGTCAGAAGCAGCCAGCATTCCAACTGGTTCTGACCGAAACCCAGAGTAGATTTGCCACCTCATATATCAGAGCCACCAGCCTCCACTGACTTCATCTCCCAGGGCAGGGAATTCCATAATCCTAATGCATGCAGTCTCCTTCACAGTCACCAATTACATCTCACATGATGATGGAAGAGGAAGCAGGGCCTTCCCCGAAAATTAAAGTGCACAGGTAGGTTTACAGGGGAGGAAGCATTCTTTGGGTATCCAGGAACAAACATCAAAAGCATTTATGTTTGAATAAACCAACAGAAGAGCAAGAATACTAAAACTACTCGGAGGGTTTGGAGGGATTTATTTGATATGTTTTCATAACCAGGGTGCTTTAGTGTATGCAGTGCAGGAACTGCTGCCCAGATCAAATGATTAATCTGTACTCACTTTTGACGCACTACTGTAGTTGTCTGATTTATCAGATACAGGGCAAATCAAGTCATTCCATTTCTTTTATGGCTCGCTCTGCTGAAGGTTTTAAAGAATTACAGGCTGAAGGAGTGCCGAGCCCCATTTTAAATCCACCAAGAAAGGACGCCAAATGTTTATACAACTACAGAGACTTAAACAAATTTGTAGTTCAGCCATAGTACATTCATTGCTTATACAAACAGTATTATTATTTTTGTCAGATAAACCTCCCCTCTCTAATAGGGTGCTTAATCTGTTCACATTTCATGCTCCAAAACAATCAGAGCCTGTTCTAGTGTCAATCCCAAAAGAGGGTATAGTTGAATGGTTAATTATACTCATTCCAGTAAGGGAGTCTTGAAAATACAGCAAGATCTCACAGGAAGCCATTTTCTCTGTATTAGATTGCCAATGGTCAGGGAAGTGGGTTGTGTCTTATTCAGCGGAACCTTTTGTTTTGGATCTATTGGACGCCACAACGTCTCTTTAACAAAGGTTTGTCTAAGTCGGCTAATTATTGGAGGTGCCCTACAGTTAATGCTTCTTTTGTTCATATATTCTGGAAATGCCCAACAGTTGCCTCCTTTGGGGAGGAAATCATTAGACACATAAACTTTGTGCTGGACAGCTCTTTCCTATTTTCTGATATATGTGTTGTCTTAAATGATGTACCTTATTCTTGGAATGTAACAAATGGTCAGCATAAATGGATTTTTCGCATCCTCTTGACTGCTCAAAGACTGATGCTACAACTTTGAAAACATAAACGTTCACCGCCTATAATGCAATGGATTAAAAACCTAACAACACTAGCAACATTTGAAAAGGTGATAAATAGGCACCATTTATGAATGGACTTATATTTGGATTTTTGATCTGCCGTACATCCACCCCACACACTCAGGTCCTCTGGGAAGAACTTCCTTCAGCCAGCCAAAACTAGGCTGACAGGTATTACCCAGAGGACCTTTTCCTCTGCTGCTCCCAGACTGTGGAATGGCCTGCCAGAGAGATTCATCAACTTAACAGTCTTTTAGCATTTAAGAAAGCTATAACGCCTGATCTCTTCTGGCAGGCCTATCCAGTGGAATTTTAGGATGCTTTTAGGATGCTTTTACTATGTTTTTAGTATGTTTTTTTAAGGAAGTTTTAACAATGTATACTATGTTTTTAATCAATATGTAATTTATACTTATTGTTGTTTCCCGCCTCGATCAGGATGGAGAAGCGGGTAAGAAATATTATTATTATTATTATTTATTTATTTATTCAAGTTTATTTGTAATTTACTTCTCTTTCCCTTTTTCTTTTCTTTTTTTTTCATTTATAATGTTGTAATATTTGAAACTGAGGCCTTTGCGGTATGTAGTTACACTTACATTTTTTTGGTTTTATTGTTTTATTTTGTTAAAACTTGTAATAAAAATTGATTAAAAAAAATTGACCAAATTCTGGGATGTGGGGAATATTCAGGGGAAGACATTATAAAACCAATAAATTAGGCTTACACCACAGTCCTGTGTTCACTCAGAAGTCCCATAATGTACAATGGGGTTTAATTCCTGGTAAGTGGGTTTAGGACTGCAGCCTGACTATAATTCGAAGTCCTTCACCTAACATTGTTTTGTGGACACTACAATAACCTTGTAAGGTAAGTCAGTATTCTTATCCCTATCTTACAGGTGAGAATCTGAAAACATCAATAAGTTTTAATAGCCTGGAATCCAAAACAGAAGTTAGGAGTGCTCACTCATAGCTATTTTGAGGTACAGCCTCCTGGCCCAAAATACTGTAGAGCAGACTTGCATTCATATTTTGTCCAACCCTGTATATAAATAGTGCTGGAACACACCAATGTTGAACCTCTTTCAGCCTGAAGGGTGGACTAAATTTCAGAGAAGATCTTGCGGGACACATTCCAGCAGTGGGATGGGCTTAAAGCAAAAGGGGTGGGTCCAAAAGTACCCCAAATGCCAGGATATTTTAGCTTAAAGCATTGGGGGAGGCCTTTCAGTCCCATTTGTCCTTATGAGTTGCTTGAGCTGCTGTACTTTAGATTTCCGCTGCCAACTCCAAGTCTCTAGAAGTTAAATCTCTCAATGGGCAATAGGTAATGTTAATCAGGAAAATCTTCGGCAACAGGACAAGCAGTTCCTTCGCTTTTAAATAACCTGAAAGACTACAGAGGCACAGAGTTTTAAAAAAAAAGGGAAGGAAGAGGGGAAAAGCAACATACAGTAGGCCTTTTGCAATATTTGATTGTGGCAGGGCTGGGCACTAATGAATACTTAGATTTGGACATTAGAAGATTTGTTTGTTTGTTTGTTTATTTATTTATTTATTGCATTTACATCCCACCATTTTTCCTCCAAGGAACCCATGGTGGATATAGTCCTTCTCTTCTCCATTTTATCTTCACAACAACAACCCTGTGAGGTAGGTTGGGCTGAGAAGCTGCGGCCTGCCCAAAGTCACCCAGTGAGCTTCATGGCTGAGTCGGGACTAGAACCGGGATGTCCTGACTTCCAGTCCAACAGTCTAGCCACTACACCATACTGGCTCTCAGAAGTTCCTCTATGTTGTAGGGCATGGCATGCCCCAAAGCTGACATTTAGGGGATATAACCACAATTTATTTATTTATTTATTATTTTATTTTATTTACTTATTGCATTTATATACCTCCCCATAGCCGAACCTCTCTGGGTGGTTTACCAGTTCCATTAATGACTTCTTCCTTTCTTTCCTTCTTTTTACAGATTTCAAAGCTATTGTAGTAGAGACTGCTTTGTGCTGTAAATCCATACTTTTCAAATGCAAGGCATTTGTCCAATTTGAACCATCATGCCATTGAAAACATCCAAAATATTTTTCTTAAGAGCAATTCTCTCTCTCTATCTCCCACTGCATTTTCAAAACTGTCCAGCTTTAAAATAGTTTACTCTGATTTCAGCTCTGTGCTTTTCAGCAGTAAAAGCTGCCACCACTCCTTCCCCCCCACCCCCCTGCAATCACATTTGTCCTTTGGTTCCATGGACTGGCTTGGCACTAAGTATCCAATTCCTGTGCCGATCTGATTAGGTCAAATTACATGCTTTTACTGCTCCTACAAGCAAATGCAGCAAGCCTACAATTAAGTGTGAGATGGCTTAAATCCTAAATGGAACTAATGTCTGCCCTCACCAAAAGCCTGAGGTCCTACTCCTCCCCGCCCCCTCCCACTCCTTTTAAAACTGCTATTTTTTTAGGCTGCTTTCCAAAAGCTGAGCCCTGCAACAAGTCAAGACAGTGAACCTACCTTACAGTTAGAATTGCTCCCTGGCCATTTTTAGCATCTTTGACAGCTTGTTGAACGCACAATATTGCCCTTGTAAGGGAAGAAGGAATGAGAAACAGTCCTGTGATGTCAGTTATATAATATCAGCATTGAGAAGAAATACCGTTTTGATGCATCTGGGGACATGTGATAATTGCAGTTACCTTTCATGTTTCCTATCATTATTTTATTTTTATTTTTAAAAAACCCTTAAATAGTCGTCTAGTTGCACACAAAAAAGGAAGAAAAATGAAGATGTTTTGGCAGGGAAAACAACACCGTAGAGGTGTTTGCAGTTCTTTGGCCCCCATGATGCCTGAAACGATGACAAAGACTCCAAAGTTGTTCTCTTTTGTTATCCTGGAAACAGCAGAGAATAGAAAAGGTAATGTCTAATAACCAAGCTCACAGCCTCTGTCCCTTTATACAGGGAAAGGGCTGCTTGTTCAATGTGATTATATGTAATTTGTTGCAGTTTTGAGTTGTGGCAAGTTCTACTCTAAGGGGAATCACCAAATAACACTTGAGGATTGTGTTTGTGGAAGATACAGCATGTGAACAGACACTAACTGAACAGCACAAATCTGTGCATGTCTACCCAGAGTTAAGTCCCATTGCGCTCAATGGGATTCGCTCCCAGGTAAATGTGTATAGGATTGCAGCCTTAATGCAGCAAGTTAATGGTTCTGTAAACTCAGTGGGGTTAACAGTGTTTCAAATGCTTGAAAGTAAGGTGATATTTTGTACTGGGCCAACTCTGCTGGTGTAACCAGTTGCAGAACTAGGAATGTCTTCATCTGTCATAATCGATCCTAGTACACTCTGCAAAGAGAAACCACCAAGTTTGTTGGCCCATGACCAGATATTCCATTTTTCATCACCACAAATGTTATTACCCCCTGAAGCTGCATGGCAGTTTTCATTTAGATCACATGTGCATCCAGAGTGCACCTAATACCCAGAGCCCATAGAGACTTCAGCCTATGGTGGTCACTCACAGTTCCCTCCTTGTCCAGACTACAAATCAGGATAACTGTGACATCAATATAGGCCATGCACTGAACATGTCAGAATTCAAGCTTTCAGAATGGAAAAATGTATCTGCTCTGTCTCACTCTACCCACTTCTCACTCCTAGGCCATAGCTAGACCTAAGGTTTATCCCAGGATCATCCCGGGTTCGTCCCTGCCTGAGCACTGGATGCCCTGTGTGGCACGTAGATGAACAGGTTTGACCCCAGGACAATCCTGGGATAAACCTTAGGTCTAGCTATGGCCCTAGTTGTGGATTAATGTGTTGATCCAAAAAATTAACCTCATTGCTGTTTCCATCTAGTGCAGCACCCTGTTCCTCACAGTGCCCAACCAGCTGTTGACCAGGAACCCACAAACAGGACATGGGTGCAACAGTTACCTACCATCCATGTTCCCCAGCAAATGGTTTATATAGTCTTACTGCCTCTGATACTAGAGGTAGCACATAGCCATCAGGACTATCAACCATTGATAACCTTCTCCTCCAGAAATTTATCCAACCCCCTTTTAAAGACATCCAAATTGGTGGCCATCACTACTTCTTGTGGTAGTCAGTTCCATAGTTTAACTATGGACTTTGTGAAGAAGTACTTCCATCGGTGTGAAGAAGTACTCACATGCCACAAGTGGGCATCAAACAATGGTTTGGATCCAGGATCTGCTTTCCACAAGAGGAATTTTCTGCAAGGGGAAGGGCTCCACTTATGGAAGGTTCTTCCACCTGATTTGGGGAGTTCAAGTGGGACAACTGAATTACCCCACACAAATGCACCACAGCTCATCCCATTTTGCAGGATCTCCTGATTCTTATTTATTTATTTATTTATTTATTTATTTATTCATTCATTCATTTCATTTCATTTCATTTCATTTCTATACTGCCCAATAGCTGAAGCTCTCTGGGCAGTTCACAAAAATTAAAACCATGAAGAGCATAATAAAACAACCAACAATTTAAAAACACAAATACAAAATACAATATAAAAAGCACGACCAGGATAAAACCACACAGCAAAAATTGATATAGGTTAAAATATGAAATTAAAACAGCAGAGTTGAAATTTAAGTTAAATTAGGTGTTAAAATACTGAGAAAATAAAAAGGTCTTCAGCTGGTGATGAAAGGAAAACAATGTAGGTGCCAAGCGAACCTCTCTGCGGCGCTTGTTCCACAGCCGGGGTGCCACAGAAGAGAAAGCCCTCCTCCTAGTAGCCACCTGCCTCACTTCCTTCGGCAGGGGCTCACAGAGAAGGACTCCTGTGGATGATCTTAAGGTCCGGGCAGGCACACATGGGAGGAGGGTTCCTTCAAATAACCTATTCTTGTGGTAGTCAATTCCATAGCATTTCAGGGGGCTGGAAGGGCTACTGTGGGAAGGAAAGGGTGGGGAAGTCCACTTCCACCAGTGCAATTGATCCAGCTTAAATCTGGATCCAACCCAAAGAAAGTAGGCTTTTTTCCTCTTCAAAACAATTGGTTACTCATAAGCAAACAATTAATCTGATTAATCTATTAAGATTTCTTTATCTAGGTGACAGCCCTACTCATATAGCATTGTCTCAATGCTTATGGAAGGATATAATATGTAAATAATTCTGGGCTCTGCCATTGCAGTGGTCATATGTGGACCAATAACCTTGGGGATGCCTGAGCAGCCCTGGAACTGTCCAAACCACACACAAAAACAGCTCTCAGGTGCTCATATTTGCATTTCAACAAAAGCCTCCATTGGCACCAATGAGCACCTCCCTTGAAATGCAAATAGCAGCTTCTAAAGCAACTTTTGTCTGGACAGTGATAGGGAGAAAAAATGCATTAAAGCTCCCTTCTCCCATTCCACAGAGTACGAGGCTTCCCCGGCTTCCCCAAGGCTGCTATTTACATAATACTTCCATGCATATGAATTACATTCACAGAATTAATGCCATATCTAGTTTGGCCCACAGATAGTATGGGGAAAGGGCATTCACTCCTGTTCTGTGATTGGAAAAGGGGATACTCTGTGCACTTTGCTATTTATCAGCTCAAGGCATGGCTGATAATTCATCCAAACAACTGTTCAAAGCACCTGTTTCCATATGATGGCAAGTGCACATTTTGCAAAATATCTGTTCATGTTTCCTTCATCGCAGTACACATCTATTCAGAAGCACATTCATGTGGATTGGGCTGTGGGAAGTTATGAAGTTATCCTAACTCTCTTCCCAAAGTTCTGTGTTGAAAAGTTGCATGATCTTCCACAGTTCTAGAGAAGATGTATTCTACATTATTTTCTCAACATTGCACCAGGCAATAATTATCACTGCATTTAGGGTATGATGCTATGTATGTATGTATGTGTCTTGAATGAACTCATTGGTTAAAGAGCAGACCTTCCTTAAAAGGACCCTCCCACCAAATTAATTAAGCAGACAGAGCTCCCTTTCTAAACAATGGGAATTAATTGTATTGCTGTTTCCTGTTTTTTAAAAAAGCAGTTAGCAAAAGGCAGAACAGAATGAGCGTTTACCAGTCCCACATGCACACCAAAGGCTAAAATAAAGGAGATGACAACCTTCTTTAGGAACAACTCATCAAATAGGGACACCTTTAAACAGAGGACTGTCCTCTTCCAGATATCCAAAATTCAAGATTGTCCTCTGTAAAGTAGGACACCTGGCTACCCTATGATACCTACATCAAATCTCCAGGTTAAGTGGCTTTACTTCTGAACACCAGAATCTTATTTATTTATTTATTTATTTATTTTAAACATTTATATCCCGCCCTATATTAATAAGATCTCAGGGCAGCGTTCAGATAAAAGAATACAGTATAAAACAGTAAATATACACAGCTAAAAACAAATTAAACCATAAACCAAGTTAAAACAATATATAATTTAAAAGCAGTAAAACTATTAAAACAGTTAAAACAATGTGGCAACTTAGTGAATTCAACCATTAAAAGCTTTGTTTAAAAGTCATGTTTTCATTTGGCGCCAGAATAAAAAGCGTCGGCGCCAGTTGGGCCTCCAATCTTAGGCCTTGGCTAGACAGAGCGATATCCTGGGGATCGTCCCGGGATCATCCCTGTGCATCCGCATGATGCACAGGGCATCCCAGGAGCAGGGAGGGATGATTCCTCCCTTTCCCCAAGATATCGCCCATCCATTCATTTTGATTTTTCCACGGTCTTGGGGTGATCCCAAGACTGCAGAACGTATGGCCTGCCATTGCGGTTTCCCCCTGGGTCCTCATGAATAATGCGAGGAGCCGGGAACCGGGCATGGAGCTCCTCAGGAGCTCTGTGCCCATCGGGGGGGGGGAGCGCAACGGGTTTTTTAAAAATCTTATCTTGGTGGAGCTAAATTCAAAATGGCAGCCATGATGTCACATGCCGTGTGTAGACGAGGGCGGCAATCTCACAATCATAAAATCGTGAGATCATCGTCCTCCACCCCCCTCGTCTAGCCATGGCCTTAGAGTCAAACACTGGAGGAGGGTTATTGCCTCTAGGCTCATGTTGATGGATTCCTGACAGAATGTTGGACTGATCCATCAAGGCTGCTATTATGTTCATACAGTAGAGATTATTGGGTAGTACTAGTACTTATAAATTCTAGCACACTTGGTTGCCTCTTAAATGACAAGTCTTGACTATCTAAATATGAATCTTGCCCTAAATCACAGCATATATATCTTCCATTTGATATTCTTTTTTTCAGCAGCTCCACAGGGCCCAATTTCCTCCTTACAGACAATGTGCAAAAAATGTGATAATTACTTTAAGCAATTTCCAAATCTGGCAAACAGATACAAAGTTAAACACAGACATGCTGGTGCCAAAACAGAACAAAAAATATCAGTGGATGCTTTGCAGGCACCACACTTGTAATGTACAGGAACAGGAACGTTTTACTTCCTTGTATTTTAGATTAGTTGAGGGGAAAGAGCCTTTTTGTGTGTTTTATTTGCTTAAAATGCAAATAGAAGAATCTACAGGAGATTATTCAGAATGATTGATCAGGTTTATTGCTATCTAAAACTGATGCAGACTTTCTTCAGTAAGGACCAGATTTTAGGGTTGGTGAATAGGTTAGTCAAGCCAGTTTCCGCAACGTCAATATTTTCTTCTGGTCAAGTTGTATGTTGCCTGGATGAAAACATGAAGTTTAAACTTTAAAACAACATAAAAAACAAAATTGCAGCAGCATTGTTAAAACAACAATAACCTCTTAGGCTTCACACACATAGTGTGCAATCCTATGCATGTCTCCCCAGAAGCATGTCCTATTGAGTTCGGTGAGGCTTATTCCTAGGTAAGTGGGTATATGATTACAACCGTGGTTGCAAGTAAACCAAATAAACACCACGGACTCACTTCTGAGTAACATACAGAGGATTGTGCTGTAAAAGACTATTTTTTATAAATTCTCTAATTTTATAAAGAGGTTGTTCTGAATAACGCATGTTTGGGAAATATTGTACAAAATGCAGCCAAACATGTCATTATTAAAGAAGTTAGTTGTGCTTAAGACCAATTGAAATCATTGGACAAGTTACTTGTGGGTAATATAAATTCTAATAATTTCAAGGGGATTTAAGTGTAGCTAACTTTCTCTGGATCAAGTCCAGGAAAAATGTGTATATTTATTAGGATGGAAAGGATGGTGGCTTATCTCAAAAAAAATTATTCTGAGAAAACGAAGAAATTGGATCTATTTGTTCATCCAGTGAAGATCTTTGAAATGCGTCAGCTTGCTATTTTTTTGTCCATGGAAAGGAGAAACTGTATCCTAGTGAGAGCTGTCATTATAATTTATTTTCTGGAACAACCAACAACATCTAACATCAACATTTTCTTCGCCACAATACCACATTTCTGTATCTAATGTTCTTTGGTTTGGAAAAAGAAGTTGAATGGGATATGCAGAGGATAAAGGAAGGAAAAAATAAATACAGATCAACATCCCTTCCTATATTGTATATATGATTGCCAAGAAGGAGATCAGGGAGGAGAGAGAAAGAGGAATGGAGGATGGCAGGAGAGCAAGGGAAATTATGGGATTGGCAATTAGGAACTTGAGGTGGGAAGTAGGATCTGGGTAGGAAGGGGAAGGGGAAAGTGTGGTTGTCTGTGCTGTAGACAGGCAGCATGCAGGGAGGAGATTATCCCATGGTGTATTGATGGGGTGGAGTGTGTTATGTGCATAGCCCAAACCTTGGCTTTAGGCCTGTGATTTTATCTTCTGAAACCCACAGTGTGACACTTCATCTCTGGTTTTCTTCAGAGTTTATGTTCTACAACATCCCATGTACTTTGGAAAGTGCCATGTAATTAAAATACTTAATACCAAATAAGCTTGGGGGATGATTTATCTCAAGTCTGCAAAAATCAATCAGAAAAGTCTGCAGTACTTGGACCAAACCCATACAGTACTTGTGTGTGTGTGTGTGTGTGTGTGTGTGTGTGTGTGTGTGTGTGTAGTCTAACATTTTAATACAGTGCACATAATATCAAGCATACAACCCAGTTTTTACCCCTTTACAATACTGAGCCATTTACATTTATATTCCATCCCCTCAGGAAGATCCTGCAGTGGGTCATCCATTAAGTTCACATCCATGGTGAAGGCCATGTTCTTAGTGCTTTAAAAAACCATTGTACTACTTCTTCTTTTCCCCTCCTCCCCTACCTGATGTAGCAATCAGCATTATTAAAAATATTTGGAAATGGCTTAAAGGAACAAGGAAAAAAAGCTGGAGTTGGAATTTATCTGTCATATATGAATAACAAAAAGGCAAAAGCGAATTCCACACAGGCATGTAACAAGAAGCCACCAAGGGTGGATTTCCCCTCAATGCTTCTTGTTACAGTGGCAGGTGCCTTTTGAATATTCAGGGCAAAGTGGAGGCTTCTCGTTATGTGTGGAACCAGTGAGAATGGGTTGTTGGGGTGATTGACCAGCCAGACCCAACCATAAAACAGTCCATGAGTTATGGGTGGCTTGTCAGCCACTCCAACAATCTAGCCTTGCCCACTATGCACATAACAAAAAGCTAGAGCGTGCATCCGCCACACCTTAAATATTCAAAATGGCCCCTGTCACTGCAATGAGAAGTGGCTTCTCATTACATGTGAATGAAGTCAAAATGGCCTTAGCTAGACCTAAGGTTTATCCCGGGATCGTTCCGGGGTTGTCCCTGCCTGCTCCCGGGATCCCCTGTATGTCACTTACATGAACAGGGATGACCCCGGGACAATCCCAGGATAAACCTTAGGTCTAGCTAAGGCCGATGTCTCTTTTAAAAAGATCCAGCAATTCAGAGTAATCAGCTTGAAATACAAGCCCCCAGGACAAATAAAGGGTTTTAGTTAAGTCTTTCTTCCCATATTGGATTGGTACTTTGATAGTGGTCTCCTTTAAAAGAACCAAGAACAAAGGAAATCTACTGATCAGAAGTGAATACCTGTTAGAGTCTGAAAAAGGAAGGAAAAAATGAACAAGAATATAAGGAGGGTGTCTAAAATGTCATTCTTCTCAGTCACCATTGATTATCATAGGAGACAATCATCTTGCCAGAAGTATTGTTGCAACATCTTCTAACAAGTAAGGATGTATCATACTTTTGTTAAAAATGATTTTTATATGCTTTTATCATTACACATGTGCACAGCTCTTAGTGCCTTTAAGCAATATTTAAAGGTTTAAGACTTATGTAACGGCATAGGCCCCTGTGGCAATTTGCCTAATTAACCTTAAAAAATATAAACATATTTCAATGTTATGTGTTGTCTCATAAACATAATTTAATGAAATCTTTTTTAAAAATTATGTTATGGGCCCTTGAGGAAGGCCTTTGAGAGAATTCAAGCCAAAACATGTCGGCTTTGAAATAAAACATCTTTTGCATCCTGAGAATTTATCTCTCCTTTTTTTCTGACAAGACATCTGAAGGGCCACAAGTTGCCTACTCCAGCTTCAGTGGATCAGACCATCAAATTGGACATTACTTCTCCAACAGACCCCAGCCAGACCCCTTTGGACACTCTCAATTGGGCCATGAAGGCAGAGTCATCCTTCATTGTTCATTAGCTATCACAGCTACTATTTATTTATTATTTATTTATTAAATTTTTATCCCACCCTATATTACTGGGATCTCAGGGCAGAGTACAGATAAAGTCATACAAACAGTATAAAACACTAAATATGTACAGCTAAAAACAAATTAAACCATTAATCAACCTAAAGCCATTGTAGAATTTAAAAGCAGTAGAAATAATTAAAACAATTAAAACTATGTGCAACCTAGGTGAATTTAGCCATCAAAAGGTTTTATTAAAAAGCCATGTTTTACTAGCCATTGATTCTGTCTCATCCCTTTCTAAGGACTTCTAAGGTAGTAGCCATGACATGTGTTAGTGGATTTCATCAATTGATTATGCCTTCTGCTAAGAACATCCTTTTGTAAGAGAAATTCACTTATTGACCCTGTTCAGACAACATGTTAAGCCATGGTGGTTAAGCATTTTGAGCTAAATGTGATGGCTTAGCATGTCGTCTGAACCAATCCTAACCATGGTAGCTACATAACCATGGTTTAAACATGCTCACTAACCATTTGCTGCAAAAGGCTTAGCGACCTAACCATAGCTTAGTGTGTTGTCTGAACAAGCCCATTGGGAGACCTGCCATATATGTTGGATTAAAGTTCTCTATGTGTTTTCGTTTTTAACATTTCTTTCTATACTTCATTCTTGAACATGACAGTGTCTCCTTAAATATAGTATCACGTCAAAGCACTGGCAAAGCATTTCTGGCAACAGTTTCTAATAAAAGGCCAATCCTGATTACTTCTACTCTTGATATTCATTTCAGCTGCCATTAATCATGATGACTACTTTGGCGTGTGGATCTGGACTGCTGTGTGTAATTTCTTAGGAATCCCACTTTCATTTAACATTAATTAAAGAGCACTTATTATAAAGTGTTACCAAAATTAATTCCTGGTCTGAAGCTTTGTCTGCCAAACTTCAACCTTCAGCAAATTATTATCGGTGAATTATAGACTCTGGGAAAATGAGCTTTATAATAGAATCTTAATCTTAGCTGTGCAGTCAATATAGCAATATACAAAAGGGAGGACAATCTTGAGGGAGGCTCTCTACTTGCAATAATATTTCTGCCTGCTTTCCACCTCCTCCACCTTGTTGGAGCCTGAAAGCATTAAAGATGCTTAGCAAGCGAATTCAGTGTAAACATGGCCTCTGACACAATAGGTCTTTAGTTGAGAGACTCAGTGATCAGACACAGGAAATTAACTTAGCTGGCAATTCAGCTTCCTGTTGCTGAGGTTGTACAGACACCAGGGTAAATTAAAAGAAAAGTTTGGTCATTCTTTTTTTGGGTTCTCCATGGAGGTTTGCCCTCTGTGTCATACAATCAGTTCCCTTCTTTGGATATCATTCCAAGAGCACAATGAATTAACCTAATCTGGACCCAGCATCGGAGCAGTGGACAACTATGGCCAGTTACTAACAAGCCCTTCTGGGCAAGGTGCTTGAGTATGTGGTTGCTAAATCAACTCAAGATATTCTTGGATGAAGTTGATTTTCTAGATTCATTTCAATCTGGCTTTAAGCCCAATTTCGGAAGAGAAATGGCCTTGGTTGCCCTGTGGAATGACCTTGTATAGGAGGCAGATGAGACGAATGCAACTTTGTTGGTTCTCTTGGACCTCTCAGAAGCTTTCAGTACCATCAACCATGGTATCCTTCTGGATCAGCTGTTTGGGTTGGGAGCTGGGGGCACTGTTTACAGTGGCTCGATTTCTACTTGGATGATTATTTCCAGAAGGTGGTACTGTGGGATTATTGCTCTGTCCCATGGCAATTATATCACAGGGTTCCATAGGGCTCAATTTTATACCACATGCTATTTAACATTTACATGAAACTGCTGGGGGAAGTTGTCTGGGGATGTGGGCTGATGTGTCATCAACATGCCAGTGACACCCAGCTCTCTCTCTCCCTTTCATCTAACCCAGGTGAGGCAATGGATGTCTTGAAACAGTGCTTGAGTAGGGTAATCGAATGGATGAGGAGAGCATAGTAAAGCTCAATCCAGACAAGCAGGTGTTAGCAGGTGTTTTGTTTGCCTGGTTGAGTGGTGTTCAAACTGTCCTGGAGGAGTTCCACTTGCCTGGGTGTGCTCCTGGATCCATCATTGTCACTTGAAGCCCAGGTGGCCTCTGTGGTAAGGAGTGCCTTTTATAAACTTAGGGCTCATCTACACCAAGCAGGATATTCCGGTATGAAAGCGGTATATAAAAGGCAAGAGCCACATGACTGCTTTTTAGCGGTATTGAAGTGCATTGCAGGATCTACACTACTGCTTTATAGTGGTACTGAAGTGCACTGAAAACTGTTGGGGCCCATGACACATCTACACCAAGCAGGATATAATGCTATGAAAGCGGTACCATATTTCTTCAATTCTAAGATGCACTTCCCCCCCCCATATAAACATCTCTAAAAATGGGGTGCGTCTTAGAATCATGGGTGTGTCTTAGGTGTGGTGTTTTTTTCTGTTGGTGGTACTGAAATTAGTGTGTGTCTTACAATCGATGGCGTCTTACAGTCGAAGAAATGTGTCATGGTATGTGTCATGGGCCCCAGCAGTTAATACTGCTATAAAGCAGTAGTGTGGCTCCTGCCTTTTATATACCGCTTTCATACCACTTTCATAATGGAAATGTCCTGCTTGGTGTAGATGAGCCCTTAGATTGATCTACCAGCTCTGACCCTATCTAGGCAGAGATAGCCTGGCAACAGTTTTCCATGCTCTAGTAACCTCCCAGTTGGATTATTGCAATGATTTGAAACATTAAAGATGGTTCAGAAACTTCAGTTAGTTCAAAACAAAGCTGATAGGTTACTAACTGGGACTGGCTGATATGATCATATGAAACCAGCATTTCATCAGCTGCATTGGCTTCCAGACCATTTCCAAGCCCAATTCAATCATAGTTTAACTACGCACTGTGTGAAGAAGCACTTCCTTTTATCTCACCAATCAGTTTCATGGGATGATCCTGGGTTCTAGTAATATGCGAGACAGGAAAAATGTCTCCCTACCCACTTTCTCCACACCATGCATAATTTTGTACACCTCTATCATGCCTCACACATTTTCTCAGCTAAGCAGTCCCAGATATTTTAAACATTCCCCATAATGGAGTTGCTCCAGCACCTTGATAATTTAGTTGCCCTTTTCTGCACTTTTTCCAATTCAACAATATACTTTTTTAGGTGCAGTGACCAGAACTGTACGTAGTACTCCAAGTGTGGTCACACAATAGATTTGTATAGGAGCAGTATGATATTGGCAGTTTTATATTGATTTATTTCCTAATTATATGCCTAACATGAAATTTGCCTTTTTCACAGGAAGGTCCTCCTCAGTTGTGGCACCATGCCCTTCAAAGAGCTCCACCAGATACCCACATTTTTATCTTTTCAGCACCAGGCAAAGACCTTTCTTTTCTCTCAGGTAAAGCAAGTTTGAAACTTTGATGGTTATTCTATTTTTTCCTGTGTGGTTCGTTTTGTTTTGTATTCTTTTAAATATTTGTATTAAACAAATATTTGTATTAAACAATAAACCTACGGTTTACAAAACAATGTTAAGGTTCTACAGTTTTCAACCAAGTACTAAAAAAGCAGGGAAATTGGGAGTTAAGGCTCACAAGCCTTAACGCCACATCCTCCCTAAGGAGGCAGAAAGTGCCAGTGAAATTCTCATTCTCCCGAAGCAGATAAACCATGAGGACAGAATGGAGAATAGGATATGCAGAGGTGACTGTGGGGTTGTGGGAAACTGATGATGAACAACTTAGGCCCACCTACTTCTCTTTTTTTGTTTTGAGCAGCCCTTCCCCAACCTGGTGTCCTCCAAAGGTGTTGGACTACAACTTCCAGGAAGTAAGACAGCTGGGGAAACCTGCCTGTGGAGGTCCTGAAAGCCGCACTTTATTAAAGTTAAAAGGAAGCAATTTAACTTTTTTTTAAAAAATGTGCATCTCTCAGGTGCACCACAAGCAGCTTCCCTCCAGCTTGCTGCATTTTTAGGAATGCCCATGAGAGGATGTCAACCACAGCAGGCATTTCAAGGAGTGCATGGAGCCAGGAGAAGCTGCGGAGTGCCAGAAAACAGCATGAATATGTTTTTAAAGAAGTTTAAGCAAGACCTTTCTCACCCCTTGGCCACCTTTCTGCGCAATGTTTTAACTAAGGTTCACCTGATCTCCTGCACCACTAGTAAAACAACCCACAAAAAGAATCTACATGCATGCAATTATACATATGATAATATCAAGATTTGGGGTGAGGCAGTGTTCTAAGTGTGCACAAAGACATAGGTAATGCAGGGGGGGACACAACTCAATAGAAGGAACTGAAAAGTTGCGACAATCAACACATGCACAGTGTGACAAACAACACACAAGTTGTGACGAACAGCACACGCACGTTGCCCTGTACAAAATTTGAAAATAACCAACAAAACCATGTAAGATTCTAATGTATCAATTCAACTCTAGAAACAAGACCAGGGATTTCAGAACTCCAAACTTCAGGGGGACAACTGCAAGAAGAGAATTTTAGAAGCGTGCCTAAAGAATTATTTGAAAATAGATTGCCAACGATAATGCCAACACCTTGGAAAGTTCTGCTGCTCCACCTAGTACCTTACTCATCCCATTATTCCATTTTCCTACCTCCTCCTCTGCATGCTGTAACAAGCACGTAACACACGCCTGAAACGATATTTCATCTCAAGATGACAGCAGCCTCAACAGTGCTGCCTGAACAGCTACAATTTGTCGGTGCATTGCACTGATATGCAAACAAAAAAGATTCAATGCTAGTTTCATTTCTAAAGGGACTGAAACAGATAGGAGAGGAGTTGCATTTACAGATTTCTACAGGCATCAGAGCAGTAAAATATTGTTTCTATTTTAATAACCAGATGTGTTATTGCCAATAGAAATTGAATTAATCTTGGGCGGCGCTACAAGGTACATGCGCCTTTTTTTCTGGCAAGGCTCAGCATGTTTCTTGAGCATGACAGGCAGACTTTCCACATATTTATTTGTGTATTTATATTAGGCATTTTTAGCCTACCCTTCAGCTGACTCAACTCCCAAAACAGTTTATATAAAATCAAGCTAATCTAGAAAAATAGTAACAGTCAACAAAACCCACCACCACCCAAAAAGAGCAGATAATCATTCAACACTGGAGTAGTATTCTCCAAGACACCCAAGTAAAACGCTTTTTACCTGATGCCAAGAATAAAACCAACTTGATGCTAGACAACCTTCCCCAGGTGCCTCAACCCAGAGAGTTCTATCTCCAGTCACCAGTCACCAGCCACCTCACCTCTGGTAGTAGGAGAACTGAGAGAAGGGCCTCTAAGGTAGATTGGAAAACTGAAGTGTGTTCATGCAGGACAAGGCAGCCCTTAAGGTATCTGGTTTCCAAGCTATTTAAGTCTTTAAAGGTTAAAACCAACACTTTCATGGATCATAGAATAGTAGAGTTGGAAGGGGCCTGTTAGGCCATCAAGTCCAACCCCCTTCTCAATGCAGGAATCCACCTTAAAGCATACCTGACAGATGGCTGTCCAGCAGCCTCTTGAAGGCCTCTAGTGTGGAAGAGCCCACACCCTCCCTAGGTAATTAGTTCCATTGTTCTACTGCTCTAACAGTCAGGAAGTTTTTCCTGGGCTGTTTCTACACCTGCCTTTTTTCATGGGATTGTCCCGGGGTCATCCCTCTGCATGCAAATGACACACAGGGGATCCCTGAAGCACACAGGGACGATTCCTCCATTTTCCTGGGATAATCCTTAGGTGCAGAAAGGGCCCTGATGTCCAGCCAGATGATCAAGAAGACATCCTGGCCCTCTTCTATGTGACAACCTTTCAAGTATTTGAAGAGTGCTATCATGTCTCCCCTCAGTCTTCTCTTCCCCAGGCTAAACATGGCGAGGAAGCTTGTCCCAGGTTGCAAAAAAAGAAAAGTTAACCCAATGGATTTCTTCCTGCCATCCATCTGCACCTCTGTCATGACAGCTTTTATATTGTATTTTATATTATGGTTTTATACTGTTGTTTTATACTTTGAATGGTTTTAATTTTTGTGAACTGCCCAGAGAGCTCCGGCTATTGGGCGGTATAGAAATGCAATAAATAAATAAATAAACACACAACTGACAACCTTAATCCAATCTGCTATGTTCTGTTCAAGAAACTGGGTGTGTGTGTGTTCAAATGTAAAGTCTGAGCTGTCGATTGATCTACAAAGGACCCTACATGTAGGCACCAAAGCAGCTGAGTTTGGATGTTTAATTTTATTTTATCCCATACCCAGGGGTGCTGAACTTCTTTCAGCCTGAAGACCAAGTTCAATTTCAGAGAAGCCCTGGTGAGGGGCACATGCCAATGGTGGGTGGGTCTAAAGGGTTGGGGCCAAAATATTGTTTGTTTATTTATAATATTTATATACCGCTCCCCATTCAGAATTTTGGAGCTGTGGACAAATAAAATAATAAAAACAGAATTAAAACACATCATTTTTAAAGAAACAAAGTGCAAACTAAAAAGCAGCTGGTCATTAGGGGAAGGCTTCCTGGAACAACAACGTTTTCAGGAGGTGCCAGAAGGAATACAAAGTTGGTGGCTGCTGGACCTCCAGAGGCAGGGAATTCCATAGGAAGGGGGCCACCACACTGAAGGCTCTTCCCCTGGTGGACTCCAATTGGATGATAGTTCTATGTGGAACCACCAGGAGTGTGCCCTCAGATGACCTCAGTGAGCGTAGTTTATTTTAGAATGCTTACTACCAGTAACTATGCCTTAAGTGAAATTTTCATCCTTTTAGAATGGGTGGAGGAGGGTGGTTTGAAAACCCTGCAAAAGCCAGGAAACCTAAAAAAAAAAAAAAAAAAAATGGCAGTCAGTGGGGGGAGGGAATGCAGAAACCACCTGGAATAACCAATTATTGCTGTCAAATCTGAATTATTCTATTGTTATGAATGTGAAAAATAACTAACTGCGGATTACTTCCCCTATTGATCTAACACAGCAACCTTGGCACTCACATGCAAAAAATTGAAGAAGCTGTTGTGAGAGGGGTTGGCAGCATTCGTCGCAATTTTCCCCAACTCCCAATGTTTTCTCAATATGCTTGCATCCTGTCCTCATCTGTGAGGACTCTTCTAGAAGTTTAAGGTCACTGCACATCTGTAAACAAACAAACAAAAACATGCCCAGCCTGGTGGAAGGAGACAGCTTTCCAACCATATGCTAAAACCAAAACGTCTATAATTTGTCTAGGACCAGCTCCAAGTTTCAGAGATTACCTTCCAAACCAATAATAATAAAAATATTTAAATACATCAGAATCAAGATACAAGCTAGGGTGTCTGTTGAACCCTTGGATGATTAGAGACTTGATGGAGTACTAAAGGAGGATAAGGAGTTTGCAGAGACACTGAATAAATTATTTGTGTCTGCCTTCATTGCAGAAGATGTGCTAGTATCTGAAGTGAGTTTATCAGGAAGGAACTCTGAGGTCAATAGTGGTAAGAAGAGATGAAGTTCTAGACTTTATTGACAAATTGAAAGCTGACAAATCACTGGGTGCAGATGGCATACATCCTAGAGTTCTTAAAGAACTTAAATGTTACATTGCTCATCTTCCAAATATATATAACATGTCCATAAGATCAGCCTCTTTAGTAGAGGACAGATGTGACACCAATGTTTAGCAAAATGTAACCATGTAAAAAAAAAAGGTGATCCAGGGGGAATCCAGGTACATATAGACAGGTTAGCTTAATGTTTGTTCTAGGTAGAAAGCATTATTAAACATATAATTAATAAGCATATAGAAGGACGTCCTGCTGAAAAAAAATCAATATGGCTTCTATATATATATCTCTTGGCTCACTGATCTTTTAGAGGGCTTTGAGAAAGTCAATAAACATGTAGACAGGGGGTGATTTGGTAGACATTGTTTACTTGGACACTCAAAAAACATTTGACAAAGTTCTCATCACCACCTCCAAAGACTCCAAATAACTTAGCAGTCCTGGGATAAACGGAGGGTTCCTCCTAAGGATTAGCAACTGATTGAAGGATAGGAAACAGAGAATAGGCATGAATGGACAGTTCTCACAATGGAAAGAAAGAACTACTGGGGTCTCCCAAGGATCTGTATTGGGGAGTTGATCTGGAATTAGGGGTGAGTGATGATGTAACCACATTTGTTGATGACATCAAATTATTTAGGGTTGTTAAAAGGAAAAGAGATAGCAAAGAGCCTCCAAAGATCTCTACAAACTGGGGAAATTGGGCTTAAAATAGCAAATATGGTTCAATATTAGCAAGTGGAAAGTGATTCACATTGGGGAGCCCAAACTCCTAATTTCATATACACTTTACACTGATGAGCTTTCAGCTGGTAATGACTGACTGGAAAGGGATTCTGGGTGGGCAACCTGGCTAAAAATGTCGACCCATTTGTAGCTATTGCGAAAAAGGTAAATTCCATGTTGGAGAAAGGAAGCAAAAATAACACTGCCAATTTCATAATACTTTTATACAAGTCAATGGTGTGACCACATGTAGGATGGAAGAACACCCACACCTTGGACATAAGTGTCAAAACTTTGCAGCCCAAGAATTTCTCAGAAAATTCTTGCCTCTTTCCCACAATTTTCGAATGAGATTTATTTTCAACACCACCCACCCTGCACATGGAATAGTTCACCCACACCCACCCCTAAGATTGAAAATATCAGCATAGCACTATTTGGGAATATTTGTATCAGCCTTCCCTAGCCTTGTGCCCTCCAGATGTTCTGGACTTGAACACACATCAGTCCCAACCAGCAAGAGCATTGGTCAGGAATACAGGGAGCTATACACCAAAACATCTGGCAAACACAAGGTTGGAGAAGGCTGCCCTATGGATTGGATTCTGAGTTCCCTTCCATGAATGGAAGAGCTTCTTCTATCCATGGAAGGTCCATAGGTTCAGCAGAAGTTTCCAAAAGAGGGGAGATGGAATTTTCACTCTCCTCTACAGCCCTCTCCTCTACAGCCCCCTGTCCCCCCCCTCCAACCACACATACACTGTTCCAGAAGACCACAATCCTCTGGAGCAGATTTTCTGCAGTTCCACTGGCCACAGTGAAGTGAGAGAATCAGGGGGGGGAAATCAAACCTAAGTTCAAAATCCTGTGATTCATCCATGTACTATAAAACCATGCCATTCCTGAAAATATTTATTTTTATTCAAGATATTTAAACAGTTAAAAAAAACAGAGGAAATAAACAAGTTATGTAAGCAATGTGGAAAAAGAAATCCCTCCTTCAAAAAGGTACTAACATTGCCTTGGGGCCTGACATGGATGTTTAATGTTCACTCAAATGGGTGATATCATGTAAGAAGCTGCCGGCGTCGACTAAAAATAAAATCAATTAATGATGAACATGATCCCCTCCCAAGCCAACTCGCACACACCTTATTCAAGCATCTGCCTGCAGCAACATATCTCTTTAAAAACTGCCAAGAACATGCTAATATAACATTGTGGGTAAAAATCCTAGATCTCTGATAAAGTAGGAATCCTAGATCTCTGTTAAAGTAGGAATCACAGAGACAGAGAGGTGAAGTCATTGGGCAAGTTATTGGAAGTTCGCTTTTCCTGCCCTCAGCTTTCTAAACTTTCAGATTCACTTCTCTCCTCCTGAACTCACTGCAACTTCTGAAACAACTGACACAATACAAGTCAGTGTATACCTAGACATGTGTCATGTCTAACCCTGCTTCCCCTAGTTTGGAATAATCAATCAGGTAATCAATCAGAATCAAAACTTCTGGGCTCCTTCAAGTGCCGGGGGTAGCTTTTTTTAAAAAGGAAAGAAAAGAAAAAAAGAAAGTCCATTCCCCCTGGCTACACTTTAAAAAGGTATATGGAAACAATGTCCCCCTCCCCAAGAAGAAAATTCTCTGAAATTCTCCCCCTCCCTGCAAAAGAGGCAGAAAAAATAATGCCTCTTTCCCAAGAAGACAAAAAGTTGCTGAAAATCGGGAGCAGGATTCGGCTCAACACTAAATTCATTGTTGTGCAGCTGTGATCAGGGCAGTGTACTTGAAACATTGTTGGGCCATGAATCTAAACAAGGAGACCAAGGCCTTTGCTAGACCAGCCTATGTCCCGGGCTGATACCCAGGATCGCCCCTGTGTGTCCAGTTGACGCACAGGGGATCCCGGGCTCAGGTAGGGATCATCCTTGCCTGGCCCCGGGATATAGCCTACCCCTTTCGGCCCGCTTTTTCCCATGGTCTCGGGCGTGTGGCCCATTTTCGCGGCTTTTCCCAGCTTTTCCCCAGGAGCACTGCACCCATCGGGGCAGGATGGGGGGAGCAAGGAAACCCAATTTTTTTACAAAAAACCCGACAACAACACCCTTACCTTGGCACATGAGCGTTTGTGCACTTCGTTCCTCTAAAAAGAAATGGTGGATGCGATGGGTCTATCCTTGTGCACTTCGCGCCTGATGTGTAGACTAGGGCGACATCCTGTGATACTTGCATCGCGGGCTCTCCCCTCCTCCGTCGTGGACTTTCCAGTAGGTCTAGCAAAGGCCCAAGAGGGCAACGCACTCATGCCATGTACTTAGTTTTTCCACCTCAACAAGGAACAGCAGACAAATGTGTGGGTATGAAGTGGAGAATGTGTCACCTATCTCCCTGTGTGATGGAAACAAAATATGGTACTATACAATATTTGAAATGCAACACATACAGCAAAATACAGGCTAAACAGCTTGTAAGCTTTTTCTTTTCTTTTCTTTTGGTGAAATTTGTTTACAAGCTTGAATAAAATAGCCTTCACCTGATCCTGGAAAGGTGATAATGAAGGCACCAGGCAAGACTTTGTGGGGCAGATATTCCAGAACTGCCATGCCACTACCAAGAAGGCCCTTTCCCCAGTTACTACTGGTCTCATTTTTCTTGGCAGAGACACATGGGGCAGGGCATCTGAAGAGAATCATAAAGTCCAGGTAGGTATGTACCAAAAAAAGTCAACCTTTCAAGTAAGATGTTCCCAAGCCTTTGTGGGCTTTAAAAGTTAAAACTAGCACTTTAAATGGAGCTCAGAAACTGACAGGGAGCCAGCGCCAGTCTCCACAATACTCTTAAAAAGTACAAGCACAAGATGGAATCCTGGTTGGTCTTGCAGACTCCCCACATGCCCCTCCCCACTCACTCCTTCTTCCTGCCCCCGCATGCCTGCAGGGGGACCCATCTGGCAGCCACCTGTCCTCAATGAAAGCAACAGAGCTGCTATCTTCTTTAAAAATGGCAGCTCTCATCAGGGACAGGCAGCTGCCAGATGGGTCAGGTAATCATGGATGAGTGGGGACACTAGCTCACCATCACTCCGTATTGGGCTGAAGCAGCCCAAAGCACTTTTGGCCTGATCCAATCCACTGAGGATTGCTTCAGCCCAATGCGGGCCCAATATGGTTTCAGACCTAAGGCAGTACACAGCGCTAATTCTAAGGCTTTGATTTATTTAGCTATATCTAAATAAAACATGGCCAAAATCTCTTCTGCAGGGAAAAAAATTGTGAATAGAATTATGTAAATAAAAAGAATAGTATTTATTTTGTAAATAAAAAAAATGTGAATTAGATATACTGAATGTATAGTCTTTTGCACTGATTTTCTTTTACCTAGCAAAGAAGTAGTTGGCAATATCTCTCAGAGAATTTCCAAAACAGATATTTAAAATAATACAGATAGAATGTTTATTTATTTATTTATTTATTACATTTTTATACCACCCAATAGCCGAAGCTCTCTGGGCGGTTCACAAAAATTAAAACCGTAATAAAACAACCAACATGTTATAAGCACAATTACAAAATACAGTATAAAAAGCAATTTGAAACTGGAAGGAGCATTTAACTTGTTAAACGATTGTTCAGCCCCTGAGTACACCTCTTGAAGGGCATCTCTTGAGTTCACCACCATAATTCAGTGCCACCATAACCATCAGTCTTTGGGTTTCTGTTTTGTTTTGGACAGATGTATAACTGAGCAAAGTTGGAAAATATTAGAATACAAAGTGACTTGAGTGTAGTTAAATCACCTTAAAATTCTCCAGTGTTAAATTATGTTAAATGCAACCCCATTAGATGATGCCAAATTTCAGACAAAGAGAAGCAATAACAAAGTGCTTAGATTTATACCAATGGAAACTACAGTCTTGATGGATAGGTGATTAACAGTGCCTTACCAGCATAGAATTTGACCCTGTAGAATGAATCTTGCTGAAGATATCCATCATTCTCACTAGATATATTAATTGTATAATGTTAAAGAAAATGGCTAACCCCATATGTTGCTAAAAATTATGTTTGACAGAGAGGAGAAAACAATATGGCTACAAGCAAATAGATCACTTGCTGTAGTTTAGCCCTTAGGAATATTTGCACACACACAAATGCAACCACAACAGCTGAATTTGTAGATAACTGAAGGTTTCTGTGAGATGTAACCGCAAAAATGCCACTTTAAGAGTGAGGTAGCACCCGAGAAACCACAATTGTCCTGTTGTTCACATTTACAATAAACACACAAACCCAAAGACTGATGGTTATGGTGGCACTGAATTATGGTGGTGAACTCAAGAGATGCCCTTCAAGAGGTGTACTCAGAGTCTGAACAATCGTTTAACAAGTTAAATGCTCCTTCCAGTTTGAAATTGCTGTATAATGGCAGCGGGGTGGGTGGGTTTTATAGACCAGGTCAGATCTCCACAACATAAAGTTATGGCTAGAATTTTCAAAAGATCCAATCTACACTTTAGAATATGATGTCCCAGAACAAGATGTTCCCTCGAATTGCTGTATGAACCCTTTTAAATTTAATCAAGATGGAAGTGGATTTTGACAAGGATAACTGTTATGTACTCCTTCTGATTAATACATATGTTTAAACTCCTTGACTATCTACACAAGGAAAACTGACCATCAAGGACAGAATCATAGTCAACCACACTGGGGTTTTCTGCCCTCCCTATCAATCAAATATGTCGCATCAATCCTTCCCATCTGGAATATTGAGGCTCCTTGCTTTAGGGATATAGGTTGCTGTCTGCAATTTTGCAAATGCTATCATAATTTTATTTATTTATTTATTACATTTTTATACCACCCAATAGCTGAAGCTTTCTGGGCAGTTTACAAAAATTAAAATCATGAAGAGCATAAAAACAACTAACAAGGGCCTTTCAATCCATATGTGAAGGAATGGGGTGTAAAACTGATGAAGAACTGGAATCTGAGAATGTAACGGCTTAAACAAACATTGCTGATAAAGTGCCAAAATTCACTTTTTGATTATTTTTTCCATTCCTATTATTGCAATGTACAATACAGATAAAAACTGCCTGTGTCACACTGTAGCCCACACCCTCAATCCACACTGATCTGAGTCAGCTGACATGGGTACAGCCTTGTGAAAATAAATGTGTTGTATCCTGTTTAGGAACAGGGGAGGAATTTATGCAGTTCACATTTTAATGTGAATGTAGCTAAGTTCAAAACAATATGTGAACCGAAACTCAGTTATCTTCCGAAATTCACACTTTTCCAAAATTTCCAATGGAGTTCTTCGATCACGAATGCATATGAAATACATTTATTAGGAAGAGATGCACACACAAACATGTGTGGATTAGTGAAGATAAATGCAAACAATCAATCAACCAATCAATCAAGATAACATTAAAAATACGTTATCTCAGGAAAATTGCTTGCAAAAATGTATATTAAGCAAGAATGAACATGTTGGGGAAATGTGTACAAAATGAGTACAATTTTTCAAGCAATTATTTTTCCAGAATGAATTGAAATTAAGATTGGGGGAAAATTCGAACTAGCTGAATTTAGGATTGGGAAACTGAAAACTGAGAGAAACTGAAACGGAGAGATTTGGTTTCATCCTAATCCTGTTTTAGTGGTTATCTTTGCCCGCGGTGGGTGGGTGGGTGGGCGGGAGAGAGGATCCCTTTTTTTACTCTTACAAGTGGCCCTCTGCTAATATTATCTGTGATCTGTTAGCAGATTAGAGAAATGTTTTACTCTGTACAGCACCATGTACACTGATGGTGCTATATAACTAACTAACTAAATAAATAAATAATGTGATTACAATCAAGGTTGCAGCGTTTGCTGCAGCAGCTCAAAGCGATTACAATCAAGGTTGCAGCAGCCCCCACTACTGTGCAATGGCAAGCCCTGAGAAATGCTTGTTTCTGGGAGTGGGCAGGTTGGCAGAGCTCCCTTATGGAACTTCAGTGTCCTGCACCCTTCCAGAAATGAGCATTTCTGCTCATCTCAGGGCTTGCCCTGGAAGGGCTAAACTGCCATTGCACAGCAGTGGGGGCTGCTTGTGCAAGAGAATTAATGGGATTGCCAGTCACCATTGGATACTGCCCCTTGTTATCTTGTCTTTGAAACTGTGGAACTTAATGAGATCCAGCTGTAGCTATTCATCATGAAGGAGAGGCTGGAGATACTTATATAACTACACACGATGAATTTACATAGTGGCAATTCTGAATTACTTACACAGAGACTTTAAGTGTGTTTCCTACATTTGCATTGGTAGCCAGTACTGTGTCCTCTTATCCTATTTTCTAAACTATCTTCTTTATGAAATAAGTCTTTCTTCTTGGGCTGGAAAAAAGGGGAACTTTAAAGTTTAAACATATGTTCCATTGAATACAATGTCTGTTCTAATTTTGTATTTGTGTAGTGACAAAGGTGAGCATGGATAACTGATCACCAGGACCCCCTTCATCACCTCATTGCTTCTTTTTTGGTTTCCACTTCCCACTAATATACACAATATGTTCCTCTAAGTGATGAAAAGAGGAAGCTTGCTTCTATGACAAATTCAAAAATCACAACACAGTGAAAGGAAGTCCATTTAGCAGGCCAAAGATTTATGGAGAAATGGCTTCCCTTCCCTTCTCGTCTGTTTGACACAAGCGTGTTCAGTATATTATATTAAAATTTCTGTATAAATGTAAAATGTTATCATTTTTCTTTTTACCATTTCAGATAGTGTTCCCTGACTTCTCTGGAGCATGCAGAGAAATCTGGTGAATGTTACAATTGTTCTGCAGACAGGAAGTGACCGCATCATTAACACTATCCAGAAGTGAGCAGTGATAAACCTTGGCAAGGCTACAGACAGAAAAGCTAGGCAGAACGACACAAGGCGCTGTGGAATATATTTTTCAGTTCAAGCAAGAAAACCCACATGAACTCAAAACACACCCCATCCAAATAAACCTTGTCCTTTGCAGACTATAAACAGAATATGTTCTAGGCAAAATATATATATTAGCTATGGCAGGGTAGTGAAATGAGATATTTTGCTCTTTCAGTATAAATGCTGAATGAATATGTTTTACTTTGAGTTTATATATGCTTCAAAATATGGTCTCATTTTAATCCGCCCTGATAAAGACAAGTTGTAGCTACCATCTTGAATTTATCTTGTGAGAATTTCCTGCTGTTATTATCTCAAGATTCTGGCAGCTTAATTGAGACTGAATGCTGCTAACTCCATATAAAATAAAAAGAAGTGTACTGGAAAGAGAGAAAAAAACCCTTTGGAGTTTTCTCTAGCTTTAACCTGAAACTTGATAGGTTACATGACGTTCTACATACTGCCCATGCCTCTGCTTACTATGTAAGCTAAATAACTACCATTCCCCCTGTTTTGGTGTGAAATAAGAGCTGGCTAATGAACTTCCTTTTTTTATGCAGTGTCTAAAACACTTCACTGAGACAAATTGTCTCCCAGTCCACTCCACACCAACACAGAGAGAGGTAGAAGAATGTGCATACAATACTATTTATTCTATCACTTGCTATTAAAAAAAAAAGATTTTCCAATTTTTAGAAGGTACTCTAAAATAATGATAGTTGGCATTTTTTATAGCTATAAGAACTGGAATTCTCTTCAGCTGAAAACATTTTTCCCCTTTATGAGTTCAAGAGAATCAGAACATTTGGTTTGGCTTGTTAGATTATTTTTACTTCGTATATTTAGCCCATTCAGGCAGGAGAGGTAATTAAGCTGTCTTCCATGTTCCTAACTCAGCAAGTTAGATAGCCAAGTACTCACTTTGGTGATCTCCAAGTGTAGACGTAGGTAGTTCAGACAATAGTATATAAAGAGGGGAGGAATGCTGTAGCAGCAGCAAAAGAAAAGAAAAAAAAAGGATAAAGATTAAAAATGAAATGCACTAAATCTAATTGGATTCTTTTTTCTTTTTAACTCATAGTATTTTAACTTCTTGCTGGTTCAAATGTGGCAGATCTTTTTAACTATGGCCCACTAAACTTGTAAGTGGTGCATATGTTTGTGCATGTGTGTAGACTACATGAGGGCAACCGGTTGCCTGCAGGCCACATGAGGCCCTAAAGGCGTTTTGTGCGGCCCACAAGTGGCCAACTTGTCCCCACTGCTGAATTACCACTTAAACTGTGGCCAGTATGGATGCCACCATTTCTCCCACTCTGTGCTTCCTCTGAATTTCCCCCTTTGTTGCAGCTGCCAGTTAACTGCTGATTAGTTACACAGCGCTGTGAGGTGCTGCTCCTGAAGTCCTGTGGCTGCTTCTCTCTGAGCGTGGAAGCCGGAGCAAGTCCTTCTGGCAGACTCTCTGAGAGGTCATGCCACTCAATTGGTGTGATGGACAGACATTCCCAAAGGATGAGAAGCAAAATATAAAGAAACTGAAATGTGAGTGAACCAGGTGGCAATCACAGGATGAGGTTGGGAATGGGGGAGGAATGGAAGAAAAGGAACATGATTTTTTTAAAAAATCCTCTCTCTTTCATCTGAGATGAGGGGAAGAACCAAGAAAAAAAGGGATTTTTACTCTGCTTACTGTTTCTGTGTTGCTTTCGTCTCGCTAAGAAACCAAAGGTAATAGCACATGTGAAGTTATACTTACAATTGTGCTCCTTTATTTTGCAGTTCAGAAGGTGAATTTGTCCCCTTTCAACGCTGGCTGAACCCCTTTTTGGCAAGTGGTCCCTGACAGGTCACCCAATGACCAAAAGCAGCCCTTAAGCTCAAAAATGTTGCCTAGCCTTGGTATAGAATTATCTAGCACATTATATAACTCGAGCTCTTTCTATATTTAATACACATATTCTGGATTCTATACCTTCATAGGCAGAATTTACATTAACCTGTCAAAGGACTGAGGTCCAAAAGAGATTCAATGTGTCAAATGGAAGATCCCCTTTCCAGACATTTCTTTTAAAAATTATGGTGCAATCCTACATGTCTCTCCTTAGAAGGAAGTCCCATTGCTTCAATTGAGTTTACTCCCTGGTAAGAGTGTATAGGATTGCAGCCCAAGGCCATAGCTAGATGGAGCTTTATCCCAGGGCAATCCCTGGGATCATCCCTGTACGTCCACATGACACATAGGGGATCTCGGAATCAGGGAGGGATGATTCCTCCCTTGCCCCGGGATCCCACCCTGCCCTTTGAGCCCACTTTTTCCACAGTCTTGGGCTGATCCTGAGACCGCAGAATGTGTTAGCGGGCATTGTGGTTTGTCCCAGCTACTCACAGTTACTCACGAGGAGCCGGGACTCATGCATGGGGTGCAGAGCTCCTGAGGAGCTCTGCTCATCAGGGGTGGGGGTAGCGGGGGAAATATATATATATATATTAAAAATACTTACCTTCTGCGCATGAGCACTCGTGCACTCCTTCTTCTTTAAAACCCCCCAAAAATGGTGGCTGCGATGTCGCACACCACGTGTAGACCAGTGTGACGATCTCGCAATCACAAAATCATGAGATTGTCATGGGTAAACCCACCCACCCCCAGTCTAGCTGAGGCCTTATTCTTCAGTAATCAGCAGTATTGCTGGCTCCTCTGAAGTTAATTCTTGCATAACAAATCTTTAAAATGTAGCATTTGAAACTAATTCTTAGGCTAACTTTGGAAACCCATAGGGTGACCAGATATTAAGCACAGTTTCTAGGTTAAGTCCTATTGAATACAGTGGGACTTGGTTCTGAATAAATATGCATAGGATTGTGATGTTAATTTTTCTGTAAGAGGGGGCATATTTTGATAATTTAGAGACACTTCATTACAGGGTCTCATGGTGAGTACACAAGAAATGCAGGAAGACCTCTCATTTGACCTGAAAATAGCTCTCTTCCTTTATTAATAGTACATGGAGCAGATCCATACTAAGTCATGACTAACCTAAATCCCTTTGATTTTAGTGGATCTACTCTTCAGTATGATTTCTTTTATTCATTTATTAGTTCTTATTTCATCCCAAACATGTTATTGGGGGAGGGGACATGGAATTGATAATGTTTTTATTTTAGGAAGGGCAATAGTTGTGTGCTTAGTCAAATGACATTACTTGCACTTTGTTGCCATCAGAAATCTGTGATCTCAGAACTAGATACACTATTTTCAATGACATTGGCGATTATAGTTGCTAGTCTTTTAGATGCATACATATGCATAAACTCAGACTTTATGTTTAGAGAGTCCGTAGTTGTCATCTGGCTATCTGAGCATCCCACCCACCCCGTCCATTCCCAAAAATTCAATCAGGAATTCACCATTGTTGAAAAATAGTGCCAGTAACTGTAAACTAAAAGTTGTCTCAGATTATTTTCTGAATTGTGGATGCTTTTAGTTAAAGGTTGGTTTCAACTGCTGTATTATAAGATTTGTCATGCAAGAAAATAAAAAGTGCCTCACAAGGAAAATCCTACATAATGGATTAGAAGATGAACCAAATCCCAATGTTTATTCGGTCTAATGGAAATAAAGAATAAATTTGCTAACTTATCACATTGGAGAATTGCAAAAGGAGCCATAGTAGGCCTCTTCTGACAGCCAGTGAAAAATAACATTTGTACCTATAAAAAAAAACCTCATGTCTATATTTCATGTTGAAAAGCCAATAGGAGATTTCAACCAAGCATTTTTATCACTACCCTATCTTGATTTATATTCTCTTTGAAGTCCTCAAAATGAAACTTTCAATCTACCCCTGGCTAGGCATAAAATTATTTTCACTTTCCCTGGATTTGTTGGGGGAGGGGAAAACAGCTGAAGAGGCAATGTTAAACTATTGAGCGACTATGAATGTAGAATGCCCAAGAGTTTTTCTTGTCCATTTTAACATTTACACTATAGAGTTTACTCACGAGGAGCCAGGACGAAACCAGGACGGCTGCCCACACATCCCACAGTCTCGGGACAATCCCAAGAATGTGGGGAAAGTCAGAATTAAAGCCGCCCCAGTTATCCTGGGGAAAGGGAGGGATCATTCCTCCCTGCCCCTGGGATCCCCTGTGCGTCATGTGGATGCACAGGGATGATCCCGGGCCAATCCCCAGGATAACGACTAGACATGCCCCTAGATGATGAGAATGCTACAGGCAAATTTTCAAGCCCGTGTCAATCGGTAACAGAGTTATCTCCAAGTAGAGTCTACCATTTTGGAACTCCTCCCTGTTTTGATCAGCTACAGCCCTAATTTTCTGGCCTTCGGGCAGGGCTGGTAGCAACACCAAACATTCTCAGGCAGCTGCCATGGGCCTAATAGTGCCAAGAAAACCCATTGATGATGAAATAGGCTCTCTGTTGGGGCTGCCTGGTATTCCACTTATTTATTTGTTAATTTATTTAGCCTAGTGTTGTTTTGCAAGCGGCCCACCATTGTAAAATTCCTGTTATGCTACACAAGGGCACTGTGGCAAATCTAAAATGGTGGGTAGCTCATAACCTCCCTTATCATATATCAATGCCACCACGAAGCTTGCAAGGACAGGGCCATTGGTATCATGGGCCCACCAAGTGGTACTCTGCTGGGGGGGGGGGCTTGAACCCAGTACCAGCAGGGCCGGTGTGTTCATTAGGCGGACTAGGGTGCCAACCCTGAGAGGGGGAGCAGACAGCATTCCAACGAGACTTCCCAGGGCTGGGAGAGAAGGCAGGCTGCGCTGCCCGGCGCTTGCCTCCTTGCTTGGCGCTGCTGCTGCTGCTGCTGCTGCTGCTCTCTCCCTCTCCTGCCTGCCTCTCCCCACTCACCTGGTTTCCCACCCAGCCGCTGTCTGTCCCTGACCCCACCCTGCGGCTCCATCCAGCTGCTGTTACATGGGCTGTCAATCTCTGGGCCCTTTAAAGCTACAACAGTCAACTTGCTCCAGGCTGCTGCTCAGGGAGGAGAGTGGGAGGAAGGTGGAAGGGGGAGTAATTCCCCTACCCCCGCTGCCCTTGGCGCGGCCAAGCCCACCCCGGCCCACCCCTGGCCATCTGGAGAAGAGCCCAATCTGGGTGGGTGAGGGCACGAGAGAGTTTTCCCCACCCACCTACCTGCTCCGCCCTCTCTGGCTCCGCCTCCACACGGGCTGCCACAGCCAGACCCCTTCCAGAGGCAAGGGTGGGGTTGCTTGCTGACAGACAGGGCTTCGTGGCCAGGTAAGCATGCGGGGTCGCTGCAGCCTGGACGGAAGCCCAGCCTTTGCGCGCAGGAGAAGACAGGCTTAGTCCGGAGCGTGGGAGAAGACAGGCTTCGTCCGGCTGGGTGGAGACAGGTGTGCCCACGCCCATCTCTGAGCTGCGGCGGAGGCAGTGCAATCGGGGGCTCGCGCGCTGCCCCTCCCAAGCCCGCGGGCTGGACGAGGAGCTCAGGTGGGTATGTGTGGAGCCTTGGGTGCACACAACACGGGTGCACGCTCAGCCACAGGGCTGGACACGTAAAGTGCAGAGCGGCCTTTGAGTCTGCCCTGTGACCTGAGCCTAGTAGAAGGATCCCAACCAAGAAGAGAAACCAGCCCATCTTTCTGCTAGGCTGGGAGGCCTCGTGTGTGGCTGTGGTGCATTTCAGACCCCAGGAAATGCAAAATTCCCAGGAAGCCCAACAAACAAGCAGAGGATCCCTGCCAGCCCCTCCCTTGCCCAGCCTTCAGCCTGGGCTGGGGCAAAGCAGCTTGCTGCACGCAACAGGGTGGAGTTGGGCCAGGGTGTGGTGGGCAGCCCAGCGACTCGGAAGGAGCAACGGCCAAAAACATCCCACTCTGACTCATCCCCATCTTGGCCACCTTGCAAAGTACCAGGCTGCACCCCTGAACTCAGTTTAGCAGATTATCTGTTGACTTTCCATTCAGGGTGATCAAAGTGGCTTACATTAAAATGCTCCTGTGCTCTACGTTCTTGTGCGTTTGGAAGTGGCAGATGTGTGATAGTTGGTAATTGGGGTGTGTGTGTGTGTGTGAAAGTAGCTCGCCTTGCCTAGGGCGCAAAATAGTCTGGCACTGGCCCTGAGTACCAGCCCTACCTTTAGTGAGAGTTACATAATTTACTGATAACATATGGTTTGTGCTGCTGTGTAAGGGTTGGGTGCTTTGTGTCCCATCCCCCCACCCCGGCCCAAAGTTGTTTATATTATTTTGCTCTTATTTATTTTATTTTATTTTATATTTATTTATTTATTTATTTATTTATTTATTTATTACATTTTTATACCACCCAATAGCTGAAGCTCTCTTCTTGTACCTTCTGAATACTGGGAGCTTTTAGAATCAAAGAACAGTCTGTGACCACTGCCCTTTCTTTCTTTTTCCTTTGCTGGTTTGTTGGTTGAAATGTACATCCCTTCTTTCCATCACACAGTGCTCAAGAATGCTAATAGTAATGGTAATAATAATAATGCAATAACATTAAATATAAAATACAATAAACAAGCAATAAAATACAAAGTAAAAAAATATATACAAAGCAAGTAAAATGTGAATAAAACCAATAAAAACAACCAATTACAACATATTTACAAGTCAGTGTATGTGCCAAAAGCTAGGTTGACTCCTCCTGCACTGTCCTCCTGTTGGCAGGCAACAATGTTTTTATTCAAGAAGGCCTTTGGCAAGTAAGCCAGTGTGTGGTGTGGTGTTGTGTGCTTTTTATAGTTTTAGCCTTGTGTTTTTAAATGTGCTTTTAATGTATTTGTTTTATGATTCTTTCAAACAAGTTTTTTAAAAAAATAATAATCAGTTTTTATTATTCTCAGCTGCCTTGAGTGCCATTTCCTTGGTATAAAAGGGGGGGGGGGGTACAAATCAAACAAACAAATAAAATTAAAACCTCTCTAAATAAACATGTTCTTTGTCTACCAACATGTTCTGTCAGAACTTCTGTCAGTTTCAGATGACAAAATGGCAAATGCAGGACAATGAAAGCAAATCTTAAATGATACTCCAGCCTCCCCCACAAAAAAATAGTGGGCTCCAGATGTGTTGGACTACAACTCCCATCATTCTGAGAAAAAAAACATCTTCACATATATGGTGATGGGGTCTGAGCTGGCTGTGACTGACCAGGAAAGTAATCTTGGGGTTGTGGTGAATAGCTCAATGAAAATGTCAACCAGGTGTGGATCTCTGCCATAAGGCAATGGCCAAAGTATCAAGCAAGAGTCCCCCAGCACCACCTTTTCAAACCGTCATAAAACCACCATAAAATGTTGCTCCTAAGTCCCTTCCCAGCCAGATGGTTCAGAAGGATAGCAGAGTCAGTGGGGTCCACAGCTGCAGAGAGGTCCAACAGAATCAACAGGGACACATTGCACATCCGGTTCCCAGCATAGATCATCCGTTACAGTGACCAAAGCAGTCTCTGTACCACAACAAGGCCTGAAGCCTGTCTGAAATGGATCTAGAAGGCTAGATAATCTGCCTCATTCAGGAGCTGAGATGCTACCAAGTGCTCAAGCACCTTGCCTAAAAAGGAATATTGGAGACTAGCTGGAAATGATCTAATATAGATGATTCAGGTTGTGTGTGTGTGTGTTGAACAAAGGTTTCACTGCTGCCTCTTTAAAGCATGATGGAATCACATTCTCCTGAGCAGGATCTATACTACTGCTTTATAAAGGTTTATAACAGTGTTGACAACTATCGGGACCCATGACACATTCCATATACTGTTTTTAAACCGCTTTCAAAGTGCTGTGTCCTGCTTGGTGTAGGTCTGGCCCTGTAAAGAGGTGTTTTACTACAGATGGAGGGAGCATATGCCATTCCCCCCCCCCCTTCGGATGGCCAAAAGTGTTATTGTTGTGATGTAGTTGTTTTACAACAGGCTGCAGAGAAAAGGGAGAGAAGAGACATGGAGTTATTCCATCATCTCTGCTTAGACATCAGCTGCCTTTGTCACTCTCAACTATCGCCTAAAGGCAGCAGTTCCAGCAGGCTAGCTGAACTATCACAGCTAGTCATTAAAAGATCTGTAACCTAAACTTATTTTTCCCCTCCTTCCTTCCTCCCCATCCCCTATTCCTTGTGTGTCATGTCTTACATTTAGATTATAAGCCTGAGAGAAGGCACTGCCATGCTACTTATCTTTATAAAGTGCACTAGCAGGAATGCCTCTCCCGATCTGAACATACCTGGACAATACGATCAATATCTTGGCAATTAAGCTATGGGGTACCACAGGGCACCGTCTTGTCCCCAGTGTTGTTTAACATCTATAAGAAGCGTTTGGGGGTGGTCAATGAGGAATTTGGAGCAAAATTAGCTGTTTGTGAGGTGGAGAGGCAGGGAGCTCAGACTCCTGGGTCTGAAGTCAGAACTCTGACTCCAGCCTTAGATCCAGGAACCCAAACTACCCTACGCCCCTCCCAGACACCATCTAGGGCCATAGGGTTGCTCTGAAACTTCTCAAGAACATTTGTTGTAAGCCTCTAGACCAGGCTTACATTTGTTGTAAGCCTGGTCTAGAGACCTACTGGTGGTGCTGGCCACTTGCATTTCCCCAGCTGGTGTAAATCCATATCCTTGCACAAGAGCTTGGACAATGGAGTGGGCCATGTGCTCTGCCAGCACACATTCTATTACAACAGTGCACAAGCACGTGCATGACTGAGAGATTCAGCAGGGCTTCGGTACCTCTATTTGAGTTTGTGGAATGGCACCTTCGATTATTGGGCTGAAGTCTCTTTGCAGATCCAGCACCATAAAGCGTTTGGGATACATGTGAGGTAGCCTGTTCAGTCTGCCAAGGCAGAGGAATTTTGAGTGTTGTGCAACCAGAAAACACTGTTAAAGGTGTCTTTCAGTGTGAGTCAGTTTTCAAGCAAAGGTGGCAAACGACTTGCTCAGCCTTCATTCGCACTAATCTTAACAACCCACAAGGAACTCATTGTGCCTGTGTTTATTGTACATGTTATATATTTGGTGGCTCACAAAACTAAACGTAAAGCTGATATGGAGTTTCAGAATTTAAAATAACAAATCTCCGCACTTCCTGAACAAAAAGGTACAGTGAATGGGGGTGTTCACTTCCTTTTGTGCCTCATTGCATAAGCGAAAAATCCAGCCCCACAAAGTAAATGAAGGCTCCCCTATTGTCCTGTATAAACACCCTCTTGTTGCTCTCCAGCTTAAAGAAAGCTTTATATAGATTTCAATAAAGAACGCACTGTAAGAAAAGCTGGACTCAAAACACAAATTAGACCAGCTTTGTTGCATCGACGGGTGCATAAAAACTAAAGCCAACAACGTCAGATAATATTTTATTTGGAACTAAAGTGACCCATTGTGAACTTTGACAGTCCAGGACTTCCAAGTTATGTATACCACTGTGAAAATGGCTGGACTGAATTTCTCTTGGCTGGGAGGCTATAAGGGCCTGTATTCTGATTTTCCCTTAACATTAGCAACACCAAATCACCAAATCTTTTGCCTTACAGGCCCAATGTAAAATTTCTCTGCTGATGTTCCTCGGCTTAGTTCTGCCTGCCACTTCAGTTTTTAAAAACTCATCACATTTTATTGCGATAGAAAACACATCAGAAAAATTGTCAGAGGCAGAGCCTTCTCTTAAAATCTAATTGGTTCCTGCATCAATATGTCATCATCACTGACTTGCCTTTTCCAACTCTACAATACCATTTTTTAGGTGCAGTGTCCAGAACTATATACAGTATACCAAGTGTGGTTGCACCATAGATTTGTAGAAGGGCAGTGTGGTATTGTTAATTATGCAAAATTGGAGATTTTACTGAGAGTGAACAATGAAAGTGAACAATGCCCAGATTGGTTATAGGTTGGTTAAGGGAGTGTGGAGACCTTTGGGGTTTACGTTACAGTTAATAGTTCAGACATAATTAAAAATAAGCAGAACAAATTGCTTAGCTGTATTAAAAATGATGTGAACAAATGGGGAAATTAAATTTGTCATGGCTTTTGAGAATACAAGCATTGAAAATTATTGTTCCTCTTATAATATCATTTTACTTACAACCATTGCCAGTAATGACCAATAATAATTCCCATTAAATAATCGGTGAATGGCAAGAGCGATTTGATGAATTCATAAGGAACACTTTTAAAAAAGCAAGGGTGACATGTGTTGCACAATGGAAGTAAGTTAATAATTTGTTTTGATTTAAAGTATTTATACCAGTTCTCCAGCCAAAAAGGTTCTTGGAGCTGTTTACATGTGATCAATAGAAACAAGGCAGTCTCTACCCAGAGGCTTACAATCTCAAAGACAATGACACAAAAGGAAAAAGGATAGGGAGGTAAGAGGAAAACATGCAACCTCAGGCACCTGTTTCCTTGTTTACCTCTGGAAATAAGTATTCCTAAATAAGTAATAACATCCGGGCACCATCAAAATTGCTAATCAGCTAATACACTATAGTATCTCCATCTGGCATTAGTTCAGATTTTAACCAATTAATTGAATAACCAAACAAATTACCAAAATTATTAATCAACTGCATCCAATCCAGAACAGATGACTAGAGTTCTGAGATAAACAATAAAAGATCATCAGCATAAAGAATAATTTTAAGTTCTAAACTATCATGCACAAAGCCCTGAATAGTAGTATTCTGTCTATTGACACTGCTCAGAGGTTCCAAACGTAAACCAAATATCAAAGAAGAAAGTGATATCCCTTTGTGATACCTCTCCTAAGTGAAAAGTGACCATTATAACGCTGGGCTTCTCCACACCAACCTTTTTATCCCACAACTTTACCAGGGCTTCTGCTTTTGGATTCTTTGAGGGATTAAGAACGGTTCCTTCACACGTACTTCCTGTTCTTTTTCGGAGGATTGGCTTCATCTGCAAGTTCCACATGTTTCATTATACAGCCAGTAGATGGTGCTGCTGTTAGAGTGCAACTCCCTCTTTACACAGACAAATTCAAACCACATCTTTTTATTACCTCATTATTTCCATTTTAAATAAAGCCATGAAATGGTTGGAAAGCATGGAAGAAGTGCTGGAGGTTGGCAAAGTCTTGTAAAGGATCTGCAGACTTCCGTAACTCATTTCAATTGCAGGTTAAAAGCCCCATGTGGAGAAGCCCTCTAGTTCTTGGGGTGGGGTTTGAAGTTTTGTCCCATTTCAAAAATCTGAATTATTCTTAAAGTGTGTTGCCCAGAAGTGGATACAGTATCTGAAGTCAGGTCTGACCATCTTAGAGTAAAGTAGAACTATTACTTCCCGTGATTTTGAAATGATATTTCTATTTATGCAATCTAAAATTGCAGCCACATCACAGTGCTGATTCATATTCAGCTTATGATTGACTACAACTCCAAGTTCCTTTTCATAAATACTATTGTCAACCCAGGTATCCCCCATCCTATACCTGTGAATTTGATTTCTATTTTCCTAAATGTAAAACTTTGCACTAATCTCTGTAAAATTTCATTTTGTTATTTTCTGCCCAGTTTTCTCACCTAACAAAATCATTTTGAATTTTGTTTCTGTCTTCTAAGGTATTGGCTATCCCACCCAATTTTGTATCATCTGCCAATTTGATAAGCATTCCCCCTAACATCTTCCTCAAGTCATTAATAAACATGTTGAAGAACACAGGGCCCAGGACAGAGCCCTATGACAGGATACTCAATACCTCCTTCCAGTTTGATGAGGAACCACTGATGTGCACTCTTTGAGTGTGGCTCTCTAGCCAGCTGTAGATCCATCTAGTAGTATTGCCATCCAGCCCACACTTAACTAGCTTACTAATCAGAATATCATGGGGTACTTTGTCAAATGCCTTGCTAAAATCAATATATATTATGTCCATAGGACTTATTCTTTGACAAATTCATACTGGCTTCTAGTGATCACAGCATTAGTGTCAAGGAAGGTACTTAAAGATCAAGCACTTTATAATCTTCTCTAGAATTTTCCTATGTTTTGATGTACCATATGTGCCTGCCCAGACCTTAAGATCATCTACAGGGGCCCTTCTCCATGAGCCCATGAGGCAGGTGGCTACTAGAAGGAGGGCTTTCTCCGCTGTGGCACCCCGGTTGTGGAATGAGCTCCCCAGAGAGGTCCACCTGGCGCCTACACTGTACTCCTTTCGTTGCCAGCTGAAGACCTTTTTATTCTCTCAGTATTTTAACACTTAAATTTAAATTTTACTGTTCTAACTCTGTATTTTAATCTTATATCAATTTTGTTGCGTGGTTTTATCCTGGTTGTGCTTTTTATACTGTATTTTGTAATTGTGCTTTTAACATGTTGGCTGTTTTATTATGGTTTTAACTTTTGTGAACTGCTCAGAGAGCTTCGGCTATTGGGCAGTATAAAAATGTAATAAATAAATAAATAAATAAATAAAATAAAATGTCAGACTGACTGACTGGTCTATAATTCCCTGAATAATAATAATCCTCTTCCTCTTCCTCTTCCTCTTCCTCTTCCTCTTCCTCTTCCTCCTCCTCCTCCTCCTCCTCCTCCTCCTCCTCTTCTTCTTCTTCTTCTTCTTCTTCTTCTTCTTCTTCTTCTTCTTCTTCTTCTTCTTCTTCTTCAAAATAGGGACAACATTTCCCCAGTTCTCCAGTTCTTCACCTGTTCTCCAGTATTTCTGTTACATAATTGAAAGAAATTCTGAGAGTCCAGGTTTGTCATTTCTCCTGCTCCTCTTTCCAAGTGCCCCCTCTGCCACGGATGTCTTCATAGCACAATTTGTGTTTTGTCCAAGAACTCTTCATCATCTCTTATACATTGCGGTGTGCTGAGTTGATGGAGCTGGTTTTTCAGATCTGATAGAATGGATATGCTTTCCATCTCTCACTCTGTTGCAGACTGATAGAAGGAAAATGCACTTGATGGTAAACTGTATTATTTCATATTTGTTATGAAATAGACAATTGGACTTTGACGGATTATATACTATGGGTTATACTGTAGAAGAAATAATATGAAAGACAAATTTAAACTGCAAACAGTGTTGGAAAATCCACATTATCTTCCAGTGCATTTGCGGACCACGACGTCAATTTCTGTTTTTAAATCTCACTTGAAAACATTTCTCAAAAGCTTTTTAACCATAGCATGGTCATACTAGTCTATATTTAGTTTTAATGTCCCCTACCCCTATTGGTTTTCCCCTTCTCTCCCCTGTCTGTTACGGTGATTTTAGATTGTAAGCCATATGGCAGATTGTCTTGTTTTGTTTTATTCAGTACAGCGCCATGAAAATTGATGGCACTTAATAAAAAAATATTATTATTAATAATAATAATAATTAAGGGGGGAAGAAATCACACCCTTATCATTTCTTCTTCTTCTGAGGTCTTTCCTCATTGACTACAGGCAGTGACCAACAGCAACCAAATTATTTGTAATTGAAAACATCCCCTCTTGGCAATGCTGCATAAAGTTAAATGAAACAGAACCATCTAGTGGGCCATGATATCCCTTGATAATTTTAAATAGTGCATTATATCTGATTTTTTTTTAAGTTGGATTATCAGGGAAAGGTACAGGAGATGTCCTGGAGGTTGATGGTGTGATGTGAAGGAACTGCAAACTTCCATGAGTGCCCAATCATGAGGGTGCAATAAATAACTCATGTAGAGAAGCTCAATATGGAACTAGATTAAATTGTATGAACTGCAATTGCTCACTTTTGGGTGAACATTAGTGTGTGGGGTGGGGGGGGGAATAGTCACTACTGCTGTTCTGCAAACATTTGTACAAAAGCTTATGCAAGAGTTTGTGTTGTGCTATAATGCATGGGTTGTATAGCAGCTCCATTGCTTCCACTTCTGCAAAAGGTGGTAGAAGCTGTAGTGTAAATTGTATGACAGCCTTTCCATAAGCAGATTTTCTTGCACAGAAATTACCTTCGAATCCCAAATGTTACCTTGCTTATTTTTTTTTTAAAAAAAACTTCTATATTACCATCAGCCACAGAAAACAGATCTGAACATAAAGAACATATGTATGTTGTACAGTTAGGCTACTAATATATACAACATAGTTATGATTTTTTTAAAAAAACATAATCAAAAGCCTTTTAAATCAATCCTATAATTTAGATGATAGATGGCCTGTGAAATTTTAATACAGAGTAATGGAAATAAGTTACTAATGCACAGGTCAGAATGTGTATAAAGTGAAGACGGCAGGCTTAATGCAGAGGACACCTAATAAAAGAAACATACACATTGGCCTCTAGCCAACACAATATTAATACCTACACATACATCACTGTATCAGATATTACAAACATTTCCATTGCCAGTATAAAAGAATGAAAATGTTTAGTCTTAGCATGTAAGTATGACTATGAAGTCATCAGAGCACTTCAGTTCATGATCACAACTGAATGATCTGGACACTGTTTGCGAAAGTTAAAATAATGAAAATATTGAGTAATCTAGGTTTTCATTCCATGCTAGTGAAGCACAGATAATCAGGGGACAATGCACCAGATCCCCTGGTCATTATTCAAAGATCTGCAGTTCTGCACTAGATAGGGGAGGGAGGACTTTCCAGGGCTCTCTGCTGTAGTCACAGCTTCCTCCCACTCCTGATCCAGACTATCTTATTTAATAAAACAATGTATGGAGAAGGTTTACCATAATGCCAACTTCTTCTGCATTCACTACTCCACCCACAACTTCTCATCTACAATGGTTCTAATTGCACAGGGCAGCTTTCATATATTAATTTTGACCATCTTCTCAGGGCCAGCCCAAGACATTTTGCTGCCTGAGGCAGAGCAGCAAATGGTGCCCCCCCACACCCTTAAGAACCAAAGAAATCCCATAAATATTACTATGCACTTGACTTGCAAAATAAGTGAAAGGCTCCCTGCGTTCCATCCTTCCCTCCATCCATCTCATCCTATTCCGTCTCATCCCAGCTGAGCAAGGCTTTCTTCCTGATAATGCTACAATTAGCTAAGACAAAGATTCATGGAAGGCAGAAGGATTAATCATGACTAACTTGTTTCAATGGGAAGTACAGCATCATCAATGGAGGGGCAAGGTTCCCAAAATTATTTTGATACTTGTTGCAGAAAATGCCATAAATATGTCTCCCCCTCCATGGAAGCAAAAATACAAAAACAACAAAATAGATAACTAACAATGCCCTTTTATGATACCTAAAATTTTCTGCCTGAGCCGACTGCCTCACACTGCCTCATGGTAGGGCTGGCCCTATTCAACATTATGTTGCCTTCCTTTGAAAACCTGTTCCTTATTCCCAAACAACACAGAACATATAACCTAGCAGTACAGTGACCCTTACTGTAGCCTTGAATGGAGTCTAAGGGTCTTTCACGTGGAGATCTTTGTTATAATAAACCTGAGTTCCTTAAAACTCTATCTAAATTCTCTACTTATCAGTCCACACACACACACACACCATTTGTGTTTCCTCATACAATGCTATCAATTATCAAAAATTCTTGCAATCTGAGCCAGCAGTTTTCACACATTTAGGCCTCAAACCAAAGGTTCAGCTGGTCACAAATACACTTAGAGCCAACTAGGATCTCCTGCAAGAGTGTTTAAGAATTAATAACAGCCACCGGCCCCCACAATTTGGATCAGGACCATGGCACTGGGAGAGCTGTGATCAGGATCTCTCTTGGCTTTTAAAAGTATTAATATTATAGGACAGGGCTGATTCATAATGCTGATGGAGGGGGTGTCCAATCCTCTCCTCATGCCATTTTCCCCATTTAAAATCCCCTCATAGTTGTTATTTGCTCCATAAGGTACAACATTTTGTAATGTGGAGAAACAGTAGCTTTGGGAAGATCCTATTTACACATCTTGCTTAATGGCAAATTTGGCCCTGCGACTGTACTGAAGTGAATGGCACTAGTCCAAACAAAAGAGATGGCAAATTGAGGCCTAGAGAGATTGGATGATTCAATTAGAATGAAAGTAGCACCTCTTTCAAGAGAGCATATATGCAGTTCCCAACATTCAAGGTGGTTAATGAGACATGGAAGTCCGGCTCATTGATGTTTAGAATATAAAAGGGGCAATACCTTTCTTCAGTGACTTGCTTGTGGTGCTACTTCCCATCACAAGAAGAGCTGGATGCTGGGAAAGGCATTTAAAGGCCATAGGTGAACTTTTATCATGCAATTTCTGTAACTTGAGATAAATAGAAAGCGTGTGTGAACTTTCTTGAGAGCCAGTGGAGTATTGTGGACAGACTGTGGGAGCAAGCTCAACTATGAATCTCACTGAAATACCTTATAGGCCAGTCTCTTCAGGGAGGTACACACACAATCCCCTCCCCACACTGAAAGAACACATGTATGGGGTCACACAAACACTTACCAGACCTGTGCACTGGCTCCCCACTCCCCTGATGGACTTCTAGTGAACATTTGTGAGAAAGAATTTTCCGTGTACATGTGGAAAGTTTCTACATGTAGAGAACTACTTCTCATGAACATCTATCAGACATTGTTGGTCTCTAGGCCCAGGATTGTTCTGCCCCCTCAGGAGTTTATGCAGGCCAAGCCACTCATACCAGCTCTGCTACAAAAGTGAAACTATTCGGCCCAATTCACACAATCACACGGGGAGAGAGAGTAAAGTATCCACAGAATGGGATACTGTATATCCCAGTAGGCACTGCAGTATGACTCAGGCCGAGGCAGCCTCCCCAGCTATCCAAAGCACCTCACGACTATAGAAAAAGCACACAGCCGCAAGAACGTTACTGGAAGCAGTGGTCGGTCTTGCTGGCAGACTCTACGGTCACTGCCCTTTTGGGGGGTGGGGTTGCCTAAACAAGCAGAAAAACCCATGGAGTGCTGGTCAGATGGCACCAGAACCACCATGGATGCCCACTAACCCTGCTGCAATAGGTGGGTAGCAGGCATGGGTACTTGACCCATCATGTGTGTTGGGAAAACACCCATCACATGACACTCTAACTCAACATGGATCACATTTTTCAGCAACCCAAGGTGCATTAGTGTGTCATCTGAACAGGCACTTCCAATTCTTCATAGGTTTAACAAAGATTCCTGGATTTCTCCATCAACAAATTTCTGTGAAATAGTTTTTGTTTTTTTTAATGTGAAACTTTATCTCTTACAACAACAAATTGCTGGCACTAGGTGTTCTCTTAAAATGCCTTTTTAGAAATCCCTTGAGCTCACTTATCGCTTCCAACACTCTTTAAATTCTAGTATATACTCCACCTCTAACAGAATTTTATAAATGCTATCAGCTTCATACCTCTTCTTCGCCTTCCACAGACAAAACACTTTTTCATTTCATGCCATTCTCTTTAAATATTCAGAAACATCAGTTTTAATAATGCACACCTGTTGCCAAGAACAACAAAGACTCTTATAGTTATGTGTGCAGGAGGAGATAAGTGCTTAACCCTATTACCATGCAATTAGGGCCTGTCAGTATGATATGTGCTTGACAGGTCCCTACAATCCCCTTTAGTGATATGCCACGGGCTGTGTTGCAAAAATCTTGTGATGAGCCCCACAGCACGCAAACCAGAATATGTTTGCCTAAGGGCAGGGCCAGCCAATTACATTCTAGTGCAAAAGTTAACAACAACAACAACAACAAATTCAAATGCCTCTCTCCCTTCAAGTTGTGGCAATATGTATTACCTCTCCACCACCACTCACACACATATCCACAAATGCACACCAATATTTCCAACCTTCCAGGGAAACCGAAACCTGGTTGAGGAAGTTGCTCACTTTCGTGCTGATTTTGGGCAGAAGAACAGCCAACTTTCGAAAGTGCTGCAAATTTGAATCTGATGGTAAAATAATATGTTCATCTGGCTTCACACATCCACCTCTGCATGGTGAAAGCACCACAGGGAGAGTAAATCAGCATAAAAGGGAACACTCCAGATGAGATCAAAATGGAGTTAAACATTACAGCAGCCCTAATATTAGTGGTGTTAACATTGCCCATTCTGTGCAATACCAGGTACAACAAGGATGCTTTGTGATGTTATCATATTGCCATGGCTGCTGGCTGGCCATTTCTTTGTTGGCAGAATGTTAATAGTTCCACCCCCCAAATGAGAGCTATGTTTAGGAGATGGTCTCCTGAGAGATGAGGATATCTCAAAAAGTTTTGAATTAAATACGCATTAAAGTTGGTGAAGTATTTTACAGTTTTGAACATAGAGAAAACTTGGGACTTTTCTAGCTGCAGCCTTGAGAAGGCTGTAGCATTTGATCTCTGGAAGTCTAATCCTTGCTGAAGGAGTATCTGTTTTGTTGGAATAACAATGGCAGGAGATCACACACCCCAAAAGGTGCTAAAAAAATTCTTGTAATTTTTAAATTGGTTAGTAGGTGCAACAGCAAAGCTTACTCAGAATGCAGAGCTAATTAACAGCTCTGGATGCACCAGAGAGCCTCCGATGCAAGTAGAGCATATTGACCAGGTGGAGCCAAACACATTTCCTTTTTAGTCTTATATGTGTGCATGTTCAATATGTTTTGTAGTAGTGGAGGTTTCATTCTTCTTGAAGCTTGCCTGATTTTATGATTTAGTTTTTCAAGCCCTCCACCTTCTGGATCCAGTCTGCCTTATTCAAGCACTTCTGCTGACATGTTGACTTGTGCTTATAAATAAAACATTTTTTTACAAACTTGCCAAAGTCTCCAGTGCTTCCTCCTCCCAACAAAAATTATGTCCTAGAACTTCTCACTTCTTGAGGAAGTCAGTGAGAGCAGAACACTTTACTTGCATCTCACATGGGACAGCTACCCCTAGATTATTTCAGAACTATTCTATTTTATATAAGCCCTATGAAGATGGTCAGCCAAACATGTGAGGGCCCCATGCTCCAGCACATATCTGTCGGTCCCCTCCACTCCAAGGGTCTGGAGGGAGATTCACTTAGCAATCTGGCATCTTACTGCTTTGTAGTTTGGTTTTCTGGATAAAAAGAAAAGGGTCTATTCATTAACAGAAAACTGGAATGGGGACACAGTACTTTTTGTTTGTTTTCTGGGCTTTCACACTGCAACTACTCTGAAACCATTTGTATTTCTTTCTTCTTCCCCAGGCCTTAGATTCCTAGGAACTTTAATTTGGGAAAATCAATATTTTTTTATTTCGTTAATCCAAGCATAAGTGCCCTAAAAAGAATACTTCAACCTCAACGTGAACCCATGGCAAAGATGGTGCTTCTTGTTCATGTTTTTGCTAAATTTACATGAAAGTGGTTGCCAAGAGCATGACCTGATGGTGGAAGGACTTTCATGACTTTCCCATCCACCAACACTGTACAATCACTAGTCAATAAAGTCCTGATCCATCCATTAAATGTTCAGCTTTGACAAGCAGGTCATTTACTAAGACAATGGCTGTAGCTAGACCTAAGGTTTATCCCAGGATTGTCCTGGGGTCAAACCTGTTCATCTAAGTGCCACACAGGGCATCCAGCACTCAGGCAGGAACGAACCCGGGATGATCCTGGGATAAACCTTAGGTCTAGTTACGACCAATGTGGATAATTAACTAGCTCATGGGGATATAAAACAATATGTACTTGCACTAGGAACCTGATGCAGTGGATAATCCATGACAGTTTATCTGGCCATGGTGACACATTTTCAGTGTAATTTTCAGTCCAATACACAGTTACCTGGGAATAAGTCACAACGAGTTCTGAAATTATAGGATTGCATGGTTGGTTACATTACATCAACTTTACTGTAATGAACTCTACATAGGGCTGCGTATGAAGAGTGTCCAGAAGCAATTGGGCCAGAATGTGATGGCCAGTCAGTTAACGGCAGGGGAAGGGGCTAAATATAGGGAGCACAGGACTCCCTTATTGGGACCACTGGCTCCCAATTTGCTTCCAAATCCAATTCAAAGTGTTGGTGATGGCCTTTAAAGTCATTTAAAGTTTAGGAAGATAGATGCTTTTGAACTGGAGGAAAATTCTGAGAGTGCCTTGGACTGCAAGAAGATCAAACCAGTCCATACGCCAGGAAATAAAGCCAGACTGCTCACTTGAGGGAATGGTATTAAAGGCAAAACTGAAGTACTTTGGCCACATAATGAGAAGACAGGATACCCTGGAGAAGAGGCTGATGCTAGGGAAAGTGGAAGGCAAAAGGAAGAGGGGCCGACCCAGGGCAAGATGGATGGATGACATTCTGGAGGGGACAGACTTGACCTTGGGGAAGCTGGGAGTGGCGACAGCCGACAGAAAGCTCTGGCGTGGGCTGGTCCATGAAGTCATGAAGAGTCAGAAACGACTGAACGAATAAACAACAACAAAAAGTTTAGGAACTGCCTACTCCAGTATGAGCCTGCCCACCTGCTAAGATCTTGAGCAGAGACCGCCTTGTGTGTCCCAAAATCTCCAGAAGGTTATTTGGAGCCAAGGAACGGGCCTTTTCACAGTGGTTCTGGAATTCCCTCCTGTGGAAGACTTGTCTTGCCCCTTCCTTAATGGCATTTCACCAGATAGCTACATCTTCCTGTTCACAAGAGCTTTGAATGGTTTTTGAGCTCCTGAATTGTTTTTGCTGCTGAAATATTCCCAAACTGTTTTAATAACTGCTTTGTATTCTCTATTTGTTTTGGGTGGTTTTAGCAGGTTTGTAATACTGTTTTATTAGATTTGGTTTAAATTCTTGTTGTTGTTGTTGCCTTAAGCTTTTTTTAAAGGAAAGGCGAGGATAGAAATGTTTAAATAAATAAATAAATCCACAATAAATGTGTTTGCTTTTATGGCACTACAAGACTTTATTGTTTTAGCAATTTTAAAGCTTTTATTGTGGTTCATATGTCCACAGCTGTAAACAGTTTGTAGAATACTTTGCTGAACTAATTCCTTATTTGAAATATCCAAGGTGTTTTGCATCAAAGTCTGGTTCAACCCTTTACGACTCTCATACATATGACATTATATGTGGGTCAGGTGCTCCATGTAAATGTGCTGTCACCTGAAGGACTCATTCACACAATTATTATTATTTATTTAATAATAATAATAATAATATGTACCATCAGTGTACATGGTTTACATTGTTTTACAGAGTAAAACAATAAAATAGCAAAATCCTGCCGCATAGGCTTTCATTCTAATAGAATCATAATAAAACAATAAGAAGCAGAAGAGAATGCACCAAACAGGCACAGTGTAGAGTAAAACTAACAGTATAAAAGTAAGATCAAAATCAAGTTCTAAAAGCTTTAGAAAAAAGGAAAGTTTTTAGCTGAGCTTTAAAAACTGTGATTGAACTTGTAGTTCACAAATGTTCTGGGAGAACACAACTCATTCCCCTTCAAAATAGGTGGAGTGTGAGGACTGCATGGGGCACCCAGTTCACAAATAGAACAAGGTGAGTTCACACAGCACGGTGACACTATTCTCAGTTCATATGAACTAGAGTTGAGTAACTTACATATGCTTTACTTACTATGTCAAAGTGCCAGGAAAAGCTCTATTTGCAGTGGGTGAAATGGCTGAAAAATGGTCTTTGTCAATTCAGTACAGACCAAGGCCTAATCTCCACCAGCCATTTATTCCAGAATAATATTGAGGTCATCCTTACCACGTCACATGATGTTCACCTACTCCCACGGTGATCTAGGGAGGATCCCTCAGTTATTCAGGAATATCGCTAACTGCTTTTGCCAAGTTTTTCTCTCTCTCGCTATGATCCTGAAGTCCGCAGCTGGTGTGCCCCGCTTCCTGAAGCTGTTGCTGTTTGCCGTGGGCTCCTGGCTCAGCAAACAGCCAACCTACTGTCAGGGGGGGTGTCCAGCGGTTTGGGACAACTGCTACATTTCTGTGTATTTGCGCTGGTGTGTATCTCGGAGGAGTTATTTTAAAAAATTCTGTGCCCCATACTCATTTGTCCAGTCCTGCCCACTTCTCCTGGGGGGATTCCACACGTCGTACTGAGGCCGTTTCCATGCGGCCCCAGTGCGACCCCAAAGCGATTGTGTAACTTGCCTGGAGAAGCGACGAGGAAGAGGCGTCCTTGCCACCGCCGCCGCTGCCACCCACCTACCTCCGACCCGGCCGGGTCGGAGAGCTCAGCGGAAGAAGGCGGGGTGGAGAGCAGGAGAAGCTCTCCACCCCGCCTTCTTCCGCCGAGCTCACCATCCCGGGCCGGCGAGGAAGTAGGTGGGTGGCGGCGGCGGCAAGGATGCCTCTTCCTCGTCGCTTCTCCAGGCAAGTTACACGATTGCTTTGGGGCCGCACTGGGGGCGCATGGAAGCGCCCTCAGTACGGCGTGTAGAATCCCCCCTGACATACCTTCAGAAGCACCATCATGGGGCATACATCCTTCCACAATGGCTCTCCTTTACTCGTGGGAAACTTCCCTTGGGTGTGCCCCATGAGGGATGGTCACGGAAGCGGGAAACCTCACAATTATCTTTTTAAGAAGGAAAGCTTGGAAGATTATTAGAGGTTATTTTCCCCTTATTATCCATGCTTCTATTCTATTGTGATATTGTGACTTTAACTTGCTGTAAGGTACCCTAAGTAATGTGTGAGCATTAAAAGGGAGGGTATATATATTCATGTTATTGTATAATTTTAAGTAGGTTCTTCTCCAGTCACCTCAAAGACATATTTGAAAGCACCATGGCCTATAAAAAATGGGTGGGGGGAAATCCATTGTACTTAAATAACAACCATGAGTTCTAATTGAAGCTCAGTTTTTTGTTTTGTTTTTAAAATTCCACTGTTTCTCTCATGCGTGGGATCATTTATTCCAAAATAATAACCCGCTTCAGATTGGCATTAGTTCTGTTTGTGACAATGTTATATAACAAACTGTGGTCCATATTAATACAAATGTGCCTCTTCGTGCTGAAGAAACTACCCACCACTGGTGTTAAAGTAAGCTATGAGACATATTGACCCAATTAAAAGCAAGCAGAAAGAATAGTCTGAAGTGAAGCTATTCAGAACTAGGGAAGGATTTTAGGTAATGGAAAGCTTTGAAGACTGATGGGCAGCTGTCTCCTCTAGCTTCAGTAAATTAGACATTCTGAGTTGCTGTTGATAGGTATCTTAACATCTGTCTGGTTTTTTTTAAGGTGATAACATGCAGCCGACCTCTATTGCTTTGATCTAAAGGGAAGGTTCACATCAGTTGCAACATTTGGGAGAGGCCCCATTTTGGGATATAGGCATTTACTGAGCTGGAAAATTTGCTGACGAACTGTTCACTATGGTCAGAAGAGAAAAGGAACCAACTTTTTAATATTCCCCAAACACTTCCCACTAGAGTGAAGCTTCTCTCCAGAAAATATTACCAGTGTGGCCAAATGTCCTCCCCTTTCCACACAAGAGCAATTCCAAACAACCTCGAACCTTGTTTTTCAAAAGGATACCACAGTGAAAGGTATTCGCTCCTATTTCAGTGACATGAGCATATGCTTCATACAAACTCTGGTTTCAATGTCTCTAAGTATTTGTCTTTAACCACAAGGACTCATGGAATTCCTCTACTTTTCCATGTTCCTACAGCTCAATATGTTTTCAATTATTTTACTGGCAGGGTTGAAGAAAGGGGTTTTGATAGTCTAAGGCCCTTATGTCAGGAGCATATAAATGTGTCTCTCAGAAGGGTACAAATACTGCTTTCTTATTGACCGTCTGATATAACAGTAATTTCTAAAATAAAAGCCGGACTCTTCTTCTGACTGCTGAAGAGAATGTAAGGAGACAGAAGCAATGCCCCTTTATTCCTGTGGGTATTGTCAATATTTCTGGGTTCCCACTGACGGAGTCAAATTGTACTTGTACTGAAAACTGTACAGAATATTTATTTATTCCTAAAATGGAACAGAATATAAATCAATAGTTGTAAGTCTCTGTTGCATCCGGGCCCAAACAGTAGAAATTCAGGTTAATGGTTCTGAAACAAACAAAACAAACAAACAAAGAAAATAAAAAATCTGACTGGTGGCACATTCCTATGGCAATATTCAAATGATCACTAGCACTAATGTTCTGCTAGTGCAAGGGACCTCTTGGTCCGCACCAATAGCATTAACTGGCATGCCAGCATTCCCCAGGAAAACCAGTCACGCTAACTGGTGACTAACACTATTCTTAGGAAACTTCCTCAAAACCTGGCTAATATTAAAAGTGCGGTGAAAGCCTGAAACTTTAAGGCTCCATTTTAGATTTTGCAGGAGCTGATAGAACAGTAGGCCCTCCAACCACTTGTGTGCAAACACTGAATATAAAGAATATCTCAGGAATAAAAGACAACTTGGGTTAGCTCATAGTCTTGTAGTCAATGGAGAAGTGGAGCAGCTGACGTAATGGAATTCACAGAGTTAATACCAAGAGAAGAAACTGAAAAGTGGATTAAAAAATAATCTAACCATTTGGATTATTATGGTTCCAAATACCAGGAAATAGTTTAGGAAATTGCTTTTGGGTATCGTGTTTACTAAAATTGCTTTCCTGTATCATGTTTACTAAAATACAGAGTTATTATCACCTACCGGGGAGTAACTGGAGATAGACTGTAGTGTTTGTAACCTAAGAATTATTGATGGAGCAGTGAGTTAAATGCGGATTGCCATACAGTGCTTGAGTGTGTTTCTGCTCACAGGTGCATGCAGACATCCTTCCTATGAACTTACTGTACTCTTAGCTGCAAAATGTGGAGTGATTATGCCTCGCTGAATATCAGGATTAGAGACATTTATTAAGCATAACAGCACTGAGTAAATTTCATACTATTTTATCTCTCACTTAACTGATTTCAGGTCGGCTAGCATATCCATACCAAGGAAGACTCCTAGAATAACTACTCTGTTTCCTGAACTATTCTTTACAGATCATGTTAAGAACAATAAAGTATATGACTCAAACATCTGGTCTTTCAAAAGGACCCGTGAGCATTTCAGTCCTTTTGTTTAAATGGTTTTGTTTAAAATGAGAGGTAGTCCCTGCAAGAGCAACATACAGAATCTCTTACACATTTTTCATTAGACAGTATGTTCCTAATTTTCCCCAGTATATGAGATGGTGTTCCATGATGCAAATATGGAATTTTGGATGAAATGTATTTGAAAATTCCTCAGTTTATTCATCCTCAGAACCGGGGAGATCCCTAGGTTCAAATCTGCATCAAGGATGTAGCTGTTATAGGAAGAACTCAACTTCACACTCTATGATGCTGTTCTAGCAATAAAGGTACAATAAAGGTATAATAGCAACAGCTTTGCATGTTCACACTTATATCTAAGTTGTGAATGTTAGAATACTTCAGCTCAGATATTGTGTAAGTGACCCAGGGTGATTCTAGACAGACAGCTCTTAGCACTACCAATGAGAAGGCATTGTACAGCTATTCTTCTTTTTCTCCTGAATGGATTTGCCGCTTTAAGAAAAAGATGGAAGACGTGGTTGGAAACATAAGAGGGTTACAAGTGGACCCTAAAAATCCCATGAATGAGCCTGGTGATGGTGTGATGAAAGCCCTGTCTGGAAGCACCCTCAGTTTGGCCCAACGTAGGGCCACTACCAGGTAGCCAAGCAGGCTGGCCCCTCAAACTGCCAAATTTGAAATTACTCTTCTGAATATAGTAAATAAACAAAACATCTGAATGAGCTGATGGAGCAGATTGATTGACTAGCACACTGAAACACAAAGAAAAAAATATTGATAGCATAACCAAACTTGTTAACAGTCTTCATGCTATAAGTCGATAGTCCACAAAAGGATTAATCAGAGTAATGAAGACAAAGTCAAGATTGTGAAGAGTTTGCAAAATGTGTGTATCCAGGCCAAGTTTTATGAATTGATCAGGAAACTCTCCTGTGCATGCCCATTGAAATAAATGGGAGCCACACAATAGCATGATAGAAGCAATGCTCAGGTGCAGCCCCCATTAATTTAATAGGGAGTATACAGAAGAACTCACTTGTGCCCCATCTTTTTTCAAAATTAGTTGAGAAACAATAGCACATCTCCCATGATACCTCACCATTAGAACATATAGGAGTTGTAAACCAAAACATCTGAAAGATCACAAGTTGTCCACCCCTGCTGTAGGATGAGGAATGAGAGGAGAACACTTAGGTGACCCCCAGTAATACTCTCCTTGATCTCAAATAATGTGGTCAACTCACATTTGGAGAAGTGAAAGCAAACCCCATATGCTGAGCCTCTTCAGAATTATTTCCAAAACTTACAAATAAAGAAGAAGTACTCCATGGTATAAATATGACAGGACGTGTTTCACCATTGATACTTGGCTCTTCTCCCAACAGCCAGCCTCTATGTGATAGGGCTTTTGTGGTTCACTCATTGACTGGCTACTTTACAGTACAAATGCCATCTCTCTTCTGCTATGATATGTTGTCCTTTTGCCTTAACTGGGGTATTATTCCTGGCCAAGACATTACTGCGTCCTGTGTGTTTCCATTTGCTGACAAGCATAAAGTTTGTCATGTTAGCGCTCCGACTAATAACAAGCTGTAAATTCTCTAATTAATATATTTATGGTGAAAGCTGGTTTTCCTCGTAGCAGCAAACATGGCAGACACAAAAGCATGTGCCAAGTGCAATAAAACTCAAGAGGCAGGGATGTTACAGATACATTTTATGCTCTACGGCAAGACATCCTGCTTCGGAAAATATCCAAACCAGTTCGAATCTAGCTGCTTTACATTTTGGATCCAAAGTTGCCCACAAGGCAAGCTGTGACAAATTGATGTGCTGTCTGCTATGCTAAAACGACTGCTTAACAACTTGCTGAAGTTCTGTGGCCTTCTGTTAGTTTGTCTTTGGTTTGAAGTTGAAAGTGGAACAAGGCACCTCACTGCTGAGTGAAGCCTCATGCTGGCTAGAGGAAGCCAGTGAATTAGCTCATCTGTCTGTGCAGCAAGCCATGGCTTTTGTCAGTCTTTGCATGAAATTAAACTCCATCTTTTTCTGGTTGGAGGGAATGGAACACTGTGTAGAGCAATACACGTCAATGGAAGGCTAGAGGGGTCAAGAAGCAAGTGGTGAGGAGTGGGTTGGGGAGCTGCACAGCTTGGGAACTCAGATTTTTAACAAAGCCTTTGATGGTTAAACTCACTGGCACATTGTTTTAACTGTTTTAACTGTATCTATTGCTTTTAAATTATATATTGTTTTAACTTAGATCATGGTTTAATTTGTTTTTAACTGTGTATATTTATTGTTTTATACTGTATGTTTTTATCTGTATGCCGCCCTGAGATCTTAGTGATATAAGATGGGATATAAATATTTTAAATAAATAAATTTATAGAGACACCAGGGCCAGATCTACAAGAAGCAGGATATGACACTTCGAAAATGGTTTGAAAACTGTATATGGAATGTGGCCTTGGCCTCAATAGTTGTCACTACTGTTATAAACTGTTGTAAAGCAGTAAAGCAGATCCTACCCAGATGTCAAACCAGAGTGAAGTTTTCCCCATATGAACGAGGACATCTAAGCACCCTGGGTGTCAGGGAGAACACCAGTTTACTTATATGCCTTTTACTTGGTCATGACATAATTTTAAATTTTAGTGAAGCATTTTAATATTTATCAGCAGTTCCAATAGATATTGGTCCTGCAGCTTAGCCAAACTAGCAGAATCCCAAGGGCAAATTAGGAGCGTGAGACGCTGCCGTATGCAGAGTCAGTCCATTGGTCCATCTAAGTCACTATTTTCTACACTAGTATTCCTCAACATGGGGTCCTCCGAGTTGTTCTGGACTACAACTCCAAGCATTCTGGATCAATGGCTATGCTGGCTGGGGCTGAAACATCTGGTGGGCACCACGTCGGGACAGCTGACATATACAGTAGTGAGCTAGATGGACCAATGGACTGAGTCTGTCCAAAGGAGGGCAAGTCTACAAGGACTGACAACAGCTCTTCAGGTTTTGAGACAGGGATCTTCTCAGCCCTGGCTGGAGATGCCCAGGATTGAAACTGGGATCTTCTGCATTCAAAGGATGCTCTGCCACTAAACTAAATCCCCAAGTATGTTGTTGCTGTTGTTTTTAAATAATAAAACCATTAAACAAATACCTCAAGCCCAGATGACATTTTGCTAAACCTTTGATGTCTGATAGTTGCAGACATCAAGCTCCATCACACCGGGGGTCAACACACTCCCTACTTTCATGTTTTCATTCTTCAGTTACTTCCTCTTTTCAAGTACACAACGAGCACGGGGCCCATTCAGTCTGCAGTTATAATGGCGCTGCTTCTCCTGCACAGCAGAGAACAGCAATTTCTGTTATAAAAAACCATCGGACTTAATGAGATTAGGGTTTTTTTGTTGCACAAGGAAGGATAGAAGGGACGGAAGGCGCGTGGGAGGCAGACAACATCATGTGAGGGACCTGAGCAAACTCCGTGATGAGCAAACTCAGTAATGAGCATCCAATAAAACGCTCATTGGATGGAGCTTATCGTATTCCAAAGAAGTCCAAGTCCAAATGGTCAATATTCAGTGGGCAACTTATAACCAGAAACGTCCTACCAATGGATGTTAGGACTAATGATAGAGCATAAACTAAGATATGAAGCTAAAATTCAATTGATTAACCCCCAAAGTCTGCATAATATAAAATGTAGCAATTATTTAAACCTTACCTACCATTGCCAATTCACCTGTTACTAACTTCAATCAAACACAAGATAGTGATCTCTGTGGATTATTAGTCAAGTCTTCCACAGCACTTTGCATGTTCCAATCTAGTAGCATGATTTCTCCTGAAACAATTTATTAGGCTTGGCCTTGCTCTCATAAATAATATAAACAAAGACTATCCAAGGTTGTTTGTGGGGTGGGGTTGTGGGAGGGGTGGCAATTAATTATCATAAACCACTTTGTAAAAGCTTATTGAAATTACTCACACTGACTGAGTTCGCACAACATGTCAACCCATTGTGAGTAACAAGGCATGGTGGTTTATCATGTCATGTGAATTCAAACTGCTTATTTTTTGGCAACCAGCCATCCTGACAACCTATGGCTTGTTCGTGGGGGTTTTCACTCCATGATTGGTTGGCATGTCATCTGAACCCGACAGAGCCAAGCCATTATGAATAGCGCCAATTGGGTACAGAGCCGCTACACAAGAATGACAAAAAAAATGCTGCTCTTCGTGATCATGCCAATGTCACCTCCCTCACTAGTGACAATCCCTCCAACCGTGCCTAATCAGCAATTTGGAGGGGCTGCCACTTGTTCACCAACCCGTTTTTTTAAAAAATGTGTAGCCGCTGGACATTTACACAAATGGGGGCATAATTCTTTTCAGCCCCAGAAATGTGTGAAAATGTATTCCTGTTCCTGTTGTTGTTGTTGTTGTTGTTGTTGTTGTTGTTGTCAGGCTTTCGGATGTTTGTAAGTGCACAATTACAGTTGTCCAATATGTGCCTTGTCAATATCCTTGTATGTTTCAGCAGTCCAAGGCAGCAAAGTGCCTTATGAAGCATGCAAGGAAATTGATACGTTGAGACTGCATATAGCCTAATTTGCTTTCCGTTGACCGCGACAAGTCCAGAAAAGGGAACAAGAACACCCACTTAGCAAGGTGATCCTCTGGATTTTAAGTGTTAAACTCACACTTGTAGGAGCCCGGCTTCCATTTCACACTTCCCTGAATCTCCAGCAAGTTCTTATGAGAGAGAGATAGGGTCCACCCCCATTTCACCATTCCCATTCGAAGGAGCACTTTAATCAGTTAGAGTAGACTTTAATTATGGCTAAGTCTGAATCCAACCCAATGTAATCAAGCTATAGAAAAGAGTTATTGCAAAAAGAAAAGCAAATATCTGGTTAAAGCAAACCAGGAATGATTCAGTGTACGGAAAAGAAAAAAAAGAGAACTATTTTTCTTCTGCTGCTCAGAACAGTAGGAGCTAAAAGCCTTTCATAATGAAAAGTATTCAGAATGACAACAGTAGAGGCCAGCTCTCAAGCCTATGTATAAACATAATTGTTCGGTTTGGGGTTTTGGAACTTTTGCTCCTCCAAACCTTCTATTCTTTATTTTCAAACAGTGTGCCCCCTGCCAAGAAGTTACATTTTTCCTCTCTTTAAAATAAGCAGCAAAGGCAATGGCATGATGAACAAATTTCATTTCTTCTGTTCAGTTTTTTCCATCTTTAATACAGCCTCCAGCAGGCCAGATGGCACCAGTGCAATTGCTAGTAAGTCAATACATCTGGCTACATTCCTGAAATGACAAATCTGATGGATAGAACTCCAGCTCCTATACAAAGCCTCTTTTCAGAATGCTCTCCCTGGTACTTGTCTGCTTGAAGGAAAACCTAATGTGTGAAAGCAAAATAAAAATCGAGCTCTTTCACCACCCTGTTTTTGCTTATTATTATTATTATTATTATTATTATTATTATTATTATTACTACTACTACTACTACTATTATAATTCTGTTATTAGCACCATCATCATCAACAGATCTCTCTCATGCTGCCATGCTTCTGCACCTCTGTCAATGATCAGAGCTTTCCCTTTGGCACCAAAGAGACCAGCTTTGTTCTGAGGGCTCCTCGCTACAAAAGCGTGAAGAGCTGCTAAGAGACCAAAACCAGTCATTATAGAAAGAGCTTCTGCTTTAATCACGTAAAACAGTGTGACTGTGTAGGAAATTGTCAGTGAAAACAGCAGCGCTGAGGAATGCAAACGCACAGGGAGGCATTTTACCTTTCAGCCTCTCACCAGGCAAATGATGAGGTAGACATCATAGGTGACCTTGTGACCGCAGATGAGGAGCAATCTTTCAGTAAGTCATGGGAGTTTAGTCTATTATGGATTCGGTGCATGCCTGTAGAGCAGCCTTCCCCTGCTTGGTGCCCTCCAAATGTGCTGGACTGCAACCAGGCTGGAATGATGGGTACCTGGAGGGCAGAGGGAAAGCTGCCATAGAGGTATGAAGAACCTATTGCTTTACATTTAATGAGCGCATTGTACCAAATCTGTGTCATTTGCACTGGTTGCAGTGCTGGTTTTTAAAGCCCATTATGGTCTTGGACCAAGTTACCTTGAGAATCACCTTCATCCAGATGAACCTAACTGAGCCTTAAGATCTTTTCCCCACTGCCACTGAAAATATCTGGTGGCACAAGAAACAGGGCCTTCTTGCAAGTGGCACCAGAACTTTAGAATACCTTCCCTGAGAAAACCCAACAAGTTAGGCTGTGAAAACATTCATTTTATGAGGGGGGTTAAATTGTTTTTAAATTGTCTTAGTTTTTATTATTGTTGTTATAATAACTGTATTGCTTAAATATTGGTTTTTGTATGCCACTTCAAATGCATTTGATACATATTTTTAAAAAATGAGATAGAAATCAGTAACATGAATGTATAGTTCCAAGGCATGATGATATCATATTCTTATGCAGACCCCATATATAAGAGGCAATGCTATAGGTTTTAGTTTATTTTCAGTTAAGAGAGCATTTGAGAGTTATGGGGCAATATCAACCCTGCCTGCAAAAGGGAACTTTACTGACCTGTCCCATTCTGGAAATGTGCATTTCCAGAATGGAAATATTCTAAAATAAATCAATAAAATTATGTCTTACATTGTTCTATGCATATGGTCCATGGGAAGAAATTCTTAAAAGAATTTAGTGAAAATATTTATAACCTGCCTTCCATTCTATTACTGCTTAATTTGTTAAGCAGGATCCCAGTTATCTGTCTAAAATGAAGTGTCTTTTGTCAGAAAAAGATAAATACATATTTAGAGTTGCTAAATTTGTGGTTATTATGCAAACACCAAAGGCCTGTTTATGCATTAAAGCATGGCCATGCCCCTGGAATCACTTTTAGCCTCTACAGAAGGGAAGCCATCCATACTCAATGTATAGAAGTGGGGCTGAGGAAGCCATGTGACTTTGGGGACAGCTCTATAGACCTTGTGCTCATGGAGCTCCTTTTGTATGACCCAGGGCCTTCCTAGACGAGGCCTTAGCGCGCCTTCTGACCCGGTTTCCCTGCTGTGCGTCCAGATGACGCACAGGGGAATCCAGAGGCAGGCCGCGCTGAGGCCTCCTCCAACGCGCCATAAGCGAATGCGCTTATGGCGCACTTTTTCCCCAGCTCCGGCCTCAGGCCGGGGCTGGGGGAGGTGTGGAGACTTCCGCAGCTTTTCGCGGCTCCTCGCTTACTCGCGAGGAGCCGCGAAAAGCCGCAGACCGGCCTGGCACAGCGTTCGTATGAGCGCTGTGCCCATCGGCCCGGGGGTGGGGGGGAAAGAGAGGGGAGGGTGGCAGGGTGGGTGGCAAGGGGGGGCGGGTGACAGAGGGAGCGCCGCGCGCCGCGGCCGCTCGCAAGCAGGCGAGCGGTGCTTGCCCGGGGCAAGCACCGCTCGCCTGCTTGCGAGCGGCGGCGGCGCGCGGCGCTCCCTCTGTCACCCGCCCCCCCTTGCCACCCACCCTGCCATCCTTCCCCCCCCCCCCCCGGTTTTAACAAAAACACCCCTTACCTTCCTGGAGTCTTCGGGCCACCCGCGGCCCCTTTAAACAAACAAACAAACAAAATGGCGGACGCCGCAGGGTAGCGCCTCGGCCCCGCCTCCCTGCCGGCGTAAGCCGGCAGGTCTAGTAAGGCCCTAATATATGAAGGGGGCTACAAGAGTGATTTTTCTGCAACTAATGCTGTGAAATATAAAGATATTCATGTGCTTTAATATTTAATTCCCTCTAATGAGGAAAGGCTATATTGTTTTTATTGCTGTATTACTATGGTTTAAAGATTTGTTTTAATTTAGAAAGGGTTGTGAGCGACCTTGTAGGTTAACAATACAACTAAGACTGGGGCATGCTGGAAGTTGTAGGACTTAAATTCAGAGAGAGAGTTAAGTTTACAAATCTCCTCTGGCAGGCCATTCCACAGTCTGGGAGCGACAGAAGAAAAGGTCCTCTAGGTAACAGTTGTCAGCCTGGTTTTGGCTGACTGAAGTAAGTTCTCCCCAGAGGACCTGAGTGTGTGGGGTGGACTGTATGGGAGTAGGCGATCCCACAGGTAACCTGGACCTAAACCATGTAGGGCTTTAAAGGTACCAACACTTCGTACTTTGCCCGGAAACTAATTGGCAGCTAGTGGAGTGATTTTAATGTTGGGGTAATATGCTCACCCCTAGATGTACTGGTGACCAACCTGGCTGCCATATTTTGAACTAATTGAAGTTTCCAAACTAGTTACAATGGTAGCCCTATGTACAGCACATTGCAGAAGTCGAGCCTTGAGGTTACCAGCACGTGCACTACTGTCTTTAGGTCTTCCAACTCTAGAACAGGGTGCAGCTGGCGCAACAGCCGAAGCTGATGGTCAAGCACCTTGCTCAGTATACAGGTTGTAGGTAGAGGAGAAGGTGTTTCTGTGACCTTGGATCCACCAGGAGCAAAGAATAGAAGATAATGCTTGTTAGAGTTGTCTAAAATAGGCAGAATTATCCATTTTTAAGCAAATGGATTAAAAATGCAGCATATTTCCATATACTGTAGTGACAAAGGCTATGGAATATTTATACAAAACAAATTTCAGACCTTTCTTTCAGCCATATTTGGAATCAGGGTTCCATTTGTATTTGTCACCATATTGTGTTTAACTTTCTGATGGGAAAGGGGGCCCAGAGGAATTGTTTTGTTTTCAAATATTCATCTCTGTTGAGTTATAGGCCAAGATTAGACATGGAACATGCCAATTCAGCATTAATCTTCTACTAGATTAAAACATCTTTCAGGCGGCAGATGAATGTCAGTCTGATAAGGATAATGCTCCTGGTTATGGCCCTAAAGGGAGAGACAAGAGTTGTTGAAAAGATATTTCAGTCCAAATTGTGTTTAAAAATCTAAGCAAACACTTTGAAAATGTTAAGAACCAGCACTTTAATGCTTCAGTGATGTGCACGATAGCAAAGTTATGGCAGAGATGTGGATAATTCATTCAATTTCAGTTTCTTTTCATTTCTCCTTTTTCCAATCTTGAATTTGTTTTGCCCCATCACCACATTGGTTTGTGATTTTCTAAAAAGTCAACATGAAAAGCTCATACACATTCTTATGTACATTTTTTCTAACATACACATTTCTGTATGCCATCTTGCCCAGTATGCACATTTTACATGCAATTTCCCATAATATACTGTGTTTTCATACATTGTTTTCACTAATATAGGCATTTTACACACTTTCCTCTAATATACACATTTTGTACACATTTGATCGCAAAATTGCATTGCATAATTCAGAGAAGTGCAAATACTGAAGGACAAATGCGTTTTTGGATTGCGTATTGGTTCAGGAAGTGCAAATATTATATGGTAAGATCACATTCAAATTTCTCTCCATCACTAGATCAGCATGATGGTGTCTTTTCATTCTATGACAGAATTCTACTGTCAATATATTATCATCTCTGTACCAACTAACTACTGGCCTAGATCCTAAGATAAGTGAATTTTAAAAAAAATCATGGAAGTAAAGTTCCATGCCCCCTTCTCCCTCCATTACTCACCTGCATCCCCCAAAGTCTTTCTGAAAGGTTGGGGGGAACCTCCTGAATAAAGTGACATGGGTTGTGTAGAGGCTTCTGAGAGCCGAAAAGGACAAGAAACATTTCCTCAGTGAATTTCCTTCTTTTTTCTTAGGATCCAAATCCAATTTGGGGTAATTGTCCCTTCTCCCACCAGTCCCCTTGATCCACCACCACCCCAATTTTTCCAGGAGACCCCCTGATCATGTACATTGATGGTGCTATATAAATAAATAATAATAATAATAATCTAGACAGGCATTTCAAGAGGAACAAGTGGCTGCAGAGGGGAGGAAGAATTCAAAAGCTATCCCTCCATTAACTTCCTCATCTTAGGTTCCAAGCACCCTTAATCTTAGGGCAAGGTCCCATCAATTGTGGGGGTTCAAAATAAAATTGTACCCCTTGACTCATATATGCTTCAGCTCTCCTTTAGTGCAACTATTGATTGGTCTGGATGCTAGATCCTATTATTCATTCTAATCTTGAAATGAAAAATGGTTTCACGAAGATTCCCAAGTGTTTGTCTTCTGAAGGGAGCCAATTGATGGGACCTCTACCAAAAGTTCCTTATTCTGTGAGATCACGAGAGAAGCCAAGATGACAAATAATGAGCAATTTAGAGAAGGTGATGGATCCACAGAAAGATATCTACAATTCAAAACAGGCATTATTTTAAATTGTTATCTCTCTTTTTACTTTAGAGTGGGCACAGATCCAGATTTTAAAATCCCCCACACCCCCTTTCTAGGCTCTTGCACCTACTCTGGAATAAGAAGGGGAAAAGACATAACATACATATATTCTGGCCCTTTTTTTGACAGAAAACAACACAGAACTTGTCATGTATGATGTTCTTCCACATCCCATTTCAGGGTATCGGGGGGGGGGACCCTCCATGCTGCTAAGAAGAGTGCTCTGAAGAGTTATCCCTCCCCCATCATTTCACAACTTAATTAAAGTTTTAGCTCTGCAGAGTCCATGTGGAATGCTGGAGTGCAATATTATTGTGATTAAGCAAAGGTATGTTTTCTAATATTTAAGAGCAAAAAATAATCATTCCCAGAAGAATTTGGTTTATGAGGGCGGGGAGAATATAGCTTCTAAATTTTTACCCCATCAGGATGACAAAATATTAAGAAAAAAATAAAAACCTGGAGGTTGTCGTCTAGACTACAGCAAACTGTGGCAGTGATAAAAGGCGCTTTTCAAGGTTCATTAAGCACTAATCAATGCCTAGATTAAGACTAAGGAACGACAAGTCTCAAAGTATTTGAAAGGGTGTGTTTCATGCTGTTAAGTAATTCAAGACCCAGACGAGGCAGCCCCTGTTCTGTTTAATTTAACAGATAGTCATCTATTATGCATTTCTTAAAGGACTGAGCACATACTGTATGTCTTTCTTCAAACTTTAGTGCACACAGTAAAACGAGTAAGGAAGAAAACAATCTGAGTGAAAGGAACACAAATCTGGAAAAGTACCAGCTTCCTCCTGTTGCTCCCCCACAAAACCAATTAAAGAGACGCTACCCCAGAACTCTGCTTGAAAGCTGAGTGAACACCGTTGGGCCCAGTCAAGCACTATGCAGGCTGATGGAAAGAACTGCTCATGCTGCATAGATTTAACAGTTAATTGACCTCATCCATGAACACCAACTTTTGCCAACCAAATATTCCTATTTATTTCATAGACTTATTTGGTGTTTGTGAAATGAGATATGTTTCAGATTTCCGTTCCAGTGCTGGAAGAAATGTGAGGAGGATTGGTCAGTACATACACTTATGCTAGATTCTTCTCCATTTCTGCTCCATAAAGGAATTTATTTATTTATTTTAATTACATTTATATACCGCCCCACAGCCGAAGCTCTCTGGGCGGAAGGAAAGGAAAGGATCCTCCATGACAGCCATTATTTCTATATTGACAAGAACAAAAAAGCATATTCATAGTACCAGCCAAGATCCAGTGCTGGCAGTATAATACCTGACCCCTTGTAATGGAAGGTTTTTCTGTGTGTACATGTAGCTTTCCTACCAGAAGAGTTAGGTGGACTGCCATGTTGTTTTATGGAATTGCCTGTTCCGTTCTGGATTTTGGCTCATTTTCCCAGCACAACTTTGAGACTTCTGCTATTGCTGGCTCCAAGTTTTTGAAGGCCCTTGGATAAGACATCCTCAATGAGCCACCTTCGTCAGCGGATCTATCTTTATCATCACTACCATTTGCTTGTTTGAGAGGCAAAGAGTCAGTGAGCAAATAGGCAGGGGCATCTACTGGGCCTCCTTCTCACCACCCCGTTGTCTGGGCCAGAGCGGGAAACATGTGAACAAGCAGGATGCAATGGTGAAGAGGAAGAGCAACCCCAGGAAGCTTTTGTCAATGGGCCCTTGGTGGGATGTGGGCCCTCATTAGATGCTCATCCATGCCTATGCTTGAAACCAGCCCTGCCTTCTACCATAACTATTGTAAAAAATAAAACTATGGAGCGCTTTTGATATTTGTGTGTTCACTTAGCTACTCTGCCCTGAATCTTTTTATGTATCATTTCCAACTCAATAAGCAACATTTATATTGTTTGGTAACCATCTCTCTTTTTTTTCTTCATAAGAAACTGTGAAGAGATTTATACTGCTTGGTAATAATAAAAAGCTATCCATGTAACCTTTAAAAAAACAACAGTAAAGCTTTAGGGGTTTTGTGCTAACAACTTACTAGTGTTTTACACCAGTCATTTCTGTATTTATAGGATTGTTTCTCTGTGATGTAGGGTGGTCACTTACACATTGCCAAAAAAGGAGAAATGCATCAACCCCGCTCCTGAAAAGAGGACAAAGGAGATGATTGTTTATATGTATTGGTGCACGTTTAGAAATAATGTAATTAGGAATACAGCTCATCAAAGTGTGTGTTGGGGGGAGATTGTGACCAAGGCCTTAGCTAGACCTAAGGTTTATCCAGGGATCGTCCCAGGGTCGTCCCTGCCTGCTCCCGGGATCCCCTGTGTGTCATTTACATGAACAGGGATGACCCCGGGACGATCATTAGGTCTAGCTAAGGCCCAAGTGAGCTGTGTGCCTGCTCAGGCTCCTGTTCAGCTGCTAAGTGTTGATACAAGTTGAACCTGCTCGTTCTTCTTTCTTAGGCCATGGCTAGACCAGGCCTATATCCTGGGATTGTCCCAAGATCATCCCTGTGCATGCAAATGACACACAGGAGATCCCAGGAGCAGGCAGGGACGACCCCTCCATTTGCCTGGGATAATCCTTAGGTCTAGCTAAGGCCTTAATCTTTAAACCAGTGGAGACTGGTGGCTCTGATTTTAGTGGGGCTGTGATTGCATTCTGGGTTTCAGCAAGAACTTTAACAGAGCTATCCAAGGTGCTGAACACATTTTGGGGATAGGGTTCCACACCTTAGAAAGCTCCTTTACAATTCTGGCTGGTTCTGACTAAAACTGAGAATGGATTCACAGCCCCACGGAAATCAGAGCCATCAGCCTCCACTGCTTTAACCTGAACTTGGGCTGGATAGTCCATTCCTTCAAAGAGAGGCTTGTCCCCTGAGCGCTCTTAAAATAAAGGACTGTTATCTGCAAGGTAGGACACATGGCAACTCAGTTGTAAAGATAAACAAACCCTCTCCTCTCCCACACTTCATAGCACTGCTCTGTTTGTGGCAGGGATGAGCAATGTCCATGGGTCAGAGAGACAAATTGCCTCCCCCCTCCCCCACCCAAGTCCATTGGGAGTCACTTCCTGCTTCTGCCCCTGCTGAACTGAGGAAAAATAGTAGATGTGCTCCGCTTCTAATCGGACTGGCGAATTAGAAGTGGAGCGGGGTGCTTCACCTCCCCTTAAGGCGGAGGCGAAGAGGATTGGGGGGCCGGCGGAGCGTGGGGAAGAGGATCGAGGTGAAGGCGGATCCTTCGCCTCGATCCGGAGCTCCGCCGGAAAGGTAAGTGGGGTTTACCGGGCCCTGCCGCTGTCGCTGTCGCCGCACTTGCGGCCCAGACTTCCTGGTTGAACCGCGGGCTCAATTGAAGAAGCCGACAGCAGGTAAGGCCCCCCTCCCCCTTGGTCCCTTACTGGGCTCTGCACGGGCGGTGACAGCGGCAGGGCCCGGTAACCCCCCCCCCGCCCTCCTCTCCTGGCCTTACCTGGCACCACTCCCCTCCACTGCGGAGCTCCGATTCGGAGCTGGAGCTCCGCGGCAAAGAGGAGCGGAGTATGGGCGGAGCGGCACAGAGCGGATTTTTGGATCGGCCCGCGGGGTGGAGCGGGGGATCCGTGCACACCCCTAAAAAATAGGCTCCTTTTAAAAACCAAATGCAACGGTTTGCCGCCAACATTCAGTGGTGGGGTGGCTGCAGGAAGGGGGGGAAAGAGGATGTTTTGCTTTTAAATAGCCCCTTTTTGCGACCACTGGTGCTTTTGACCCATAACCTTTTTTTCCTTGCCCCACAATACCAACAAATTTCAGCAGTGAATTTGGTGGCACAGCAGCAGGGGTGGGGGCAAATGTGTTCCTTCCTGATTTGTACTCTAAAGTAGGATTTTCCGGATTTTCCTAAGAGTCCTTTGATTACACAGAATCTGATCACAGTTTCCTGCATGAGAAGACAAGTAATGACAGTGAAGCCTCCATGAAAAAAACACTTGTCCACCATTACTGTGCAGTGTGTCGATGTAAGGGAATTTTAGGAGGGACGCATTAGCCAATATGGAGCCCATTTTCAGTTTCCATGGGATGGCATCTAATTCTCTGCATGAACTGTGTACACTAGAAACTCTGCCACATACATGAATTCCTTGACAGAGAAACCATTGCCCTGCAGAACTAAATTGGTGATACTGAAAACTCCTTTTTTTCTGAACTAGAACTTCAGTACAAAGGAAATTACATTATTTTAGATGCCTGTCAAATTTGAGTCTGTCAGACAGCCAAAGGCGAACAGATATAAGAAATGAAGTGTGGCTCTTGAAACATAAAAGGAAATTAAGACATGTTTTAATCTGTATTAATTGTGGGGTAAATGAAGCATTTATTTTAAATTAATTCCCTGTCCTCTTGCTTTTGTCTCTTCTGCATTACAGCAACAACCTTCATAAAAAATAGTCTTTAAAACTGGGCCAAATTTCTACGGCCTACTCTTTCTCATCACTCATTTTGGATTGTGTGTACCTCTTCCAGTTCACTGTGCACTTAAGGAAAGCTGTGTGGCCTTTTAAAAGACTTTAAAAATGAGACCCATTAGGCAGAACAAGAGAAATAAGGAAGAACTAGTTGTTGTAAATGTGAAATTTGTTGTAAATGTGAAATTATAACAACAAACAGTCTATTATTATGCATCCAAGTGACTACCCATATCAAATGGATTTTTCTATGCTTCCTCTTTACAGTTCTTCTCTTTACCTTTCCCCTGTTCCCCACTCGTGTTCTCAGTACAAATGCCTTTTTACCTCCCCCAACCACTAAGTTTAAAAAGAGGTATTCAGTTGCTTCTTCCTCTTCGTGATATGGACCTGAGCAGAACACTCATTCGGAACATTCTAGATCTAAACCTTACTTGGGAGTTTTAGGTGGGAGCCCCATCCACCTTGTCTGCACATGCTCTGGGCATGGCTCCTGCCTGCCTCTGAGATCTCTTTTGTCCACCGCAGTGACAAGCAGCACTTGGAATATTCTCTTGTATCACAGCTAAAATCTCTAAAAGTCACCTGGAGTCATCTCAACGCTTCACCAAGTGGTGCATTCAACCATCCTTCTCACTTATCAACTGGCACATTTACCAGCTTCCCAAGAAGTGTGGGATCACTTGACTAGAGCCATAGTATCCTTTGCCGCTTACTCAGAGATATGGCGCACCCACAACTGTGGCGCACAGCGGCCTCAGCTCAACCCTCCACCTTCATCAAACATTACAGCTTGGATATCAGAGCTTGCACCAATACGGGTCTTTGCAGAGCAAAGCTTTCTGCAATTCTGGTATGACATCTCCCTCCTCCAGTAAGTCTCTTGCTTTTCAGTCACCCATACATATGAGTCACAGAAACCAGGAAGAGGAAGGAGAGGTTGCTTACCTGTAACTGCGGTTCTTTGAGTGGTCATCTATGAACTCACACAACCACTCTCCTCCACACTTCAGTGTCTCACCTTTTTTTATTCCTCCAGGTGGGAGCCACTGAGGAGGTAGGCGGGGCTTCTGCTAAAACACTGCTTTGCTCTAGAATGTTCTGAATGACTGTTCTGTGCATAACCCATATGAGTGAATTCACCGATGACGACTAGAACAGCCACAGTTACAGGTAAGCAACCTGTCTGTCTTCTTCTCTCCTTTTTTTAAAGACATGCCCTTTAAAAAACCTGTATCAGCCATCTTATATTTTTCTGTGTCTTAGCCACAAGAACCCCTCATGTACAACTTTAGAGATAAAGCATTTGCTTGCTGATATTTTAAATGCTTCAGTTTATTTCTAATAGAAGGTGTTACCTCTCTTCAACATCCATCAAATAAAGGCAACACATAACTTTCCCATTACCTAGGTGCAGCCTGAGACTAACACTATACAATCTGGAAACAAAAAACAAAACTACCAAACACCCTAAAACAAACAAACTATAACTCAGCTTGAAATCTGGCTCCCATGCCCATTAAAGTTCAGTCTAAATGTAATTCTGACTGCAACCCTCGGCATTTATATATATATTGTTCCATTTTACATGTAAGCTCATAAATGCTCTCTGCAACCCATGGCACTGGTGACCAAGGAAAACCTGAAAAGGGTGGGCATGTTGCCTTAAGATAGCATTATGCTTCAAGATAAGCCAAGCAGCAAACAAAGAGCACTTTATAACCGGCTGGCATAGCTGCTGTCTGAGATTTCCAGCATTTGAATGAGAAAACAACTCAGGATATTTATGACAAATGTCTTCTTTCCTGATTTATGTTAGCACCACGCTGTGCTTGAGCTGATTTTGCTCAAAGAATGGAGCTAATAGGCTAGCAATTCGTTGTAACCAATTGAATGTGAATTGCACCGGGCAGAGAAAACCTGATGGAAAGCAAAGGCAGTGAGATTAAAAATGCCAAGCAGGTAGAAAAAACAAAAAAACAGAAGAACAATCTGTGTTTAGAGTACATGCTAGTCAAGGGTTGCCAGGTGGATGGAGTACTGGACTTTGGGCCATTTTTTATTTTTATTTTACATTTTCCAGTCATCAAATCAAAATCTATAGCTTCCAGATCTGGATATGTGTGGAAGAAAATGTGCACAAAGCTCACTTTTTTTCTTTTTGACCTTAGGGAGTGTACAGGGCAGGATCAACACTACTGCTTTAAAACGGTTTATAACAGTAGTGACAACTGTTGGGGCCCAGGACACACTCTATATACAGATTTCAAACCATTTTCAAAGTGTCATATCCTGCTTGGTGTAGATCTGGCCAGGACAGAAAGCAAGCCAGCAATGGGCGTTCCAGAACAATTTCTTACAGATCCCTCAGCACCTAGATACGGGAAATCAATCACATCTGAGTCAATCCTGGCATAGAGTTTGTCTTGAAAAGTTGTATTTATCGCAATCAGTGACTATGAGTGAAGCCAAAGTTGAGGTCTATGTTAGGGTGACCATATGAAAAGGAGGACAGGGCACCTGTATCTTTAAGAGTTTCATAGAAAACGGAATTTCAGCAGGTGTCATTTGACCAGATACAAAAGAAGGCAGGGCTCCTGCAGCTTTCACTGTTGTGATAAAAAAGGAATTTCACCAGGTGTGGCATGCATACAAATGACACCTGCTGAAATTCCCTTATCTATGCAACTCTTAAAGAAACAGGAGCCCTATCCTCCTTTCCATATGGTCACCCTAGTCTGTGTGGTTCTAGCCACCCCCTCTGCCCAGCTATTGTAACTTCACAACAGGTAGGTTTAAGCTGAAAAACAGTGACTGGCCCAAAGCCACCCAGTGAACTTCATGGCTAAGTGGAGATGTGGAGTCCAAGCTCTATGGAGTCCAAGTCCAACACTAACCACTACACTGCTTTCCTTTTCAGGCACGGCAACACATAACCTTGTCCAGGCCCAAGATATTGAATCTGTACAAGTGGCAATGTCCAATCTATACCATCAATCTGGTTTTTGACAGCATATTGTGACTATATCTTCTTTGTCTGTGCAGTTTCAGGCAGATGGGGAGAGACAACTTGGATTGTTGCACTGGTGCTAGGGGAAGGAGGATAACCATTTCTGCCCATGCAGTTTCCCCCAATCAAAATCATGTTCACTCATTCAGTTGAAACGGAGAGACAAAATACAGGTACCAATGCTTATCTAAAACCAGTTCATGTGATGAATCTCAGGAGCTGGAGACTCTCTCTACTGACAGATCTCCTTTTTATAGAAGCGTTCCTCCACAAATGGAAAGGAGGATAGGGCTCCTGTATCTTTGGCCTGCGATCATCACAACAATAAAAGTTGCAAGAGCCCTGCCCTCTTATGTATCTGGTCACTCTCATATAGTTCCTGAAGCTTTAACTGTTGCGATGAAGAAGGAATTTCACCAGGTGCTCCATGCATACAAATGGCACTTGCTGAAATTCTCTTTGCAATACAACTGTTAAAGATACAGGAGTCCCGTCCTCCTTTCCATATGATCACCTTATATGATAGGCTACAACTACAACCTAGACTTTGGGAGTTTCTAGTAGGGCTGTGATCCGCTTCTCCTCGGATCGGAGAAGCAACAGTGAACGGGGTGATCTGCCTCCGCTACAGGCAGAGGAGAAGCGGATCAGGGGGCTAGTGGAGCATGGCGAAGAGAAGCGACCACAAGCGGAGCGCTCCGCTTTTCTGAGAGGCAGATTCTACTCCCAATCGTGATCACCTGATGAAGCATCCTCCAATCCCAAAGTTGGAGGAGGGGGATAAGCAAAACGGGATACTTAGTAACTTGGGATACTGGGAAACTTTTCTTTCTTAGTCTCTGAACAGACTTTTCCCAGTGTTTTTTGAAACAGTAGCCCCACTAAATGCACAAACACAACCTGAAATCATATACTAAGCAAATAAATAACAGATAGGAAACACAGCACTGCTACCCACCCTAACCTTGGTGAAAAACTGAATAGATGTGGTGCAAGGGGATGAGGTCCCGTAGGGCATGTGGACATGCCCAGTGCACACTCCTGTCCTTGGAGGGTAATCAGTAGGGATGTGCTCCGCTCCGATTAGGAGCGTAGAAGCAGTAGCGGATTGGCCTGCTCCGCCTTACCCAGAGGCGGAGTAGGAGCGGACCGCGGACCCCCTAGAAGCAAGGCGAAGAGAAGCGGCCATTTTTCGGAGCTCCGAGTTCAGGCGGAGCGCTCCGGTCGCCATCTTGAAAACATTTCGCCATAGGATTGCATTGCGGCAAATAATCGCGCATAACTACGTTGTTTTTGAAGCTATCATTCTGAAAATTCTTGTGCACAGAGAGTCGTGGATGGGGGTCATTTTGAGACCACTCTCACCTCTCTGCATTGTACGGGTCGCGGGCTATATTTTTGTGAAAATCGGGTCAACCGCGCGGCTCAAACTGCGTTTTCGGCTTTTCGCCCATAGGATTGCATTGAGGGAAAGAATCGGGGATAACTGGGGGGGGTTTAAGCTATCATTCTGAAAATTCTTGTGCACAGAGAGTCGTGGATGGGGGTCATTTTGAGACCACTCTCAACTTTCTGCATCGTACGGGTCGCGGGCTATATTTTTGTGAAAATCGGGTCAACCGCGCGGCTCAAACTGCGTTTTCGGCTTTTCGCCCATAGGATTGCATTGAGGGAAAGAATCGGGGATAACTGGGGGGGGGGTTTAAGCTATCATTCTGAAAATTCTTGTGCACAGAGAGTCGTGGATGGGGGTCATTTTGAGACCACTCTCAACTTTCTGCATCGTACGGGTCGCGGGCTATATTTTTGTGAAAATCGGGTCAACCGCGCGGCTCAAACTGCGTTTTCGGCTTTTCGCCCATAGGATTGCATTGAGGGAAAGAATCGGGGATAACTGGGGGGGGGTTTAAGCTATCATTCTGAAAATTCTTGTGCACAGAGAGTCGTGGATGGGGGTCATTTTGAGACCACTCTCAACTTTCTGCATCGTACGGGTCGCGGGCTATATTTTTGTGAAAATCGGGTCAACCGCGCGGCTCAAACGGCGTTTTCGGCTTTTCGCCCATAGGATTGCATTGAGGGAAAGAATCGGGGATAACTGGGGGGGGGGGTTAAGCTATCATTCTGAAAATTCTTGTGCACAGAGAGTCGTGGATGGGGGTCATTTTGAGACCACTCTCAACTTTCTGCATCGTACGGGTCGCGGGCTAGAAGTTTTTAAAAAATCGGCGGGAAAAATACCTTTTTCAAAGGGCTGAGGGGCAGAGTCAGCTCCCGGTCATGATGATCCCAAAGTTGGAGGAGGGCATAGGCAAAACAGGTAACTTGGGATTCTGGGAAACTTCTCTTTCTTCATCTGAACGGGCTTTTCCCCGTGTTTTTTAACACACCTCGCAGGGATGTTGTGTGTGGGGTGCCCGATTTTCAAAAATTCGCCAAAAATCAGGGGATGATGGGATTGCTTTGAAACTTGGCGTGCGTGTGTATATCCCCATGAGGTGTCATGGTGCCAAACATGAGGTTTCTAACTTGAACAGAAAAAAAGTTGTATAATTTTTTAGCTTTCAATGCAAGCCTATGGGGGGGGGGGGAAACGGAGCTCCGGATCCGGATCCGGAGCTCCGGGCGGAGCGGAGCAGAAGTGGGCGGAGCGGGGGCGGGGCGGAGCGGCCCGATCCGAAAAATGGCGGATCTGCAAGTGAAGCGGAGCGGGGGGTCCGTGCACACCCCTAGTAATCAGAACCCTCCAAAGGTTAACCAGTGGAGAAGCTATGCCTATCATGAGTTGAAGTGTAAGGCGGCTTCTTAAAGACTGGTCTCTAGACAGAGCCAGTCAAATGGGCACAGTTCCCCCTCCCCCTGGGCACGTCCAATTTCCTCTTACTGGTAAAAGACAGACATAGCCTTTTTTAAAAAATAAATAAATAAATCTTGTTGTTGTTGTGATTCAGCAACACCGGTGCTTTTAATTCCACCCCTCCTTTGTTTGTTTGTTTGTTTGTTTGTTTATTTATTTATTTATTTATTTGTTTATTACATTTATTATACACCCCATAGCCCAAGCTCTCCTGGCTTTCCCTCTTCAGTGAAGTCAGGCAGGCTTTCATTGTGGTTCAACTCCTTATTGTTGTGGTTGTTGTTATTATTATTATTATTATTATTATTATTATTATTATTATTATTATTATTAATATTAATTAGTACTGCTATTATTAACGTTATTATTTTGTTGTTGTTTAATAGTGGCTGTGATCACAGTGCAGTCAATCAACTCTGAAGCAAGGATCACAAAGCCTCCTAGTTATGGGATGCAAAAGAAAAGGCATCTCTCTGTGCTGTTCCCGCCTCACAGGGATGGTTTGCATTACAGGCTTTGAAACAATCCTTGGCTAACTTTGTTGTGCCCCCAGAAATATCTGCTGCATGCCTGCCTTCCCGCCTCCACCTTGGTGTTGTTGTTTTGGGGTATCTGCTGGGACTTACTTCCCCATAGATCTATGGCATAGTTGTACATCTCTGCCTGCCTCTCTGCTCGGCTGGTGCCTGGGAGATGTACTACATGATGGGCTTTGTGGTTCAACCCCACAAGCCTCTGGCATGCTTGCTCCCAGTGCTGTCTGTCCTCCTCTGTGCCCGCCTTGCAGGGATGGTTTATGCGTGTCTTGCTTTCACTCAGGGGATAAGTCCTTCCTGCACTCACTTAGACTTTTTGAAGTTCCAAATAAATTTGTTAAGTGTGGAAGAAGATTCATATTTAGCTTCATCTACTCCCCAATTCATGGCATGTTGGGATTTCCTTTGAAATGGCCATAAATAAAGAAAGCCCATTGAGCTGTCTGCAGCTTTAAAAATCCCAGAGATACTGGGGTGTCGGATTTTCAAAAATCCCCCCAAAATCAGGGGATGCTTGGATTTGCTTGAGGCTTGGCATGCATATGTATACATGGATAGGGTCTCATGGTGCCGATTTTGAGGTTTCTAACGTTAACAGAAAAAAGTTATAAGCGTTTGGATTTCAATGCAAGACTATGGGGGGGGGGGGGAAACGGAGCTCCGATTCAGATCCAGAGCTCCGCAGCGAAGCAAAGCAGACCATAGGTGGATTGTAGTGGAGCGGACCCAATCTGGAAGTTGCGAATCTGGAAGAGAAGCGGATTGGGGGTCCGTGCACAGCCCTAGTTTCTAGGTCCTATTGGCAAGGACCACTCCCTTCAGCCCTGATCTTGAAGTATTAAACATGTTGGGATTTCCAAAGCGCAAAAGACACCAAATCTTATTAAAACAACAACAACAACAACAACAACAACAACAACAACAACAACAACACCTTGTTAAATATCCTGAGTACAAAGGAGTAACTTATCAACCATGCAGTCTTATTAGCACATGCAGAAGATTTTAGTGAAAATTTCAGAGAAATGCTTTTTAAAAAAGGAGAAGCCAAATGCCCACTTATTTGGGGAAAGCGGGGGGGGGGGGTGGAGAGAAAGGCATCAAATCACACCTAAAGACTTACAAATAAAACCAATCAAATCCATGTAACTTATCTAGATACATGGAGAGAGAGCGCCTCTCCTTATATATGCCTGCCCGAGACCTTAGATCTGTTGGAGGAGCCCTTCTCCACATCCCACCAATGCAACATATACGTTATGATGGGACAAGGGAGAGGGCTTTCTCTGTGGTGGCACCCCGACTGTGGAATGCCCTATCCTTGAAGGCCCGATTGGCGCCAACATTGATTGCATTTCGACGCCAAGTAGAAACATGGCTTTTTAATAAAGCCTTTGATGGTTAAACTCACTGGCACATTGTTTTAACTGCATCTATTGCTTTTAAATTATGTATTGTTTTAACTTGGATCATCGTTTAATTTGTTTTTAACTGTGTATATTTATTGTTTTATACTGTATGTTTTTATCTGTACGCCGCCCTGAGATCTTAGTGATATAGGGTGGGATATAAATATTTTAAATAAATAAATAAATAGATAGATACATATTACCTGTTTGAATTTGAGAACATGTGTAGAATTCCTTTCAGGAAAAGTGTATCTCAGAGGAAGTGTCTTTGGTCTCTTGGCTGGATGCTTATATGAGCTTCTTTAGATTAGTGTTTTATTGCACCGTCACAATTGGCCACTCATGGATCTTTGCGGGTCATTTTAATGATGGAGTGATCCTCTTTTGTGCCTCCTGCTCTATTTCCCGGTTTTAGCATTGTAAATTAATCCACGGAAAAGCCAGGTGTTTTTTTAAAATGTATTTCCTGCCATATGCAGGAAAGTTGCGCTATAAAATGTCCACTTGAGGATGCTGTTCCCATTGATCTGTATGGGCCACATGGTCTCTGCTTTCTTTCCCTTGTAATTTCAACTCATTCCCAACACAGAAGAAAGCAGGAAGCTAGAGCAATGGTATGCAACGGTTAGGAAATGCAATTTTCCCCCATCTGAAGATGCTCTAAGAGTCAAAATAGCCAGTGTGGTGTAGTGGCTAAAATGTTGAATTGGGAGTCAGGAGATCCGGGTTCTAGTCCCCACTCAGCCATGGAAACCCACTGGGTGACGTTGGGTCAGTCACACACTCTCAGCCCAACCCACCTCACAGGTTTGTTGTTGTGAAGATAAAATGGAGAGGAGGAGGAGGAGGAGGATTATGCACACCACCTTGGGTTCCTTGGAGGGGAAAAGGTGGGATATAAATGCAATAATAAATAAATAAATAAAATACTGAGTCGTCACTTCACCTATTTATGGGAAACTGAGAAGAGAAAGGGGTTAAGGGGGGGATGTGAGGCAACACTAGCTAGAAAGAGAAGTCGGAAATGGAGCCCAACAACTCACTGAATTACAGTGTGTCTCTATGGACAGATACCATTTTGGATGCCATCTTACTGGCATAGCAATAAGGGCAATGAAGCAACAAACAATCCATGTCATAATTGGGCCACTCAACATGCAAGGACACTTTGTTCTAAAAGCAGTTGATACAGTGTGGTATATATGGTGATTCCCACCTGCCAAGAGCAAAAGGCAACCCAAAATGCAGAGTAGATCTAATAAACACGTAGAAAAGGGAGCAATTTGTTAGAAGAACGACAACAGAAGAATAACTCTGGAGGGAAGAGTTTTGTGGAGGTGATGCATGTTCATGCAAGGGTTAACTTGATTTTACACTTTAAGCCTCCTGGGGTCAGGGGTTAATGGAGTGTACCATTCCCTCAGTGGCTAAGGAGGAGATAGTAGGCATTGCCTAGTAACCAATGAGTGATTGGTCTATACCCTTCCTCCCATCTTTTTGTAATGGTATGCTCCTTTCGTTACCTTTTGTAAACTGCCCAGAGAGCTTTGGCTATGGGGCGTAGATAAATGCAATTAATTAATTAATTAATTACCTAGAAGGGATCCATTCCTTTCCTACCTTCCCTGAATGATGGAACTAGCAGAAGCTCCCCAGTTTTCTCTGTGTGTAAATAGTAGGAGCCTTTATTGTTTTAAGTTATGTTCTTTAAGTTAACTTCCAGTTTTAAAAGTATTTCTTCTCTAGACTCTGCTATCATATACCTGGTCCAAGGGTTAGCTTGGTCATTTATTCCACATATATCTGTTTAAAGTTATTCCATGACTGTCCCCGTGATCATCCCCATCCCTGCCATTAACTACTGTGAAGATTGCAGCTAAACCCAGAAACAGGGAATTGTGAGGCAAGGTGGTAGTGGAAGATGACACCAGCATCCCTACTAATCAAAAAGTGACCCTTTCAGGGTTCCTTCTATGTACTTTAAGGATCTATTGCCTCTTTAAGAGCAACTCTTCAAGGATCTGTTGCCTTTTAAAGAGTTCCACCTTCCTTCTTTCCCCCTTCCCAGTAATGTGGGCTTTAAGGTGTACATGTGTGGTGCTTGGCAACATTAGTGATACGAAAGGCATTTAAAGGAAATAAAAGTTGCAAAAATGCAAGTTCTTTTACCCTAAGCTTCACCTATATTTCTTCAAGCTGCTTCTTTCTGCTTCTTTCTCATGCTATGATCTTTTCTGGCTTTTCCCTGGTGCTTGCTCTCTCTCTCTCTTTGTATTTTATACCCTCTTTCCCCAAAACAAAAGGTACTGTTTCAGTCTTGAAGAAATGAAACTTATCTGGAGGAATGAAACTTAACTAGGGAAATAAATCTGAACCAGAGAAATGAAAGTACTCCTCCCAGGGATACCCCTTCCCAACAGAAATCCCCAGGCCTCTAAGGCCTGACTTTATGACCTTCCCTCTGTAGGCCTCAAACCTCCACAGTCCATATGAACACTGGCTCCGCTGCAGCACAGCTAGCATGCGTCTTAGAAGATTTGAAAGGCACAAGGTCTCTGCATGGAAGAAATAGGACAAATCTTCACTGACAGTCAGCCCCAATTAAGCTCTGGAAGTATACAGCCACAGGTAGCCATGCAGCTATAGACTGGGATCATTGCTTTAAAAGAATTAAGCCCATAAGCATCCATCAAGGGATTTGGTCCTTGCAAGCATTCTAATGAACATTTGGAAAGAATTTAGAAGTAACTCTAGCACAGACTCTCATTTAGCAACAAGCTCCTCCTATACAGAGAAGAGATATCTGGAGACCGGGAACGGATCTCACTCAAAAGTGCCGGAAAGGCACACTGGAAAATAAAGACAGTTTGATTTCCATCAGTTATGGGATAAAAGTCTTTGGGACTATTTTAAGGGATGAAATGAGAGAGCCCAGTTAGAAAACTTGATTAGAGAAAACCAGCAGGATTGCTTAAAAGGGAGTGTCATGCTTCACTAGGCTACTGGAATTCATGGAAAGTTTCCAGGAGCTATGGGAACAGACAAGGATCTCGTACAGTAACTATAGTATTTGGCAGGACTGTTTTCCATATTTAAGTTTCATAAGTATATAGAAAGGATGAGTAGATGATACGAGACTTAAATCACGAGCCACCTCAAACAAACCACATTTGAGTCTTTTGGCTTCAGCCTTAATTGTGCAAATGCAATTAAGGATTGTGCAAATGCAACTTTGACTCACAGGGCTAATTACATATGGTGGAAGTTGAGGGAAGGGAAAGGCATTTCCATCAATTCAGCATTGGAAGCAGGTGGCGGCAGTAAAGAACCTGTGTTCTGCAACCTGACAAGCTGCATTCTGCAACCAGAACAAGCTTGTCTAATCATAGAATCATAGGCTGAGTTCGGATGACACACTAGTCAACGGGGGGGTGAGGGGAATAGGAACAGAATGGGAAACAACCGTTGATTAGCGTGTCATCCGAACTCAGCCATAGAGTCGTAGAATAGTTGAGCTGGAAGGGGCCTATAAAGCCATTGAGTCCAACACCATGCTCAATGCAGGAATCCACATTATAGCATACTTGACAGATGGCTATTCAGCTGCATCTTGAAGGCTTCTAGTGTGGGAGAGCTCACGACCTCCCTAGGTGATTGGTTCCATTGTCGTACTGCTCTAATAGACAGGTTTTTCCTAATGTCCAGCCAGAATCTGGCTTCCTGTAACTTGAGACCATTATTCCATGTCCTGCACTCTGGGATGATTGAGAAGAGATCCTGGCCCTCCTCTGTGTGACAACCTTTCAAGTACTTGAAGAGTGCTATCATGTCTCCCCTCAGTCTTCTTTTCTCAAGGCTAAACATGCCCAGTTCTTTCAGTCTCTCTCCATAGGGCTTTGTTTCCAGACCCCTGATCATTCTTATTGCCCTCCTCTGAACACGCTCCAGCTTGTCTGCATCCTTCTTGAAGCGTGGTGCCCACAACTGGATGCAATCTTCTAGAAGGATATACAACAGGGCTGGGCAGCTAGTGGCCCACCCGATGTTTTGCCTGCAATCCTAGCCAGCATAGCCAATAGGCAGCTGCATCTGGTTCCAGAGAGTAAGATGGCTTCTTGTCAAGGTTTAGGAACATAGGAAGCTGCCTTCTACTGATTCAAGGCATTGATCCACTTAGCCCTAGTGTTGGCAATGACTAGCAGCAGCAGATTCTCCAGGGTTTCAGGCAAGATTCTTTTCTAGCCCCCTCTCTGGGACCTTCTACATGCAACACAGGTGCTCTACCACTGACTTATGCCCCCTCACTGCTGTGGATAGCCCTCCATGAACATGAATAGGGTTGGGTACACTGGAAAGCTGCACACATGTGTGTAGCCTCTCCTGTGACTACTTAGTAAAATGGTCCATTGAGTTCAACAGGGTTTACTCCCAAGTAAGTGTGTATAGGATTACTGACACCTTTCGATAGCAGAGAGAAGACTTCCCCCAGAACCGGTCACAGTGAATACATCTGAGCCCCGAAATCACAGTTCAGCTTAAATATTGACACAGCACAGTATAAATTCTGCCAGCTACTGTTTTGTTAGCAATTAAGTATTAGATAACAGAACACATGTACCCAGCTGGATACCGAAACCCAGAATTTCTGAACAACATCCCAGTTTCAGGAGTAGGCAGGGAGTCAAAATGACCTCTCTCTTGCCAGTGCTAACAAAATCAGATTAAATATACAGATATAGAATTCCTTGCATGATTTATCATCTATGCAATGTTAATATTTGCACCCACAGAATCTGAGCTTAATTTTTTGGGTACTGAATGAAGTAATCTGTCAAACTATTTGATATTGCTGGGCTGAAAAGAGGAGGGCAATTTGCTTTCACAATGGCCTGTAAAATAATACAATTGAAAAGGCTCTTCTAAGGTTTGGAAACTAGGTAGGCCCAAGGAACAAAGCTTCAAAAGAAGAGCTAAAAAGTGCAGTCCAGCAGGGGTGGGCAGAAGGTGATCTGAATCTATTAGTAGATCCTTGCATAATTTGTTGTAGATCAGCAGTAATTTCTGACTCCAAATTATTTACCAATATCAGCAACAAAATGCCTCCACATCCTGACCTAAATTATACTACTGAATTGGAGAAAGCTTGGGGGTAACCAGGAATCAGTGCTGGCTCCAGGTTTTGGAGGGTCTTTGGGCAAGACAGTGACTCTATTTCCTCACCACCGTTGTCACCAACTGCTATAGCTCCTCTTTCTCATCATTGCTACCACTTGCTTGCTTGACAGACAGACAGAGAGCCAGTGAGCAAATAGACAGTAGCACCTACTGCTCCTCCATCTCACCACCACCATTGTTTGGGTCAGAGGAAGAGGCAGGTGAACAAATGGGTTGGAATGCTGGAGAGGAGAAGGGAATGTTTCTCCTCTTGGGTTGGAATGCTGAAGAGGAGAAGACTCCAGGGAGTCTTGTCAGTAGCCTGTGGGCTCTCAGCAGGTTCCCATCCATACCTGCCTTTGATGCTGGCCCTGCAAGAAATGGGATTTTGTGAGTGTGGAAGGTTGGACTCAATGGCCTTAAAGGCCCCTTCCAACTCTACTACTTAGCAGGGGGTTGGACATGATGGGCTTATAGGCCCCTTCCAACTCTACTATTCTATTATTCTTTCTTTCAGTTCTGGTACTGAGAACAATTTCCTGGGCTCAGAATTCTTTAATTCTGTGTGTATACCTTTTGGGCCACGCTCCTGTTAGTGGAGCTTGAGGTTCTAGGAAAACACAAAATAGATCCTGCAAGTGTGTCATTTTCTCACCACTGTGACAGAGTATAGATCCTTCAAATGCCTATGGTGCAATCCTAAACCATTATGTGGAGGTACAAATGGAAATGACTTCAAAGTAAGCATGTTTAGGATTAAGCTGATAGTTATCAGTCCTAGAATGAGGGGTCTGCATCCCCTATTTCTTTTTTCTTCCTAAAATTCATTTCTAAGAAATGAACCCAAAGTCCCGGAGATCAGGGAACGATACAGAATAGCTCCAACAGTTCTGATACTGAGATTAGTCATGGAGTAACTTTAAACACATTTGAATGGAATAAATGGACAAAGTAACCCTTAGACCAGAGCTGCCCTCTTGCCCCACCCTCACGTGATATATGTATAGTGTAATCCTATGCATGTCAACTCAGAAACAAACCTCATTCATTGAGATGGTCTCCCAAGTAATCGTACATAGAATTACAGGGTTAACCACAGGTATTCAGAAGTAACCATACTTAGGTATTTCCATATATTGTATTATATTTGTTTGTTAATTACACTTATCTCTCACCTTTCCCTCCAAGGATCCTAAGGCATTGTACATAATTGCCCTCCTCTCCATTTTTTCCTCACAACAACCCTTTGGGATAGGTTAGGCTGAATGTCAGTGACTGGCCCAAAGTCACCCAGTGAGCTTCATGGCCAAAACTAGGCTGGCAACTGGTACCCAGAGGACCTTTTTCCTTCTGCCCCCGGACTGCAGAATGGCCTACCGAACGATATTTGTCAACTTAATACTCTCTCTGAGTTTAAGACAGCCATAAAGGCTGAGTTTGGATGACACGCTAATCAATGGTTGTTTCCCATTCTATTCCTATTACCCACCCACCCCACAGTTGATTAGCGTGTCATCTGAACTCAGCCTATGACTAATCTCTTCTGGCTGGCCTACCCAGCTGAATTTTAAACCTAAGAATTTTAAGATGTTGGGATTATTAATATGGTATTAGTTTTGTATGCTCTTTTAACCGGTTTGTGTATTTTATTGTTGTATTTAATGTTGTTCCCCGCCTCGATCCGGAGGAAGAGGCAGGTAAGAAATAAAAGTATTATTATTATTATTATTATTATTATTATTATTATTATTTAGAATCTGGGTTTCCTGAGTCCCAGTCCTACATTCTTGCCACTACATTGGCTTATTTGCTATAAGAAGAAAGCACATTATCCCATAATGTATCTGTAGTAACAAGCAATTATAGGGTTAAATTTTAAATTTCCACTATATATTTTTGACGCTAAAGACTCCACCCTCAAATTGTTCTTGTGGTTACTTTCATGTTCCTTTCTAGTTCTGGGTTTGCTTGTTCTTCAATAAACCTGTGTCTTGGGGGAGAGAATTGCTTCCAAATCCCAAACCGTCAGACCGTGTGCATGAATACAAACCTTTTCTTGTGCTCTCCTAGCCCCCTTGCCCCACAAAACTATTTTGGCTTTTCCAAGCAGTTATTGGCTGACAAGCGAGCTCCCTTTCTCTGCCAGTTCCCCCACTCTACTTGGGGGCACGTGTGATTTTGGTTTTAAAAAATGGAGCGCACAGAAAGTCTTTCACACCTCTTTTCCTTACCACCACTGTTCTAATCAGATTTGCAGCCCCTTGCAGCAGTGTTACAAATTTGTGTATTTGCTTGTTTAGAACTGTTCCCGAGACACCCAGATCTTCTCTTCCTTGGCCCAAATTTAAGATTTAGATTTGCAAATAACTCTGTTTTTATTTCACTGCTATTAGGTCAGCTTCACACACCAAACATCTACTGCACAGAAAATTTAATCTCAGCCCAACAACAGTAAAAAGTCTGCCATACATAAATTATTTTTCAACAAGAAGGGGATTTATTTCATGCAGTCTTCAAGTTCTAGTCATAATAAAATATATTTGGTGTTTCAAAAAGATTCATTCACTCTGGTTATTGCAGGGTATCAATCGCCATCACAAACACACAGCATTTACTCTATATGACCACTGTTTCTGCACAGAATAATTTCTTTTAAAATCCACTGAATGCATATTTGTATGAAAGAAATCATTGATGGATACCATTTATGCAATGCAGCTGTGAGGTCAGAAGAGCCATTTATGCTTCTTGTTCATGACAATCTGAGTTGAATACTACAAAGTATGGAAAGATCTGTATGAATGGCATGAGTTAACAAAGTGACTTGGACAGAACTTGGTATTACAAACTGCTGAGCCCTCTGTTTGTTTTACAAATTCATATCAGACTTTTCCACCAATCTGCCTACACAGTGGCTTAGCTCCAAATAAAAATGATGACATTACAATTAGCAGAGCTACACAATTCTAGCTGCACAATTTCTTCCAATTGCTAGGGCTACGAACCCTCCGCTCGAAGCACCCTAAACCTTCTTGAAGGTAAGGAGGGAGCTTGAAAGGAAAGGCACAATCCTATACATGTTTAGACTGAAAAAAGTCCTACAACTCCCAGTATGCCCCAGCCGGTCCTGCTGCCTAGAGCATGCTGAGCGTTATAGGACTTTTACCTTCCACAAAATGCAAACTTTGTTGAGGCATATGAAGGTGCACTGACCATCAAACAATGTTTTGTTATAATATCTATTAATTTGGGGGTAGTTCTCAAGCCATTACTTACTTATATGCTGTTCATAGAACCCTCAATAGAAGACTGCAATCCTATGCACGCATAGTTACCAATAAGTACCACTAAACTTAGTGGGTCTTACTTCTGAGTAAATATGCATATGATCAAGCTGTTTGATGAATACCCCCACTCCAACATGCATTTTCTAGGAATATGTGCTTCACTTCAAAAGCTGACTGGAAGAGTGCAAAAATATGAAGCTGGAACTGTTGTTTCACGGGGGCTTAGCACCAGGTTACTTTTGTTCTAGGGGTAAAATTTAAGCCAGCTGTCAGCATGCAGAGTGATGACCTGCATCTGGATGTTGCTGGTGGTTTGTAACTCAGGTTTGTTGAGAATCCCAACATCACCACCTTTCGTTCACTTGAAAGAGCCACTCTTTAAAAAAGCTGAGAATCCAGAAGAAGAGACATATAGCAAAAGTTGTTTCTGCTTGTTCTGTACTGTGAATTGGGTTCTTCCCAAGGAAGCTGGGAGGGAAACATTTGTATTATGAAGCAAAATGGAGCACAGCAGAGTGACGGGTAGAAGACAGCCCCCCCCCAAAAAAGTGGGATTGGTTCTGTCACAGAACCCCCTTACCAGAAGAACACATTTAATGCTAGCTTTGCGCTTGGCAATTCATGAAAGCCATCTTTGATCTCTTCTAGGCAGTGCTCTCACTCGTGCCCTTCTTTAGAAGAGGCCACCTGAGCAATCATTCTGGGCTTCATATATGAAGATAACTAAGGCTTTAGCTAGACCTACCTGTTAGTCCACAACGGAGGGGTGAAGATCGCATGATGGTTTTATCACGACATGCCCCCTCTGTTTACACATGGCGCACAATTACCTCAGAAGGAGAGGCCCCGGGATTTTGCCCCGTCTAGCTATGGCCTAAGTCAACATTGACAAAGGAAGAACAGATCCTTTTCTTTCTGAGGTAGTAATACTGGTCAGGGAAAATGTAACTCCAGGAGCAGAAGTGATTTCTATATTTTAAGTTTGCCTTGCACACCATTTATTGGACTTCAGTGGAAGGATCTGCTCTTGCTGTTCTGCTCTTTGGCCTGTAGCTTTCAGCAACATCTCATCCAATACCTCCTTTCCTCCTCTACTCCACTCCAGACCCAGGCAGCCTGTAGCTTGCCTGATAACCTGCCTGGAAGGTGAGGAAATAGAGCCAATAGCAGTAGAGCTTATTTATTTACTCAGTTAAAGTTCCTGATAGGCAGTGTTCATACTAGTCACATGCGCACGCACACACACACACACACACACACACACACACACACACACAAATCCTATTAACTTGAGGTTCAAATTCCATTAAACAATAAATTATCAGACTCACTCCATTATGGGTAATGTCATTTTGTCATTATTCAACTGATTTTTAAACACACTTCATGAACAAATTGTAGCTGATGCATTGTCATTTGGACAGTCAGCTATTCCCATGCTGCAGCAAATCAAAGAGTCATTGGTCAACTCTCTCCCATCTCTGCCTTTGTTCTGAAGAGCCAGTTAACCCAGGCTACAGGGATGAGAGGTCATCCCACAATCAATTTTGGCATCAGTTGCTTTTGACCATGGTCCTGATGTCGAGCTTGTGGACTTCCTAAAGACCTTTGTGGAAGCTGAGACTAGCAGAGCAAGATATGACTTTGGTCTGATCCATCAGGGCTCTTCTAATGTTATAACTAGCAAACATCCTGCTTGGGTTCTTATTGGCCAGCAATTGCTGCTGCCTTTGAGTTGAGCCTCTGAATAAACACGCCTTTCCTTGCTTCCAGTTTAATTCATAAATCCCACAGACAGGAAACAAACCCACTCACCACTTTTGCAAAACCACGACATTTCTGATGGATCACTAGACCAGAATTCACTCCACTAAATGCACTTCAGTGCCATTGCCCTTGGCAGGGAAACGTGGAGTTGGCAAAACTACATAGGCCAGAGCTGTTGAAGGCAAGCATCTGAGTTCTACTCATCAATCTGCATTCAGTCCGGATCTGCAACACAAAAGAACAACTGAGGAGGAAGCTGGATCAGGATCTAACTTTTTGAATAGGCTTGATCATGTGGCAGAGTTATTCTGCATCAAACTGCACTATTTTGAGAAAATTGGACACTCCTGATTCTCCAAGAGTTGCAGTCTGGAATGAAAACCAAAAGAGAGTAATTGAAATCTTCTTCCTCAGTAAAAGCCCATCAAACCTCCAATGCCTTAACTTTCCCTTGCACTCACATCACTGACAACAGAACCCACCACCCCATCCACATATCCAGGGCTAACAAAATGTGCTAAAATATGTAGACCTGAGATTACATTACTAAATGACCCTAATCAGTATGGGGCCAGGTTATCACCTGTTCCAACCTGCCCATGCTTTGAGTTCAGCCACAGAGGCCCTGCCTGTGTGCCCTCTGGTGTGATCAAATAGGTTGGTGGGCATGAGAGAAAGGGCCTTCTTGGTGGTGGAAACACATTTAAAAATTCTATTCCAATTGAGGTCTGTAGGGACCCATCAATATAGGTCTTTAAAAGGTCTTTAAAGTCCCATCTGTTCTCAGATGTTTTCTTACAAGATATAAGGGTGTTGCTCATTTCAGTTAGTGTGCAAGTGGTTTTTAACTATTTTAACTGATTTTAAAGTTACTACACTAGACTGGATACTATTACTTCTATGGTTATTGTTGTTTTTATTGCCATAGAGTTTCACTGTTATTTTTTTCATGTTGATTTTGGATAATTTTTGATGGTTGATTGTGTAATTTAATTGTGAAGAACGCCTTGTGGGAGTTTGACTCTAAAGGCAGTCTAGAAATATCTTAAATAAATACATCATGAGCCAACAAATTAATGCAGACAGCCACCAACATCCAAGAACAGAAGAGAGAAACTATTTAATCAATATAAGTCTACTGCCAAGAAAGTAGGAAAACACAGTAATCTGAATTTAGTGTGTCACTACATAAAAACATATACTTGAATATATCTGCACTAGGTTCAACCCTTTGTAATTGCACAGGCATTTAAAAAAGAAACTATATATATTCTAACATTTAAATCTGTACATTTTAAACTGGTTGAAATAGCTTTATGCCTCTCGATTTTACTATTTTATGTTTAGATTTTAGGATGTTTTATTGTATAAGTACCCAATGATGCCACTGTGTTTCTGCTGAATCTGTTGCACCAGCGAGACCCACCATGGCACAATGTGGAGTTAGCACTTCATAAAGAAACCCCAGAAAGAAGTGAAAATGTTCATTGGCAGATGGAGTGCAGTGTTCCCTTCCAGTGGAGGCTGGTGGCTCTGATTTTGGTGGGCCTATGTATCTATTCTGAGTTTCAAAATATATCCTCAAAATAGGTTGAACATATATCCCACCAAACAGGTTCAGTACCTCGGATAATACCTTGAGATGCCTGGCTGAACCCAGAACAGATTCGCCACCCCACTGAAATGGTCGCCACCAGCCTCCATTGCATTCTGCTTACCTGCCCCGTTTCAGAAACAAGTGTTTCTGTTCAATTTGGGTTATTTGAACAACTGCTAGCTCCCCACTATGTTAGTGCCTATGTGGCATGTGGGCAACATAGGATACTATCCTGAATGTTTCGTGTTTACAGTATGTACGTCATCCTGAAATCCTCTTTGGGATGAAAGTGTGATATGTAAAAAATGTAAATAAATAAATTAACAAGTTACTGAGATTAAAGGGACATGCTTTTAAGTGCAAATGGTTCGGATTAAGCTGCAAGTTCAATCAAAATAAGATTGCATACTGAACATATTTAAGCGGCAGGGAGGGAAAGAAATGTTACGTTTTGTCGTTTTCTTTATTTTTACTGTGCAACAGCAGAAGTGCTTGCATAAATTCAGCCTTTAGCCATAACTTTGGGCTGAGTTATGCAGTTGGATTTCTTTCACTTAGAAAATAGGAAAATAGTCACCACCACCACCCCAACCCGGCCCCCAAGCAGGGCACAGTTTCAGGTATAGACTTGTAAAAACATCAAGCCCTAATGAAAAGAAAAGATGGTGAAAGAGGCAAGCAGCAAGGCAAGCCATTCAAGGGAATTCTAGGGAGGAGCAGATTGGTGCTTCCTTGATGTGTAATAACTTTTTTTTTTTTTAAGATGAAACTAAATTAAATGCATATTTGAAAACTTCAACATTTATTGCCTTTCTCTGAACTCAAATGAGACACATAAACTGTTCTAAAACTCTAGATATCCAGGCACGCTGTGGGGATGTTAGTCATATTAAAGTGCAACGTTGCTAATATGTTTGCTTGCAGCATTTATATTGCTTGGTTTGAAAACCTATAGACACCTCAGCTAGAGACTGCTGCTAGTTTCCAGACTTGTAAAACAAAATAAAAACACTTTAATTAGCCTTGAAGGGGCATTGGAAAAGAGTAAACCAATCAGAACTGAATAAACACATTTGCCAAGTTACAAGTATGAGTAAGCTGTTATGCAGCTTTGGGTCTACATTGATTTATTAGACAGAAAAGGTTCAGGGCATCATCAGACGTTGTATTGCACGCTTGTTACTGGACACTCACAGATGTGTACCGTGTCCTTTAGACGACGACGTCCACCTCCCCCGCACCTCCTGCTCCTTCCGCTCATTTTTCCGTAGCAGAATAGACCCCTTTTAATCCAGCTTTTTTAAAAAGAAAACCCAAATGTGCTGTGATCCCCTGCTGCGTGCAGGAAAAGTGGTGCGGTAAAAGCAGCCTCTGAATGGGCCAGGTGGTCTTTATTTACTTTCTCTTTCCCCTCCAGGAAGAATAAGGAAGTGCGGAGAAGCAGTGATAAGAAAACACAGTTTCCCCCCCTGTGATGACACTCATACTTGGAGCTAATTTGCTGAATGAGAAAGTAACATTTATCTGAACTTAAGTGTTTAGAAATGCTAGTATCTTGTCTTAAGCATGTTACTCATAGGCAAACATATGATGCTGTACGACTGAAACAAATAAACCTAACTAAGCCCCATTGCTTTCAATGAGAATTTATTTCAACATGAGTGTACTCTTAGGTTGAATTATTTTAGTTGAAAGATAATGCCCACTTTTGGGAGAACCATTCCCATTTAGTTTAACGGGATATATGTAAGATCAGGCTGCGCTCCTGCAATCTTAAGCATACTATGAAATTAATGCAAGATTTCCAAATCCATGTTGTTTTCTCCATCTACCACCTTGGCAATACAACTGAATGGGTCTTGGGTCTTTAAACTATTATTTGTACCTGTAGTTCTCTTCTGGCCTGACGCTGCTATTTGCCCTGGGGCAGGGGGGAACTTCCATTCACATCAATTATGTAGAAATCACTACTTTCTTTTCGGCTGATCCCTGTTTTGCTTGAAAACTGATATACCATCGGCCATCCAGTTTCTTTATTAAGGGGAATGATGAGGATCTTCTTCTAGTATTACAGGCTCATACCTGGGGAAAACGTTAAAGGTCGTGTCTCCATCCACATGTGCCTATTCTGGATCATTGACTGTTGTGAGAGAATTCGGGCAATCAATTTGACAATGCTGACATGAGCTGCTACACTAGGAGCCAGACTACATGTTACACTAATAGTGTAGCATGTAGCCCAGGATTGTATTTTTCTTCACTTTCATGCAGCATGAATGACCACAATTCAGATCAGGAACATGGTGCACTGGAAGAGGAGAATAACACTTTACTCCCTTTCCCAAATTCCTCTCCACAGGAGAATGGATGCTTGTTTCTTCTTATTTTGCTAACCTTCCACCACAGGAGGAATTTTGAGAAGCACATTGGGAGTCGGGGGAGAGTTGTAACCCAGGCCAGGGGTTATAAATCATTATAAAACACTATTTATTTATTTATTTATTGCATTTCTATACCACCCAATAGCCGAAGCTGTCTGGGTGATTCAGTACTGTTTTATAACAGTTTATAAGTGTATTGACAACTGTTGGGGCCCATGACACATTCCATATACAATTTTCAAACTGTTTTCAAAGTGTTATATCCTGCTTGGTGTAGATCTGGCCCTGATCTACACCTTGCGTCAGATCATTATGATCCCATCATAGTAATGCAATATCCCTGTGCATTTATACCCCGTGGGACACACAATAACATTTGTTGCAGTATTTTGGATAATGTGGAATAAAAAGCAGGAAATAACATTGAAAGCAGTATATGATATGAGTATTGAGAAATGCTCCACCAGTTATCAGTACATTTCAGTACTGCTATAAAGCAGTAGCATAGTTCTAGCCCCAGGAGCCTTTATGACAGTTGTCAGAGGGTATCATGTAACTTACTTTGGCCTGCTGCTAAAAGGAGCCCTTCTTGTTGGTTAAACTGGTCTCTATGCAGCTCTCTCCTTTGGCCATGGCTAAGTGGTGGGGCACAGGCTGAATAGAACCTGATAGCCTTCAGATTACCAGTTCAAGACCGACTGCATGCCTGACTTGCAGTAGAGTTATTTTTGTTGGTGTGGGTATTGTTTTAAATAAGCCTGCTCATTTGAATGTTTCAGGACTTTAGAGATGCACGTGAAACTTGGGATTCCCATGTCATGAATCAACCTAGATTTAATAGGTTTTCTAAAACATGGGGCCACTGTTTTATTTATTTAAAACATTTCTTAGCCGCCTTTCAGGGCAGAAGCCCTCCCAAGGCGGCTTACAACCATACATAAAACAGTATAAACATTAAGAACAATAAAAGTTAACAGTAAAAGCTAACAATAAAATTAATGAGGTAGTAGCAGCAAAACATGCATCTGTGATGTGTCTAAATCTTCAAGCCAGTCACTTGGTTTTAAAAAGTCTCCCCCTGATGACATTACAGTGTTGTTTCCCAATGAATTCGCCCACAGCAAAGAGCCCAATCCAAACAAGGTGGGCCTTTGCATTTACGAAATGGAACAAAATATTCACCGCTCAGTTGTACAATATATAATGTAACAAATAATGACTAGTAGTAATAACAGAGAAAGATATATGCATTCAAATGAAGATGACCAAATATCACAACATGGCAGGCAGCTTCATCTCCTGAATCAACAAACTTGCCTTGCAAATTATTTGACCCATGCTAACATCTGGTCCTGAGTCCTGGAATCACTGCCTGAAAAATGTTCTTATGGTCAGTCTCTTCCAAGAAGCATCTCATAGTAAATTGCTCATAGAATCATAAATGACAAAAAGGCATTGCAGATATCAGATCTGTATCTGAAGTACATATTTTCCCATTCTTTCTTCGTGCCACTTCTAAAATGACTCACACAATGGTGATTTCACCTCTTCCTGTGGGACACCACTCTACCACCAAGTAGGTCTTGCAGTCAGGAAATGTTTTTATTAGCAGAATGTGAATTTGGTCACCATGCAGACTGCTTTTGGAGCCCACAATGCTCAGCAGGGTTCAAAGTCAGGCAAAACATGTCTCTCCATGCAAAATATTATTGTTTTTCTAAATGCTTTCTCCAAGCATGAGAGGCTTGAAAAGTAGAAGCTCAAGTAGGAAATCAAGACTAGCACATCATTATTTTTGTTTCATGGCTGCATGTAATAGCTATAACGGTTGTCCAGTCTTTCTTACTGTAGTCTGCAGGATGGGGAAGAAAATACTGTTGGTTACAAATTATAATGACCGAGATTGTAGTCACCCCGTGACCCTATCAGTAAAGGGTGCCCATATACCCCCTTTCTTATTGTCTTCCCTCGATTAGAAGGCCTTTTCCTGATCACTAGAGAGAGGTCTGAAGACAAAAACTGGGCTGGTTATTTCAAAACAATATGACATTCCTCACCTCTGTAGCTCCTGGCTATGTACAACTCTTCCCTCTAGCCATTCTCTCCGCCTGTTTTCCTTCTCACATTCTTTTCGACCACACCCTCTGCCAAGTTCCAACACGAATTTCCTAAGCTTCTCCGCTTCTCTTGGCCTGCCGCTTTGTTAGCTCCCTGGCTCCGGCTTTCCTAGGTCAGTGCTTTTTCTCCCCCACCCCCTGTCCCTTGGCTGAGGCCCTTCTGCCTGCCCTAGTGTTCTAAGTCTTTCTGGAATGCAAGCAGCTCAGTCAGTGGCAGCCAAAGACCTTTCAGACTGCCCTGTTAGGATAACTTAGCCAATCTTCATCACTGTTGGGAGGGCAAACTGTCCCTTTAAAAGGGCCAGCCCAAGACATTTTGCTGGCATTTCTGCTGCCTCAAGTCAAGCTGTATAGTACCCAAGGCCAATCTACACCACAAATACCTCTGCCCATGTACCACAGCAAAATACTACTGTCAATGTCAAAGGCCTACCTCCGAGTGCTTCCTCCAAGAGACACTCAGAAGATGGCAACAACGGAGAGGTGCCCTCTCCCTGAATCATGTTTCTACCTTGAAAAATAAAAAAGTTATAGGTGTTTATTTCTCCCAAAGCAAAGCTATGGGAAAATGTGTCATCCAAATCACAATTCGGACCTGCAAATCTCGCTTTGGATTTGGATCCGAACTGAATCAGGGGAGGTCCAAATCAACCCGGACCAAATTGGGCCCAGTTAGGAAGGTCCATATTGGGGTCCAAACCAAATCGGGGGGTCTGTGCACAGCCCTAGTGTGGCTATGGTGCTGTCCTGCATTGTTGGCAGCAGTGTCTGAGTGCCAGGCTAACCAAGAAGCAAGGCAACGAAGCCAGGAAATGTTCAAATGCCCAGGTTTCAGTCCAGTGGGGTTCAGGCTAGGCAGGAGGGGTCAAGATAGCAGGCAAAGGTCAAAGCACAGGCAAGCAGTCAGATAAGTGGGCTAAGGCGAGAGTGGTCAAGATAGCAGGCGGCGATCAATACACAGTTAGGCAGTCAGATATGTTACACAGTCCAGAACCAGAGTCAAGAAGCAGTACAAGGGGGCAATCACAGCACAAGGTCCAGGAGGCAAGGTAGAAAATAGTAGAGCTGGACGAATGGTGTTATTCCCAACACGGGCTAGGAAGACACCAAAGGCTTTTAACACCAGAGCCTGCTGCCCCACCCAGGACTCCGCTCCAGTACATTAGAGTTCTCTGTTCAGAGCCCTACTCATGAGGAGTCACTTTCTCTTGAGGAGTCCTTCCTTGAAATTGAGCACTGCTTCTCACAGAAGCCTTCCTTGCCTGTTGCTTGAGGTAATGAAGGTCCTGGAGGCTCCTCAGAGGCACATTCCCCTCGCCATCATGGGACAGACCTGCAGCCATCTCCCTGAGGGCCTAGGCTCCTCCTGGTCTGGTGACAGTGACTGCTCTGCGGTGCCCTCAGTTTGTGAGCTCCAACTCCTCTTCTGAGGAGAATTCCTCCAGTGGGGGCATGACAGGTGCCTACCTTTCAAAATTTACCACTACACCACTGTTACACAGCAGAACGTATTGCCACTGCAAGAAGGACTAATGCATTAATATGGAATCGTCTCCCTTGAATATGTCACTGGAACTTTCATCTTGTGAGAGAGATAATTAGTGACTTCAATAATTAAATCAATGCCTCATTTAAAGTGAAAACCCGTTCAACCTGAATCATATCTTTAAAAGCTTAGTTTATGTTTTCATAATCATGTGAAATTACATTTTTTTTTCTACATACATTCGCTGGATTTCTATGCTTTGTTCTATTCACAGTGTTTGAGGAAAGTCTTACAGCATGTTCTTTTTTCGGCATCATTTGTGTTGAGCTGACATAGAGCTGTAAATGAAGAGTTCTCATGTAATATGGTACGGGGCACAATATGAATGGCAAAGGGAGCTGGAGCTCATTGGCAAACCATATTGTTTGAGAACATTTTGTTACAGGGCAGCATATGAATATCATACATAAATTAATAAATAAACCTGACTTTCCATCTAATTCAAAAGTTGTGAGAGCAGCTTAGTGGACTTCTTTCATGGCTTGGGATCTGGGCAGTTGGGTCAGTAGTAGGGGTGGATGGATTAGTATATTTGCATTGCATGCCAGTTTCACGTGTATTCTGTTATAAGTCTTTTCCATTCCATTCAATTTCTACATCCTACCTTGGATTTACACACACACACACACACACACACACACACACACACACACACATTTATTTCCTAACGTATACACTTTATCTGCAACTTTTCCTAATGTATGGATTTCTTATAGACTTTTCCATAATATCCACATTTTTTCATGCAATTATTGAGTCAAGTACTGCAGCATAATATTCAGGGAAGGGTGCAATCCAAAGGATAACTGTGTTCCAAACCGATATTAGTCTAGGAAGGGTGGAATAGGTCAGTTTACTTAAGAAATCAGGCCAAACAAAGTTTTCCCCCATCCCTAGTCAGTAGGACCAATCTCTTATTTGATTCAGAGCCAAAAGGCTCAGGCAAAGGGACCAGTCTCCCTCCTAGCGAAAGGGAAACAGTGTCCAGTGGAAAGCTGACAACCCTAACCTCATAAAGGGAAGCTGGTGAGGTCCAATATGAACCTGATTGTACTATCTAATATATTGAACATGAGTACTCTATCCCAGAGATCCAGGTCCTGCCTTCACAGTGCTGCATTGCCTCCACTTTGCCACTAAACCCCGTGATTTCACTGCTGCAGTTTGGTGGTGGGTAACCTTGATGGCAGGAGGCAGTGCGGCCTTTCCAGCATCCATCCAGCTCACTGGGCCCACCTTCTGCCCAGCTTCTGGCAACCATTCAGGGGTCACTATCCACCCCAGAATACCCCTGGCTCAATGCCAGAGTGAGGTCACACGGCTTTAAAGAAAAAAGTCAGGTTAAGTCCCCAACTTTTTTAGCGTGCAGTTTCATGCAAAAGCCCAGCGGTGGCTACAAGTCAACTGCTGCATCATATAAATAGCGCGGTGCCACCACGCAGCCATTGCAGGACAAATAACCATAGAGACAGCCCCTCAGATATCAAAGCTTACCAAATTCTCTCTTGTTTTTGTTTTGTCTATTATCTGTTTTGTCCAGGATTGCCATCTGACTTAAATCCAAAAACCTAATGTATAACTCAGTGCACCTGGGATTGGCAACATGTGGCCCTCCATATGTTTTGGCCTACAGTTCCCATCATCCCTCACCTGACTAGGGCTGATGGGAATTGTAGGTCAAAACATATGGAGGACCACAAATTACCCATTTCTGATATAGAGACAGGCTTTGGTCTGTTTAGTTTTACAATGCAGATGTGTGTTACCCAGTTTCTGTATTAGAAGCTATTATTTAAGCTTCTCTGTGTAACCATGGCGATGGCAATTCCCAGCACTTTTATATGCAACAAGGTTGAATTCTTAACATGCCAAGGATCCAGACAAGAACGGGGTTGTCTCCTGCAAAATTTGTTGGTTATTGACAAATTGCTCACCGTCTTGCCTGACCCTCATTACCTCCACCTCCACATGGTACACCTGCTTCCATTCCAGCACTCAGCCAAGCAGCTGTTAATGCTATGTTTTCATAAGGGTGGATGAGGCATTAAGAAGGTCAATACGCTCCTTTTGTCTGAGGCTAAACCACACGAAGTTGCCATAGCCAAATGCTCATCATATGCTTGTGGTATCAGCGCATGACGGCAATCCCCCACAGACGAAAGCCTTCACATTGTGCTCTGCACTCCCAGGAAGCAAGGCTGGGATTCCATTCTGTGTCTTAATACTACAGCTGATACTTAAACATTGCTGAATCATGCAATGTTTGTGCATCAGGTGTGATAAAAGAACACACTTTTCAAGGTGATTGGCTGCAAGGGTGGAGTGGAGTCCCTTTTTGATGCTGTTTCATAATTTGACTTTTACTTCAGTAATGAATAATACAAATTCTCATCACCATCCAACTATGGCTTATAAAAGGATCCAGATAATTTGTAAAACTATTATTACAGATCTACACCAAGCAGGATATAACACTTCAGAAGCAGTTTAAAAACAGAATATGGAATGTGTCCTGGGCCCCAACAGTTGTCAGGGCACCTCAACACCACTATAAAGCTGTAGTGTAGATACTGCCCTAGTAAGTTAGTTGGTGTTGGTGAGTCTGTGTGAGTGTGAGTGAAATGTAACATTGTAACAGTAATAGGTACTTTCCTCTTCTTGTGAAGGTAAATACAATTATTCTGTGAATTTAGGCTGCAACCCTGTGCACACTTACCTGGAAGTAAGCCTCACTGAACTTGATGAAGCTTAATAAAGTATCAGCATAAATTTACCGTTAACTAGTTTCTAATAGCTCAGCATGATGGCATAGGGAGAGTTTTGCTCTTTAAAAAAATTCTTTTGTTAAAAAAAGGAACCACCACCATTTGAGTATTAAAATTATTCTCAGATATTATATGCAGAAGCATGCCATGTGGACTTCAACAGATTTTACCAAGTCAATTTAACATGTGTCTCAGTAGGGAGCAGCAGCATGTTTACTGGTTAAATAACTGGACTCAGGCAAACACTTGGCTCATGGGCAAAGTTTGCAGGATCAGGACTGGAGCTGAGTGGAGCTGGACTGGTGCAGAAACAGGAGTGTGTGATGTACAAGCAAAACTGATGCAATAGGGGAGGTTTGAGCATGGTCAATGCAAGTGGCAAATTAGAGAGGCAAAACAGCAAGTATAGTTGGAGTTCAGGTCACAGGAACGAAAATCCTGTGGGGTAATGGGGAGCTGGATCAGGAGAGAGGAACCAGAAGGGAGCAAATGATGGAGAGCTTAATAAGAGGCAAGGCTGGTACTGTGGATAATTATCTGCAATAAATGGGCAGATAGATGTATTTGAGGGTAGCAATCCAGATCCAAGATTGACACTGTGACTGGAGTGGAATTCATCTCAGACAGCTTGCTGGAATAACCAAATAAATACCAGCCCTGTTATGCTTAAAAAGCCTGACTCAAATTCCTGAAAAAATAACCCAACATTCTGAATTCCCTTTGTGCATTTTTGGTATTCTTTCAGAACGTGCATTTCCAAAACTATTTTGTAACTGTGAAGGCTGAAATCTTCCCTTAAAATAAAAAAATGAAAATAAATAAACAGCAAATTGCTTGCAATGTTACCAAGAGTCCCTAGGCCAATATCAGTTCCTTCAGCAACCAGATGGTGCATATCCCTGTATTCCTTCAGATGTCAGACAAAACAGTTATCTATTCCTTTGCCTAACACAGACACAAATATATAAACACATACAGTTCCATAGAGGGAACAAGGGAAATGCTGCTGCAATCAAAATAACAAAAGATGTACTTAAAAAAATAGGAGGGGGAGAGCAAAATTGTTTACATATATAGCCATGTGGCTTTGCAGAGCTTACACAATGCCATTTTCTTGAAATGGATTAACCAAAATTTGTCTCTTACTCAACAGAATATTGAATTCATTTCTCCTTCATTCAAACTGAAAATGTAGCATCTGTTGTCTCAGAGATGTTGCTCTTTGCCATTTTTTTTAGTCCTTGAAAACAAACATTATTAATGGAGAATCTGCAAAGCAATTCTAGGCACAACATTAATTATCTTGAAATTATCATAACACTTCATCTGGAATAACTGGAGACGGTAATGCTGAAAGTTCAGTCCTTCTCCCATCTGCATCTTCTGTTGGTCCACTGTGACTTAGGCCACAGCTAGACCTAAGGTTTATCCTGGGATCATCCAGGGTTCACCCCTGCCTGAGCACTGGATCCCCTGTGTGTCACCTAGATGAACAGGTTTGACTCCTGGATGATCCAGGGATAAACTTTTGGTCTAGCTATGGCCTTAGCCATACTGAAGTTTGAAATGGATTCAAGAGAATCTGGAAACCATAGCCAAACTGACTGAGGGCATTTAATTGCATTCTATGTTTCACAAATGCTGTGCCATAAATCTATCGATGGTCACATAGAACTGGCTGATTGATGGAGCGAATGGATCTGTGAAGTCAGAGTTACAAAGGAGACCTGAAGTATGGAAGTCTTTGAAAGCTCCTGTTTTAGAATGGCTGAGGCTGTGTGCTGGGGCAAGGAGACTTGTGGGGCCAGCAGGTTTGGGAAGAAGAGCCCTGAGATGATAGACAATGATGATAGATGATAAATGAGAGCACAATGACTTGGATGCTCACTAGGCTTCCATGACTCCTTCCATTCAGGGATGGCACAGAGAAGGTCCTTGTTGGCAGAAGGTGGGAATGTAATTTTTGCTAATTCCCTCCACTGTTCCAGAGGGTTCCCTGAGCAGATTTTCCAGGATTACAAGTAGGGGTGTATGGATTTTGGAAAATCCATTCCGTCTACGTTTCACAGGTTGTCAGGGCTGGATCTACACTACTGCTTTAAAGCAATTTAAAGCGCTTTGTAACAGTTTTGACAACTGTATATGGAGTGTGTCCTGGGCCCCAACAGTTGTCAAAACTACTATAAAGTGCTTTAAAGCAGTAGTGTAGAGCCTGCCTAGGTGCCTTGCATTCTTTTGGCAGCTCATGGACAGAATCATACTTTTCCCAATTTCCCAAATTTGCACTTATTATTATTATTATTATTATTATTATTATTATTATTATTATTATTTTATATAGCACCATCAATGTACATGGTGCTGTACAGAGTAAAACAACAAATAGCAAGACCCTGCCGCATAGGCTTACATTCTTGTGAAAACATGCAACCTCCCTTTCTTGTACTGATGTCATTATAAATTTGTACATACACAGAGTTCATATAATTGTGCATTCAATTTGTATGATGCAACTATATACTGAACTCTTGACTTTGTGGTGTAAGCCTGGTTAAGATGGTCTGCCTTCAACAAGGGAGAGGGCCTTTTCAGTGGTGGCCCCCCCGACTGTGGAATGATCTCCCTGATGAGGCTCGCCTGGTGCCAATGCTGTTATCTTTCAGGTGCCAGGTCAAGACTTTTCTCTTCTCCCAGGCATTTAACAGCATTTAACAACGCTAAGTTTGTTTTTTAATGGACCCCCAGAACTGTTGTTTTTTAAATGGATACTCTTGTTTTTACACTGTTGTTTTTATGTTTCTGATGGTTTTTAAATTTTGTATACTTTTTAATGTTCACTGTTTTAACTTTTGTGAACCACCCAGAGAGCTTCGGCTATCGGGTGATATATAAATGTAATAAATAAATAAATAAATACTGATGGATCCAATTGGTTTCCAAAATACTTTGTGAGGTTTGGCTGTTGCTATCACTAATCAGGCAGATTAATGGCATCAGTAGCTTATTCAGTCTCTTTATGTCAGCCTTCTGCAATCTAGTGCTCTCTAATTGTTTGAGACTGCTACTCCCACCAGCCCCAGCCAACATGGCTAAGGGTCAGGAATGCTGAGAGTTGTAGTCCAAAATATTTGGGGAAGACCACTTTACATGCCTAGGTGCTCTCTTACTGGGCAGTGGACATGAGTGTTCCCGGGGTATCCACCAGGCTCAGGATGTGAAAGCGAAAAGAGCTTGAGTGGAGTTGGAAGAAAACTTTGGCCTCCATGTTCAGAGCTCATTTTAAAACCCATGTTCTCATGGTAGAGGGAGTGAAGAGATTTTTGTTCACTACCATTGCATCTGCTTTGTATCAGTCAGCACGGTTCTTGTCTCCACCCTTGTCAGAGGGGATCAAGTCTTTCTGAGGCCTGCTGTGTGACCCGTTTGTGAAATATTTTTTTAGATATAATTGTTTGTACAGGGTATCACAATATGTCATTGTCCCCAGTAGTTTTTAATTCTAAATGCACCAGCTGGAATAAATCATCGAAGCTTGGCATTTGGTGATATCAATATGCCGATAATACTCATCTCTAATTTTCATTTTCCTTACAACCAGGAGCAGCTGTCCAACCCCTGAATGGGATGCCTGAACATTGATGTGGAGTGGACAAGGGCTAGCAAGATCAATCCTAATCCAGACAAGGCAGAGTTTATGACTGTGAGTCAGCCTAGGGATGGACAGCTGTCCATCCTCTCTGTCTTGGATGGAGGTAAGAGCCCTATAGAACAAGGTGTGTAGCCTGAGGGCTCTTATGGATCTGGCGTTGTGGCTGGATTCAATGGCTAGGGGCAACTTTTGTCAGATATGATTACTGAGCTAGCTATACCTGCTCTTCTCAAAGTAAGACTTGACCCCCATTATCCTCACATTTTTGTAATATTTTATTTGTGCTTTATACCAAAGCTCTACCACCAGTTGGCAGAGAAGTGCAGTCAATGAATTGGAAACAGGCAGGCAGGCGGATAGATAGATAAAAATACTAATATATAGTACTGAAATCTGTCCTATACTTGATAGGAAAGTATATCCTGAAAATTTTATAAGCTAGCCCAGGCATGAGGCCACAAGTACATAGTTCAGTAAAGTCTCTTGCTCATTATAAGGATAAAAGGTACCCTCCCTTGGAAAGAATAAAAAGTGTATCAGAAATCTGAACTGAACAGCAGGCTAGGTTCAGCGCTACTATGAGGCAGGGCAATATGGCTCACCTTAGGTACAGATTTACGGATACCATTAAAGAGCCCTAGATATATTTACCATCATGGGGTAGGGCAGATACTATGTAAATTTCTGCCTCGGGCATTGCGATATTTTGGGCCATTATGATGTTTTGGAATGGACCTAGACTGAAAGTTTGAACAACAGGAAAATTAGAACACTCTTTGTTTAAGAAAGTACTTCATATTATACACATCTCTTACCTATATCATCCCTGCCCACTGTTCCCTAGAGCCTCATTCCTTCCTTCATCTGGTGTGGTACCATCTTTATCAATAGTTGCAGAAACAGTAAGGCCAGATCTACACCAAGCAGGATATGACACTTGGTTTGAAGACTGTATATGGAGTGTGGCTTGGGCCCCAATAGTCATCACTACTGTTATAAACCGTTTTAAAGCAGTAGAGTAGATTCTGCCTAAGTAACTATCAAATTGAATTCTCTCTCCCTCTCTTTCTATACCTTGCACAGGGCTTCATGCTTGGGATTGCTTACCAAACAAAAGCAAACATGCTCTCCCCTCATTTCCTCTCAGTTGTAACTAACATCTTTATTTTATTTTATTTTATTTTATTTATTTATTTAAAGCATAGTTCTATCCCTCTTTCCCGTCTGTCTTTGCAGGTTATTCAGATGGCTTTGAATCTTGCATCCTAAACCTCCCCCCAAATGCTCTCTGTTCCCACCACAGGAAGATTCTATAACTATGATGAACCAAATATATGTCTTAGGCCCAGGTGAATTTTCAGATTGATAAGCCTCAAATTTGCTGCATTGCTCTTTAAATAGTCTTCTAGGGGGAAAAACAAGCAATAAATGCCCTTAGGCTCACAAGAAGCTGCTCTGTGTGTCATTCTGTATGTCTATTTTAATCATACAAGTGATGGAAGGCTTCATATCTTGGATAAAAGGTGTTGTGTGGGTGAGAACTAAGTTTATTGACTCTTAAGGAGGCATGGGAATGTATTATTTCATCACCTCTTGGTGTGGCTGTGAGAGATAACCTTTTTATATGTATCACAGCTAACACTCAGCATGAAACCAAGAATGGTGTTCAGTGGTAACTCAAAGGGCTATAATTCTATGCAACACTTTTTTAGGAGTAAGACCCACTTGAACTCAGTCTCAGTGAAACTGGTTGCTGAGTAAATATGCTATCAGCAGGCTGCATGACCTAATTCTGTAGGCTTGGCTACAAAGACCATTCTCTGATGTTTTTGCCAGAACCCGAATAAACAAGGTATCCCAGGATGCTGGCAGAACAAAACAAAGCCATTAAAAGAAAAAGAAAAAAAGCCTAATTTCCAAATGAAATCACAACAGTTTGTTCCCCAACCCGCTTTTAAAACAAAGACATACAAAAACCATCATTAAAGATATTGCCATTCATGTAGAATAACTTTTAATTTTTAGTTTACAACGTACACTAAGCATTAGAAAGAATTCTGCAGGGGAGTGCAGTATATTTCACTGAATGTTTATGTTGCTCCAATGAGCAGTTACTCCAAAGAGCACAGTGCAGTCTCTCTTGCTCCCTCTCTTTTATCTTCATGGCAGTCCTGTAAGGCAGGGCTAAATGCAGTGGCTAGCCCAGGGTTACCCAACAAATGGGATGGCTAGCTGGGGATTTGAAGCTAGTTCATCCATAAAGTTCACTGACAACTTTGTCAGGAGATCCTGCTGAATGGGGTGAGCTCTCTCGCTCGCTCTCGCTCTCTGTGGGGGGGATCCCCCAAAATTAGGGAGAAAGATCTTCAAAGAGTGGAGCCTTTCCTGACACACAAGTCATATTCTGGGTCCAACTCATTATCTTCATGCAAGATAGTATCAAAATAAATGCTACTGCTGACTTTGAAAGTTTAAACTGTTTTCGTCTCTCTAGATATAAAGGGAAACAATCTCTTTCATGTTGAATCACTGCAGAATTCCTGGGTGAGTCCTTTTCCAAGTCACATTGTTCATGTTGCCTTTATAGATAGATTCCAGTGGCAGAATTAATAGTACTCTGTGAACGTCCCAACAGAAGACGATACTATTCTAGTAATTTGACTTTTTATTTTTTAGCACATTTAATCCAGGGCCAATATGACAGTCTAACGGGGTGGCATTGATGTCACATTCCCAAATGTCCATTGTGCAATATTTTAGTTCCAGTTTGTACATCTCTGTGGCAACAGAGTTCGGGGGAAAGGAAGTACTATATTCTATTGAATGTCGACCTAAAAAGATTAAACTCTGCCAGAGAGAAATGTCTAGACGAAATATTGTACCTTGGCCACCAGCTTCTCTGAAACTGAAGCGTAGTTTTTGGCAATATTTTTTTTTCCATAAGTTTTCACTTTGGCTTGTTTGAAAAGATTATGCCATTGGATTCTCCAAAAAGCAGGGGTGATGCTGGTTTGTACTGCACTTTTAGCCCCTTCATGGTTCCGTCAAAATTAACAAGTCCTTTTCTGCTCTAGAGAGAGCAAAAAACAATTTCTGTAATATGCTGGTGTATAATAGTCCATCACCCAGTCTTTGGTACCATGTTGCATTATCTCTTTTTGCAGTTTCTGGGACAGCTTGATTTTTGCCCTTTCCTTTTGTTTACCCCATTAACTGTCTTTTACTATCCTCAATAGATCTTTTCCATGACCAAATCACTCTGTATCCACACAAAACTCACTGTAAAATGCATCACACTGACCACCGTCAGAATCTGCCTATTGTGGTCAGCTTATACTTTTTCCTAGTATAGTTTTCCATCCTACCTTCCCTTTATAACTGTAGGTAAAATTATCCAATGCAGAAAACTGTTGAGTCCTGTGGAAAATATAACCAGCCAAGCCAGGGCCATGCAAAGAGATGATAAAACACATTTTCTCCATAAGCTTCACTTGACTTTTTTAACACAGATACCATTTCCAGACACATACTTTATAAAGCATTCCCAATCACTAGCCAGTAGATATTCTTCATTATTTTAGGGGAGTAGATGAATTTCAGAAAGAACACTGTTTTCCATTAGACATTAAGTACACTGGGGTCCCCAAGAAAAGGTGTGCACAGAATGAATTTGTTGTTTTTAAAAGAAATGTCTCTTCAAATGGCAACCATTCTCATTCATGCAGCTTCAAGTACGACTATTTCAAAAGGAAATATATGCAAATAAACCTACGTTCTGAAATGGGACTTGGGGTTTTGAGCTTGTAAAATGGGATTGCGGTTCATAAATTTAATAGTGGACTTGCATAACAAAAGAAGGTTCATAAGCCTTGCAGGAATGCAATTCTACCACACTGTCCATAGAATTATTGTAGAAGCAAACTCAAAAATAGTCATTCAAAAATGAGATAGACTCATTAAAGAGTGTTGCACGGCCTTGCTGAGTTAATAACTCACAAAAAGGTTTACTAGTGTGCTTGACCACATGCATCCAGATTAGTCATTGTAGCACATCAACAACATAAAAGAAGCAAGAATACTAGCTTTTTTGTAATTTATCAAAGGACTCCTGCATTGAAGGAGAAGCTTTTCTGTCACAAGCAACCAAGCAAATGGCTATTTAAAATAACAGGTATTGTAGTGTTGTATGATAAAGGAAGAGAAGTTTTTATGATTATGATCCCAAACATTTGGTCAAAATCTATCAATGAGTTTCATAGATAACATAGGAGCTGTCAAAGAAGGGCAGGTAATCAAAGAACAAGGAAAACAAAATTCCAGGGGTGGATTCCTTAGCAGAAGGTTTTGGGATGACCATTGTATGGAAGAATGAGGATCTGGATAGGGAATGGCATAATTTTTTAAAAAAACACACAGAGAGAAGAACACACAGAACAGATAGGCATGAGTAATCTCATATATTCCTTTTACACATTTGGGCCACATGAGAACTAATACAGTGGCTGAAACAGAGAGACCCACATGAGCTGCCTGTCCATCCCATCACTTTGCAGGTGAGCAGTGCTATCTGTTCTGACAGCAACAATCACCTGTTTCAAGGCTGGAGAACTTTGAATTATATGGAAAGAGCATTGATGGATTGTGCCGAACTACCACCATGCATTATACAGGTACTAGAAGACACAAAGTAAGGAGTCGTTTACTCAGTTTCTGATTCTAATATGTAGAAAACCTGAAACCATTTTGTAAGACAGAAATGATTAAAAAAAATAAGATGCGTGACATTTATTTTGTAATGTTAACATTAATATCTGTAGAAAGATTTTTATTGTCAGTACAAAAATTAACAGATTTTAATACTTTTTATCCCCCTCCCCCTTTTTTAAATATGTAAAGCCGGAATGAATATTGCATTCATATTGCATGGCCACACCAGTGTGAAAGGTGCTCTGAATGTGAAAACATAATGCTTTTAATTCTGAAAGACAAGTTATAGAAATGCAATCATATTTTTGGCCAGCTACCAGTACTTATGCCTGGCAGAGTGGAATGGTTTGGAAAACTGTAATGGAGCAAGAATAAAATAACCCTTCAAAAAGATGGTGGGATTCAACTCTGTCATAAATAGCATATGTGACGATCCAGCAAAGCTAGCAATAGATTAAAATATCTGGAAAGCCTTATTGGAAATTCAGTAAACATGGTTGCTAGTTGGATGCATGTACAGAAAAATGGAAATGGGGATTTAGGCCATTTAAAAATTGTAGCACATGTTAGGCAAATTAGAATATTTTCTTCCTTCACGAGTCTATGGAATCCTTTGTATTGGGTTAATCCCACTGAGCAAGTCCATCTAAATGAACAGGGATTGCCCAAGAATAATGCTTTGGATATGGCTATATTATTCTATTGCCCTTGAGGAGTTGTAGTGTGTGACAACCAAAACAGCTATATAACTGGAGAGACAGAGCGCAAAATACTTTCTTGTAAAAGGACACATTTTTTTTTATTTCTGAGAGTTTTGGTTTTAATTAGAGCAATAACCTCTCATTGAACTTTAAAAACCCAAATTAATCAAAACCTTAATTCCCAAAATTAGTTATATACCGTAAATATTTCTCTCTTTAAAAAAAAAAAAAGATCTGACTAGTAAAGTTTGAGCAATATATCTACTAGTTCTCTGTGCTGCCTGCATAGAAATGCCATTTAAATTACAACATAACACAACCCTATAAAAGATTAATTGTTTTGTACATTACCAATTAATTAATAAATTAACGAGATACCATTTTCCCTGAAAGCAAAGTATTTTTCACCTTTGGATGGTGATTTTTTTTTTTAAAAAAAGGAAAGTCTTATGTATGAACAGCAATTACAAGTAGCTGTTTCTTTTTTAAAAGAAGGAGACTAATTTCCTTGGTGAAGTGGGACATCCATTTTAAAATCAATACAAAAAATAATTCATTGTAAATATATAATATATATTTATACATATTTGATTATATTTACATACATCCAGCACCTATATACTGCATTTGTGCTCTGTAAGTGTGTGTCAACATATATTTTCTCCAAATATTACAAAATAAACAAGGAAGGCTGACCCAGTGTTTGCCTCAAGTCCAACTGGCCCATTGGATGTAGAAAAGGTGTTGCAGTTGTGTCCATATGTGGCCCATAAAATTCTTCTTCTTCTGAATATTGTTTGGTGTTCCAAAGCTCAATCCCCGCCCCAACACAATTAGAACACAATTTTGCCCATTTTTGTTTTCTTTTGGTCCCTACATTTCATATGTACAAACAAAAACCTCGTGTGTCTGAAGGAAGGCTTCTCTTTTTCTCTTGGTAGGTAGACATTCTTGTTTCCTTATTCCATTGTGGAATAATAGAGGGCTCCTTTCATGTTTTAACACTGCCGTTTATGTGTTGGTACTTAGGAAGGCAAGGTTCATAAGGCATCGGATCGGGAGAGAAAACAGAGTCATCCCCTGAAGAACAGGAACTCCTTGTGTCTTGATAGCTAGGTGAATACTGTTCCAGTGGTCCACTGAGGTCTAGATATTCCTGCAAGACAAGGCAAAACAACCACACATACAAGTAAATTTCACATTACCTTTGGACTGAACTGTGGCATGGGTTGCATATACGTTTTATGGGCATACATGAACAAACAGGTTGCGGCCACTTTCACAACTGACTGCTTTTTACACTATTAGACTAGGACTGAAGAAAGCTTCAAATCCCCATTTTTCTATGAAGCTTGCTGGTATGGGACCAGATGAATTGAGGGCCCACCTACACCTATGTGGAATGGCCTGAGCCCAAAGATCAGCAGAGAGGTCCTAGTCATCTGTCTGCTTTAGAATCTCTTATGTTGGCAGGTTTGAGACACAGGACCCTTTCAGCACTGGATCTACCCCTATGAAACTCCCTCCCATTGGATGTAAAATTAGCTCCCTCACTGGTGAATTTTGCATAGGCCTTAAAGACATGGCTACTCTGATCTTTTCATTAAACTATTGGTCTGGAATGTTTTTCACTTTGTGCTATCCCTATGGTCTTAGCTAGATGTTGCATTGAATGGTTTTAGCTTTACATTTTATTCTGTGTGTGGAACTATTTTTTTATTTATTTATTTTTTATTGTTACAGCCTTGTGTGGCACAGAGTGGTAAGCAGCAGTTACTGCAGCTGAAACTCTCCCCATGGCCTGAGTTCAATCCCAGCGGAAGCTGGTTCTCAGGAAGCCGGCTCAGGTCGACTCAGCCTTCCATCCTTCCGAGGTTGGTAAAATGAGTACCCAGCTAGCTGGGGGAAAGGTAACTGCGACTGGGGAAGGCAATGGCAAACCACTCCGCTACAAAGTCTGCCAAGAAAACATCAGCGAAAGCAGGCGTCCCTCTAGGAGTCAGTAATGACTCAAGTGCTTGCACGAGAGGTTCCTTTCCTTTCCCTTTTAATTGTGAACTGTTACGTGAGGGGGGCCTTCATCCCTAAAGGGCACTATTTAAATACCAAAGTAAATAATAAATAAATTATTAACCCCATCTCACAGGATTGGTATAAGGATACCAAGGAGGGAGGAAGAACCTTGTGCATCAACCACCCTAATCTCTTTGGAGGAAGGGCAGGATATAAATATAGTAATAACTACTCTTAAAACCAGAGATCTCTGGAGGAGCGTGAAAAAGGAAAAAGAAACAGAAACAGCCAAAACAACAACAAAAGACTTCTGGGGCAGATGTGTCAGTTCCAACAATATCAACTTTAACCACACTAGCTGAAACGTATACCCTAGCCACATCAAAAGCAAACATTTTGCTTACGATGATAAAAATGAAATTTCACCCTCCATAGAACTATTTCTGTCCAACACATGGAAGTGATTTTCAGAGGGAAAGATTCTTCCATTTGGTCAAGCTGACTTTTTTCTGTTTTATAATAAAATTTTAATGGGCAACTTTTTGCACTGAGCATCTCAAATATTACCTACTAAAAACAAATAATTGTAGTGCAACATGCTATATGTTCTTTGCTCACTGCAGCCACCTGCACTAACGTTCATGGACACAGTCAACTTAGTTTGCAGTCCTTTGACGTAAGCCCCATTGAAATCAGTGGTATCCAAGCAAACACGTGACAGTGCTCTGCAGAGCTCCCACTCATTTCAATGGGTCTTGCACAAGGGAACGTCCTGGTAGCTTGTGCCTATTGCATTTGAATAGAGCCACCAGAGGGAGAGGGGGAGAAAAAGAGCTATAGTATCCTTTAAATCCAAAGCCAGGGCTAAAGAAGTTTTAGAAACAACAGTTTTGGCAGCAGAATAAAGTTCTTTCCCCCCTTGAAACGTTCCTTCTCTTTCAACTTTTGCACAGCAGCTGTATTCATTTAAATGCAACCTCTTCATTTGCTAAACCACAACTTATGATTTTAAGATGAGAAAAATCAATTAAATAAAGCTGGTTTTTAACAAATTTCCAGACTACCTTAACCAAAAAAAAAAAAAAAAAAAAATCTGCATTTTAAATGTTTCCCTATGAAGACAGTGATGATGAATCCAATGCAAAATAAACAGGAGCACAATCTGCAGCAAAAATAGCTCATAGTGCACTTTTGATCTAACATTACTTCCATATCACATAAGTATTCTTTCATGTCTGGTCTCTGTGATCTCTGTGTCTATCCAGAGACAATATGAATCTATCTGTGTGCACAGGGTAAAAATTGTGGCGCCTCCACCATCAATGGCAAATCGCCCATTGACTTCAAAAGTAGTCATCATTTCCTCCATATAAATTAACATGACAGCTTTTAGGAACAAGATGGGGCAGGATATTTCTGGCACAAGTGGAAGGAGGAAACTTTTAGAGCACCCAAAGATCGTATCCATGTGAGTCAAGAGGATTCAACAGATTCACATATTCATTCAAGGGCCATTCACATGATCAGTTTTAAGTGATAACTCTTCTTTGGTTGACTGCTACAATATGCAAATATTGTTTGATTGGTAGATTTTCGGTAGCCATTACCATGGGTGTACATAGACCATCTTCGCCTTTTTCCCATCACATTAGTGGTTCTAATTAAGATTGATCTTTAAGACCGAACTTCAATTACTCATCTGCCCATAACAGCTGAGAAACAAACTGAATAAATAAATACATAAATAAATGAGCATGTAAAAATAAACAGACTCTCTTCCACATAAGCCTTTCAATTCTTTACCCTCCAGCCACCAAACACATATCTTGGTCTATTCCCTTCGCACTTCTTGTAGCTTGCTTTGCTTTAAGAGATACCGTACATCAATCTTAATATGCTCCTCCTCTTGTTGTATAAATCCAAATGTGCCAGTAGGAACACAGGACAACTATACTTTCAGTATAGTTGTTCTCTGTTCTTTATAAGGATACCCACATCTATATAAGGATACCTGCATTGTTTCATTTTGCCATTTATTGCAGTTATCACGTTATTTGACTAAATCAACGTTTAAGAAGCAAGTGCTTTACTCACCTCATTAGTTGTGAGAGTGAGGATCCGATCTAAGTCTTCCACAAGCTGTTTAAAAGTAGGTCTCTGTGAAGGTACTGCATGCCAACAATCTCTCATCATCATATAGCTGTGGAAACCAGCATTTCACTGTGTTAATTAAGTCTACGTCTGTGTCATCCAACGTTCATAATCACAATACCTCTCTGCTGTTCAGCTAAAAGTCGGGGTATGTTCAAACATTACCCTTTGGAGTACAATGCTCTTTATTTAAGAAAGCACATCCGCAGACTAGGAAATTATGGATGGTAGTTCTTATGTCCCACCTGCACATGCATTCAATCATCATCCATACAACAGAACTATGGTGCCTATACAACAGGGATGGAGAACCTGTGGCCCTTCAGATAATATTGGATTACAACTCCCATCATCCATGACCACTGGCCATGCTGGCTAGAGCTGGTGGGAATTGGGGTACAACAGTATCTCAATGGCCACAGGTACCCCACTCATTCCAATAGAAAGTTCTTATTTACCTGAAATGAATGTTTTGCACTGTTATCTAAAAGCCTACACATTTGGCAAAGATTAATCTTGTTGAGTGTTACAACTCCTATCAAGCCACATAATCTGGGCAATTTATGGGCTTTTATTTTAACCATAGTTCTGGACCTTTCATATTAGCTCTACATTTTGGGGGGACAGCCACAGGAGCTACGTAAATGCTTTTTTTTAAAAAAAAAACTAAGATTTTCAGGCACTGGACAATTCTTTTGACAAAATATGCCTTATTCTAGACAAATAATGAATAAAGACTTGCTGTTGATGGTTATTTGACTAGAAGAGAATGGAAAGGACTACTAGGGTGGGAAATGTCAACTTTGGAAAGCACAAAGATGTACTTAATTGAAAAATGTTGCTTCAATGTGGATCCTACATGAATCAGAACTAAGTACAGCCTACATGAATCAGAACTAAGATTGTGCAAATTGTACATTGAAGAACCTGACACATTAGAGCATCAGCCAATTTCTTAAATGCAACTAAAACCAAAGATCAATTTATTGAGGCTTGTTTTTGGCGGGTCCTCATGGCAGTACATAATTCGAACTGTCCTAAATCAGACACTTCTCATTGAAATTTCTGAAGCTCTCTTTTTATTCAAATCAAAAAGTGTGTGTGTGTGTGTGCACGCGCGCACACGTATGTGAGTGAGTGGAGAGAGAAAGAGAGAAAGAGAAAGAGAGAGAGAGAGAGAGAGAGAAAGCACTCAAACCAAATGTATTTCTGCTATTTATATCAGAGCTCCGTATCCAGCTCATGGCCCAGTAAGGAAGAGTTCTTACAGTTCATTGGTGCAATTGGCAGGTTTATCCATTCTATGCCCTTCTTTAAGCAGCTTGAAAAGCTCTTCCACTGGAATTCCAGGGTACGGTGACCCTCCTAAAGTGAAGATCTCCCACATTAGCACACCAAATGACCATCTAGAGAATTAAAAAAGGGAATAAATATGTGACTGAACCAGATTTTCCAAGGACAGCATAGAAAAGGTTACCTTTAATAATGCAAGCCACAGATGCCTATTACCTGAGCAGTACATTTGTATGACTTAAAGGATATGTTCTATTGTCTTCAGCTTTTCCTACTATTTATGTCTACAGCTGCATGCGTAAAGTGATAGATACACACCTGCCTAGGTGTTTCCTGCAACTCCTATGGCAAGGGTGTTGAACCTCAGGCTCAGGGCCCTAATCCAGTTCTTTGGGCTTTCCCAGATGGCCCCAGCCCATTCCTCCAACCACCATTTTTGGGGTGGTTTCCCAGCTTTTGCACAGTTTCCCCACCACCACTCTAAAAGGTTGTAAACTTAGTGATGCTGGTATTTTGGCCCCACCCCTTTTATCTTTGGCCCCGCCCAGCACTGGAATGCAGCCTCTGGGAGCTTCTCTGGAATTGAATTTGGCCCTCAAGCTGAAAGAGATTGGACACTCCTGCCTTATGGGAATCAATAATCTCCTTCTGGCTCGTGAGGAAAAAGCACCACAGTAGACACAGACCCTGTTCAGATGGCATGCTAAACTGCGGTGGTTAAGCATTTGGGTTTAGCATGTCATGTGAACCATGACGTAGCATGTTGTGTGAAGCATTCATAACCATGGTGGCTACATAACCATGGTTTAAACATACTCACTAATCATTTGCTGCAAAAGCGTTAGGGGCCTAACCATGGCTTAGCATGTTCTCTGAACAGGCCCACAGTTCTACTGTTAAAATCGAGCAGCCCTGGCCCTGTAAGCTCTCTGGGTGAGAGACTTCCTAAGAACCTTATAGAAGCTGCTCTGAGCTCCTTGGACAGAGAATGGGGTATAACAACAACAATAAATACATGATACTGCTGGAACCATGAATACAAATATGAGTGGGAACTGGCATAGTTTGACGCAGATATAAGCAAGCAGTTCTAATGTTACAAACCTAATAATATTTTCTTGCAAGCAAATCTTTCTAGTTCACTCAGCTGTCCATAAAGGCAGAACAGGGCAATGCAAAGGAATCTGGATGAGCTGTTGGTTGTGCAACTCCCTCTCGGAGGCCATAGAAACTGGGGTGCCACAATTATTCAAGTCTGATTGGCCAGAAGTGGCTCAGGATAGACTTTGATCATAAAGAAAGCAAATATGTGCATCAGATATTTGCATGGGGTGCTGAAAGGGGATGACCAGGAAGCCTGATTGACTTATAACTCCTACGCAACAAACAATTGTGATATTCTTTCCTTCTCCAAAGGTACTCACAACTTTGCTAACAATCTTCATTGTTAAAAAAAGAAAGAAAAATAAACTATATAATTTCTAAACAAACATATGCCCTTTTAGGCCACACAACTCAAGATGTAGAAACTCTGGTATATTTGGGTTCTCAAGATGCTTCCAAAGTCTAACCATTTAAAGCAATGCTTTGGAGCTGCATGTCTGTTAAAAAAAAAAAAAGGTTCAAGGGAAGAAAACTTCCGCCCTGATGAGAGGAAGCCAGTGCTTTCTACCTTTCATGTGCTTTGAAGCCAGCCAGATTAGTAACAGAGCACTGGTTTGCAGTCTTCCAGAAAATCCTCACTGTCTAAGGCCACCTCCCACTCTTTCTTTCTTTCTGTTACTGGCAACCACGAGATTCAGAAAGGCAAGAAGGGGAAAAATAAGAGAAAAATCTACCACAGTGAAATCAACAATATTGCTGAAAGAATGAGCCTATGGGCAGGAATGAAGTTGAAAATATCCATTGTTTTCTTTGGTTCTGATGTCTAAAATGGTAGGAGAAAAATGTATTTTCTTTTTTTGTTTAAATAATGGGGGGGGGGACTGTAACAGAACTTTCCCCCAACTTAACAGTCAAGAGAAAATGTAATATGAAACATATTTTAATCAGCTGAATATATTTCTAGTACACGTAATTCAGTTTCACTGGGAAAGCTCTAGATTAATGGTACCTTTTACTTCCTTTAAAAGGTAAAGGAAGTTTTTCAGATAAAGTTACTTACACATCACTTTGATGCGTGTAAACTCTGTCAAATAGAGCTTCTGGTGCCATCCACTTCACAGGCAACCGACCCTGGGCAGAAAATAGAAAAGCAAAAACTAGGTTAATAAAAAGGTTTACTGTGATTCACTAGTAAATTTCAACAAATAATTTGGCAAAAGATTAATTCAAATGGCAATACCAATGTTAAAGGAAATGAACCACTAGTTCTATGTAATATGAGATAATATAGCGTCTACCAGTTCTCATTAATACAGTTGTAATTGAAGGGATCGGAAAGTCAACCTCAACCCCCTTCCCTCAAGACACCATTCTACAGACATCAGCTCTCCACAGAATCCACGTAATCCCGAAAGTGCTTTACTTTGGTATATTCAAATGTACTCAGTGGTAAGATAATTGAAATGTGGGAAATGGCCCTCAATGACCACAGAAAAGAAGGATGCTTTTGCAATAGCACTCCGCCCCACAGCCAGTCATTCAACAAGTCCATGTCAGATGCCCACAGACGAGGGTTGCTTAACCTCAGGGCTGCTGAAGCTAAGCAGGTCTGGGACTGGTCAGTGCTTGGATGGGAGACCACCTAGGAAGCCAAATCTATAGCATCTTGAGTTCCGTGATGGGAAAAGTTGGGGTATAAATTAACTAAATAAAAATAAACAAATAATTAATGTTTTCACTCAACAAGAGGTGCTACACTCAAAAATACGATGCTTCTGAATGACCATGCAGGGGCTTCTAAAATGATACACTAGTGTCCTGTATACACACCCTCCTTAATTTTAAAACTGTCACGACACTTAAGGTCTACTGAATATAGCATTAAACAAAGATACTAGGTTTTTGGCTGTATGAGCAGTTGTCTGTAGCAAGAGCACACTATAATAGCATAATATAAATCAGGAGGCCTTGGCGCTTTAACCAGCATGTTGCCGAGAAAGCTTCTACTAACTCCAAACTGAAATATGGGTAATCTAAGACTTCTACAAAACTAAAACCAAATGTTAACAATTGCATAATGGATGCATTCCACAAAATCATTCATTGATTACAAAAAGGCAAATTTATATTTATATTCACTATGCAGCTAACAGTCAAAGAATGTGCTAGAAGTTTCATGGAGACCATAAAAAGCAAAGGCTAAACCTTATCCTTTAGAAAGCATCATGTAACACGTACTCTCCCCGGCTGTGTAAGCAGATAACCTTCCTTTCCCAGTAAAAAGAGGTTAGGAATCCTTACACACTTGCCTATTATTTTCATTTCTTTGATTAAAAGTTAGGCTGCTGTACAAGAAGTCCATTAGGAATACATTTGCTATACTTAAATGCACTACTGAAAAAGATACTGGATCAAGTGATAAGACTGCCATCCACTTACATTAGTAGTCTTTTTATAATAATCTATATTGTTGATGTCTCTGGCCAACCCAAAGTCAGCTATTTTCATGACGTTATTTTCAGTTACCAAAACATTCCTCGCTGCTAAATCTCGATGGATGCACTGAAAAAGAAAAAGAATAAAATTGGAATTTACAGAAGTGAATATGCACAACCCACCTGTAACTTGAGAATCTCCTACCACAGGACTGGGCAGACTTCAGGCTTATGGGATCTACTCTATTGGTTTTTGGTTTTTTTACTAGCACAATGAGATCAACGAACCAGAACCAGGTACAAACAACATGAAGTTAGATTAAATAAATATAGGGCCAGGAATTGTGGGGGGGTTTAGTACTAGAAGAGAGCTCACAATCTTTCCACACAAAGAGCTACTCCTGGTTACACCCTCACCCCCATGTTTCTTCATTTCATCAGTATAATTTAAAGCAGAGGAGCTCATTTTGTTGTTGCTATTGTTAAATAACTGGGAGAAATCCTTCTGCAAATCACCCAGAAATCTACCAGTGGATCCTGTTGTACCTTCTGCCTACTCCTGTCCTAGCCATCAAAATCCACACTGCTTCACTGAGATATACACATTCCAGTGTAATCTAATGCCAAAAGCACTTATGTCTGCATATTTTCATTGTGTGCTGGACAATAAAGATACAGGGGGGTCTCATGATCCAAACGTTTAAGGACCCCCATTTTCTTAAGCATTGTTTCCTCTTTTGAGAAAGAACAGCACAGGATTTTCCTGTACAGGTAAAAATCACCATCACAGAACCATTGGGCATGCTATAGCTATAAGAAAAGCAGTTAAATAACTGGCACCTCTCATAGCCAACTATAATAAAGAGTTTGAAAAGAAAGACTTGTTGGGAAATATAAGACCATGGGAGGATTCTGGAATAACAGAATTTAGAAAAGTGTTAAAAGATGGAATAATAAAAACCACATTATCAAATTAAACAAGAAATGAGATATAGCTCTCCTGTCTTGAATATCTCCATGTTATTGTATTAACTGCAGCAATGACTGCTTCAAATGGGAGCTGTGAAAGGAGGGGTGGACTCTAGATCTCTTGCTGGAGACATGGGAAAGTGTGGAATGGAAGTACAGCATCCACAAGTGACAGTTAAACACATTAAGACTGTGGGGATCACCTTGATAAGCAGGCAATCTGGTCCCTGTTCCCAACCTGACACTGTCAATAGCTATCAAATTAGCCTATATGCAGTCTAATCTCGTCAATTTCCTTGTATGTTTCACACTGCACTTTCTTCACTTTGACAGCTGAAATATACAGGGGCATTGAGAAGACAAGGCTACATAGATCTAATAGTTGTAAGTGCGCACTTGCGCAACTGTGTGTGTGTGTGTGTGTGCCCGTGTGTCCCATTTTGGTGCATTTTTTTTTTAAAAGCTCAGGAATTAAAATGGGCTCACAATTGGAGTGGGGAGTGGCACGGGACAGGTAAACAAGTTAAGCAGAACTAGACCATGGTATACCAGGGGTGAGGATCAAGGGGGGAGGAGGGGGAGAACAACCCATTGTAAGCCCAATTGTCTGTCGGGTGCACTGTGGGTTGTTCCGAAAATAACCCACACTGCAAAGCTTTATTTGCAGGGCGGGTTGTCATGTTGTGCAAACTCACCCATTATTTTCTGATCATATCCCAAAAATTAAAAGTTACAGGATATTGATTTTAGAAGAAATCAAAAAATATCACTGGATCAGTTTGAGGCTTTATTTTGTTATGAAAACAAAGTACTTCTTATAGTAGGCATTGAAATTATTATGTATCTCATCACCCCAGTTCATGTGGTTATCTCCTATAACTGGGGATCCCAGGGCAACCTGGGATGCCCAGGGACTTTCCCTGGGATATCTGGGACCACAGATTTCCTGATATTTCTGTGGTCTCGGGACCATCCCGAGGACCACCTAGAGATGATCCCAGGATATCTGGCAGGTGTAGACCTGCCCCTAGTCACTGAACAACACAAGAATACATTTTCTCTTGTGTTGATAAAGAGGTGGCCAGCTGGCAATGGAACATACAGATACAAAAATATTAAAAAGGAAAGGGAGCATCAAACTTATCTAGTCTAACCCCTAGGTTTGAAGCAAGACTTTCTATACTGAAATCGTATCTGCAGAAGACAATTCTGTCATTTTAAGGCCTTATAGGAAGAAAATATATCCCTAAAAGTAACCAAGTAACCTGTGCCAAACACTCTGAAAATAGTTCCCCTAAGAACCAATCTAAATTTTCCTGCCACTTAAAACCTTTTGATTTTATATCCTGCCACTGAAACACAGCCCTATTGTATTCAGTGATACCAAATAATTATTTTCCACCTACTTTATGAGACCATTTTAAAAAATCTAAAGATTACAATCAAATCCTTTCCCCAGTGTCTACTAGACAAATCTCTTGAATTTGAGACTCACAGTTCAATTTTATACAATAGGAGGTCTTCATTCAAGTGAATCAAATATTCAGAACTGCGCATTAACTTGTACCACAGATTGCTATTGGAATAACTTCTTAAATATTTTCATGGTAAGCCCTATTAGTATGTACTTTGATCTGATAAGGTTTCAAACTAACAGACCAATTCAGTGTGGCTGGTTTTCACAGAAGCATATAAAAATAAAACAAAAAATACCACCAACAACAATTTAAAAAACATAACCCTGTCTTGCTATGATATCTAGCATGCTTGTTTACTGCTGTTTTGGAACAAAACAACTTAATTCTGAAAACTCCAAATATGATGGAGTTATTTTCTTGCTTTGGGAAAACATTAATAGCGGAATTCCAAAGTGGTCTCCTACCCTTAACCTTTTTTCTCATCCCATCAGCACCTTTTTTGAAATGTGCAATTGACCTTTCTCGACTGAGAAAGGAAGTCCTGCCTGCTGATGGAAACCATAGCTTGCTTAAGCACTGCTGTCAGTACTAATAAAAGGCTGCAGGAGAAACATGTTGTGATTTTTGTCCAAGATAACTTACTTTTGGAGGACAACAATGCATACTCTTTTTAATGCATCCACTTCCACATAGGTAAGATCCCATGTGTACAGGATTAAATATACAACAGGAGAATTTATATATGCAGTGGATGAGAAATTGCTTGTCACAGTTGTCTCAGTACAGCAAGGCCATCTATCTCCTCACTGTACTAAACATATTACCAGCACATCCAAAACTAACAGCACAGAATGTGTCGAACAGTGAAGCACAGAGCTAGCAGGAAGAAACACTGAACTGCAAAATCAGGAAGTCCCAGTTCAAATCTTTCCCCTGCCACGAACTCACTAGGTATCCTTAGGCAGGCCATCGTTTTTCATCCTCAGCTCTCCATCTTCAGTATGTGGATAATAATATCCACCTACTTCACAGAATTGTTATAAGAATTACTAAGAAAATAGATGTGACTTCAACATTAAAAAGTGCTATACAAATACTGCAGCTGTCACAACTACTGTCATTTTTGCTGGCTCAGATTCAGAGATCCATGCACACAGTAGTTGTCTGACTATTACTACTACTAGTAGTAGTATTCAGCTAGCTGTTACATGGATCTCTGGATCTGAGCCAGGAAAAATAAGGAAAATACAAGAGATGCAATGTATGATGCAGTCAAACATGAGTACAAATGCAAACATCTAAGTCAAAAGAAAATCTGTAAAACTTAATCACTAGTAAGGAAAACCATCACAGGGTTTGAATTTGGCTGCATTCAGACAACTCGACAGTTGTTTACCTAGGGGCTACTCATCACATAACATGATAATAATCAACTGTGGTATGGATTAGGATCAGTGTTGAGTTGACTATTAGTCCATACTGAGTTGACTGACTCATTCCCCCCCTCCCTCCTCATTCCCAACCAAATATTATAATTAGCATTTGCCATTTACCTGGAAAATGGCTGAGAACTAGCAAAATGACTGTCTAATCCACTGTAGTCCTGCTCAGGTGTTAAGCAAGAGAGGCCCTCCTCATTTGCCCATCTGTGAGACCGGTTAGTTGGGAAACCACACCAGAGACGGGTTTTTCCATAGTGGTCCCTCACTTCTGGAATAAGTTGCCATCGGGGCAAGGTCTGAAAAGGGGCTTGAAAGGGTCCCTCATCTTAAGCAAACAGGAGTAGAACTCCTTTTCAGAACTTGCCATTGAACATGCCTGAGGGGGCAGGACTGGAATGCAGTGGGACCTAGATGACAGAGCCAGCATGCATAGCCCCATGTTCCTATCACAGCTTTATGAATCCTCTTCAAGCTTAACACCTGAACAGGACTTAAAACTACACTAATAGCTTCTGTTTCCTTATTTAATGAATGGCCTCTTACACATTATTTCCATTCCATTACTTGTGCACAAGTGGCAATGGGGGCATTGAGAATATGGCAGCATATAACCACTGCTGTACAATTCAACAAAACAATAGTGGATAAATTCATTTTGGATCCACTAATATGCAGAGACAAAATAAAGAAAAAGGCCTGGATATCCACTCAGAAGAACGTTCAAATTCTCTCCAACTGCTGCTGCATTTTATCTGATGACATCCAGGAAATGCAGGCCTTTATTTCTCACCCCCTCCCTGTGTATAGTAGAACTTTCACCTAAACTACCATCAAATAAATAAGGACCTACCTATATTTTCTCCCAGATAGAATATTAATAAATTGATGTGATGGCACTTTATGTGAAAACAATTTCTCTCAATTGAGCATATGGATGCAGGCAATACCAATCAACAGCTGTGCACCTAATTCATGCAGCCTTACCTGCCCCTACATCCGTTATCTAACAAGTAATGCCAGGCAATTGTCATTACTCCCAGCAATCAGACCTTTTAGTATGCAGCAAAAGTTTCTGATGAAGTCAAAGCTCAGTGCCCTAACAGCCAGAGGACACATGCCTGCCACATTCCTCTGAATCAGAGGATGAGTCACCAGCAGCATTTCCATCTTGCCACACTTACAGAAGTCCAAAAGTGCAAAATCAGATGAGGGACATCTAATTGTCCAGTCAGTTTTTTGGAGAGGATGGGGAATACACGTCTTGTCTACCTACATAAGGTTTCAGTTGGCCTTAACTCTCTGCTGAGACAGCATCTTTGTATAGTTGTCCTAGCAGGAGAGAGCTTTAGCCAGCAGGGCTCATTTGTAGCTGTCCAAGGTACTGCTTTCATTGGCCCTCTGTGTAAGAGGGCTACTGCCTTGACTTTGCCTGCTATCATTTGACTTTACCTACCTTGACCAAACTTTACCTACTTGATCTGATCTTGCCTGCCATAATTTGATTTTGCCTTTCTTGGCCAAATTTTAATTTACTCCTGCAGACATCACCAGGTTCCCCTCTGAGCCTCAAGTTCTCCTACATGAATAAGGATGCAGGCACCATTCTCTCCTTCTCAGCAATGGCACCTTTAGTGCACCCTCCCCCCAGCCCACATAGTCACAGCTTTCTGTCATACTCATGGTTTTCTATACCCAGGTGAATGCTACACCTGAAAATCCAAAGGTGTATTCTCTGCACAAAAACACCCGCAGCAGCCCTGGGCACCATTTTGTGAGAAAGAACCATTTCGGCACACTGATCAATGCTCACTAGATTAGGACAGAACTATTTCACAGAACTTCCCAAAATCCTAAACCTTTGGGTTGATGCTCAGTATTTTAGGATTCTAAAAAAAAAAGTATCCAACAATGGCATTTTTTTTTGTTTTGATTTTAGCTGCCTCGAAATTCAGATAGAATCTATAATACTGGAAAATGTCATTATTTCTAATGTAACATGTGATGCATACATTGGAGCACTGATGACCAACTACTACACAATTTGTGATGTAAGTTACTTGGTAGTAGGTTCTTTCCCCCACCTTATCGCTGGTCTCTGCCCAATACCTCCTCACCCTGTAATGATATTGTGGTCAGGTCAACAGCAAAACCAATTATATTCCACCTAAATCAGCACTAGCAAAGCTGTCTAAGTAACTCCACCCTCATCCTTATTCAAACTATTAAGCAGAAGACTGAAATGTGTTACAGGCTGTGTTACACAGGAAAATGTAAGGTTTACTTAATTATAACTTAAGACAATGTGTAGCGATAGAGGAAACTGACAAATATGGGTCTCTGTGGAGTGAATATTGAAGTTATGCTGTTTCAGCTAGTTTTCTCAACAGGCAAATATTTTAAGTGGAGACAAATTACTAATTTATTCACAGAAGGTTGCAACTTCTTTTCACTGGTTATCTAATGCTCGCATATAAAATTCCCATGAAGGCTCTAGAGAACTGAACGTGTCTCTCTCTTTCATATTCAGTAAGTTAGCAGTATGTTGTGGCCTTAGTTTAGTAAGCCAGATCTCAAGGTTATGTTTTTGTTGCCTGCTTGGCTAAGCAGCTCACAGTTTATCCACATTAGTTTTGAATTTATGAATCCCTAAGTTCATTTTGTAATATTATTTGCTGAAGACTTATTTTTTCCCTGACTCCACCTTTAATAGAAACCTTAACAAGCATAACCTAGAGTTTGATTACTCATGCATATATTTGTAACCAAATACATTTGGAGGCTTTTCTGGAACCTTTATGAACAATTCTGCTAGTAATAATACTTATTAATATAATATTAATATTTAAAAAAGCTGATGAAACTATTCAAAGAGATTAGCTGAAACACTTCAAAGTAGGGGTGGACATGTTGCTCAGCACTACAGGCTACTCTACGGGCTACTAACAGTTTTATTTTTACTTTTTGCACCCATGATGAACATAATTTGCAAAGTATTTTTATGAACATGATTGCTGCCAGTCACATCTGGAAATGTTCTGCAATTCCAGATGAATGAGGCAAGGTAGACTATGGCTCCTGCCTAGCATTTTGAAATGTGTGAAAATGTCCTTCTTCGCAGCTAAGATCTTCTAAACAGTTAGCTTGATCAATAGTCCTCCAATTACTGTTTTCAAATGTCCAGACACCATGACACAGTTCCATAAAATCAAGAGAAGAGCTTAAGAAAAGTACGACTCAAAAAACACTGCACATATTTTCAGACGCTTGTTCCCTGACAATCATGCAAACAATTTTTATCCTGCCATTATAAAGATCATACAATTGCTTTGTTCCTGCCACTATTACCTGACATTTGTATATTACTGGGGCTGGGTATATCAACACAATGGCTTCAATACTGAGCTGCCATTTGGCAAACAGGGAGACTTCTGCTGGCAGAAGGGGGCGAAGGCAATTTTTGCCAATTACTTCTTTCATTGGCAGTCCTCAGCATCACCTCTCACACAGTTCCAGAAGATCCCCCAATCCTCCAGAGCAGAGTTCTGCTATGGGAACTTAAGATCTAAGCCAATATATAGAATGGGATGAGATATGCCTATCCCTCCAATAGCATACCCATACAATCTCTGGGCTTGCCAAATGCATTTCTGTTCAACGGAATACTGGTATACACCAATGGACATTGAACTCAATGTATGTAGACCAAATCTGCAAACTCTTTAATCCTCTGTTTTGTGGATTAAACATGCATTATACCCTGTGCATGAAGGCCTATTGCACACGTGGAGAAATGGGGAAAGTCTGATCCAACTCCTTCACCACATGTAAGCTCTATACTGGTAGCCCACTTTTCAGGGAGAAAAGCGCTTTACAATTCTCCATCCCAGTCCAGTAATTTGCTAAGGAAGTGTCGGCTACATGTAGTGTTCTCAAGAGGGCTCTCCCATTCATTTTAACTGAGGGAGGAGATCCACACACACAACCCTTTGCACAATCCCATTGCAGTAAATGAGGATGGCTCCATCTGCAAGAGCTCCTAATGCCACATCACATAGAAGGGATGCTGATCTCATTCTTCAGATTTAATAAATGCTATTGTGAGATGCAAAGAAAGAGCTCACATGGCAGCATAAAACTGTTCTGGCCGTCTTTAGCGGCCTTCAAGTTAAACATGGCTAATATCAGCATTAAAAAAGCAAAAGAAAATATTTTAATAGCTTTGGCTTACTTTTTGTGATGCTAAGTATTCCATGCCTCTTGCCAATTGGTATGTACATGAGACTAAATCTTTGAACGTCATCTGCTCTTCTGGTACCCGGTTAATATCAAATGAATATTCCATTCCTGGTGGCCGCCGTGCTCGCAGGTATTCTCGCAAATTCCCTTTCGAAGCATATTCGACGAGCACATATAGTGGACCTTCAAGGTGAACACATACACAGAGAAAGAATGAAAAGTGGGACAAAAAATGTTCAGTGCCATTGACTCATAAAAGTACAGTCGATCCCACATTTTCAGATTCATGGGAGACCTAAAAATATTACTATTCCTTATTTATTCAGAATATAAGCTCACCCTATCTCTAATATAAATAGCAAATTTACTGAAGTATAAAAGTCAGTACGATTCTTTAACACATACAATTATGGTCAGTTGCCTTCATACACACACACACACACACACACACTTTTTCCATATACTTATGCACATACCGACCTACTCATCCACCCACTCCCATTAAACATATTCAAAAACACCAAGCAGACTAAATAGCCCTCTTCCCACATCATGTTTGCACATCATGAAAAGCCACTGTGGGTTAATTCACCTGAGGGACTTGTGGTCGCACACTGGCTGACATTTTTAAAATGCAATCCGCAGTGGGGGTGCATTGCAGCTTGTTGTATCATGCAAACCTGTTGTTGCATGGATGTTTTAGGGCTGTGGATGATTTGTTAACCATATTAACAACTACTATGGCTTGCATTATAAAAATGTCAGCCAGCACGCAACAAGCCCCACTGCTAAATTAACCCATGGTGGCTTGTTGTGACATGTGAACCAAATCTTTGACTGAACTTTCACATGTACAATTACAATCTTACTGAAAGGCAGGGGGATAGTTCAATCTTTGCATTGTGTAACCATGGTGAAAAGGGGCATTTTATATTAAAAATACAAAAATAATACAAAAGGAACAGGAAGCAAAAGTGTGTTTCCTATTCCTCTGCATCCCTAGCCCTATTTGTGTATTATTGAAACAAGAAAAAAATCACCACATGAGTGAGTCAACAATGAGTAGCCCCACCCCCAAACGTGCTGCACATTATGTAATTCCATTCCTAATAACACAAAGCAAAAGTCTGAAGGGAGGGAACCTCCGCATGAGTTGGAATTCCAATAGTGCAGTGTTCCAGCTCACTTGGAGGCCTACAGACCTTTATGCTGTATGTACAGATGTTAGGGGTGGGACTATGTAATGTGTGTCACTTCAGGGGGTGGGGCTACTTGGTACAGCCCCAGTTCCTGCTCGTGTGGTGAGTTTTCCAGTTTTAATAAAATGTGAATAGGCTTCTGTCTCATGTGAAATACATCTTTTGCATCTCCCACCGCAAGGAATTGTGCAATCTCCTCTGAAGGGGCTACTCAGGCATATTCACCCCATAGAATCAGATTAATATTTCACCTAGAGACCTCCCTCCCAGAGAGTTTCTCTGCCTCACTGTTCTTTCCCTATTTTCAATTGAAGAAGAAAACAGTAGGGAAACATGCATCCAAGGAGGATAGAATGAACTAAATAACATTAAACCACCCAAGCAGCATTAAATGACCCTCTGTTCTTTGGAGTGGAGGGAAGTTTTGTGTAAAAACACAGAAACTGGGGCAGAGATATATGACAGTATGCCCAATAAAACGTAGCAATTCTGTACCAGTGTCTATGATTCAGAAAATGCTGGCCATTGCTTTTATATCAGTTTTTAATGCCCAGAATGCTATTTCCTGGAATTCTTCAAAATAGATATCATCGACCATCTCACTTATCCCTCTCCACTGCCTTTTACAATGACATTTCCATTTCACTTGCACAGATTTAATAGCTACTCTACACGGCATAATGAGACGGCATTATTTCATCACCTCCAGTTTGCAAACTCAAAATGACACTCACCATCCTGTGTACAGGCCCCAAGGAGATTGATGATATTTTTGTGCTTCCCAATCATTTTCATCATCTCCATCTCAGACACTAGGTCAGACAGGTCTTTTTCTGTAGCATCATCTGCACAGGACAGAACAAGTTCCACAGACAGTTTTAACTAATGTACCAGCCCAACTCATTTTTCTTCATGAACTGCTGCATTGATTCACTATAGATAATCCAACTGGTATGATGTAATTTAAAGAAATCAAATGCAGCCTTCTCGATCTGAACAGCATTTCCCGATAATCTTGGTTCTCAGGCCAGGTCCAAAATAAACTGTTTTCCCTTTTGTTGTCTCAGTTGTGTGCTCTGCTTCTTTTTCAGTTAAACTCCAAGGAAAGTAGGGAGGAAATCAAGAAGGATCAAAACAAAAATTAAGAAAAACATATAGGTCAGTATCCTATTTGTCACTACCACTGATGTAAATTATTTTGCACTAGCATAAGTGACCACTAGAGCAATACCAATAGCGTTTGCGGGCAGGATGGCTTTCTCTGGAAGTGTCTATGAACTGACTGGAGTTCCTCTTTCAGAACGGATATTATACATTTGCAATGACTGTTTGCAAATTTAGAATCACAGATCCTCCTAAACATGCAGATCCTAATCTGCTCCTGTATGTAACAGAATTTCCTTTACCACTGCATTGATGACAAGTGCTGGTTGCTCTCTTACATGTGAGGCAGGTGGATGGTTTCCCAATATGAGATTTTGACTGTCAGTGATCGAGCATTCCAGTCTACTAGATGAGGGTGTTTGCTTTTCTTGTCTTTAATAGGAGAAACTATATGAGGGTGACAGTTTTTCAGTAAGTAACTGGCTTTCTACAAATCTAACGTATTATTAATTACAGTATATTAAATCTACAATTGCAAGATAGAACTCAAACTGGTTGCCAAAAGGAAATAGATACTGCTTATTTCAAATCAGACTATTATGGTATGGGGAATCACCTCCTTTATCATTATTTCCTCCGTCTCTGTGCCTTGAATGCAAATGTTCCAGGTGAGAAGAACATATCAGACAATTATTAGCAAAAGTTCCATTTGGTTTATCTTCAGTTTTCCCAGTGCCCAAGGATTTGTACCACTAAATTCTACAACTCATGTGATATTGCACTAAATAATAAAGCTATTTCCATAACTAATGATTAATACAAAGCACTCTTCCAAGACGGTCTTTCTCTTTTCTTATAAGCAATTGTGAACCTTGCATGGTGGCTGCTTTTGTTTGGCCAAAAGACGCTGGAAGAATATCCACTGGACAGAACTCTATGCTGTCCATCTGCTAGTAGAACTGGCCTTAGGTGAGCTCTGCTGGTCTGCTCACTTCCAGAAATGAGTATTTCCGCTAGTTTCAGGTTGCCCTAGAAATCTAAATTGTCATTCCACATTGGTGGGAGATGCATGCAGAACACAACTGGCCATGTAACGGCAGTGCTGGATGCTGCCCTATGTTTGTTGACAATGGCTTCCACCATTTAGATAAAATTATAAGCATGCATTTTTAAAATTAAGGTCTCAGAATATCTCTCACTATCATCATGTTTGTACATATATCCTTTTATAAACTGTTGGTCTCTCTTTCTCTCTTTTAAAATGTACTAGAAGAGATTGGATCAAGTCCAGTAATTTATTTCTCAATGTGGTTATGCTACAAATGCCTTTGAGTAAGTTTTAATCAACTAAATGAGAGCATAAAGCATATCCCTGTGGACCAAATCAAGAGATGAGGAATAAACAATCATAACAAGACTTTGACTTGCTTGTAAATACCCGTTGAGAAAGATAAATAAGCTGTCAAAAGAACTGATTTAGACTCAAAACTGCTGAAGCCCGAGGTGAACTAAATGAACTTTGGCCTTCTACAGTTAGAGAGTCCGTATGCCACAAAAGAAACATTCTTTGCAGAACCTGCCTCTTTAACTCAATTCCTGCCTCTCCCCCCTATTACCTTTCAGCATTTTCACTGCAACAGTAACGGCTTCTTTTGGCCTGTCTTTGTCAATTCCCACTGCTTCCGCCATGACAACTTGACCAAAGCATCCTTCCCCAAGGGGCTTCCCTAGCGTCAACCTAGGGATGTAAATAGAGGATTAGCACACAGCATCTGAAGAGGGGATGAAGTCGGCGTAACACAAGAGCGAAAAATAAAGGGATCTTTCAGCAAACATTTTGACTAGGGCATTTGTCATAAAGACCTACAAAGGGTATTATAGTACAAGCTAGAGTTTGTGCGCACTCCTCCAGTCAGACTTCTGAGGAACAAGACCTGTGTGTAATTAATATTCACCTGGCAAAACCTCCTCATTTACTGGCAGGAACAGGAATTTGATTTTATGGCTAGCTGGTAAGATGTACTGGGCTCTCCAAATGCAGTGTATTTGTAATACTCAAGTGCCTTAAAATTACCCTGAACTTTTTAATTTGTTGCTCTGAAGCTGAGTTATTGTTCTCCACCCCACATCAATACCTTTTCCAGCTAGGCAACAAAGTAACCAGAAAATGTATTTATTTGTCTATGTTTAGTTTTAATTAACTGAAAGTTAACATAATTTATTAGGGTGACAACAATATCCTTTAAAGGGAGCTTTGAAATATCAACAGGATAGAAGACATTAAGACACACAGCTTTTTAAAAGATGCTTTGGAATGAATTGTACTCCTTATAAAAAGTGGCCCTTGTTTGCTTAAGATACTAAAAGAAATGTGCACAAGTCCTATTCAGAGTCCTATTCCACATAAAATTCAGGGTTTTATTCCAGACACACAGGAAAAGGACTCAGGATGAATACCCATAAAATGCTGAATAAGCGTCACAAAAGGAAGAGCTACCTATTTTCTATTACTTTTTCAGAATGCTCCAGAAGAGAGCATCATAGAGCATGTGCAGTGTATTTTTATTCACTGCTAAGTAACCACAACCAGCCTCATATTTGCATTTGCAAAATCAGATAGGAGGGCTTCTGTAGCTGTGTAGGATAATACAAGGTTGTTATTTGTGTTGTACCCTGCCTCAACCCAGAGGGAGCACGGGTAACAATTATTATTATTATTATTATTATTATTATTATTATTATTATTATTTTATTCTCAACACATTTAAAGAGAGACATATGCTTAAGGAGGATGTGGTCACTCTATCAATACCAATGGTTAAAGAACTTCTTCTATGAATATATCTCTGAAGTCAAGGCAAGAAACTTTTATTGAGACAATTAAACAAGATTTTTGAAAAGGGGTTGTGACTTTTTACTGCGGTAACTTTGGAGATGTATTCATAGAAGAAGTTCTTGGCCATCAATATTGTGAAGGTAAGATCAGATCGTCATACTTAAATGTAAAAGACACCTTCCCTGGAACAAAAATTTAATCTGGAAATGTGCCAGGAATAAAGGATACTGTTTTTCATGTGTAGCTTTGTCATCTTTTCCTTGCATTTTTTTTAAATTTTATTTTTGCTGCTGCTGTTTGATTACTGTTGTTGTTTCAGTCTTCTACAACAGACATTCTCAATAACAATCTCAGATTAGGAATTAAGCACAGAGGAGATGTTGAATTAACAAGAGTGCTTTCTGCCTATATCATCCACTAGCTGTATTAATGTGTCTTGTATATGAAGAGTGCACTGTCTTCTCTCCTGGAGAAAATTAAATGGGCCTGGCAAAATGCCACGATTAAAAATCAAATAGGATGAGTTTAAATAGAGACTTTTAATTGGAAAAAGCTTTCAATTTAATCATGCTAATGTGAATGTATACATTGGGTTATATCTGTTATGAAAAGTGCATGCTACTTTGACAATACACAAAGACCAAAGGGTTGTATGTTTTGTGCTGAGATCATGCTGCATTTTCTCCGAAACTAAAATTCAATTTAAGTTCTTGGCAGAAAGCAAACATTTGCATTGGAAAATGGTTAATTTATGTGCTCTTGTGCTTCTAGTATGAGCATAACAATCCTGTCATTGTGTGCCTGCGGCCCCCCAATCTAATAAACTGCTCTTAAAGAGCCTTCTTTCATTACAAACCCGCTCCACCCACATTTATGCCGAATGCTGTTTTCAAATGTTTAATGCTCTAAGATTTTCCGCATTAATGTTTCCCCTAAGGGAAAGGCTGACAGAATTAAGTATACAGACCCCCACTGTTGACTAGAATCTTACAGGTGGCAAGTGAAATGTGTGGCACCACTTTTCATCCACATAATTAAGAATATTTCTAGAAATGCATGTAAAAGGCTTTATATTATATTATATTATATTATATTATATTATATTATATAAATACCAGAGTTAAATTTTCCAAACAATTGGGTTGAAATTGCAGGGCAGATTCTAAAATCTATGTAATGATTGTCTACACATTAAATACTGACTAAAATTAACCCTGTTTGCAATGTGTGTCCGGTTTTACTGTAAGGATATTTCAATCCTAATGTATATCATACATAGAAGGTGAGTATCAGCACATGGTGGCAGTGGGAAAAGCTGTGTTCATTTTGTTTGAAAATCATAAGTTAGTCCAATTCATATAGGCTTTTTTAAAGCTTTGCAGTAGCATCCCCAAAGCTGAATGCGGTGCATACACCCAATTGGCTAGCTACACTTTGGGTCAATTTTTAAGTAATACAGGCAAGGGTTTTCATGTGCCACCATGAACAAAAAGGGTTATGACAACAAGGTTGTGTGTGCAACAAATGTTGTGCTACACAATTTTATACCAAAGTATGCAGCTTTATTAAGAAGAGATTTATTTAGTGAGCTACTTCTGCATATTAAAATATCATATCAGAACCAGCTAGAATGTATATCCACCCAGGAGGAGAAAGACAGTAATTCCTCGTTAGCCCAAACTGGTGCCCAGAGTATTAGTAGCTCTTAATTATTCAGAAAGAACTCTGATCACATTGTAGGATCAGGAAGTCAAATGGACTACAGATTCCCATTGGACCCTTCTAATCTGAGAATCCAGAGGCAATACAAGGTTGCATGCACACTTCAGTCCTTAAGAAAATATTTATGCATACATTATCTCATGCTAATGTATAATTACTAGAAAGTTGTATTTTCATACATGTGCATTTCATATGTATTCATTGAGGCAGATATCGGAATTTTATGACGTTTTTAGGATTTTAGGAATTTTAGGATGTTTTTAGGATGTTTTAAAAATGTATACTATGTTTTTAATTTAGTTTTATGTATTTTATACTTATTGTTGCTCCCTGCCTCGATCTAAATGGAGAGGCAGGTAAGAAATAGAGTTATTGTTGTTGTTGCTGTTGACAAATCTATATAGTTTCTCTTTTTTATATTTTCTTTTGGGGCGATTGAAATTTCACAATAAAAACGAATTATAGATAGACAGTCAGACAAACAGCTAGATAGCCTCATGGGTATTCACATGTACTTTTGCACACATTGCCTTGTTTCTGGATGCAAACTGTTATCCAATGCAGCAGCTTTGAATCACTTTGCCTCCATTGGACCAAGAAACAATCTATCAGAATACCTATGGTGCATTACCATTTCCTAAATCTAAGGTTTTTGGCCTCAATAGCCAATCACAGGAGCAAGAGCTACTATTGCCTCCCAGGAGAAATATCATGGCAAAGTCCAGCCTGATGCCAATTATCAGCCAGGCAGTTGGGGGAACTTACTTTCCCCTCTTTGCCTCCACTGCTTGCTTTCCTCTTCCCTCCCCACTTTCCTTTCTTTTTAAATCATGCCCACTATTATTATTATTATTATTTATTTATTTATATAGCACCATCAGTGTACATGGTGCTGTACAGAGTAAAACAGTAAATAGCAAGACCCTGCCACAGAGACTGTCTTACATTTTAATTTCTGTGTAGCAATTATAAAAAAAATGTAGGTGCTTTATAAGATAATTGGTTGTTCTGTTGCCTGGCATAACATTTCATGTTATCTGGGGCCAGATCTACACTACTGCTTTAAAGTGCTTTAAAGTGCTTTATACCAGTTTTGACAACTGTCGGGGCCCAGGACACACTCCATATATAGATGTCAAAACTGTTATAAAGCACTCTAAAGCAGTAGTGTAGATCCGGGTAACCTGATGTATACAAGGACCTCAAAATATCATTTTTTAATTCTTAAAATAGAAAAGCAAGTTTCTAGCCCTGCATCAGTCTGATAAACTGTAAAATTAATGCAAGGAACAAAGGCCAGATCTAAACCAAACAGGATATAACTCTATGAAAGCGGTTTAAAAACAGTATATGGAATGTGTCATTGGCACCAACAGTTGTCAGTGCACTTCAATACCATTATAAAGCAGTAGTGTAGAACCTGCTGAAGATTGTTGTTCTTTTAAAATTGATAAAACCTTTTGTTATAAAATGATATTTTGTTGTACAATAAAAATGATATTCAAATAAGACAGAAAAAGAAACCTTACTCCTCCCTTAAACCATTCTCGCATTTTTGGCCACCTAATTATTCAAACAAACAAGCAGGCAGGCATATGAAAATTAAAAGATGTCTATATCTGGGTAGTAAAGATTTGGAGAATTCTACCCTCTCAGAAAAGAAAATAACTTAAATTTAAATATGTTTACTGTAATTTTTTGGTGACCCAGTGTCCTCTATGATAGTTTACTTTAGCACCTGTAAACACAAATGGTGTAAGTAGAAAGCACTGTAAATGGAGGAGTATGGCTTGGATGGATGGAGGTCTCCTTTTTTCACCAGAGGTTCTGAAATGCCATTAAAGGCAAGATTTCACTTACTTATCCCTTGCAAACTCCCATTTTGGATCTTCTGGTAATTCATACTCTGAGACTCCTGCCAACATTGGAGCATCAGCATTGGAGGAGAGACGAGTAGTTATCCTCACCAAAGGAGTGTTGGAGTTCATGGAGGAGCTAGAGTCTGCAGACACCTGTTAATAGAATACAAGATGCAAAACGAAGATGTAATCTTGGCCCAATTATTGCAAACTGGCAGTAGACAGCAAACCAGCCAGCTCATAAATGGTACTCAGCTTCTAAAATCCACGCAGACATGAACATCATGTTCTGGTAAGTGTTTCCTTACTTTTAAAGCACAATCTTTCTCTCCTATGCCCCAAATGATTAATTGTTTAAAAGGACTCTGTTTTTTGTTACCTTCCTCTTTCTCTTTTTCTTTTTTTTCCCAACTGAAGTGCAGTTAGATGGGGCTTTTCAGCCAGCCATTTATTTATTTATTTACTTCATTTCATTTCTATACCACCCAATAGCCAAAGCTCTCTGGGCGGTTCACATATATATATTGCTGGAGAAGGAAGTACAGAATAAAGACACAGAAAGCAGAGCTTTTAGACTCTCAATCAAATTCATTTCATTGATTAGGTCATACAGGGGACTTATCAAGATTTGTGTTTACAGCAACAACTGGTTCAAACAAAACGGTGTCGTTATTCTGTCATGTATAAAACAATTGAATCATTATCTATCCTCAAATCCTATTTCCACTGCAATTTTACAAATATGGATTAATTTCAGGAAAGGGTTGAGCATGTAAAGGCAGATCTTGGTGATTTTTTTAAACTAAAAATTATTTTTTTGTAAAAACCAACCATTTTAAGAAACCAAAAAAATAGTGACCATTTCTAATTTCTTTCTTGAGACCATAGGAAGTATTTTTTGAAAAAAACATTTTCCTGTTTTATAGAAAACAAAACAAATCTATTCAGATATTTAGGTATTTTTAATCACTTTTTAATCCACAAAGTCAGGGAAACTTTAAAAATATCTCTCTAAAACAAACCCTGTTATGTCGAATCTAAACAAAATTAAAATACTTACTACTGTGCATATCAAAATGTCAAGAATACAGTCTAAACATGAAGTTACTATAAAAGTTTTAGAATATCCTTATAATTTTGTGGATTCTGTAGTGATGGTTTTTGAGAAGTATGCAGCAGACACCAACAAGATTTCTTTCTTGGTATCCAGAGTGTTCTCAGCCAGTCAGTCTTAAATAATATTTACTAATTGCAATGTATAAAATATGGGAAGGAGGGGAGAAATCTCTTTGGGAAATGGGATCCAAACAATTCTTTATAGCCAGATTAAAACCTGTACTATGAATTGTGTCTAGAAGGCTACAAGAAATCACTGCTTAGTTTAGGGTGTAATGCATAGGATTTCACCCTAAGAGTACTTCTCAAGTCCAATCCAAATGTTACAATGGCAAGTAGTTTGCTGCAAACCCCCCATTTCCACAGAGTCAAAATTCCAGGATGCTGCCGTTAATACCTGAAATCAGCTTTCTCCAAGAGCCAGCCCACCGAGCCACTATCTGCCAGTCAGATGTGGAGACTTGCTATGGAATCCATCAATACCCACGGGATGTGATCAGCTTTAGGGCACCTCATGAAAATCTTTTGGGCAACAACCACCCCATTGCCCTAACATTGGGATTTGTCCACAATGAAGCAAGCCAGAAAGAAGCAAGCTGGCTATTGGGCAGTATAGAAATGTAATAAATAAATAAATAAATAATGTTCTGCGCTAATAGTAGCCTACAAAGGTTCTTCAAGGATAGGCCATGAAGAGCACACTATAAGTGACACCATGCCTGAACCTGTATGAAACCATCACATTCTTCTCATTGGATGGAAAAAGACAAAAAGATTCCCTGTTCACCATTGCAACATCATATTCCATGGGCAGAATCCAAGGAGGTGCTTATGCCCCTGCTAATTCTCTTATGACATGCTATGTTGCACAAGTGGCCACTACCACTTGCACAATGGCAATTTAGGGTTTCCAGGCTAACCCAAAATGAACAGAAATGCTCATTTCTAAAAGGAAGCAGGTTGACAGAGCTCATAAAAGGGAGCTCTGCTACCTTCTAGAAATGGGAGGCTCTGCTTGTATCGAGGCTTCACCTAAGCAGCCCTAAATCTCCCTTGCATAAGCAGTAGCTCCTGCTTGCACAACAGAATTCTCGGGACCCACTGCTTGCAGAAGGGAATCACCAGGATGGAAAGGAATCAGTGTGAGCGTTGTGAGACTAGGAATTGTATTTTTGGGGCTCTGCCAATCTGCCACCATTTAATTTTATGCATTACCACATATATCATCAGTTATGACAAGATAGTAGGCATTAGATTTCAAGTGAACGAATTCCTGTAGTATGAATGGTGGTGGATTCTATCAAGGCTATGAGCTATGGTGTATTGGGGGTCTCAGAAATCTTGCCATGAGCACTTCTGAAAACTGGATGGAGAGGCCTTTAAATTCTTAAGCCAGCAATCATTGTGTCTGCAATTAAAACATCCTGTAGAACAATTGTTTGATATAGCCATTATAACATTCCATGGAATAACAAATAGGCTGTGGTCAGCTTTGCCAGAAACATTGCACCGTCATGACAGTCTCTTGATTTGTGAGTAGATGGTCAAACATCTGTACAGTGACTTTGGTTTAATGGATATGGGTCATCAGTCAAACATTTGTGAGCTAAAGAAAGGACTGGTCTAATGGATACAAAAGTGGATCTGGGGATAGCCCCAGTCAAGAGTTCTCAACAGATAAGGAAGGTGTGCACCTCTAGAGCAAAGTTTACTGAGTGTGGTTGGCCTCCAAGAGGTGAGTAGAACTGGATAGGGACCAAATTCCATTTATATATGATATCCAATATCTGTGATTTGATGTGCAAATACTCTATATGGTATTGGTATAATCAATAAATCAGTGTGAAGTTAGAAAAGATCTTGTGTGCAGCCTCATTACTCCAACTCTTTTCAGATACCAGATCTGATTACATCTGATTTGGTCACAGTTAATTGGTGGAGAATACGGGCATGAATCTCTTGTCTTTCATGTTGGTTTGCGTTTATGTATTCCCACATGACCTCATCTCCTGCACATTCCCTTTCTTCTTCAAAACCTGAGCCTCACTTCATAGCTTGCCCCAAAAGAACCTGGTAGGGAGTATACCCTATCTGTAATCAGTTTAAATTTGTAGGGCTATCAAAATGATGGGGAAGTTTTTGACCCAATGAGTTTAGAGTTCACAGCATACTTTCTTTAAAGCTCTTCTTATGATCTGATTCATTCTTTTGACTGCTTCTGAACTTTGGGATCAGTAGGCTTATAGGCAATTTCTGCTTGACTCCCAAGCCTGAACACAGCTGATTCAGTTTCTGACACAAAAGCACTTCCTCTATCTGAACTTAGGTACTGGGGTGCCAAACCTATAAAATACCTGCTTTTGCAACTTCTCTGCTGTGATGGCACTACCAGAGTTCCAAGTTGGGAATGCTTCTGAAACATTTGATTTACTAGGATCTCTCTCTCTCTCTCTCTCTCTCTCTCTCTCTCTCTCGTGTGTGGCAGTTTGTCTATATAATCCATTTATAATTCTCTCCAAGGCTCTTTTGCCCTCTGTTCCTGAAGCAGGGCTACTCCCTCTATTTTTGTTGCTGTTCTGCAGTGCACTAAACAATGCTGTACTATTTGCCTATCCATTCTGTGTTGTCTTTTCTATTGCTTGATCTGTGAGACTTTCTTATAGGTTTCTTCTTCTCCGTGGTGAGCCCACTCATGCACTGTTATAATTAATCGCTGTTTTTCTCCATTAGTGACTTTAGATACTATCTCCGCTTTGGTTAGCATCTTCTTTTGACAGGAGTATCTGCCCTTTTGTTCAACCCCCAAGTCCCTTTTTCTTTACCTGTGGATGCTATTAACCATGCTATTGGTCCCAACTGTCAGATATAAGTCATGATGTTCCTCTATATTTCTCAATGTTTTAATTCCATCCCATCTGCCGTACTCCACCCATCTTTTTGCCAGTGATACATATACCACTGGATTCCCTCATAGACATATTCACCATCTACCACAAAGTGGATTTATCCTACGTACCTTCTGTTCTGCTCCTATTGGTATATTGCAATCAGTGGCCCTATATCAGTTTCTTGCACTGAAGCCTGGGATGACAGGACTCCCTCTAACTCCACATCTATGGAGGACACTGGAATGATTCTCCTTCCCTCTTCATAGGCACTCCCCATGCATTGGGGGTCCATATCTCCTGGCCCTTCTTTGAAGTCTTGCTCTGAGTCCCATGGTTCCTTTTCTTGTTCCATTTCTCTCTGTTCACAGTCGTGATTGCCCCTCCCTCTAACAATGCTGCACTCAATATGTCACCTTGGGCTAGTCTCTGTGTGTTGATTCCTTTTTGAGTTAACAGACTATCCAGTGGGCAATTCTACCATTATATGGGGCTAGAGAGAATATATTTAAGGGGTGTGACTTGGTGGGGTCAGGGAAGTGTGGTGCAGGTGCCCTTAAGATGGCCTTTTTATATAGCTTGGAATGCCCCTTCCTGTGCTGGCACCACCCCTACCACATCCTTTTCTTTAATAACTTCTAGTCGAGTTATGCTGGCAATGTAGGGCACATTTGTTCTCAGAAAGTTGAATGTCCCCAAGACTGTTCTCAATTGCTTAACATTTTGTGGGAATGTTGTCTATATACATAGACCTTCTACCTTTGTGTGTTTCAACATCCTTCCATCTTGTCCCAACACAATGCCTAAATATTTAACTGTAGGCTGGACTAATTGGACTTTATCTGAATTCAAGTTGAACTCTGCACCTGCTACAAGTTTTAAGACTTCTAGGGTCGTATTTCTTCTTACTCACTATTCCCATGAATTAGGATGTCATCCATTTCCTGATGTCAGAAGGAAATTTATCCAACATAGCAACTACATGTTGGTGGGCTATGGCTAGGGCATTATTCAGTCCCATTGGGTGAAACAATACTGGTGATCCTGAAATGTGGATGCAAACCTTGCTTGGAAGTCTTCAATCAATAGTATGGCGAAGAAACAATTAGCTACAGTAACTCTATGACTGAATACCAGTTGGGATGTGATTGAACATAGAGCTGCACCTCTGGCAAATTTGCTACCACCAGTGCTGCACTCACCCAGGGTGTTTTTATTGATATGTTGTAGGTCTATCATAAATCTATAAGCTCCCCCCGACAACACAGGGAGATATCAAATGGCCTTTGGTCCATGGTTTTGTGTACTTGATTTGCTAATCTGTATGCTTTGCTTCCAAAATTGCAAGAGTTGGACCAGAATATGCATGCTACCACCATTGTGTAGATACAATAAAAAAGCTTTTGTTGCAGCTTTTCAGACCACACAACTTTGTCAGGTAGGAGATGTGCTCTACTATGTCACTAATGAAAGCAAGAGCAGTTATTGGTTTATGTACTGAATTGTAGCTACTGCATCCATAGTCTTAGGTAAGGCATGGTGCAGTTGTTATTATGATTGTAACAAACAAAGGACTGAACTCTCAATCCATCACCCCACCTATATAGCCTTGCAGCAACTTCTTAGGAATCCTTATGAAATTGAAAAATCACTGTATATGAATAACAAAGCAAAGAACTGATTTCCTTTCAGGTTTTTCTTTTCCTCTGTCTTTATTTCTTGTGCATATTCTAGTTTAAAGATACCTATGTTTTATGAATAGATACCAAGAGGAGGAATATGAGATCAGGAATTGCATTTTGGGTGTCTCATTTGATTTTATGCATTATCACGTCTATATCATCAGTTATGTATCCATAGTATGGATTAGATTTTAGCTGAATAGGTTCATGTAGTATGAATTATGGTGAGTTCCAGCAAGGCTGTGAACTATGGCGTATTGGGGGAGTCTCAGAAAACATGCCATAAAATCACTTCTGAAAACTGGATGAAGAGGCCTTCAAATTCTGAATCCAGCAATTGTTGTGTCAGTAGTTACAGGCATCCTGTAGAACAAATTCTCGAAGTAGGTGTTGCAACATCCTGTGGAATAACAAGTACGCTGTAAAGCAACAATTCCATTTAAAGTTAGAAGAGCTCTTGGATGCAGCCTCATTACTCCAACTCTTTTGAGATCCCAGGTCTGATTGGGAGAGATCACCCTATATCAGAAAGCTTTGGTCACAGCATAAGCACCCCCGTTGGATTCTGCCCCATGAGTAGCAACGAGTACAGTAATACCACAAGTCTGAAACTTGAGGAAACGTAAGGGAGGCTGAATGGCTTTTATAATGATGAGACTATTTACCACACCCATTCGCTTCTTAGAATATAAGGTTACAGGCACTGATCATTGCTTCAGTTTTGTTTGGATGCAGCTTCAGGTAGGTCACTCACTCTTACTGTAGCTGCATTTCGAAAAGGGAGAGGGGGAACCCCATAGAAAATGTGGTATAAAGTTCAGAAACTGAACTGACTTTGCCATACTTACCACTCAACAAAAACTGGACAAAAGAAACTTGTTTTCATAAACACTGTTGGAATAAGACCAAGCAATTATGCCACCTAATACATGGAAGTACCATTCCATGCAACATAATCTTGATGCTGATAATTCTGAAATGAATAGGGTTTTTCACCATCTACCTTTTTCTTCCAGGTGTTGATGCTTTGCAGCCCACAGCCCTACTATCTTGCTAGAAGGGTAGGTGGAAGTTCTCATGCCAAACGTTTCCTTTATCACTCGATAAGAAGTACTTGAAGAGTAGATGATTTCCTCCCAACCCAAACTAAACATTGCACTTATTTTAACATGGACACCTGACAATGATCACAATAATCGTACATAGTTTGGGAGTTCATGTGCAAGCTATTTTATCACTTTTTAAAAACATCTTGTATGGTTTTGAGCAAGTTCCAAACACTGTAATAATAGATGAAGACATTTTATAATAAAACTGTGATACATACTCAAAAAGGAAAAATAAATCCCCCACCCCTAGATATATTATAGAAATCCTCTATTCATTGTGATTTAGGGACTGGTAACCTGACACAATATTGTTTTTTGAGTGGCTGCAATTACGTGCCAAAAAAGCAATCTAGCCTGAATTCAAACTTTTACAGCCTAAGTAAACATGGGACTACAATGGAGAGCATAATGTTGTCTGAAAACATTTACTCCTTTATAACAACAGAATGAGTACATGACTAATTGGGAGCAGTTATTCCACATTTTTCTTTCTTTTGAATTCATTTTTTGAATTCCTGCTCTGTGTTTGAAGGAAGCTAAACACAGAAGAGTAAGAGCAAAACCGCTCTTATCTTTCAATTCTGTTCTAAGATTTCACCATGAAGAGCTGAGAGAATGACCAGATTTTGCTGGGAATTGGTGGTGAGATTCAAGCCAAACATATCCCCCAAATCCCTATGTAAACTCTTAGGAGAAAGGAGAAGACAGAACAGGAGAGAAATTGTTGTTTGCTGTTATTAATGACTGCTCAAGATTGTATGGGATTTTTTAATATGAATCCAAGTCTGGCAAAAGTTGAGTACTGACCTAACTTGGCCAAAATCAGCCCAACCCAGCTCTTTGTTAACTAAGAGAAAAAGGCAGTTTGGACTACTACAGAATGATGTTAGACAACTTGCTGAAAGCCAGATATTGTTTTTAAGAGTACTGAACCATGAGCATTTCAAAGCAAACAGAGATTCCTTATGTGATTACTTCATGCATATTGGAAAATAATCTGAAAGTTGCTCATTTCACCATGCAGATATGAATTTAGCAACACTTATCTCAGAAGTTCTATCATTTGTTTTCCTCGACAGAGAAGGGTGGCTAGTTTTATCCAGAAAAGCCTGGTTAATCTTAAAATAAATTATATCTCCATAGCTGCACTGTGTTACAGGCAATAATGTTATAGGAAAAGTTGGAAGAAACACTTTGTCAATTCCATTATGAGTGGGTGGGAGAAAATCCTGCCTCCTTTGTTCACACAGTAACTAAATCATCAACTAAGTCGGACTAAATATAATATACAAGACTGCGTACAAAAGATGAATCCATTCTATAGGGACTATTTAGCGTGTGTGTGTGTGTGTGTGTGTGTGTGTGTGTGTGTGTGTGAAATCCCTCCTAATGTCTTAGGCATTTTCATTTTCTATAGATAATTTCATTGGACATTGATTATTTCTTCTTTCCATTAGAGCCCCCTTCTCTAGCCAGGTCTCCCCACATAACGTTTTGACTTCAGCTCCCATCATCACTAATGAGCATGACAAATGGTCAGGAATCCTGAAAGCTGTAGTCCAAAACATGTGAAGAGCACCAGGTTTGGGGGAGGCTGCCTTAGGGAGCATGTTTAGACAGGAAAAGAGCCCTACAATTGGCTGGCTGAGGCTTTCTCTGAGTTGTAGGACATTTTTCTGTCTAAACATGCATTGGATTGTATCCTTAGAGTATTATGTCTACAAATAGAATTTAAGGCATGCAATATAGGAGGACTTCCTTCTCTTCTTCTTTTATGTTTGCAGCTTATGTAATGTGTGCCTCCTTCTTCACATATATAACTTTTCTCCGAGATACTATCGACCCCTTTATAACTGGCAACTTTCCTGAGAAATGTTCGATATGTTGATAGCATAGAAAAACGCCCTCCTGCCATGCCCGGCATAGCCTGGGAGTGGGGGGGTGGCTGTTGAGGGTGGGGCCAGGAGAGGAGATGCAGGAGCCAGCCAATGGCTGGCTGGCATGCTGGGTCACAAGGCCGGGAGGGGATTAGAATTACTAAAATGGATGTTCCTCCTCCCAACTACCTCTTCCATCGTGCGGCTCCCTCCCTCCCACCCTGTAGGCAGTATGAGCTTGCTGGTTGCCATTAGGGGGCCAAGTAGGAATTTTTTGCTCTTGTCCTAATTTTTTGTTCTTGTCCTCCCAAGCTGTCCGGTAAGACAGCTTGGGAGTATTAAATAGGTTAATTTGGTTCATGTTCTTAATTCTGTCACATTTGATAAGGGAGGGAGGTAAGGGCATCCTGAGAGGGGTTATGGGGCAGTGAGCATTCACAGGCACTGTTGCAGTGAGGGGTAACACCTGAGGCTCCTCGCTTTGAGCCTAGCGGCCTGGCAGGAGAGATAAAGGTTACCTCTGAGGCCGACCCTCCTCTCTCACTCAGGGCCTTGCTAGACCTACCTGGGAATCCATGCTCGAGGAGCGGCAAGCCCACGCTACAAGTAGCATGGGCCGTTGCTCCAGACCAGACATCAGACGCGACGGGCTGTAGGAAAGCCCCATCGTGTCCTCCATATTGTTACTTCCTTAAAGGGCCAGGTGTGCAGAAGCGCACCATTGGCAAAGGTAGGTGTGTGTGTGTGTTTTAAAAAAGGAGTTCCCCGCTCCCCCTGCCCCCGATTTCCCCCCCAGCCACAATACCCCCTGCCCACCTGCGATCTCCGATCCCCCCATACCCCGCGATCTCCAATTCCCCCCATACCCCGCGATCTCCGATTCCCCCCCCATCCCCCTGGCTCCGGTTTCCCCCCCATCCCCCCTGGCTCCGGTTTTCCCCCCATCCCCCCTGGCTCCGGTTTCCCCCCACCTCCCCATCCTGCCCTGATGGCCACAGCGCTCCAGCAGAGCACTGTGCGCCACCCGCAGCTTTTCCCGGCTACTCGCCTCAGCCCGAGACCGCAGGAAGTACCAGGCCACAAACGGTGCCAGTTATCCCGGGGCAAGGGAGGGTTACCCCTGCCTGAGCCCGGGATCCCCTGTGCGTCATCTGGACACACAGGGTTTGGCCCAGGGCTCACACCGGACTACTCCGTCGTCTAGCAAGGCCCTCAGAGCCAGGCGGCCTGTGCTGCAGCGACACTGGAAGGTCTCCCTACCCCATAAGAGGAAGCCCATGGGGTGGCGAAGTCCCAGGCGCCAACCGACAGGTGGCGAGTGGCTCGCCCAAATGAAGAACAGACCTGCTAAGAGGCCTGATTCAGGATGCCCTCTTAGGATTGGAATTTCACCTTGCAGATCACTTAATAAATGCGGCCCAGTTTAAATCCAATACTTTGTGTCGTCTCTTTATTTCTTGCCTCCACTCACCGTAACATCTGCTCCAGTGATACATGTTCCTTTATGTTTTATATAGTAGCATGGTTTTTAACAGGGGATCCCTTAATTAAAGTGATTTGAAGGACACTTTCTACAGAAAAACTTAGGAGAAGGTCTTCCACTTGATTTAGACATGCCCTGTTGGTTTCTCTATGGCTTTCAAGTTACCAACAGTTCTCCTAAATGGCTTGAGAAAAAAATTGTTCTCATCCGAGGTTGGTATTTGGTTACTCTGAGATCAGACTTTGAGAGCCAGTATGGTGTAATAGTTAGAGTGGGACCCTGGAGATCTGGGTTCTAGTGTGGAGGAGTCATATAGTACAAGTTCCCTCAGATAAGTTCAGAACAAACATTTCAGACCTTTCATCTAATTGTTCCATATAACAAAATAATTATATGAAAGATAAAGTATGTGTCTAAGAGCCTAAATCTAATATCAAGTTTTAATCTCAGAATTCAATATGGAATCTTTCTTCCAGATGAAGCTTTTACTGTGCAATCATCGTGCCTCAAACATGGAATTTTATGGGGCTCCAGATTCTATTTGTAATCCCTCCCATGTTTTTCCAACATTTCTTCCAGACTTTTTCTGACCACAAAAATAATCTGTTAATGAGGAAAATATGGAATAGCTACACAATGCCTTTGTATTGGTAATACTCGCAGCTTTCTCCACAACAGTGAAAAACAGATGTGGGGGAGGAAAGAAGGATTAAATGAAAATATTGAGGGAAAGCACTAGGTAGATGTGCAAATGTTGTACACATATATCTGAACATTGGGGTCACAAAGCCTAAAGCCTCACTAAAGACTGCAGTATAACAACACGCTCGGATCTCCAGTCATTTATAATAAATTAAAAGCTCTTGGGCCTCTTAGAGGAAATATTTCTGGAATCTTAAATTATGACACATTCTCATTTAAAATAATGTTGGTAGATTTTAATCTCAAATTCTTAGGAGGAGAGGTTTTACCAACCAATAACACTTTCCAGTTTGAGGATGTTGAGTTTATGTCGCAATTATATGCATTTTTAGGTAAAAATCTACATTTTTATAACTCCAGTACACTGCTCTAATAAAGTTAAACTGATTAAAAAAAAACAACTCCACCATTTGAATCTACCAAAGAAATTGTACATGTTTGCTGGATCACTGCTTTCTACTAGTATATGTTTCAGCACCAGTGAATTCCCCAAAGCCTATAGTACTCAATAAAAATCTGTATCACAAACAATGGCCCACTCACTCTGGTGGTGATTTTGATGCATACATCATCCTGAGAAACCTAAAATGTTACAGGTGATTTCCTGTCTATGTTATAGCACTACTTCACATAAGCCCCAAAGTATATGGCATGCAATTTACTTTGGTAGTCTGCTTCATATCTTTTACTCACTATGAGTTCCAAATGTCACCTAAGCGAATTGATCCTTAAACCCTGTTCAAAGGTAATCAGGTTATTTACTCCTAATGTGACATAAAAGCAAGGAAGAACCATTCTGCATTCCATAGCTTTTTTTTTAACTGAACTGATAAATATATGCTTACTACCAAATCTTTCCAAGATTTCAAAAGAAAAGGGAAAAAGTTTCAGAAATACAACTAAGCCTTTGGAGAGAAAAAAATGCAGCATATTCCAACAAAAAAGATCTATTCAACTAACCCAGTAACACATGCCAGTTAAACAAAACACCCTCTGTTTTTCTAGCTCTTTCAGATTTACAGCAAAAAGTATGAAACCCTAACCCTTAATGTACAGAAACCAAATAGTTACTTTTAGGAGTAGGACGAACTGAAAATGTAAGTAGCCCTGGCCTCTGGAAACCATAATTTCTTTGATTGATGCTCCAGGGTTGAATTTTGGGAGTGGGGTAACTTGAGCATAAAAATGATTGAAACTATGAAAATTAGAGTATATTTTCTTACAGTGCATACAGTAGATATTTTTACAAATCAGATTTTAGCAGCGACAGCACTTGAAAACATGAAGTAACGTATAGAAGCACTCCAAAATTTAACAGCTAATGGCAGAAAATTACAGATTATTCTAATGGGGAATTTTTCTTGATAAGAATATAAATACAAGGAAACTAAAAGCCATCTGCTCAGGAAATCAAGAACATGGAAAATTATGCATCATGTTGAACTTAAGCTTGCAGTGCACACTGTTTTAAAATGTCTTTTACAAACATTTTCTATATTGGAGTTCCACTGTGCAACTGCATGACAAATGATGAAAGTAAACCCTGCTGTTGGCAAAGGAAGAGACAATTGATGAAAGAGTATTTAACAAACCAACAGTCTGGGATAACTGCCCTTTGGAAAATGTTGGGTTTATGATGATCCATGGTCTGACTACTGACAGATGTATTATATACCAATGGTATTTTCTCTGTCATCACCACATGATCAGGTCATCTTGATGCTTTCATTCCAGCCACAGTCCAATAATCTCTTTTTATTCATGACCTAATACAAATTGCCCTACCTAAGTAGACTTAGGCTGAAACCTCTCTTTAGTAGAGAACAATTCCACATTTAAATTTTCCAGACATAGATAGATGCATGTGCACATTATAGACACTTCTAGATATACATATGAAGTGTGTAAAAGAATAAATTAAAGATTACTTAACAAGCAAGTACTGTGGGATAACTACTCTTTCGAGGTAATGTTCATGAACCTCCCTCTTTATTCTTGTACTCTCCATTTTCACTTTCTCCTACCTTTTGCAGATTTGTTCTGATATCACTGACCTGCTCTGACATCACAGGGAATCCATCTTAATATTACAAGTGTCGGGTCAGTTTCTATCAGCTATGAAAGTATTGGGGGCAATTAGGAAGCCTTTGATTTTGAATTCCAAGGTCCTTAATTAGGATGAATTAAATCACAGAACAATTGACCCACACCATGAGACTTCAATTGCCACCTTGTGGGTACAAATCAATTGAAAGCTTTAGGAGACTTTCCAGGGACAGACAGACACTGGTCTCATGGCACATAATACTAATATAGTGCAGCATAATAGGCACAATCCTCCCCCACCCCACAAAAAGTGGGGGAAATCAGAAAAAAATACTTCCATTTACAACTGTGGTACATTATGTTTGAATCAGGAACTGTGGTAAGTATTAGTTTATTGGAACAAGCCAACTTCACACCATGGATAACGATCATGTCTTGTTTCAAGAATCTGGGTTCTAGTCCCCATTTGGCCATGGAAACCCACTGGTTGACTTCAGGCCAGTCAAAGACTCTCAGCCCAACCCACTTCACAGGGGTGTTGTTGTGAGGATAAAGTGGAGAGGAGGAGGAGGAGGAGGAGGAGGAGGATTTATTGCACTTGTATACTGTCCCATAGCCGAAGCTCTCTGGGCAGTTAAGATATGAATTATGTACACTGCCTTGGGTTTCTTGGAGGAAAAAGGGCAGGATATAAATGCAATAATAAATAAAATAATTACATTAGTTGAAAAAGGGGAGCAGGTAGTTCCAATCTCCTCTACACAACTGTGCTGGGGACAAGAATAGAGGCGAGGGGAGCACAAAACCCCAAAGCTAATGCACAAATGCTAACAAATGGTTTAACTTTATGGGCTGTCAGTGATTCCTGCTTAGGGAATGAGATATGTTTGATGTGCACATTTAAGGTTGTATCTGGCTTGCCTAGCCATGGGGTGGGGGGAGAGGAGGCATTGCGATGTGAGGGGGGGAAGAGTGGGGCACAAAGCTCACCCCCATTGGTGGAGGCAATGTGGTACTATTAGCTGAAGGTGGAGGCAATGGAGCCTTATCAATCTTGGGGACCTCACTGATATACAAGATACAAGACATCCGTAGGCAAGCTATAAAATATATACTAGTCTACATAGGTATGCTGCTTCTCATACTGAAGGTTGCACTTAGTCATCAGGACTAGTAGCCATTGATAGCCTTATCCTCTATGAATTTGTCTAACCCCCCTTTAAAGCCATCCAAATTGGTGGTCATCCATCATTACTACACTTTGTGGCAGTGAGTTCCACAGTTTAACTATGCGCTGTGTGAAGAAGTGCTTCCTTTCATCTGTCCTGAATCTCCCACCAATCAACTTCATGGGATGACCCCATGTTCTAGTATTATGAGAGAGAAAAATGTCTCCCTATCCACATTCTCCACATCATGTATGATTTTGCACACCTTTAACTTGTCTCCCCTTACCCTAGTTCCGGCAGGCCTATCCAGTAGAATTTTAGGATATTTTAGTATGTTTTTAGGACGCTTTTAGGATGTTTTTAAACAGTGAATACCATGTTTTTAATCAGTATTGTATGTATTTTATACTTATTGTATACTTATTGTTGTTCCCTGCCTCGATCCAATCGGAGAGGCAGGTAAGAAATATATTATTATTATTATTATTATTATTATTATTATTATTATTATTTACTTTTTTCCAAGTTAAACAGTTCCAGCTGTTGAAACCTTCACTCATAGGGGAGTTGCTCCAGCCCTTTAATCATTTTAGTTGCCCTTTTCTGCAAGTTAGGGATTTATTCAAGGTAGAAGTATTCAATTTCACAATATTGCTGGATCATGATATTTGTGAATTGCCCAGTATTTCCTCTGTCCCCCAAAACATTATTCCTCTCCAAACGTGGACATACATTATGAAAATACATAGTCCCAAATCTCAGAGGTCTCTGCAGAAGATTACTGGAACACCAGGAAGGGAGAAAACACTGAAGGGGAAAATACAACTCTCACCCTGTGACATGAGTTGCTGTGTAAACATGCACAAGCAAAGCAGAATTATTCCTGTTCTGAAGAAGAAAATGTGCTTCCCCCCCCCCCCCCCGATTCCTATGCCTGTGGCACCAGTTATTCTTGTAGACTGCAGCTCAAAGGAAGGCACTTGGAAATTTGCTCTTTTGTCTCTTCTTTTTATTTTTACTACAATACCAACAATTGCTCTCATTTCACACTGGAAATTTAATATCTCTTCCTTAACTTTACCATACCAACAGTATCTGCTCAGACATTAAACAGCCCTGAAATTAGTGCTTTATTTTAGCTGGTGGCTTATTGGTGTCGGAACCCAGGATGGGTTTCAGGAATCTATGCTAGGTCCTGGAATCCCCTTGATGAAACATTATGTGGAACAACTTTACTCTGCATTAGCACATCGGCATACGAGCACGGCGACTCTGAGCTCATGCAGAGAGCCCTTCTTTCACCATTCAGTCATTACAAAGGTTAGCCCAAAGGTTAGGACTTCTGAGTCAGGAAGCTGCAGATTCTGAGCACTTTGGTTCCAGGACCAGAATCTCACGAGTCTTATACAAAAGGATCTGCTGGCATGTTTTTTTAAGGGAAGGGTAATAGGTTTTTTAAACTCTTTATCTACTTTCTGTTACCTGTCTTCGCAGAGGAATGCGCTTAGTCAGCTTGTGCACAGCAGGTTGGCTACTGAAGTCTGGCTTCTTGGTGGTGGATCTCATGCGGCACAGGATCACTGTCATCACCATGCAGACAATTAGGAAGACTCCTACGCAGTAAATGGCTATCTCCAGGTAGTCTGGGGATGTGGGGTATGGTCTGTCTTCTATAGGAGCTAGAGTGCAAGTTTGAAGGAGGAACAGTCAGGAGAGAGAATTAGGATGCATCAAAAAAGAGAAGGGGAAAAAGCACAGATCAGCAGCACAGCATATCAAACAACGTAGCACTTCCAGTGGAAGCTGGTGTCAGAGGGGTGGTGAATCCCCTCCGGGCTTAGGTCAGAACCAGTCAGAACTCTCAAGGAGTTATCCAAGGTGCTTTGCTGTTCGGACTGAAACCCAGAACGGATTCACTGCCCCACTGATGTCAGAGCCACCAGCCTCCACTGAGTACTGTATCAGGCTTGACACAAACTATATGAGATGCAGAACACTGAAGAGTTCCACAGTGAGAAAATGGTGGCACCGAGGGCCCTTTTCAAGCTATCTCAATGCCTGTTGGGTTTACCTCACTAAGTGAGCCTTTTGAGATAACTTCTGCTCAAAAGCACTGTGGTGTTAACAGCCGATCCTATTTAACTTCTAAAATTAAAGGCTACATATTGAAATGATGTCTATGATCACCTTTTTACTCTCTCTCTCTCTCTCTCTCTCTTTCTCTCTCTCTCTCTCTCTCTCTCGCCAAGCTGCTTGAGACAGGAAAATTGGCACATAATTCACTCCAGATGAATCAATATTTATTCCAATCTCCCAATCTTTAGCCTGCAGCAAATGACAGGTTTAGCAAAATAATTTTTCAAGACCATTGTATTTAACTCTTTGAGCCACCTGAACACACAGTGAAAACCAAACAAGCACTGAATTAGCTAGCTGAAAAGCAGGGCTTATGGGACACCAAAGCACAACAAAGCTTAGGCATGAATTAGCCTGGCTTAGGCATCCAAATACTTCTCCTGGGTCAGGAAAGACACCTCTATATGACACGTTTTGTCATTTAAGTGAGGATTCACAAAAGTGCCAAAATTCATGCCAAACAGCACCTTCCTATGCTCACTATCGTAGGTGTAATTCCATTGAACATAGTAGGGTTTTCTTCTAAGTAGGCATAGAATTAAAGTCAGTATGAACTAAGTCCCTAATTAATTCTTTGGTCCATTGAAAACTGCAGACTGACCACTTTCACCCTGCCCTATATTTGCAACTTCAACTTGGTGACCTTGATTAAGAATCACTCAAAATTCAGGCTGGTGTAACAGCCCAGCATGCTTTAATTTCTGGACTACTAGAGAATGGGAAGCCTGATTTTTGTTTATGGCCTCTATGTGTGTAGTTGCCCAAGAATGAAACTTTTGTGTTGTATCTAGAATTCTTTGAGATTTTTTTGCCAGTCTTACAGAAAGTCCTTTATCGTTCCTCAAAGTCCTTTAAGGTGAATGTTGAGGTTCTGGCAAAAGCATCTGGCTTACACTCTGGGCAAAATTTGGTGGTGACCTAGGAATGCCTGTACAAAATGTCTCTGAGCAGTTACCCTAAACTCCCTAAAATTCTTTTAGTTTTCTTTAAAATTAGTCTATTTTTGCTTGACTAGAAGCTTCCGAATTCAGGTAAATTTGGCACTACGCATTTTAATACTGGCACTGTTCCTCATCCTGCAGAAAAGTTTGCATTTAAGTACTGTTACTGTCCTGTGAGAGGAGAAGGGAATTGTGAGAATGCATCTTGTTACTGGTAGTTTACTAGGTGCATATCCCTGGGGTCCATGTCAAAATCTACAATTATACCCAGAGAGAATACTTTGAAGTTAGTTTCTGAAAATTAGCATTCACATCTACTGATAGGTAGGTACTTAGCTAAGCCTATCTGAAGAATATCATGGTTTTCTCAGTCCATGACTGGCACCGAACAATGGCAAAGTTAGCTTACAGTGGTTATTCTTTAGATAATGAAAGTGATTTCCTGTTTTCAATTAATTTATATTAATTATGATGATGATTTTAAAGAATTTTGACAGGACTGTATTACCATTTATTTACATTGCAGTAATGACACCTTGGTTTAGTCTGTGTTGTTGTTTTCTTTGATAGCAAGTGAGATATAATTGTTGCAAAACATTAACAGGGTTGTTAGTTTACATAATGTGACCCTATGCCCTTATCTCAATCATCGTCATCGTCATCGTCATCATCATCATCCTGCATCAAAAACTGGTCATGACACAAGCAGTGCACATTGCAATTCATTCTTACATCCTATCTTGTGTTAATGTTTCATTCCAGCAAATTGATTAAGAAGTGGTGCTTAAGCACTTGCAAATATGGAAAGAAGTCTACAAGCAGAAGCAACAGCAACTTTAATAACTGACTACCTGTTTAGTGATGAATGCACCTTGTAAGCCTCAAAGGTTAATAGTTAAGGAGGGTAGTAATGTGGGTTGTCTCTTACACAAAGGGGAAAGAAATAACCTAGAGACTTTGAGAAGAATTCATATAGCAGCACAATACTCAAGGAACAATAATGCACATGCAAGGTATTTTTATTTTTAAATTTTAACACTTAATATACTGACCAGAAAGTTACAAACTGTGAAAGTTTCTTCAAAATGAATAATAAGGCAGTTGCGCTTTATGAAGCATTTATAAAGCAAGAAGGTTTCATTAGAGCAGATATCTAAAATGATATTTTCTGACAGACAACCATTTTCAGGCAGCGAAGTGCATTAATGTGTGTTTTTGCTTAAAACAGAAACAACATCAATTCAAGCATGACAAGACAGGCTTTGCAGAAAAAGCAAATTAGTAGCCATTTGCTTCAAACATGCAGTATTTAAAGAATACACCAAGTTGATTCCAAAGATATGTAAAAACACTGCTTCTGTAATCACATTTCAGCACAGCAAATTCTCATAGACAGAAATATGAACCCAGGCAATTTGACTGAGTTGAGGCTTTTTGATAAAATGCTGCTTATAACCCCCACCTGCTATTACAATTCTAAACCTCTCAGGGGAACTTTGAATTCCTTTCAGGGAGAAGTTTATGATTGATGACTTCAGTTATTTCAAGTGTCACTATAAATCTTTTGTTTCAAATTTATAATGAACATTCAAACAGTTGAGAAATGGTTAAAATAAAATTTGAAAACACCTCAGTTCGTATTTTTAAGCTGAAGTGCAGTGTCTTGCTGAAAACACATTTGTTTGTTTTTAACAGGAAACTGAAAGCCCATTCCTGAGACAGAAGCTGTGCTAATTTGATAGCAATCAACAATGAAGCAGGGAGGGGAGGGAAACCACTGAAAGATAGCAGTATATACCTGGCAGAACTGTCAACCATGCAGAGTGAAAGGATATCCCAATAGAATTACCCGCCAAGCATGTATACTCCCCAGCATCCTCAAAAGTTACATTCCGTATATAGAGAACCTCAATCTCTTTGTCCGTGGTGTTAACACCGGCAGCCTAGAAAAGAAAAGGGGAAGCAAGAGAAAAAGCTAGACATTTTAGGAATTCTTGTGGATGGGAAGTGGAACCACGGAAGCTTGGCACTTCGAAAGAAAAAACGGTGTGCCACTGTGGGGGAGATCCCATCCACAAAGCCCTCAACCAAGAGACGTTTACCAAGAGATCCCAGCTCACCTCAGAGAGGAATGAATCATCGACACCCTTCACCAAACCTACACTCACCACCTATTTATGCATGCAATCAAACCACATGGAAAAATTCACCCACAAAACGTTTGAATGAAAAGGTCTTAACTTACAAAGAAAGATCAAACACACAGAAAAACACAAATAAGGACCATCTGAACTGTCACTTAAGATGGCCTTCAAATTAAGAAAAGGGAATTTCAGAAACTTATAATGAGGAAATTAAAAGTAAGAAAGTATTTATTTAGTTTCCTGAACAGGAATAGTTTGACCACTATGGCCCATGCATTGGTAATCTCAAAATGGGATTACTGCAATGAGTTTTACCTTAAGGTTGATCTGGAAGCTGTGGTGGGTGCAGAATGGTGCAGCCAGGTTGGTAATGAGAAGAGCTTGTGCCAGCCAGCATATTACACCTATGCTGAGGGAAATGCAATGGTTGCCTATGTGCTACCAGGCCAGGTTTAAAGTCATGATACTTGTTTACAAAGCCCTAAACAACTCCAGACCAAATTCCCTAAAAGACTGTCTCACCCTACCTGCCTGTTCAGTTGCTGGACTCAACAGGAGATACCCCCCTGGAGGTGTCCCAAGATTTTGGAAGTCCAGTCCATGATGGCTCAGAATAGGGCCTTCAGTTTCTTAGCACCAAACCTCCAGACCACCCTAACGTTATTAATGAGACAGGCACTAACCATTTTGGGGGTTTGGTGCCTACTAAAACATACTTTTTCCAACAAACATTCCCAGGAAGGCAAGCTGTGTACAGTAATTTTATACAGTATTTAGTTCTGATCTTATATTTTGTTTTTTGACATGGCTTGGACATGTCTTTAAATGAAAGCAAATCATAAATATCATTAAATGAATGATAAAAAGTGGTTTGCTCGTTACAACCTGGATTAAACACAGCCTCAAGAATTTTCTTATCTACTAGCATATTATTTAATGCCTAGGTCTGAGAACACAAGCTACCTCAAGGAGTCATATGAATCAAGCCTGAGATTTAAATTTTAAGTAGTTTATACAAACCCATCATGGACCCAAACATAGGTCAATCACAGGAAAGCAATTAATGTGCCTGAAGAAAAAACAGGTCACTACTGCCTCAAGTAGTCATGGGAATCAAATCTGAGGCATTGTCTGGGTGTGCCCATTTGTGATAGATCTACACTTTGTGACATCTACTTCATAGTGACCAAAAGTGTGTAAAACTGAACATTTCACCTTATCCAGAAAAATGGTTGACTTGATATGGGTCAGCAAGAGTAGTGAGATACAACACTGCATTTAATATTAACATTATTCTGAGGTGAATGTGGCATAACTCTATTAAGTGTACAGAGAAGTCAAACAATAGGACCATTTAAAGCCCAAATTAAGGAAATATAACATTAAAAAAAATTCCTGGCCTAGAATAGTCAACACAGTAGCTTTATTGCTACATTGCGACATGAGGGATTAAGACCTCTATATAACAGAGGATCCATACCAAATGACCATGAGAAAGATGGGAATAAAATAATTTATCTGTCATATATGACATATTCAAACGTTACGTGTTTTGCTCTGCCTTTTAAAAAGGCCATTTACTAAGAAATATTTTCACACTATTAACAAGATCAAGCTGAAGCCCAATACCATGGATACATAGTGCTTGTGTAAAGCTGGTGATCCAGTATATTGTGTACTGGATCCTCAGGTGGATGGGTCTACAGAGATTCCGAACCAGTCTGCTACTAGACTGGGGGTGGGGTGGGAAGTCAGGTACATATAGCACACACAATGACACCTAATGTGGTCCCAGATAGTAGCTGTGATTTCCAGAACAATGACTAAGCCATCATGTACCTAGATTAAGAATCAGAAGCCAAATGTGCAAAAGTGAGAAAGGCTCAGAGTGGCCAGGTCAGAATCACTCAGATTATGCTGAGAACAAATATATATGAACACAAACAATACCTCAAAGTAAAACAGAGAATACAAAAGGATTAAAAACAGATGACTAAAAATACACACACAGTATTTGTGGGAATTTTTCCATGGCTACTGGGAGTAACACCAGTTGCATCTCCAAGAGAGGATTATAAATACACCAAGGTCACGGAGTTATCCTACAAGCTGCCTGCAGAGTCCCAAAGCACCAATTTTTTCCAGCTTCTACATCCAGCTTTCTTTAACAGACGTTTTTACCTTTATCTGGCAGAACCACAAGCCAGGCAGACTGGTTGGCCTCCCCTATATAATTGGAGACCTTACAAATATATTCTCCAGCATCCTCCTCAGTCACATTGTACAGTTTCAGCACTTCAGCATTGGAACTATTTATCCCCGAATGCTAGAACAGACCAATAACACAGGAGAACAATGTAACTACTGCCCCAAATGTTAACACCAACATGGTCCCGCCACCAAAACACTCAAAGACGTCTTCCATTTAGCATAAATACCAGTACAGAAATATTGTACTTATTTTAAAAGACCAAAGTTTTCTTACAAAAAATGAACAGTTCAGGATGCCAATTCATTAGAAGCCTGGCTCCACCACTTAATTTCATTAAAAAAAACAAAAGCCAAACCCAGTACTTTAAAATGAGCAGCTCCTTTGTAACAAAATCAGGCATACTTTAAAATAGCTGCCAACTGCCCTGTGGACATTTCAGAATAAGGTGGTGAAAAATTGACATCACAGTATCTTTGACATACAGAAAACCCAGCCTTGCCAGCATCTCTTGGCAGCCAATATGGTCACTACAGAAGGACCTTCAATGTTTTCCTAACCTCTTAATATCAAAGACAGAGTATTTTCTTTGGTTTATTTTGGATAGTCTTTGCCAATGAATAAATCACAAGTGATGTCAAGATAGTGGCACTGCAATCCTCCTAATAAATGATCATGATGTCTGAAAAATAAGCAAACAATCATGCAGACAGATAAAATGGTTTCTGGAAAGTGAAACGTGGAACAAACTTTTGCTTTTGTTTAGAGTCTAAACTCTAACTGACAACTCCATATTCCAGCATATTTATGTGCCGGCAAGGATGAAAGCTTCTGGGTCATTAAAAGAAATTCTATTCCAGTTTCAACAATCTTTTTAATATTACAAAAAGAATTACGGATTGTCTCAAAAAGACACAATAACTCACTTTTAAAACTTCCAGATACGGTAATCCATCTGGCCCAATTTTACTTCCATTCTTTTCTATGTGTTTTATCCACTGGATATGAGGCTGGGCATCACTGTAGACTTTGCAGACAAATTCTGCGTCGCCTCCAACAATTGCAGAGGTATTTGCTGGTAGGCCGGCTTGTAGGATAGGCCTGTGTGGTGATCGTTCTGTTAGGAAGCAGAGATGGAGAAGGGGGGCGGAGGGAAAAAAAGAGAGAAATTATAAAGACGCAGAACTAAACAGTGCTGCCAAGAAAGCTGTTAGTGAACATGAGCCAAAAAGCCCTGTAAGGCTGTTGGCTGACTTCACTGAAATAATGTTGTAACCAAAATGTAGAACAAAAACTGCACTTCAAAGAAGGTGCTTGAACACTACAGTTGGAATGCTATCTAAAGACTGCACTTTTAAAGAGGAGGGGGGGAAATGGTGCAGAGCCTAGGGTCGCATTGCATGGAGAGAACAATTAAGCACAATTCACTAAGCAACTTTTTAATATCACAGAAACGATACTGGCATTAAACTAATAGCACAGTTCAGTTGGTTTATACTCTATCGAATTGGCGGGAATGGGAGAGAATTCAGTTTTCACCTCTCAGTTGTGTTTAGATTGATGACAATTAAAACCAAATCAAACACACACACACACACACACACACACAGATTCACCAACTTAAAAAAGCATAATCTTGTGTTCTAAATCTAAGTCAATATATACGTTGCTATTGCCAAACCTTACACAATAAGGTGAACTGAGGCATACTGTTATAACATAAACGTACATACGTCTTGTAAAAGCATTAAGGAATTAGGAGCTAAGGATTTCCCTTGTCAATATGTGAAATGAGAAAGTATCTAAAGTCTTAAGAACAGTAATATTTTTATTTTTGTTCTGCCTCATTACAGATATATTTATTTGTTTAGAAGATCTTTAAATATCCCCTTCATTTTTAAATCAACTTTGCCCAATTACTGGGGAAACCCCTTCCTCCCATACCAAAGTGTACCACATTCAACAGGTCCTCCCAACCCTCTGGGTAGCATTTTCAGGCAGCTGGAACGGTTGCTGTGAGGAAGAGGGGACTACTTCCACCTGCCAAATTGCATATGCCTAAATCCATTGTTTTTAAAATCATTTGTAAATGTTTATATAGATTACATCAACCTTGTAAATAAGCCCATAGAAGTTACTAGCCTGTAAAGGAATACTAGTCTGCTGGGGGGTGGCAGAGGGAGGATGGAGAGCTGCATTTCTATGCTGGAAGTGGAAGAGGGGGTTTACTGGGAGCCTGCTTGGTTTCTATGCTGGATTCCAACCCTCAGCCTACTTATTCGTCTGGATACAATTCCTCGTGGTCAAATGACTACCAGACTAGTGCTTAAATACAAGGTTAGATTATACATACACACACACACACTTTTAATGGTTTGTTTCTTTTGGGAAGCCACAATGAATAGAACCTACGAAGCTGGGCACAATGGTGGTCGAAAGATAACTGAGGGGATGGGCGGGAACCCTTCTAGACATGCGCAGTAGGCAGTGGGGGAGGGGTTCCCACCCAAAACGCCTCAGCTATCGAAGTTTTCCGAGGATGGCTCTGCGCCATATGTGTGATGCACAGAGACCACGACAGAGAATGAATAGAACCTACAAAGGGGATGGGGAGAAAAACCTTTCTTTGCAGACATTCCTTCCCTAGTCAACACATTGTTTTGAAAAAGAAAGAAGTTCCAAATGGTCCTGTGTGAGAGATGCCATATAACAGAAAAAATGTTATTTCTTAATGATTGCACTAAGCAGTGCAGCTTATTTCATATTGGTTGTTGTCAGTGTGTAAATTTAATATTGATCTTGGCCCTGTTCACAGAAGATCAAAGAGCCGCTGCGTAGCTGCTGTAAATATTTGATTTACAAAAATAGGCTATATGCAGGTAGGCGTAATCACTTAATCACTTAATTATAGTGATACTTAAAATTCATCCAAATGCCAAAATGGCATATGGACTGTTATGCTGTGTAATCCTATCCATGTCTACTCAAAAGTAAGCCCATTGAGTTGAAAAGGACTTACTCCCAGATAAGTACATAAAGTATTGCAGGCTTAAGCATGTTGGCTTCCAAGAAATTGACGTAAAAGCAAAACACTAAGGTATAATAGCAAATAACAATGCTGCCAAACAATGGAATCTTTCATACAGCCCTATATATTTGGCATGCTGCAAATGCCCACTGGGAATTTATTCACTGATGCAGCTCAGGCAATGTACTACAAATCAGGAGCCTCATTTAACTCATGGCTCTTACAGTGCAGTTTTTAAATTGTTTCACACCTATATGTGCAACTGTGTGTATGCCTTAACTCTATGCAAGTGCCATTTAAGAATGGGATGTCATACTGAGGTCTAACTGAATGGAGAATATCAAGTCAATCTAAAGAAGCTGCTCTAATTCTAACTTGGTGCCTGATGTAGGGAATTGGCTGGATGGGAGCAAATAAATTCAAACTTAATCCAAACAAGACAGAGGTATTCCTGGTTAGTTGAAAGGCAGATCAGAGAATAGGGATTCAGCTTGTGCCAGACAGGGTTATACTCCCCCTGAAGATTCAGGCTCGCACTTTCGGTGTACTGGATTCAGCCCGGAACCTTGATGCCCAGGTTTCAGTAGTGTCAAGGACTGTGTTTGCTCAGCTGAGGCTAGTGTGCCAATTTGTTCTAGTTCCTGCCTTAGTCAGATCTCATTTTGACCACTCTACATGGGATTGCCTTAGAAAACTGCTCATAAACTTCAGCTGGAACAGAATGCTGCAGCGAGTCTGTTGACAGGGGCCACATGTGATTTCTTTGCTAAAACAGCTTCACTTTATCATCCATAACCAGTTCAAAGTCCTGGTTATGGTTGACTTGAGACCAAGCTACCTGGAAGACCACATGCACATCTGCCTGGATTTTAATATCTTCAGGTGAGACCCTTCTCTTGGTCTTGCCACCATCAGGCGCACGACTGGAAGGACACGAGAGAGGGCCTCCTCAGTGGCTGCTCCCAGGCTCTCAAAGTCTCTGCTGAGAGGTTTTATTTGTATTTGTTTATTATTACATTTTTATCTTTCCCCTTTTTCTCTTGTGAAGGTGGCTCATAAGGTCCTCATCCTCCTCTCCATTATATCCTCACAACCATCCTTTGAGGAAGGTTAGTCTGAGAGTCAGTGACTGGGACAAAGTCATCCAGTGGGTTTTATGGCCAAATGGGGCTAGAACCCAGATCTTCTGACTCCCAGTCCAATATTCTAACCACTACACTGGCTCACACCAGTGGTTGGATTCCTCTCTGTTATTCTTCTGTGAGCAGGCATGCCTATTATATGATGATGATGATGATGATGATGATTTGTATACCACCCCATAGCCGAAGCTCTCTGAGCAGTTTTCATAAGATGCCTATGACATGTAAACTGGTCAGTTCCTGAAGGGGGGAGGTAACTGGGTACTATCTACTTCTTTTCACTGATGTATTTTAATTGTGCTTTTCTGGATTTATTTTCATGTTATTCTTTAAATAAGATTTTTGTTTTAATCACATTTTATTATTGTTAGCTGCCTTGAGCCCCATTTTTAGTGGAATCTTAATTTATAATTAAGCTCATTTCTTGTCTTCAAGGATGCAAACAGACTTAAAACTGGTAAAATCTCAGAACAAAGGTCCAAATACTAGTGGTCTGGTAATGGGGTGACAGTGCTCTTTGTGGTGCAGTTATTTATTTATTTTTATAGACTGCTCTTCAGTTGGTATTTCCAGGGCAGTCCCCATTTGTTTAAAAAATAATAAGATACCAAACATTAATAAACAACAACCAATAAGAGTGAAGAAAAATTAAAGAACAACAGCATAAAATGCTTTGGGAGGCTGTTAAAAGAACTAGGAAATTGTAAAGGTCTTTACCTAGGAATAATATTTTATATATATATATATATATATATATATATATACACACACACACACACACACACACACACACACACACACACACAGGTAGGCACAAGGCAATCCTCCCTGGGGAAAGAATTCATTAAGCAGGGATCAACAACCCCAGCTGCCACCTATCTCACACTTCAGATGTATTTATTTTTCATTTATTTTATTTATTTTTATCCCACCCAAGAGTGGAAGGGGCAACCTTCAAAGATATACAGGCAGGTTGATAAGGGAATAGACAGTCCATCAGGTACCCAGATCCCTGTGCAGCAAAGCATTAAAAATTTAAGCAGAAGCATACTTTGAATTCTCCTCAGAAAAGGACTAGAGGCCAGTGTGCAACTCCTTAAGCACTGGCAAGACCCAGCATCTGTTTTTTGGACTAAATGCCATTTTTGAGCAGTCTTCAAAGGCAGCTTCACTCACAACACATTGCAGTAGTCTAGCCAAGAGCTGATGAAGGAAATACTGAGCCCCGACTTTGGGTAGCTTTGATGTTCTATATCTGATAAATTCCAGAAGTGTGTGGGAAATTATTAATGCATATTTTTAAAAATAGCTGCCTTGAGTGCCATTTTATCAAATAAATAAATGCTTTGTTTTATTTTTTAATATTTATACCTTTGCTTTTAGGATAATGACCTCATAAGGTAGCTTCCAACAATAGACATAAAACAATAACCATAAAAATAAAAAAATATGAATAAAAACTAAATGCCAGGTAAAATCAGTAACATAAAGCCAGCATGACAAAGATCAAAGCAGAGAAGTTTAGAAAAATATATGTTAAAAAATCAGTGAGACAAGTTTAAATTAAACAAGTAAATCCAACATGGGACTCCCAAAACTTCCCCATGGAAAGATATATATGTTTATTTCTATTTATTATTATTATTATTATTATTATTATTATTATTATTATTTCTGAAATGTATAAGCTGCCTTCTCCACAAGGAATCTTAGGACAGTAAACATTAAAACAAACAATCCAAACTAAAAACCATAAAATTACACATTAAATTATAACGTAAAACAGCAACTCTTCAAATCAATAAGCCAAACAAAATACAACAAGCTTTTTAAAATTAAATAAATTGTAAAAAAAATTAAATGTTAAAATGTGTACAACATATGCTCCCAAGACAGTAAGAGCACATAATTTCCACCCCGTTGCCTTCCAGAGTGAAGTTAATGAATGAATACAGGAAGTGCAACTTCACCATTCTTCCTATTTTTTTGCACATATGATTCGCATCTAAAGCCACTCTGTGTGTTGTCAGATGTAGGAATGGTATAAATGAAAAATAAATGTAAATTGCAAATCGTGGTTTAATGTATAAGTTACTATTTTTATAGTCCTGGAGAAAACTTATAAAATTCCCTGCCCTTTACTAAATAAGCTCTAATTCCATCTCCCCTACCCCTCTTTGGGTACAAAAAATAGCAAGCATGATCTCCCTTTAATGGAAACCTTACACCATCTTCCAAAACATATTACAATTGCCTTTAGTACAAAATGAAACCTTAGAGAATATTATTTAAAATGTTTTTAGAAAGTCAGTAGGCCTCATGTTTCATTTATCCACATCAGGGTTTGATTTCCTTTGCGACCTTACTTCTTGCCCTTAAATTTTTTTTTTAAGAAGTCCCCAACACCATAGGAAAAAAAGTCACCATCATACTAACAGTAACACACTATATGTTTTTTCCCCCACTGGAAACTATTTAACTTTTAATCACATATGCTAATTTAACTGAAATACAGCAGCTGAACTGATGTTGGAATCTTTGGTTCTAAAATTTTAAAGGAAGCATGTAAGTCTGTGAATGTTTACGTAGATGTAATCCACTGATTAAAAGTAAAAACTGTTTCCAAAGTTGTAGGTATTTTAGGAACGCATTGCACAAAACCAGCTGGGCTTCTTCATCTAACAACAAGTGTCCTCCACTGGATGATCTTGGACTCGCTGAACATGGCAAGCCCATAAGCACAGAAAATGCTACCAAAATGAATCAGGCTTTCTGCATAACACTGCCATCCGTACGTTTCCTGATCCTAAATAAAGCAGCAGTTGCACATGATAAACTGTCCACTGGCATGAAACCAATCTACACTAACTACATGGAATGTAAATGCAGAAAACCCCTTTCAAATCACATAAAAATGTGTAAGGGGAGGTGTCATAGCTCTGTCCTCTGCCAACATGCCCAGCACACACACACACCATCCTCATGTTAGGGATGCATCAGAAAGGGCCCTATATTTGCACCAATATATGTACATTGATTTCCTCAATAAGAGTATTGGGCCAGGGTTCTTCTTGACAAGGACAAGTTCTGCATGTATACATCAGTACGCACATAGTGTCCCTTCTGACATGCTCCAAATATCCAAATGGCAGGGGCATATGGGTGCAAGGTATGTTGGCAGGACTGGCTGGGGAATACTGGGAGTCCTATGATCCTTTTTTGGCTAAACATGCATAGGATTGCACCCTATGGATATTAAAAAGTATTCTTTCAGGCCTGGTGGACTAAAACTGTAATCTGAACCTCTAGTAATAAGAAATCTTCTTGCCAAAGGAAGTGAGGCAGGTGGCTACCAGGAGGAGGGCCTTCTCTGCTGTGGCACCCCAACTGTGGAATGAGCTCCCTAAGGATGTTCGCTTGGCACCTACATTATATGCCTTTAGATGCCAGGTGAAGACCTTTTTATTCTCCCAGCATTTTAACAGTCTATAAATAAATTTTAACGTGGTGTTTTAAATTTATAATTTTGCATTGCTGCTGTTTTGATCTGGTTGAGCTTTTATATTGTATTTTATATTATGGTTTTACACTGTTGTTTTATACTTTGAATGGTTTTAATTTTTGTGAACTGCCCAGAGAGCTCTGGCTATTGGGTGGTACAGAAATGAAATAAATAAATAAATAAATAAATAGTCCTTCAAGGGGCAATGATTGTGCTTTCAATGACTCACTGTTAGAGGAAGGTTGTGTTCAGCGCCACTAGGCTTACCCAGATTGGTAACAGATTCATTTTGAAGCTGTTCTCCCTCATTTCAGTCACTATGCAGTCTCATCATTGATGCAGCAGTTCCAGCTATACCTAATAGTGCCATTTAATAATTATTATGCCTGAGGAATACATAGTTGCATGAAGTATTCATGCATAGGTACAGCACTGGTGGGGTTGGATGATATAAATGGGAGAAACTTTTCATGTTGCTTCCTTTAATTTGATAAATCTGTATTTGGGTGCAGCTTCCTTTCTACTACTGCATGAAGCAGTGTATTAAAATGTAAGATCCTCTGGAGTTCATGGACCTTCACATACTCAGAACTTGCCTGTGCATCCTGGCTAAATATGGTCATTTGAAAGATTGAACATTACATTGTTGTGCAGCTCTCTTGGTATATGGGCAAGCAGCAGTGGCGATAAGAGACTGTCATATTCCTGAAGAAGACTAAAAGCTGTATTTAAGAAAATATCTCAAAGACAAAGGCTAGCTTTAAAATACAAAGTGTGGCTAATGTGTGCTAAATAAATACACTGGCCTCCTGGGAACCAATTATATTTGTTTCTGCATCTAAGAACAGTTAAAGTGAACCTTTATTAATTTTTCATTCAAAACTATAAAATGTTAAAATAAAACTACAGAGCCTTTGCCGTCCCAGTGCTGTAAATCCATCAACGTTCCATATATTTATTCTCTTATTTACTTCTGCACAGCGAGGTCAAACAGGCACATGGGAAATAAATCTTTGCTAATCGAAACTTTATAGCTTTCCATTGCAACCATTTATATGACTTGTTTGCATAAAACATGCCAGCATCATCTCATTTAATGAGGAAAATAGCTTTTGCATACCAAAAAGAAAAGAAAAGAAAAAGATACTGGACAATACAATTGCTAACTACGTGCTGGCTCAGCGCCATTGATATGGGTCAAATAATTGAAATGTATTCATATATGTTAATCAAAACTCCATTTACCATATTGAATCTAATTCAGCATTAAATGGCTAATCCAGGATTCCAAAAATATTATAAATAAAGGGGGCAAACATAAAATCCACCACCAGTAATGTAATCCATGATCATCACTTAGTAGGGAAGGGAACCTGTAGAGAGCGGGTGAGTATCACTCCACCTACAGAGTGGCCATATCACATGTCCAGAAACCAAGTCTTGAATTTTCTCTTACATGTCAGTGAATATTTCTGACCTGGTTGCAGATGGTGGCTATATAAAATGGACAACTGGTCCACTATATCTCATTGTCCACACCCTAATTTAAGACTCTCTGCTTCCTCATGCCCTATCACCAGTCAGTAACTAAATGACTTATGAGCGCCTCTGCTGTGTAAAATGGTAGGCGTTGACCATTGTGAATTCCATTGTATTTGTTCAATGATATGGAGAAGTAAAGCTGGTTTGCTAATTTTATTTTGGGAGTAAACAGGTGTAAACTACAAATTTACACTAATCAACGTCATGTGCTATATGGTGAGGCATGGGAAGGAAAAGCCTCTTCTAGGATCATATCATCAATAAGGGTGCAACCCTATACATGTTTAGTCAGACAAAAAGTGCTGCAACTCCCAGCATTCCCCAGCCAGCACCACTGGGGCATGCTGGGAATTTTTCTATCTAAATATGCATAGGATTGCACCCTTAGACTAGCTTCTACTCTACTTAAAATAAATACACCATATCTCCAATTCTGAAACAACGAGCAAACTTGATTGTTTCATGTTCTTTTTTAATCAGTCTTTTGTCACATAAACAAAAAATATCCTTTCCTAGGAATCAGAAGGGATGAAACTTCACTCTTTTATTTACCAAGTTTCCTAGAGAATATTTTCTTTAAAATATTTATTTATTGCAATTCTATACCACCCAATAGCCGAATATAATGCAATCCAAGTGCTCAGAATGCTTCAAATGCATTATTTTAGTAATCCTTACAAGATCATTGTATGAGAGGTCAGTATGATTGTCCACACACACAAGACAAAGATCTGAAAGAACAGTAGTCTGCTCAGTGGGCTACACTAACCACACAATCAGTTTACTAGAAAACAACTTTTCACATTAGATAGTAAAGTAAAGCAGTTCCATCTGTACAGATTTCAAAGAAAGTTGGGAGAATTCTGACAATGAGCAACTGACCTACCAGAGTATCGGATGACTCAGCAGGTATATACAGAAACTCACATAGCCCAGGAATCTGATCTGCCATGGTAACAAGTAAGTCAACTTTGAGTGTGGTCAAGTAAGTCAACTTTGAGTGTGGTTAAAGGTAAACGCTGGATAAGGAATAAAAAAGGACTATAAGGATTCCAGTCAAGCTACCACTATAACTCTGTGAACCTTTGCTATATAGCCACCTTTGAGGAATCGCAAGTTTGCAAGCAAGGGAGGCTGCTGGGGCATAATTCCTAACTCTTAACATTTGGGGAAGGTCACACATTTCTACTTACTTCAGGATCTATGTACTTACAGCCAACCAGGAGGAAAGATGAACTGAGTTATACACTGGCTACAATACTGAGGAATGAATCCATGAATATTTCTTAAAGGCAAAGGGCAGGTGCAATTGGCTATTACAGCAAGTCCATTCCACAGTTTAAGAGGTGGAGGAGGAAGAGGAGGAGAAGGAGGAGGAGAATTCCTCAGCAAACAGAAGGTATGGGGAAACCTGAAGAGTCCCATTGCAAAAATGCCATACCTGCCAGACCAAAGAACCCTTCTACTCCATCCCAAACCCTAACTTGGTTACCAACACTCATTCTCTCATTCTGCAGCACTGCAGAGCACCAGCAGACTACATAGAAGTCATCATCAGTGCCTGCCTTGTGACCCAAAGCCAGTTTTTTTCCCCCCATTGTCTTATTAAGAGGAGGGAAAATACCCAACTGCAACTGCTAAACCAGGAAGTAAGGAAGGTGACAACGTGCATATAAGTTGTTAGTCTTCTCCCAAACCTTTTCTGGGTCACAAACACCCTTAAAAGATTTGCTCAAAGCAACTCACTCACTGTTACAATGTTAAAAGCTCCAGGTTATAATGAACACTTTTATGCACCACTGATGCATCAGACTTTGGGTTGGGAGCTGTATTGTTGCAAGAGGGAGAAGGTGTAAAGCATCCCACAGCTTCATTTAGTTGGAATTTGTCAACAGGGGAAATAAAGTTTTCATCAGTACAAAAGGAGTACTGCAAGGTGGCTTGGGTTCTGGTTAAGTTAATTCATCCTCTTAGCTGCTTATCATGCTTTGTAATGGTTATGGACTACCAAAATGGAACTGGAGATGGTTGTGGAAGTTGCAAGCGTAAAATATGCAAACTGAACATATTGCAGGAAGAAAAATGTCACTGCAGGTGCCCCATCAAGAAATGGCCGAACAAACTAACTTGACCTCTCCTGCTTTCCTTATTGGTTGCTGCACACTGAACTTTGAACAAAGATCAGTGTCCTGCTATGGGAAATGGGACAGAAAATGTGGTACACCTAATGGTACAGTTCCACCAATAACACTTCCTGTTGCTGGGGTTTATGTGAGGGCAGGGAGAGTGGACTAAATTTCAGATTATTTACTGCAAATACAAACATATTTTGATTGAATAATTAATACTCAACGGGTATTCTCACTATTCAAACCCCTTTATAGATTAGTGATCCTCTTCATGACCAGAAATATGGAAACAATGGAATGTTCATTATTAGGAAAACAATGTATTGTTAAAACCCTACAGAATGAGATCACTAGATATTACACCCAGTTTTAACATCAGACAAAAATGTTGGCATATTCAACTTCACCACAATCGCTAGAGCCAAAGAAGTCAGAAATAGCACTTGAAATATTATGTGTGAGCACAATACACATTTACAACTTCTATTCTTTCACCTACCTAAAGCCTGATTCCCCAACATCAAAGTATTCTCATCTAAGACTGTCTTTAAAAAATGTCAGCATTCTTTAATCTTTAAAGAAATTCGCCTGGCAAGTTCAACTTGTACCTCTGTCTCTGTTTTCATCACTGATTTAATCCTTAGCAGTGTTCAGGAATCCGTATCTTTACAAAATTCTCAGGTATGTTGACTATGGCTGTAATCCAGAGGTCCATGTATGATCCCTATGCCTACCAGAATGTTTTTAATTTTCCATTCTCAGCAGCTGCTGCCACAGAACCCATCCAAACTGATATTTCAAACTTCTGAGCTCAACGGAGAACACAGCCATGCTTCTCTAGTTATGTCACTTCTAGTCCTTGAAGCTGCAAACTAAGGAGACATAGCCAAGTCACGGATGGCCATTTTAAAAATTATTCTTGTAATCCACTCTGTTCTTTATCTTAATGGATAGCCAAGCTCTACAGCATAACTTCACATTAAAGGCTTCACAGATACTGAGCACGTGCACTCAGCTGTTATGAGGACATCAACTGGGAGAAAAGAAAGGAAGGCAGAAAAACTGATGTGCTTCCTAAAACATTGCATGACGGGGCTGATTGTCAGTGAAACTTTAGCTTTCCAAAATATTCACGAGACACCACTACAATCAAATTTGCATGAAATACACAAAGACTCGCTGTTTCTTTTCCTAAAAGGTAGAAACAGGTGTGCGCAAAGTTTTTAATCACACCAGCAGTTAACTATTTGGCAAAACAACTGGATAAAGTTGCTTCATTTGGGCCATCTTTGCCCAACATCACCATCAAAGGGAAGAAACGGCAACACAGATATTCCTTCTGTTGCTAACTCTAGTTTTTAGTCATCTTTTCTTGATCTCAAACCTCGTGCTCCCTGCTACTCAAAATGCATTCTGGGGCTCAGTTTATTGAATCGGTCATCAAATGGAATGGATTCACTTCTATGTAGTTTTGTGACAGCTGAAAGAGCTTATGAGGATATAATAGTGCTTGATTAACAAGAACACCTCTGATATCATAGTTCTAGGTGTATCTGCAGGGTACACCTAGTTCTGCAGGAAACTTTTCCTTCTCCATTTCAATATTTTTAGCAAGAACCACAGGATATGTTCTTTAAAAAGGGAACAGTGTGGAACACAATCAGCAAGTCCCTGCTATTCTTTACCATTCATTATGCAGATAAATAGGTGGACAACCTCCAGTAGAAATGCATGCAGAAAACATAATGAGCAAAAAAGGAAGAAGTGGATAATGGCAGTGATTAGCATTAAGAGCCAGTGTGGTTAGAACGTTGGACTGGGAGTTGGGAGATCTGAGTTCTAGTCCCCACTCAGCATGGAAGCTCACTGGGTGACTGGGCCAGACACAGACTCTCAGCCCAGCCTACCTCACAGGGTTGTTGTTGTGAGGATAAAATGGAGAGGATTATGTATACACCGCCTTGAGTTCCTTAAGGAGAATAAAAGGTGGGACATTAATGTAATAAATAAATAAATAAATAAAGAACTACATTTTTTCTTTTTTTCAAGACTCCTTTAGAGCCAAATTCTGTAAGCAGAAAGGATCTAGTAAAATTGGCTGTAATCTCAAAATATTCCATCAAATTCATTCCCATTCATTTCAATGTGAGTTGCATTGGAGTGGTACAGCAAAGGTCAGGCTCCCTGATAAGTTCTGCACCCAGTTTCACCAAACATGCTGTAAGATATGCTATTGAAAGGTGTATGCATTACAGGGGTTTTAAGAGATACAATGGAACACCAGCCAATCAGAAACTGGCAGCAGATGACATGAATGTTCTTGTTTTAAAATGCTCAGTTGTCATCGCTGGCTAATGGTCTTAATACCAGTCTGCCCTTTGTGCAGAAAAAAACTATTGTTAGTCTGCCATAGTGTGCATTTCATCAGCTTCCCCAGAGCAAAATGTGTCTCTGCTGAAAAGTGGCTGTAATGTCTACCCTGCTAATCTTGGAGTTAACCGATATGATCCCTAATATGGCACAGCCCAAAGCCAAAGCTTTAGAACATCTGAACAAACAAGAAAAGCTTTGCTTGAGTGAGGAAAAATATGGGAAACATAACAATGAATTATTATTATTTTATTTTGTTTTTTAAAAAAAACATTTTTGGATTGAAAAAGAATAAAACAACTTCTCTGGAATGTGAAATGCAAGACTCAATTTCTCCCAGACAAGGCTGGAACATGGAAGGGGGATAAAAAAAACAACCTTCTAGATTCTGTATTAAGTTCCTCTTGAAGGTAGATCACCATGTTTCTTGAAGCTCCACAGCAGCTAGGAATGTCAGGGTGTGAAAATCATTTAAATCACAGCCATCAGAGCACAGTCTTACCATGGTATACTGCATGCGCTTGCCAACTGCGGTTGGAGATACAATACTAAAATGCTAAACCTGTTAGATCTGAAGGACAGCAGATGGACAGTGTTATTGCCATGGCAGGGAAAAGGGTCAGGCAAGTCCTCATTCCATCCAACCAGGCACTAATCTAGATTATAGTTACAGTACCTTTCTGGCTTTATATAACATGTACCCACTCCAAGAGTTGATTCATAGTCATTTCCTTTCCAAACACTAACCATTGTGATTTGCATGGACTGATTAAAAGTACCACTTTGAGAGCACAATAATGAACCACATTTTCCTTAAGAGTTCAGCTATTAAGGAGTCCATAGCATAGTACAGCACAGTATTTTCCCCTCCCCCATTCCTACAGTATAAGAAGACTTTTGAGTAAACATGCATAGTAGGTTTTTTGGCACTCCAGGTGAAATATTGAAATGGTATCTTCTTTTTATACCAGATACTGGAACTCTTGCGCCTATTGGCTTTTCAATCTTTATCCTGCTTGACTCTATGATTTATTTAGTCCCTGTAGGGCCACCTTCATGTTCTATTGTCTCCATAACTGAGTAGCCAGTCTCCACACATATTTCCACCTTGTCTCCTAGGAACATAGGAAACTGACTTACACTGAGTCAGACCACAAGTCCATATAGCTCAGTTTTGTCTTCACTGGCTGGCAGCTGCTCCCCGGAATTTTCGGCAGGAATCTTTCCCAGCCCTACCTACCTAGAGACACCAGGTATTGAACCTAGGATTTTCTGGATGCAAAGCATGTGCTCTACCTCAGAACTACACCGCTTCCCTGCGGTGCAACATACCCTAATATATACAGTTGAATGCAAAGACCTAAGAACCAGGACTATAACTGCCTAGCCCAGAAATATCTCAACAATATTTCTACCCCCTCAACAAAGGCAATAAAATCTTAAATATTTATCTATCATGAAATAGTAGTTATTTCAAAATAAAGTTAACAAAATAAAGACAACAAAAAGAATGTACATAATAATAAATCAAAATCACTGAAAAAGCAAAGAAAGGAATTTACTAATTATAAATCTCTAACTGGCATGCTTATGGAACATCTACAGTAAAATGGACTAAGTAGAACCTCAATACCTAATAAAAATTAAAAAAATACAAGTTACACAGCATACTCTATGAACTATAAGACATTTTATTATTCTAGATGGTAATTACAAGTGCATAGTGTTTCTTTACCACTACAGAAGCACAGAATTCTACTCTGATACACCTTGTCACATGTACAGAATGTATTCTTCTGATAAACTCTGGGTTGACGGATTTGAGGAAGTGTGTGTTTGTGTGTGCGCAATCATGTATCTAAGAAATGGGACAATGACAAGGCAAATAGTTGAGATGTAATAAACATGTAGTGGCAGGGAACATATTCAGGGAGAAGGGGGGGCTGTATGATCCAAAAAGTGCAATGCAAATATGTCAGATCAGTATTCATCCAACAAGAAACAGCACCTGGGTATATATTGTAAGCCTTTGTTAAACTATGGCAGTCACTAACAGCAAAGCACACAGCCTCTAGCTCTAAACACTTTGGGGAGATATCTTTCTCTTTCTTTCTTTCTTTCTCTGAACTAGTTTTACATTTGTTGCCAAAAGCCCATGCCAGGTGTAAAGTCCACAGTCAGGCTTTTCACCGCTTTGAAAGAACATTTCTTCCTTCTCACTTTATCCAAATACCTAGAGGCAAGCACCAGTATGGATTCCTGCCTGCCTTCACCCCTGTCTCAGCACGTCCCAGCCCTCAAGTGCTCAAGTAAGTATGTCAGGCTTATCCTTGCTCCTGTAAAGAATTAGTCAACAACAGCAAATCACACTGCCAGAATGCAAGTTTCAACTTGGATAGGCTACATACATTAACTCTTGCTTGAAATTAACTGCAGCAGTTCCTAAAATGTTGTATTTAAAAGGAGGCAAGACTCCTTCCATGGAATCCTGGAGAACTTCTCCCAGTTAAAGTAGACACTAGCTGTGTTTGCATGTAACATGAAGCCATGGATTATGTTAACCATGTTTTTAGCCATGAAATGTCTACAGATGAGCAAAACAAACTGTGGCTTGTTTTCCCTTTTTCTGGTTTGTTTCTCTCCCACCCATTTCAGAGTGGTATCATTTTCAGGCTGCTCTTGTGGAGCACCTCTATTTCAGGGTGAACAGCAACACAAATAAGCCAGGGCTAAGCCACAGCTCTGGGTTCAGACAACACAACAAGCCATGGTTGTGTTATCTAAACAATGCACACAGCCTCCTCCCTATTTACATAAACATTCTCATGAACAGTCTTCCTTACATGTTGCTAATTTATGCGGGGGATGAAAAATGAAATTTTCACAAGGTGAAAATGAAGCAACAGAAAGTAATATAGAATTTTTAAAAATCTCCTACTTAAATATAGATGGATAAGCTGAAATATAAGCATTGGCATATCTTAGTTACCAAACTAGAGACCCATCTTGAATGCTGAATGATGCCAAGATTTTTTGCTGAACAACTGGCAAAAGTAAACAGGGAACAGCACCAGAACTCCAGTTATTTGATATATTAAGATCAATGCGGACTTTAAATAGAACCATTTGCCCTAACATTATCCTATTGAATTGACCTTACCAAGAGCCAGCCATATTCAATAGAGATCAACATCTATTGTTGACAACCCAAACAGACATTACTTAGTGTAGGTGCAGCCGGGGGAGGCAATCCAGATCAGGACCCTAGCATGGGAGGTAAGGGTACATTTAGTATCTGTGTCGGGCTCCCTTATGGCGCGCCTTTTCTGCAGCTCCGGCCTGAGGCCGGGGCTGCAGAACGTCTAGAGACTTCCATGGCTTTTTGCAGCTACTCGCCTCGCGAGTAGCCACAAAAAGCCGTGGACTGGGCACAGCGCTGGGGGGGGGACACATGGAGGGAGAAGGGAGCACAGACGACACGGGACACACGGAGGGAGAAGGGAGCACAGACGACACGGGACACACGGAGGGAGAAGGGAGCACAGACGACACGGGACACACGGAGGGAGAAGGGAGCACAGACGACACGGGACACATGGAGGGAGAAGGGAGCACAGACGACACGGGACACACGGAGGGAGAAGGCATGGGAAGGGAACAGGACCGGATTGGGGGGGTTTAAGTTAAAAAAAAGTTAAAACCTTCTCCAGAGTCTTCGGGCCGCACGTGGCCCCTTTAACAAACAAACAAAAATGGCCGATGCTGCAGGGCTTCCGTCGTCCCTGCGCCTCGGCCGTCTAGGAGGCTGGGCGGCACGCATTAAAGTTAGCGCGCCGTCGCCCCGCCTCCCTGCCGGCTTATCCCGGCAGGTCTAGCAATGCCCATAGATTTCAAGTAATGTTTGGTTTGGCCCTGCGGTAGCCAGGGCAGAGAGCCTTAATGTTTATGGCATCTTTGGATATATTGAAATGCCAGAATGACAGAAAGTGAAAAATATTTTATTATTATTATTAGTGTCTTTTGTCATTGCTGATTGCCTCAAGCTGCTGGGCCTATGCACCGTAAAAGCCAAGATGCTGACTTAGAGGGATGCCTGACTTAGAGGGATGCCTGCACAATCCTATGCATGTTTAGATAGAAATAAATTCTACCACTCCCAGCATGCCTCTATGCTATCTGGAGCATGTTGGGAGCTGTAGGACATATTTCTATCTAAACATGCATAGGACTGCACCCTAAAGGAAGAAGAAGAAAAAGGTTTTAGAGGCCACCTTGTTGAAGTGAATAATTCCTTTTGCTTCAGTGGAAAGGAGGGGAGTCTGAATGTTGTATTGGTTTCTTTCTTTCTTTTTTAAATCTGCACATTACTATAGAAATGGGACAGAACAGATTTAAGAATGACATTGTAGAAGTGGAGTGAACCAAAATTAGAGATTCATCACAAGAGACAGAAATCCCACGTCCTTAGCAGGGCTTTCTTCTTCCAGTTTCTTTGCGGGTTTACAATGGGCTTCTTCAGATGTTGAATAAAAGCAAGATAAAGCTCAAAATGTGTGCGGGAGATGCTCTGGAGGTTGCCAGTGTCATGTAAATGACCCACAAACTTCTGTGAGTGGCCAATCACAAGTATACAATAAAAGCCTCATGGAGAAATGCTCTTAGACAAATCTATTCATCCCAAGCCGAAAGGCAGCATTGCTGCCTTAACCCTATGTGGTTCACATTAGTTCACAGAGCATGCCAACCAAGTGTCAAGAACAAGAGGAATATCAGAATGCCTATGTTCAGCTTCATAGAACCCTCCTACATTTTTTCCAGCCCCTCAAAATGGAAGCCAGAGGAAACCACCACCCTACTTCCACACACACCACTTATTCTGTCTGTAAATAACCAGATATCTTAACTTCAGCAAAACGAACAGGAAAATGTAGGACGTTAAGAATGATGAAATGTCCACCTAAGAACAGTGTCTATTTTACTTCATGTCCTCAGACTAATTCTACTGTGCAGCCAAAGCGAAGTGCTACCAATAATACTAAGAATTTTATTCTTTTACTTCATTAGTATTTTTTCCACATTTGCAGCAAAATATTGGATTGGGAAATATTTGCTAGATCCACAAATCTAAAGCAACAGCTGCGAAAATTGAGCATATGCACTTCAAATGAAACCCTGCTCATTCTGCTTACTGCTAGCATGTACACGATGAAAGATTCAGGCTTTTGAAAGTTATTACGGGCAAGTTAATAATGGCTATTCCCAACTTAGTATTGTGTCACTATTTGGAAAGAGGTTTGCTGGGAAACTTCCAAAATCTGTGACATAATAGGATATTTCACTACACCATGCCGTATAGACGCATTAGTATAATGCATGGCTGTATTTTAACACTGTTCATTACTATTAATATCAAACAAGTGAGCTCTGGAATGAGCTGAGACAGAGAGAGAGAGAATAAGGAAGTATGCTGTTTAGCTGACAAGATGTTGAATATTTTGAAAAAAACAGCTTAGCCAAAAATGAAGAATGAAGAATGCTGTGAGAGGCTCCCTCCCCTACATCTATCTATGACTGTGTATCGCTTGCTGCTCAACTGCCAGCCATTATGCATACCCCTTCCTCCTCCAGTTACTCCACAGAAGATAAAAAGGAGTGTAGAAGATGAGAAAATGAAAGTGCAGAGGGGGAAAAGACTTCTGTGCTGAACCTCCAATCTTTGATCACAAACCCAAACTCTGTAGCTGGAATATTCACATATATTTTTACAAATTTAATTAAGTCTCCTGATTGTTTCAAAATCTAAGGGGTTTGAAGAATTTCAAATGGTTCCTAGCTACTTCTCTTTACTGAACTCAGTTCATCTTCTTTGTGTTATTCATGTCTGGCAATACCCTCAGCAGTGGTGGATTTCAAAGAGGAGCAGATAAGATGTGCTAAGTATTTTCTCCCCCCACTCCCTCTCTTACCCCTACCAACCCATCCAGGTGACCAAATTACCTAAGGTAAACTCTCTCAACCTAGAATAGCTTGGCAATCTATTAATAAAGAGGATTTTATCACACATGGAGACACCTAGAAGAACCAAACAGAACCAAATAGCAATCCCTTTTACATCACCCAATTTAAATCTAGTGGTTTCCATGCCATGCTTCCATTATTATTATTATTATTATTATTATTATTATTATTATTATTATTTATTTATTTATTTATATAGCACCATCAATGTACATGGTGCTGTACAGATTACACAGTAAATATCAAAACCCTGCCGCATAGGCTTACAATCTAATAAAGTTGTAGTAAACAATAAGGAGGGAAAGAGAATGCAAACAGGCACAGGGTAGGGTGAAGGTAACAGTATAGAGTCAGAACAAACTCAATATTTAAAAGCTATAGGGAAAAGAAAAGTTTTTAGCTGAGTTTTAAAAGCTGTGATAGAGTTTGTAGTTCTCAAGTGTTTTGGAAGAGCGTTCCAGACGTAAGGGGCAGCAGAAGAAAAAGGACGAAGCCGAGTAAGGGAAGTGGAGGTCCTTGGGCAGGCGAGAAGCATGGCATCAGAGGAGCGGAGAGCACGAGCAGGGCAATAGTGTGAGATGAGAGAGGAGAGATAGGCAGGAGCTAGACCGTGAAAAGCTTTGAAGGTCAACAGGAGAAGTTTATATTGGATTCTGGAGTGAATTGGAAGCCAATGAAGAGATTTCAGAAGTGGAGTGACATGGTCAGAGCGGCGGGCCAAGAAGATGATCTTAGCGGCAGAGTGATGGACAGAGACCAGCGGACTGATGTGAGACAAAGGAAGGCCAGAGAGAAGAAGGTTGCAGTAGTCCAACCGAGAGATAACCAGTGCGTGAACGAGAGTCTTGGCAGAAGAGACAGACAAAAATGGTCGAATCCTGGCAATATTATACAGGAAGAAACGACAGGATTTAGCTACTGCCTCGATATGAGGAATAAAGGAGAGCGAGGAATCAAATATAAAGCCAAGACTACGAGCTTCCTTGACCGGAGTAAGCGTGACATCGTTGACAGTAAGAGAGAATGAGAGGTGAGGAGAAGGTTTAGGAGGAAAAACAAGCAGTTCAGTTTTTGCCATATTAAGTTTCAAACGACGATGAAGCAGCCAGGCTGAGATATCTGAGAGACATGCCGAGATACGATCGTGAACATCAGGAGAAAGTTCCGGAGATGAGAGATATAATTGTGTATCATCGGCATACAGGTGATATTGGAGACCATGAGATTTAATAAGCTTACCCAAGGGCAGCATGTATAAAGAAAACAACAACGGGCCAAGCACCGAGCCTTGCGGAACCCCTACTGAAAGGGGAAAAGAGGAGGATGAGCTGCCGTTAGCCGACACGCTGAAAGAGCGACCCTCTAGATAGGAGGCGAACCAGGTATAGACAGAGCCACAGAGTCCAAGGTCATGGAGGGAATCTAAGAGAAGATCGTGATCAACCGTGTCAAAGGCTGCAGTTAGATCAGGGAGAATAAGAACAGAATAATGGCCTTTAGACTTGGCAGTAAGAAGATCATTGGTGATCTTGGTAAGGGCTGTTTCAGTGGAATGCAAAGGACGGAATCCAGATTGAAAGGGATCCAGAGCAGAGTTACTAGAGAGAAAGTCAAGACAACGAGAGTAGACCACACGTTCCAGGATCTTTGAGACAAGGGGCAACAGAGAGACAGGTCGGTAGTTAGACAGAGATAGTCGATCAATAGTGGGTTTTTTGAGAAGGGGAGAGACTGTAGCATGTTTAAAAGCAGAAGGAAATGAACCAGAGGACAGAGAAGAATTAATGATGTGAAGCAAGGACGGGAGGATAGCGGGGATAAGGTACTTTAAAGGTACTTTTGCAGGGTGATGACTGGCCTACAGAACAGTCATACCTGACTGAGGGCTTATTTGTAAGCGATATATATATTTTCCACATAGCAACCGATTGTTAAGTTGACAGTTGGGTAGTAAACATGAAAGGAGGTTTGCTCTACAGAACTCTACACACTTTTTTCTGGATCTGTCATCTAGCCACCATCTAAAGAAGGGGCTGGCTCTTGTGTTTGGTTTGTTTAACATTTCCACGCTGAGACAATCTGAGATAAATTTGGCTGTTGGGAGTATGATAAATAAATAAAAATGTCTGGGCCAATTTTACTTTGAGAAGGAAGAGACCCAGATACTAGGAAATTCCAGGGAATTATCTATTGCAGGTTGTTATACTTTGACTCTCACAATTTTAAGATCACACAACTCTATCTAATGAAGTCACCTAACAAAGGAGTCCTCTCAGTGTACCTTGCCAGCTCTTGCCAATGAGTGATAAATGTATAATGACCAATGAATCACCCCGCAGGAAAACTTGAAAGCCAAACTATCGAGTGAAGCAACCTTTCCTGGACACTAGCACTTCAGACCACATTCCTCATGTGAAATCAGAAGCAAAATATTCTTTGCAAAGAAAAAAACCGCAAGTCAAAGGGAGGTCTATGCTACAAACCATCTCCTTGCTATGCTAGCATTCCATGAGGGTGATTTTTATTTTTACACAATCAGGTATGAAACTCACCAACTACTTTCTGGACTGGCTGCAGTCCAGGAAAACTGTACTACATGACCAGGATCAGCTCTAGGTTTGAGGTGGCCCTGGGTAAAGTGCCCTCCGGTGGCTCCACTCCTCTATCAGGCTTTTGCAGGCTTGCCTGGTAGCAGCAGCAGGGGGTAGAAGTGGCAGCAGCTGTGTTCTGAGGTGCGGTCCAAGCAGCGCTGGACTGCTGGCTCTAGCCACCATTTTAATTTCCCACAATGCTCCTGACATTGCATCATTCCAGGGCATTATGAGAAACAGAAATGGTGGGTAAACCCAGCCAACTAGCACCATTCAGAGCAGAAGACTGGAAAAAAAATAATTTAACAGACAGCCCAGGGCAGACATTAGCAGTAGTTCTAGAAATACTCCTGAAGCCTGAGCCCAAGGATGCCAGGTGCCACACTGGCCCCTGTACATCGCAACTCTGATATTACAGTTGAGCTCAGAAAAGTCCTCCGCTTTCTGCAGGATGCTTTTATAATGTGCATTTCAGGAGGAGAAGGAGAAGGAGAAACAACACAAACCCCATGATGGCAACTTAGCACTCAGAAACCACTAACCATGGTGGAAAATCTTGGCCTTACTGTTTACTTTTATGATTCTCTATGAAAGTAGCAGACATAGCAATAAATGACATAACTCTAATTACCATTCCATTCATTCATGCAAGTCACTAATATATTCTGCCAGAAAAAATAAACTGTAGAATATTACTGAATGTAAACCATTGAAAAGGCTCAAAGAGGAAGAAGAGGTTAGGGGCTCCTGGTAAATATTTGCCCAGGTTACACAAAATATTCAAACAATGAAACTGGACATTCTGTGGTGATTTTTAAGAGAGTGACTTTTTCAGCAGTTGCATTTCTGCCATTTTAAAAGCAGTGTTGTCCCTCACATATACCTTTCTCCTTTTCTGCTTTGCAGTTCTTTAAAGCCCTACATAGTAAAGGGGAAAATATTCTTCAGAGAGAACTGTATATATCCCCTCTGCTTCCTTCTTTGATATATATTGTGGACACACCTACTCCCTGGTGAGTGAACATAATTCAGCTGCACCCTTTCAGCAGCTGGTCTGTACAGGATGGAGTCATGTGGAACGCAATTTACTACAATTCCTGGCAGCCGTTGGAGCTGCACCTTCAATAAACATTGTTTAAACAAGTGTTCAAACAAAAATGGTTTAGTCTCCAGGTTAGTTAACCTCCACTGAATAGAGAGCTTATGAAAAAATGTATCTGCAACTCTACAACACCCTACACTTCCTTGATTCTTAAAGCAGCACTCTTCCCCATAAATTAAGCAAACTGTTTAAAAATATTTATTTATTTATTTATTTATTTATTACATTTTTATACCGCCCAATAGCCAAAGCTCTCTGGGCAGTTCACAAAAATTAAAACCATAATAAAACAACCAACAGGTTAAAAACACAAATACAAAATACGGTATAAAAAGCACAACCAGGATAAAACCATGCAGCAAAATTGATGTAAGATTAATTAATTAATTAATTAATTGATGTAATAACTTTCCATTCTGCCAAAGACCTATCCTTTAAGAAACAATCATATATGCTAATACTGCTTGGAGTCTTCCCATGCAAGACCTATCTAGGCCAGTGTTTTGTTCACATTATGTTCAACCAGATGCATATGAAAAGACCATAACAGGACATGAATTCAACAGCAATCTCTTGGTCATATTCACTTGTGACTGGTGTACATAGGCACCTCCAATAATGGAGGGTAGCTTATAGCCTTCAAGACTAGTAGCCACTGATAGCCTTATCCTCCATGAATTTGTCCAATCCCCTTTTAAAGGCATCCATGCTGGCAATCATCACTACATCTTGTGGTAGCAAATTCCTTAATTTAACTATTCAGCTTTATTGGTTTACCCTTATATAGCAAAATATAGGTATTGGTAAACTTGGAGTGACTCCAAGAATTGCAGAAGATAAAAGAAATCTCAAGAAACAAACACTAGCAAGGCAAAAACAAAAAAGCTCTAAATCAGCAACATAATAACTAAGGCCACAGCTAGACCTAAGGTTTATCCTGGGATCATCCGGGGTTCGCCCCTGCCTGAGCACTGGATCCCCTGTGTGTCACCTAGATGAACAGGTTTTACCCCTGGACGATCCAGGGATAAACCTTAGGTCTAGCTATGGCCTAAATGGCATGAGATGCTGAGTGGATGAGAGAGAGAGAAACTGTTTTAAGTTTTAATTGTAAATCATCTTGGGAACCCCATTTAGGCTGAAAGGCAACTCAGAAATTTATAAATGCATACGTACAACTGGGTTGAATAGAGGAATAGAATGGAGTGGCTGGGACAGGCGGACAGAGACACACAGATATATAAAGGGTAGAAAGAACCACTGTTTGGATCTTTGTTCACACTGAGAACCAAGTGTTATTTTAGAAGTTTTATTTTATGTTTTCAGGGATGTGAAAAATTGATAGAGAAAGCCAAGATTTTGAATGTAGCTGGGCTTCAGTGCTTCTGGGGGTAAACCCCAAAATGAGTGAGAATGCTAATTTCTGGAAGAGCTATATCGTGTTGCACAAGTGGTACCATTGAGTTTAGCCACACATTGCTTGCAATTAGCTCTGCTGGCTGTGCATAGAAGAGACTGATTGGATACTGCTCCAAGTATCCACCTCAGCCCCCAACCCCCGAAAGGTACTGTATTTCTTCGATTCTAAGACGCACTTCCCCCCCCCCACCATATAAACATCTCTAAAAACGGGGTGCGTCTTAGAATCGCAGGTCATTTATTATTTCTTAGAATCAAAGCTTTTTTTCTGTTGGTGGTACTGAAATTAGTGTACAATCGATGGCGTCTTACAATCGAAGAAATACGGTAACAGCAAAGAGAAGAGTTCCTGCTCTTTCTAACTCAGAACCTATTTAGTGTGTAACATTTTTTTCAATGCAGGATGGATGGATGGATATATATATACCAGGGCAACTGCTGTTACCTTTTCTCATTCCACAGGTTGGAAGGGACTGTGGTTGGGAAAGTAGTTTGCTGTGTTGTTTATCCTGAATATTACAAATTAGGTTCTGTAACCGTGCTGTAAACCATACTGAACTTGTAATATTAAGAGATGTTAAACCCCTGTTGTTGGTTGGGGTTGGCTGAAGTGGAGAGATTCTTGAAACAATATTGCAGGTTGGGCTGAGAAAGTCATATACAACAGCCCTGCAGTATAGTTTATTGTTGTACCTCTATTACTTACAGTAGCCCTGCAATGCACTCCTCTGCTATATTTCAAGCTAGACATGAGACTACTTAAATTGTGCCCTCAAACTCCACTCTCCATTGCACTTGCAAAAGTTCAAAATAAATAAATAAATCAAGTAAATTTTGCACAAGAAATAAGACCCAGAGCACAGACTCCTGAACTTGATGCTAACTTTCAAGCTCCTCATCCACAGGATCAAGTAACGCCATACACACCAGGAATAGACTGCAACATTTTGTTGCAGCATCCCACTTGTTTTCATTCATTTGTGCATTTTATATTTGTAAAGAGAAATAAGAAGAAAATCAATCTCAGCCATTACTTCAACAAAAAAATCTTTGCAGACACTGGAAATTTACTCACCAACAACATCAAGGTGGTACGTGTGATTGATGGATCCATGTATATTTTCCACTATACAGGTATAGTTTCCTTTGTCCGATGGGACTACACTCTCCATTATAAGGCTCCAGTGCTGATTTCGTACCTGAAAGAATTTCAAAAGAAGTGTTTTGAACAGTTCACATCAACTTTCCTCTTCTGGACACAAAGAATATACATTGTAACTCTTGACATTTCCCCCCTCTAGCTTTGCTGCCAATGCATGAGAGATATACAAAGTACTCTGATACCCAGAAGTCCACATAATGGAGTACCTCATATTACTATATCAGCAAGACAGGTATGGCACTGTGGTGTGTTAATGCTAAATTTGTTTTGCAGTAAGAGAAACCCAAATAAATAAACCTGGTTATCTTATAGAATTTATTCTGAGGACAACATATTTGAATTCAAGTTCTGAAAGGAACATGTGAGTTGAGGAGAGTAGTAGGAGCAGGGTGACAAGGAATATGACTTATGATGAGAAATGGAGAGTGGTGCTGAGTGCAGAAGACATACTTCCAGGTGACTGGAAGCCTACCAATGGTTGCCAGTAGTTACTGAGCTTTCCAAAGACATGGCCACAATCTGCAAAGTCCTGCATAAAGATGGGATAGTTCATTCTCTTTAGTGCTGAGGAACATTCAGTGTTTGGATTCACACAGAGAGGGGTTTCCAGAATCAAAGAGAATGAGGCAGTCCCTTCTGAGGCATCTTAGCACTCTTTATATGGAGACAGGAGATTAAGGGAGAAATTATTTCATTACAACTATCCAATGCAGGGGGCTGCAGCACAGAGGAGATCCTCTCCTCCACCCTCCATCCACCCTTCTTTTTTGGCTAGACAGCCAGTTCAATGCAGGGGGCTTTGAAGTGGGAGGGGTGAAGCTGCATGATGCTTATGAAGCAGTCTAAACCAGTTTCCACGATCTCCTCTCTTCCCCAGGACCTCCCCCTTTTTGCCCTCTCCGCACTCATTTTTCTGAGGACAGAGGTGGGTGCCATTTTTCATTCCACACTGACTGTGAGGAGAAGAGGGCAGGGAATGCAGTTCCTGGCTTCCAGCTTGGAGCAATGTCTATGAGCTTGGAGCCAGAAAAACAAAAAATCCTGTTCTTCCAGACGCTGTCTAGGGGACATAGGATTGCTTCCTTAATTGATGACAATAACATGTAAACATAACACCTGAAGACCACATTCATAAAACAAACAAACAAAAATGTAAAGTCTGAGTAGCTTTTTGATCATAGGTCTAGTCTTCACAAACAATAGAGATATGGGTAAAGCAGTTTCTGGACAATGGATTCACATGACTAGGTGTTCCTCCATACAAAACAAAGCAAAACAAAACCCTGCAGATAGGAAACTAGCATGTCTTGGGGAAAAGCTAAGATAGAATCCTTTTCTCCAATATTTAATTTTCTATGTTCAAGGTTTTGAAGTTTGTCTTAAGGGGAAGAGCTATAGCTCACTGGTAGAGCACATGCTTTCCATGCCCAAGGTTATCAGAAGAATACATTCTGCATGTGGGGCAAGGTGTAAAGAGAGTAGAATTCTGTGCTTCACAGTGGTGAAGAAACACTTTGTGGCCATTGTAACTACCAGCCAGAAGAATGAAATGTCTTATAGTTTATGCTGTTGTAAGTTGTATTTTTTACTCAGTGGGCTGGTTTGCATGACTACTACAGCCCATGGTTTCTGGGTGGCTTGCTACCTATGGCAGCAAGCCACCATGCCCGGGTTCACACATCATGATAAGCAGCAGCAATTGCCCACCAAAGCTTGAACATTCACATGCTGTAACCCACTATGGCTTATTTAGGCCATAATGGGTGTTGCCAAATGTGCAAACTGGGTCCATTTTGACAATACTGGGCTATATAGAACCATGGCCTGTCTCAGTTTAAGGCAGCTTCGTGCAATCCTGTGTCTTTGAAGCACTCAGCCGTGTTAGTTCCAACCTGCCACTGGATGTGATGTGGCCTAGAAACAGGTATTCCTCCTCATCTGCTGTTTGTGAGAAACCATGGTTCTCTTTCAAGTTTACTATGGCTGTAGTACACAGGCCAGGATTCAAAGGACGACACACAGGAGGGAATCATGCACAGAACTGGACCTTTGTTTTCTGTTTCCAAAGAGACATCCCAGCTTTGTACTCAATTTTCTCATGGTATTCACATGTAATGCACATTTGTGTCCTTATTTGGATCCTGCCATAGTTGTTATTGTTAACATACAATCCCTTAATTTCCTAATCATTTTCTTAGGCAGGAAGGCACTTGTGCTGCCGGAACTGGGCTCCAAATGCTATTTGTGCAGGCTTTGAACTTTAAGGTACATGAAAGGATATTTTTACCTCCTAGTTTTCATCTTTTGCTTTTTCACATTTATGAGCATAATAATGACCTCTAGGTCAGGCAATTGATACAAGATAATCATTAGTTCTACAGTGAAACTTTGGGTTTGCTTTGTACATTCAGCTAATTATTAGGCGCCAGGAAACAGTCAGTGTGGAATCAAGGGTTTGATCTTAACAAACGCTGCTCTAGCCAACTCACTTTTTTTCCCCCACTGTGGCTCAGGCAGGGCAAGGGCATGGCGGCCAAAGGATATGAAGTGCAGTCAGGTCAGAGCGGTGTAGACAAAAGGCTGATTGGGTTGAAAGGTGTGTTCTAAAATGTATACATTCAGTACATACACGTGAAATTTACACCAAATCACTTCTCACATGCTATACAGACATCTGTCAGGTAAACTGTGAGCTGTGAATGTGGACAGAGTGAATGCATGGAGTGTTTAGCATAGGCTGAAGCAGTTGCTTGATTAATTTGGCACCCAACACAGGCTCCTTTTATTGTGCAACCACTCAACTCGCTTTCAGGCTCTCTGGGCAGTGCAAGAAATTACAGATTGAGTTGAATGTTGGGCACATTCGGACAGAATCGTGACTCCTTCCATGCATGCTGCACACAACAAAGATTGTTTGAACCAGAATTCATAACACATTGGTTTGATCATGGAAATTAGCTAATGGAAACATGGTTTTTTATCAAAGCCATTGAAGGCTAAATTTGCTCAAAAGCTGCACATTGTTTTAATTGTTTTATTGCTTTTAAATTTTCAACTGGTTTCAGCTTGCTAATAGCTTAATATGCTTCTTATCTGTGTACATTATTTATTGTTTTATACTATTCAAATTTATTTGATCTGTACGCCATCCTGAGATCCCAATGATACAGAGGGGGAAACAAATATTTAATTAATAAATAAATAATGGAGAAAATTAATTCAGCTCTATATCTGCAGGGATCATGACTGGCTCCTTTACATGATCTGTAAGCAGAACATGGTGCAACACCCTCTCACCCATGTTCCCCAGCAGCTGTTGCACTCCAGCTTACTAACACGGATACTGGAGGTAGCTTGTAGTTTGAATATGTGTTGCTCTATAGAGATTAATACAATGTCCTACATCTTTATCAGAGATATATTCCTACTTCTGTTGATTTCTTCCACAGCTATAGTGTTTTCATTGGGTGCATATATAGGGGAAGGGTGTATATGTAGACATGTGTACACATGCATGTGTACACATACACACACACAATGCAATATCAGTTTCACAGACCTAAGAGCTTTCACAATAACTGCTATTCAAGACTGTTTAAATGATATTGTTCAGTAACCAACACTAACAATTATATTGATTTATTTAGCACTTCTACATCACTTTCAATGTCCAATGTACTTTAAAAGGCTTTATCTCACATGACCTTACAATTACTCTGATGTAAGCCCCTTATTATTTAGTTCCTCATACTGATAAGCAACTAAAGCTGAGGTTTCTTTCACATGTCAGAAAATTGGCAAAGACAAAGATTATCACGTAACGTGTGGGATGATCCATGCATCTCTCATAGGATGACAGTATAATATTCCCCTTCACAACTAAAGTGCAAAATGTCTGGTTTGAAATGTAATCCTATCCATGTTTACTCACAAGTAAGTCCCACTGAGTCCCACAGAACTGAGCATAGAATTGCAGTCTTACATGTACTTCCGCTTTTTGCTAGTTCCTGAACAGGTGAAAGGGTCCCAAGAGACACTGAGCAAGTACAAACGATCATATCTTGGCTGAAATAGCCAAGATACGAATGAGCCTTTGGCCATACATTCACTCCTTCACTCCTCCCTTTGCACAAGCTAGTGAACAAAGCAAGAAGTCTTCCATTAACTATTCCCTGTTTCATCTGGATATGAAGTCATGTTTAGGTCCTCTTCCTTGTTTATTTATGACAAAAGAAAAGTACCTTCATACATTCCATTTTTGTAAGATAGATAGATATACGCGCACGCGCACACACACACACACACACACACAGAGTTAGCCAAAATAAACCTGGCCTCTGTACCCTATCTAGGCTGACAATAAGAAAAGCAGACTGCTGTCTGAGAAAGTAGCCATTCAGATGACTAATTTGGGAAGAAAACATGATCAGTTACATGGACATGTGGCTGTTGCCAGGTTGAGTGGGGAAAATCCCTGCTACAGGGATTTTCATCTAATATTCTAAGTGAGATTGATATTGTATCTATATTTTAGCCCACAACTTAAGCCCATTTACGTCATACTGAATAATCACTTGAGTTGCACAAAGTGTTTATGACACCATGTCAAGAAATTACATTTATAACTGCTCATGTTATTCATCTTGTTGACAAGGCAAAAACCTAACAAGATCTATCTTTTTCTTCACTGACAAAGAATGTTAGCTGCCGGGAGATCACTGAATCAAGATGTTAACCAGCTAATCAATCCTGAAATCTAGCAACCACATCAGTTCACCCAGGCTGTGCAGATTGTCACTCAGTGCTGAAAGCATGCAATCATTTTTTCTTTTCTTTTTAAAGACTCTTTTTGTCTATATTAAGCTAAGTTCTGAGAAGTACAATTTCGTAAGTGCTCTGCATTACTCAAGGGAACGTTTAACAGAATCCGAATGGCACGTCACACACATGCAAAATATGCGCATCGCCAGTTGAGTCCGGTAGATGCTTTCTAGAGGAAGCTGTTTATCCCAAAGAGGGGAAAATACCCTCAGCCAAATCACTCTATACTGGTTGTTCTTTTCTCAAATCTGGAGTATAATCATTCACACTGAGGCATAGCAGCCTCAGCTCAGTGTAATCCTGTCTTCTTCCACCAAGCTGCTTCCATACTTGGCCACTGTTGTTCTACACCACTCTTCAAAACCCATGGGGGAGATTTGGGCCATTTCTACACTAGAGGGAGGGAGGGGGGCGATCCCGGACTTACCTCTTTCCGGGATCATCCCCCATGCCCAAATGGCCAGTGCAGCATCTGGGATGGGAGGAGGGATGTCGCGCAAGTGGAGGAGGCCTTTTTTAAAAAAGTGACAGGAGCTGGAGCGCACTCATGCTCCAGCAAAAGGTAAGTGGGTAAAAAAAAGAAAAAAGGCCTGACCCCTCTCCCACCACCACCCCCGATTCCTCCCGACCTGGCTCCTTCCCTCTTCTGCTCCCCGCTACTCATGGGGAGGAGAGAAGAAGCCGGGACGGGCAGCCACACCTCCCACAGTCTCGGGACGATCCCAAGACTGCAGGAAGAATCAGATTTTCCCAGGGATAAGTTATCCCTGGGAAAACCCGCACTCGTCCCCCCCTCCCCTGGGAGTCCCTTGGAGGCACAGGGACTCGGCCGTGACCAGCCCACATTTTCAGGCTGGTGTAGAAAAGGCCTTGGCCTTCAATGTTTTAGAATGAGGTGGGAAATGGCCTTGGCCAAGAATGAATGGCACTCCTAATTCAACACTGATGACTGAAAGTCATCCACAGTGTCTGAGGGCAGCAGGCTAGCTTAGGGGCACAGGACAGGCTGTATCGTGCACACACAGCTAAACCCTCCACCACCTGGTTGCTGCTCCTTGATCTGCTACCTGTGGTGGCCCCTTCACTGTGACTAATGATAACAGTTCCCCTGCCCCAACTCTCTGTACTTTGCATTATTCCCAAACACCTCATTTCAGTGCTTCATTCATAGACTCTATCACCCATGTTCTATCTCCACTGTGGTTTTGTAACATCCAGATATATACTTATCATATTCTGGCAAAGCTACATTCTGTCACAAGACACTTTACCCCATGTACATGCTGCCACTGTTGGCTAAACACAGCCAAAGAAGATGGAAGTAATATCGTTAGTACTAACTACACTCAGTTGTACTATGAAAAATTACGAACAAAAAGGAAGGCCTTTGAAGTATCCCATCCTCAACAATCCAGTTGCTGGCTTTATGGGGTCTTGTTTTAGGCTCACGCATCCTGCCTTAGCCAAACAAGGCTAACAGAATTTAAGAGGAGTTCATATCAAACAAGTACAAATATGACTGCTAAAGCTACTTCAGCAGAGGCCATTAGTTCTGCTTGGGTGTCCATTTGCTGGGATATAGTAAAAAAAATAACCCTAGAAAGCTGTGCATCAGAGCAAAATGAAGTACCAGAAAAGAGCAGCTTTGTGGATCCAAAACAATGTAAAGCGTATCTTACATTTTAGGCTGGATGAGGTACCTGAATGGACTGGACAAAGCCATGCTCAGTGACAGCACAATTAACCTATTTACAAAACTAACTTCCATATTGTTCTGTAGGGTGACATTTGCTTTATGCCTGCTAGACAGGGATAACAGACAAATGTAGCTTTAAAGCAGTGTGCGGTGGGGGAAATACCGACTCCTTACAACAGGTTTTGACAAGTTCTGAACACATTCATCTCAGGGCTAGGAATGACTATATGCTGAGCAAGATCATTTTACAGAAACTAGAAATACAGCTAATAGAACTTGTAGATAATATTTACACTGACAAATGTTATGACAAATTCCACGTTTGCAACAGATTCTCTGTAATGGAAGATTTTTATAGTAATCCAAGACTTTGGACATAAATGGATTTTGCTGAACATATTTGGTTCAACTCTAATTAAAGAGTTTAATTTGCATTTAGTTTAACTTTTCTGCTCTATTATTTAAACACAATGTATTTTTAAATGATTACATAAAGAGTGGAACAATGCAAACTAAGATCCAATGAGTGGAGTCCAATACCTACCATAAAAATGTCTGGAACATTTCTAAATATTCACTGTGCATCAGAGATCAAAATCCTAATTCTGCATGCAAAGGCTTAGATTTTGAATTCAACACCCTAATAATTACACTAATAATCTTTAGGGGAACAAATTCAAAATCTAAGTATTCATATGCTGGTTCGAGGTCTTGCCTGCCCAGACATCAGATGTGCAGCTGAAGAAACAGGGGCCTTACACCTTTTAAAATGCATGTGATGTACTTCCTTGTGCATTCACAAAGCACATAGGCTGGATGTAAACATAATGACTTTGGTCAGGTCTATGAGCGAGTGACAATGTACAAACCCAATAATAATCCATGGATTAAAACCAGGGTGGATTTGATTTAAATCAAATTTGATTTAAATCACTACTCAGAAAGACTCGATTTAATCATGTGACTTCCCCCCCCCCCCACAATGTGCACTCTTCCCCACTATATTTTACACAACTCAGAGTTACCAAAGACTCATTCTTGCTGGTATAATCTTAATATTTATAACCATTTGAAGGTTTCATTTCTGGAATAGCAACTTTTCCAGTTAGTTTTACAGTTATATATAAAAAAATACTGATTTGGTTATACTATTAGAAACACATCATAGATACATTATGAAATTATTGCGAGGTGAACTATCTCCAGTTTAATAGGTTAATCATTCATATTTGGACAACTTTTCTGCTGTACTTTATTGGAAGGAGAAAAATAATCTTACAGAAACCTCTGTAAGAGCATGACATTGTGAATGGATTAATGGAATTCATTTACCAAAATATTTAAACAGCCTCATGCTACATAATTAAAAACTAATCCTTATTTCATGATGAATAACCTTTGGACTATATTGTATCTTAAACAGAAAACTATCTTTAGATACATTTTTCCTCCAAAAGCATTTTATTAAAAAAAATATCCAATTTAAATTTTAAAAATCTGATTTTTTTTATTTATTTATTTAAAAAATCATTGAATTTTATCCACCATGATTAAAACTCTAGGTTGTTTCTTCCTCAACAGCCCAGAGTTCCAGGTTTGCATGCCATGCTGAACAACCCGGGAACTGGATGCAAAGTGGAAGTGGCAAGCAGGCAGGAGACAGCAGGCTTGCTCACGCCACATGGCTCCAGTTGTCATTACATGCAAAATCTGTCATTATTTCCTAGCCCCTTAATCATGGTCAAAAGACTAAGTGCTTTGTTACATCTTCACCAGGGTTAATGCTAGTTTGATTATCTTTAACTAGGCTTTGTAAATCACCTTCAATATCTATTTTCAAACTGACTTAAAGTGAACCACCATGGTTAACTTTTACATCCATATAAATATAATGCTATATAGTGCTGGAAAGAGAAGGGAGATGAAGTATTCAATCCCCATTTCTTGACCATGGTTAAGATCAACATTGAATCATACAGGATTGTCATTAAGGGCTGATGGCGTAGTATAGACGCACACTAAAGCAAAGATTCAGCAACATCTAATGTGCATCTTTATGACTAGCTCTCTGCATTTTAAGAACATGAGAAGACCCATGTTGGATCAGACCAAAGACCTATCTAGTCTTGCATTCTGTTTCCACAATGGCAAACCAGATGTCTTTGGGAGCAGCACCCTCCTGCTCATGTTCTCCAGCAACTGCTGTATATAGGCATACTGCCTCTGGTACTGGAGTTGGCCTACAGCCATCAATGAACTTGTTGGCCATAGGCTATCTCAAGCTAAATTTGTCCAGTCTCCTTTTAAAGCCATCTATGTTGGCAATCACCACTATACCTCTAGCTAGCAAATTCCTTAATTTAAATATGTGCTGTGTACTGAATCTAGTATTTTGTGAACACAGGGAAAGAAGTGATTTATCTAAGTTTGAGATAGGCAAAGCCTCTCAGAATAAGCTTCTTCATGTACAAAAGTTGTCAGGACAACAGGCTGTCACAGGCAAGCAAGCACCTCCCCTTGTCTTGCTGATCCAACATGTGAAAAGGTTTTCTAAATAGTGATCAGTTGCTCCGATGGAGTGCCTAACATCAATCACATCTGTCTTCAGTTGACCTGTGCTGAGATCCTCATCTGAACAGCATATAGAAACAACAGTGGGAGCCATTGGGGGATCTCAACAAAGGGGTGGTATCCAGAAAGTACACTGCACATTCTTTTCCAGTGTGGTACTGAAGGCTCAAAGTCCCCTTAATCGGGGTGGAATCCACATGATTTTTCCTACTGTCCATAGTAGGAAGAGGGTCACTAATGTTCTCTAAGTGACAGGAGAATAGTCACTGTATTAAAGGGAACCATTAAGATAGGCCCATCCACACTCCACAGAGAGATGATCTACAGGGAAATACAAAATGCTGCTAAATACACATTTTATGCATGTGCACTTAGACCTAATCCCACTAAGTTACAAGCTAAGAGTGTTAACTTCACAACATGCAGCTGAGCCCAATAGTTTTCTTTACTTTAGTGTAACTGTGAGTTGTCCCAATTCAAAGTGGACCAGCGCACACTGGAAGGAATGATTAAAACTTCCTGCCACACATTTGTACACACACACACACACACACCTGTTCCCCACCCCACCCCACCCACCCCGGAAGGTTAAAATGGAGTCAATGGAGGCTGTATTCTTTTTTTAACCCCCTGCAGGGGAGGGGATAATTCAGAGGGAGGGATGGTTGAGGGGAGGTTTAATCCTTCTCTTTTGGTTCACACTGGTCCTGATCCAAATTGAGGCCACTCACAGTTACACTAGACTAAAGGAAACTATCAGGCTCAGCTACACACTACGTAGTCAGCATAATGTGTTACCAAAGAGTGCACCCCCACTGAACCCATTGAGACTTGCTGTAGAGGTGGCACATATAGGACGGTGCTGTTAATTGCATATTTTTCATAAATGCTTAACCAAGCTCTGCATGTATCACTTTTCCCCATAAACCATAACTGAGCGCTGTCTCAGAAATGAACATGGAAGATTATCAGAAACTGAAATCATGCATCAAACAGCGGGAAAAGGAACGAAGTACAGTTCTTTACATTCTGACTGACTACAGGTATTCATTTCCACAAAACAAGATGCATGTGTACGTGGCTCCTTTAGGTTTACATTTACAGATTGAAAACTATCATATATTTACACAAGCTAAACTTCAGTGTGTAAAAAGGGTTGTGGTAACGTAGCTTATCAAAACACAGCTGTGGAAACAAACACCCCTTTTAATACTTATAACAATAAAAGCTGATAGGACTCGATTTACTTTCTGGGAGGTGAGAAAGCAAAGAATCTTGTTCGCTCTTAGTGGCATACATTATCTTGCTAAGGTCCACACTGGGGGGCAAAAAATGACAGAAATTCTTCAAAAGACCCACAGCCATGTGTGCAAGGAGGGGGGTGGGTGGGCAGAACCACACACAAGTCAACTTGGAAAAGAAAGAAAGCAACAGCTCTTTGAAATATGACCTCTCCACATATCTTGGAAAACCTAAGAGTTTCCAAATGTTTAAAAAACAAACAGAGTCACTCAATAGAGAAGAATCAACTTCTGGGTTATATGTTCCTATAGCACAGGTATCATTTGCATTCTACATCCAACATAAAAGCTGAAATGGTGCACTGACAAACCAAAAGGACAAACGGCTAAAGACACAACTGCCATTTTTAAAGAACATCATTCTTTCCCTTCAAGAGGGAATGCGACGGATAAGATAAGGAATTTTAGATTTCCCATCTTCTAGTTCACTAGCTAAGTCAGAGGCTAATCTCAAAAAAAGTGGTGGGGAGGCAGTGGGGAGAAGTGAAAAAGCCAGTGTACAAGAGTAGTCCACTGTAACTCTAGATGTCTTGTATCTTTTAGTGGGCATCTGGATTATGGCTGTGTCTGTTAGAAATATTATACCTATAAAATCAGAGCAGTTCCCTATCATGTGATTTACAAAACCCACCCGCTTGGCATGTTTTTGCTGAATATGGCTCAACACATGATATTTTTATGCCTTCATGCCTATCCATGTAGAGATTTAGCGCAAGGATGCTAAAATACTGATCAGCCAATACAAAGGGGGGGGAGTTTCCCCTGACTTAGGAATTCTACTAAAGCAAAAGCATGACTTCACAGGGCTTCTCCAAACTGATTAGGGCCATAGCTAGATGGGATGATATCCTAGGGATCATCCTGGAATTATCCCTGTGCACCCACATGATGCACAGGGGATCCCGGAAGGAGGATGAGCCCTCCCTTTCTCCGGGATATCACCCTACCCTTTAGGTGCATCTTTTCTGCAGTTCCGGGACAATCTCAAGACTGCTGAAAGTGTGGCCCACTCTCACGGTTTGTCCCAGCTCCTCATGGTTACTCATGAGGAGCCGGGAACCGCACATGGGACGTAGAGCTCCTCGGGAGCTCTGCACCCATCGGGGGTGCGGTGGGGGGAGTGAGGAAATTATTTTTAAAAAAAAAACACTTACCTTTCAGTGCACGAATGCTTATGCACTCCCTGTTGTTGTTGTTTTAAAAAAACAAAATGGCGGGCGTGATGTCCTGTTCCTCCGAGGCCACTGCGTGCCACATGTAGACAGAGGTGGAGATCTCACGATAAAAATATTGTGAGATCCTCACCCCTCCATCGCGCTAGACCCGTAGGTTTAGCTGAGGCCTAGGTTTGATCAATAGAGCCCCATTATTGCCCATTATAAATATTTTTCTGTCAGCTATTTTTATTCTGCTCTAACAATCTATATAGAAAAAAACAGTTCCCATTTAAGAAAGAGGAATGGTTATCAATCTGATATAAAGTACATGAATACCAACAAACCCAGAGGTTATGTGCAACCTACTTATGTCCACAGTAAAGAAGGCAAACGCCGTGTTAGGCATTATAAGTAAAGGCATTGAGAATAAAATGGCCAGTATCATACTGCCGTTATACAAATCTATGGTGCGACAACACTTAGAATACTGTGTACAGTTCTTGTCACCACACCTAAAAAATATATTGTAGAGCTGGAAAAAGGGCAGAAAAGGGCAACTAAAATGATTAAGGGGCTGGATCATCTCCCCTATGATGGAAGGTTACATCAACTGGGATTGTTTAGCTTGGAAAAAAGGAGGCTGAGGGGAGACATTATAGAGGTGCACAAAATTATGCTTGGTATAGAGAATATGGATAGGGAGACATTTTTCTCCCTCTCCCAAAATACTAGAATCCAGGGTTATCCCATGAAGCTGACTGGTGGGAGATTCAGGGCAAATAAAAGGAAGTACTTCTTCACACAGCGCATAGTTAAATTATGGAACTCACTACCACAAGATGGCCACCAATTTGGATGGCTTTAAAAGGGGGTTGGATAAATTCCTGGAGGAGAAGGCTATCAAGGGCTAATAGCCCTGATGGTTGTGTCTATCTCCAGTATTGGAGGCAGTAAGCCTGTGTGTACCAGTTGCTGGGGAAGATAGGTGGGAGGTTACACCATGTCCTGCTTTGTTGGTCCCTGGCCGATGACTGGTTGGCCACTGTGTGAACAGAGTTCTGGACTAGATGGACCCTTGGTATGATCCAGCATGGCACTTCTTCTGTTCTTACTAGTGGCAGAAGATGAAAACTCATTCAAATTGAATGCACAGTTTGGGGTCTCCATTACCGTTCAAAGAATTTTCTCTCCCTCAAAAGCTCAGGCACATGTGTAATTAGTACTAGAGAGAGAGATGTCTCAGTAAATCAATGACTATATATACACATATGTAAGGACTATGATACAGTATGTAGAACTTGGGGGGGGGGGAGTTTCTTTTCCCCAGAACTGTATGAATGGCAGGGGTCAGAGGCTTCAAATGCCATTTTTTGCTGCACCTAATAGAAATTTCTAGACCAGAGGTATTGAAACTCTTTCAGGCCTGAAGCTCTGCACCCCTTCTCTAGACTGTACCCATAGCATTGGTACACACACAATCAAAAGGGTCATTTCCCAAACTTTTTCTTCTTTGTACATACACACACTCACACCTGCATCTGTTTCTCATTTGTTGCAGACCATTCTTCTTGCCTCTCTGGGGTGTGCTTTTGTTAAGAGGCTATCACATTTTCTCAACACACATTTTGTTGCTGTAATATGTGATCCTTACTGCATGTATCTCATCCAGTTCCACTGAGACTGCAGTGTGGAATGTTATTATGTGTTATTATTAATAACTACTGGTTATTATGTGTGAGTTGCAGCTAATTTTGTAGTGGCTCAACTCTCTCTTTCTCCCATGCCCTTGAATGCTGTGATCTATTTTGACTCAATGTTTTTATTCTCATCATTTCTGAAGCTGTGTTCTAGAGATAAAATGGAGAAATTCCCAGGGCAAAGTCTGGAGCAACCACTTTTCTATTTCACTTTGACAGAAAGTCCAGCTAAGGACTTTCTCCCAAAGCGTTGCCTTCAGACTTTAGCGAGACTTCCTGCCACGGTGAAACTGGCAAAGTCTGAAGAAGCCCCTTGTCGGTTTCACACCTGCAGCCAATCCAGTTAAAGACTCAAGTCTGGAAAGGTTTTTTTTATTATTATTATTTTAGCTCTTTAGTGGGTGTTTGTGCCGCACCACTACAAGTGTGCTTTTCTGACAGCATTTTTAAGGTGCCAAACTTCAGTAATTTTACGCCTTCCTTCACACCTGCAGTGTACTAACTTGAGGGTTTTTCTCATTTTCCTTTGGTTCCCCTATTTAGTTCCTCCAGCTCTACAGCACTATAACGCAAAACCATACAACTCTATTTTCAAATGGAGTCCCTAAACAACTACAGACTCTGCCCATCATGGGGCAGCAAGCAGTGCTCAGAGCCCCTGTTGCATGTGCCTCTATGAAAAGAGTTAAGGTTAGTGGTTATATGAGACAAAGTTTTTTCTGTAGTAGCATCTCAACTTTGGAACTTCCTCCCAAGGAAGTCAGGCGGACTCTATCCCTTTTAAACTTCGGAAAAGCAGTAAAAACTGAATGTATTGTTTCACCAGGCTTTTGGCTTTTAAAATTGTGTCTGGTCTGTTTTGAAAAGAATGTTCTGTTTTGCTGGTTGGTTGGTTTGCTTTTATGTCATCGTGATTTTATTGTTTTTTATTGCACATTGCTTTTGGGCACTGATGGGAAGAAAAGCGACACATAAATATCTCTTCCTCCATTTCTATGCTTTGCTCCTTATGGCATGTACATGGAATATGATGCTACATTTGAACTTACCAATCTACTGCATGGTGGAAAAGCCCAAGATACAAGTAAGGTACAACTACTTCCCCAGATCAGAAATACAAAACAGTAGGAGTGATTTTCTTTTATTGGTCCAATTTCTTTTGATACAGAAGTACCAAAACTCTGCTCAGAGAGGGTGGGAAGTAGCTAATTTTCAGCTATCCTGAAAGCAGAGATGTTTACACGTGCAGTTTTCACTTAGGAAAAACACAAGGCCACTGGTATAATTTGTCCCTGCTGCTTTGCAATTATCTATTAGCCCCTTTCAGACTTTTGGACAATTCAATGCATTCAATGAACATACAAAGAGTATGTGGAAGGATTGCAGTGGCGCATGCACTTTCACCCTCTGCCGTGTGTATACATGCATAGGCGCATTGCAGATGTGCAGCAGAACAGAGAGCCTGCTGCCACCTACTAGTGCACGTTCAGAAGGACTACTAACTGACAGCAATGTTACAAACTGACGGAAAAGCTCTTTTGGAAGACAGTAGACTTGCTAGTAAAGTCTTAAATCTGGCACTGGGATTTTTCCCCCTTTTTAATACAGAAGGAGCATCTGGTTTCTGCTGTCCAAACGGTCTTTTTAAATCCCTTCCATTTCAGAAGTGATTTCCTATGTGGCACGTGGGGGACAGAGTAGGATGGGCTACTCTGCGTATCCCAAGTCTAAACACAGTTTGGCTGCGCAGAACTAATTCTCTAGTTCTGTGGATCCCCAGCCTTTATATTGAAAGTGTAGATACTCTACAGTAAATCTCATGTGCTCATAGGAAGCTGTGGGTGATGGGGAAAGAATAAGCTGGAATGAACACTGATCACGATATAGCTGAAAAACTGTTAGCTTTTCATTGTGAATGATAAAGAATTTTGTAAGAGTTCCAGTGCCTAATCCAAAGATTATGATCAATTAACAAACATCATCTTACATTTTATATTTTTATGCAGTGCAATCTTATACATGTCTACTCAGAGGTAAGCCCGACTGAGTTCAAAAGGACTTACTTCCAGGAAAGTATGTACAGAATTGTGAGCTTAAAGTTTTAGTCAGACACGCGTTCAGCTGTGTTCCCTAAAAGGTAGGACACTCATTACAAGAAAACACAGTTTCTCTTATGTTCCAAAACAAGACTGACCTTAATTAGCTCTATTTTACACTACCATCCTAAAGACAAGTGTGTACCATTGAATGGCAGCCAAGTCATTTATACTTTTTGGTATTAAGAAAGTCAGGAGATGTTGCCAGGTGCACCCTCATATTTTATGAGGTAAGCAAATGTAATAAGAAATGTCTACTTCATTAATTAATGTTCACCTGGAACATGCACATGCCTTTTTCTCTGAAAAAAACTGGCACTTTCTACAGAAAATCTGGTTAGAAAGGAAGAAATAAAAGATGTAAAACCCTTCTTCTTTAACACTTGCAGCATACATATTTTTGAGAGTTTATTCACACACTGTGGTATGGCCTCAAACATATCCCAGTAAGAAAACCACGGAGGGCAGCAAACAGCTGAAACAAATTGGCCGTTGTAGGTTTACAAACTGAAGTTGGCTATTTCTACACTTGAACAAATAGATGAATTCATATTTGCAGAATTCATATAATGAGAAACAACTTAACTGAAGGTTTTAGGAAGTCATTACAGGGGTATTAGTGTTACAGCCCTCACAAACCATCATTGAGGGCAGCTGGCTTCCCTAGGGATCAGTCTAGTTGCTATGGCTAAATCCTGGTCTGTGCTGTTATAATCTGGACTCAACATACACCTAGCTACTTCTGATTAGCCCAGGATGATCTTGTTGGTCTAGTTTAGTTTCAAGACCAGGTTCTGCTCCTTTGTACAAATTACACCCACACTTGTTAGAGCCTGAGATCCATGACTGATTTTGAACCTATTCTTCCAGATCCATTGCCCTGCTTTGGTGGGATGGAATTTCTATGTGTGTTATCACAATTACTCCCCTTGCACATGAGATGAAGGGTAACACAAGTATGAGAAAATACACTGTAAACCTGGTGCCTGTACATCTCTTTAGAAAGATAACTGAGTCTTCCTCTCAATACGTCCTTTCTGTACAGAACTGTAGCATGGAAGGTCTTTATGGGATTACGTCTGCAGTACATTTAGGCAGGAACAGCTCCGTTCAGTCACTTAATAAGCATGAAAGAAATGGTGACCCATCAAACACAAAAGCAAAAAGCTAGAGGGAAAGAGTGGTGAGCATAGTCTGAGATGTAGGCAGAAGAAACAGAGAAATAAATCCGTAAGGGCAACTGGGCATATTGGAGGAACAAAGCAGGAAAGTGATGAAGCCAGACTGCATATTAAAAGAAAGCATAGAATCAATGATGGAGGGCAACTGGAAGGTTTAGTAATATGTACAAGTCAGGCTCAGAGCAGAAAGCTAATACATACATTGTGGGAAGCAGAGGAAAAGCTGTAATTAGATGACAATTAGAGGAAAAGCTTAGAAAGATATAAATATTTACTTGTTTAAATGAATTCAAATGGTCAGGATTTAGACTCATCTGTAAGCAGGTCAGGTCCATATAAAAGGGGTATATTAGATAGGGGTGCATACCACTAATTGGGTGGGTTCACATGATTGGGGAAGGAAAATGAGTAATGTTGATTATCTTCTTGCCCCATGAGTGCCTGTCACGAGCTGCCTAATTTCCATAATTACCCTCTCTGGGCAGGGTTGTCCTGACGTCCAAACCTGGTGAGGGTGGGTAGCAGGGCTGGTTTACAAACAAGCCACCCACCCTCACTAGGTTCTAATGTCAAACAATCTTTGCCCAGCAGGAGTAACTATGGAAATTAGGGGGCACACAACTGGCACACTCGGGGTAGGAAAATAAGCCATGGTGGCTTATTTTTCCTCCTTGATTGTGCAAACCCTGGCACTGTCCATTTTGTGTAAAAGGTGCCTATTTGTGTTCTGCTTCCATTCCGTCCCATCATGCACACTGCTCTGCATGTAGGAGTTTCTTTCTATTTTCTGTTGGTAACCCTGCTACAAGGACAGAGCTATGCTTGTTGGACTGCTCCGTGTGCAGAAAGGCCCAACTAGATAAGGCCCAAAGTCTGCATGTACATTTCTTCAGTGCCTATTCCTTTCCTGTAGGGAAGGATTTTGTCTATGTGTGTGTGTTTGGAAAGGGTTTTTGAGGGACAAGTTTGGTTGCTGTTTTTCTTTATGCAGAGTACATCCATGCTTTAGCTTAAGAAAAGCAAAATGACCAAATCCTGGGAGGCAGGGTTATCCCTGACCCCAGTAGGTTCCTAAAGGTTTAATATTACCTCTATCTCAGCATTTCAACTAATCAGTCAAGATGCCGTTTCTAAACTCCCAGATTAAACAGAAACCACAAATCTGATGCTACTTGAAATTCAAGCAAACCATTTTAAGTAATTACAATTACTTTCCCTCAAATTTTGCTTCCCGCATCTATTTCACAGACCATAAAATCCATTAAAATAGTCTTCGTGTGCTCTTTTATTAAGTGTGCTGCAATCATGAAGCCATAAGGTTTAGCTTTGCTTTGTTCTACTATACCTCTGCAAGTTGGAATATTCCTGGCTGTCATTGTTCGAAACCACAAACTGTTAAGAAAACAGCTATGAAAAATCTTAGTGAAAAGTTGTATTTGTTTCCTTGTTGTTCTACTAATCCCGTAAACTCAGCAAGACAACTGTTCGCGGAGCCTGACCTTTTAATAAACAGACCTTGCAAAATCAGTAAACAGAAAACAAGCAAAAGTTTTTTTAAAAAAAAAGCTCCAAAGAAGGTGAAGAAAAACACTATCTTTTTTTCGTTTACTGGATGTGCTTTAACCACTTGCTTGAAACTCCGGTGAAGGTAACTATATTTAGAGAGTCAGGATTATCCAGCAGAAAGAGGCACCTGGGCAATGGGAGCTTCATTATAGACACAGTGGACAGGAAGCTTCTTTATGCTGAGTCAGACCATTGGTCCATAGAGCTCAGTATTGTCTACGGTTACTGGCAATGGCACTCTAGGGTTTCAGGCAGGGGTCTTCCCCTGCTCTAACTGGAGATACCACCAATCAACCAAATCAGGGGCCTTTGGCATGCCAAGTTTGCACATGACCATGCAGCTACAATCCTTCCATCAATGGTAGCTGTGGATGTGTTTTTCCACAGCTATCAAGGTTAGCTGTGGAAAAACAGGGGCACCCTGACCTAAAAAGGATGGAAAAGATAAAAGTTTTTATCAGCTTACATGATATAGAATCCTGGGTTTCCCATCAAATAGCAACATCGTATGATACTTCTACAACTTGCTTTATTACAAGGATGATGCGATCACAAGAAGAAGTCTGCTTCTATAAAAAGCTATCTAATATATATATATATATATATATATATATATATATATATATGGGGCAGGCACACACACACATACACACACACACACCAGCAACCCCATCTGGCATCAGCTAAATTACAATATTAAGAATAAGCCTCTTACCTTGTATCCACCAATGCGATGCTCTTGCTTAAATTCTTTCCCATTTTTTAACCACCTCATGGTTGGTAGGGGGTTTCCTGTAGCTGGGCAACGGAACTTTACAGTGTTAGCTGCTGGGACTGCATGTAACCGCTTCTCCATTTTTTCAGTTTGTGTCCATTTTGGTCCTTCTGTTTACAAAAAGGAACACAAGAGGGGACAGAAAAATCTGTAAAACTGCAATGAACTCAGATTCGAATCCCTTGTTATTTGCATGGATTTTCAACGAGACACAACATACTTTACAAGGGGGTGTTGATGTTCTACACTGCTGATTTATGTTGCCTTTGGCAAAGCACACAAGACACTCGAATACCTTAGAAATTTCAGTGTGTACCTGGAGACAAAAATCTGGTCTGCTTTAGCTGGAATGATTACTTACTAGTCATGGCTTAAGGTAATTCAGGAAAAGTTGATTCAAGAAAGAAACTGGGTTGTGTGTTTGTTTGTTTTCTCAAACTATCATCTTGCCTTAACCTATGGGCTTAGGGTGAATAGCAATCACTTTAAAACACTGTAATTAAACTATATTAAAAACAACAACAGCTTCAAAGCTGCCTGTGTATAGGCAGTGAGAATCAAACGTTTCATTTGAAATATTGCCCTCATTGTTCTTTGGTTTGGTTACCAAAAATAAAAACTGTCTTCTGAATAACTAACAAATGTGATTGCTTTTAGCACTTCTGCTATACAAGAAAGAGGAAGTAACCATCAGGGAATGGACTTTTTAGAGTGCCAAACCCAAAAGATGCCATGTCTCCCACAGTGCTGAAAAAAGCCATTCAAATTCTTTCAGACAAGGATCTGCAGATTTTCCAAACCTAACCCAACCCAACGTTTTAGTTGTGCACCAGAATTTTTGGGTTGAAGAGGAGCAAAGAAATATCTTCATAGTGCATAATAAAACTACTCAAATTTAATCCTAGAACAACTAGGTGGTCGTCCGAAGAAGCTATTCAGGGGCTATTCCAGTATAATGTTTCTTAAGCTCCCTCCCTCCCTGCCTCAAAGCCACCAACAGTGCAGTACGAAAAGTGACAGCTTCTTTCCAGAGGCCTTACGAGCCTACATGAAATGGATAAGATAGAGACTTAAGATAGAAACTTAAGAGGCAAGGAGGTGATCAATAAGGTGTATTAAGAACGGGGTAAGGAAAAGCAAGGTAGCAGTGAAGGAGCAAGTAAGATGGAGATTCTACAGCATGGAAATAAGGTACTTGGAGAACTGCCTGTCTCCACATGTGTTTGTCCAAATACTAAGATCTTCAACAGACACCCTTCTCAGGTGCCCCTGCCATCTGAATTTCAGTGGGTAGCTACCAAGGATAGGACCTTTTTGGTGGTGGTCCCCAGATTCCAGAATGGAGGCTCACCCACCACCTCCTTTGATGTCATTTGGCACCAGGTTAATTCCTTTCTATTTTTCCAGGCATTTAATTGCAAGATTTAATATCTGCTGATAGTTTTATGCTGCTTCGGTATGTTGCTTGTACATCTTAGTCATTTTTATTGTATTTTATTATTTTGTAAGCCACCCTGAGAACACCTCTGAAGGGAAGAAAGGAAGGAGCTGGTCCAGGAAAAGTTTTGCTTCCATTTAAATATAAGATTTTCCTCTAATATACTCCCAGGAATGGGCCAGGAGTAAATATCATTTATTCTCCCTGTCTGCACACAACAGATTTTAGAAATTCAGATAAATACTAGATGTATCCAAAGGTTATGTTTATACCCTTTAAAAGAGCCCTATTTGATCATATGGGCCATAACTTTGGTTAATATTCTATCCCTGCCTTGATCCACAAGTTCAGAGAAAGTTATACATGCATTCACAGTAAATACAGGAGGAAATGACAGTGGCCTGGTTCGCATGTAACGACCACCCATGGGACCACACAGAACGAATGAGTAGGCTGCCTCCCACCTGCTCACCATTTCCACTTTGTATTTGCTTTCATCAACAACCCAGGGACTCCCCATTCCTGGGTTGTTTGATGTGCAAATACAGAACTCTGAGTTGCTCAGGAACAAACAACCCAGGGTTTGAACACATGGTTTCTTGTTGGCCGTATCCCATATCTTTGTACTGGATGCTTAATCTCTGCACCAGGTGATCGATTTTGCCCCATGTTCACTGATGACAGTCCAGCCTAGGCACTATGTCACTGGGACAGGAAAGAGAACAGCTAACTAAGAACCTACAAAATGGATGCAGCTCTTCTCAGTGTCCCACTTACATGGCTGATGGTGCCAAGTGACTGGGCCTCTCAGCACCCATCAGGGATGTACCCTTTGACAATGATAACTTTACTGAATGTCAAGACATCATTGATGGAATGCAAAACAATACAATAGCTGAGATAAATGAGTATATCAAAATGGGAACCAACTGGGGGGAAAAGCAAGACTATTGCTAAAACAGTGAAACCAAAATTGAAAGCCAGAGTCATTTTGTCTCCGTCATAATTACTATTAGTTGGCTATGTACAGATTTTCAATATCTATCCAAGACTTCATCTACTATAGCAATCTCAGCCCTTTCCTGGAAATAATGGAAATTTGATTAACTGCATAGTAATAACATGACCATGTTTAATTCAGTTCACTCTTCTACCTGTTTAAAAATTAAGGACTAAAATCTATTTAACAGCAGGGACATTTAATTATTTTACAATAGATCCTTCCTGAAATAAAGCAATTTACTATGGAATTTTTTTAGTACCAGAGGGGTTGAGAAACATAACTGTTCCTCTCTCAGTACTGCTTCATTTCCCTTATTAGCAGGCCACTGCTCCATAATAAACAAACCTTTCCATTTGTCAAACATTTATGGTTGTTCTTGAAATCAGCATTCCTGCACCTCACTTCCCCCCCCCAAAAAAAACGAAATAAAAATACAGCTGGAGAAGAGTATAGCAACAGGCTCTTTAGCAGTCCTCCCCACCCAAAGAAAACATCCCAAATTTAAGCATTAAAATTATTCTTAAAATGATAGATACGTGACTAGTTTTTTTTCAGCCTGTAGCCTTTGAAGCTAATTAACTAAAAATAAATCAATGGGTATTTGAACATGCAGTTGCAAGGCAAGGCAAGTTATAAATATTTAAAATTACAGTGCGGGGCTATAAAATGCTTAATTATCCCGAACGGTACATATAAGAAGGCACCATTAAAATGACTTCTTAGGAACAAAAGTGCAACAATGCTATGGATAAATCTAAAAAACCCAAAATAAAGCTGTTAAATTAACAAAATAAACAAAAAAGATTCATCTAATAAGTCTCGATACATATCAAGTACATTTTTTGTTCTAGCACTAGCATGCTCCAAAAAGTAGTTCAAACAAATAACTCTGCTGGAACACATCCCAAATTCCTGATGAAAATTAATCTAAGGGCTTTGTTACAACTGCCGGGATAAGCTGGCAGGGAGGCGGGGCCACGGCACACTAACGTTAGCGCACGCCGCCTCAGCTTCCAGGCGCTGGATGCGCAGGGATGACGCAAGCCCTGCAGCGTCCGCCATTTTTTTTTTTTTTAGTTTAAAGGGGCCACGTGCGGCCCGAAGACTCCGGAGAAGGTAAGGGTTTTTTTTAGTTAACCCCCCCATCCGTCCTCCCTCGCCATCTCCCGTTCGTCGCCCCCCGTCCTCCCTCGCCATCTCCCGTTCGTTGCCCCCGTCCTCCCTTGCCATCTCCCATTCGTCACCCCCTGCCATCCCCTCTCCTGCCGGTCCGGCCTTCCCTCCCCCATCTCCCACCCCCCGGATCACATACACACCCCCGGCACGATGGGCACAGCACTCATATGAGCGCTGTGCCAGGTCCGTGGCTTTTCGCGGCTACTTGCGAGTAAGCGAGTAGCCGCAAAAAGCCACAGACCTTCCTAGACGTTTCTCAGCCCCGGCCTGAGGCCGGGGCTGTGAAAAAGGCGCGCCATAAGCGACTTCGCTTATGGCGCGTTAGAGGAGGCCTCAGTGCGGCCTGGCACCGGATTCCCCTGTGCGTCATCTGGTCGCACAGCAGGGAAACCGGCCCACAAAGCGCACTAAGGCCTCGTCTAGCAAGGCCCTAAATTGTACATAAACAGTATTGGTATTAGTTAAAATACAGGAGTCTGCATGGGCTTCTATAATTATTATTATTATTATTATTATTATTATTATTATTATTATTATTTATTTATATAGCACCATCAATGTACATGGTGCTGTACAGAGTAAAACAGTAAATAGCAAGACCCTGCTGCATAGGCTTACATTCTAATAATCACAAGAGTCCAATAGTAGTAACAAGTTTTTCAATGTTTTGAGTGGTAATATCAGTGAAACACGTTTTAGCAAGAGAAATGATGGGGTTCTTATTACCCAACTTCTAGTTCCTTGGCTTTTCCAACATACTGCCATCATGGCTTTTAGATGTATCCCAAAACCATAAAGATAATAAACCTGAAAGCCTGTGCAGTATAACTTGTCAAGGGAAGTGCATTAGGCAGCCTTGGGAATTTCACTCTCTCTCAAGCTGTGCCCCCACCCCACCCCATGATAACCATTCTGGGTTATTGTACAGATTATTGTACATGTTATTGTACAAGCTCTTGACAGAATAAATGCTATTTATTTATTTACAATATTTATATACCACTCCCCATTCAAAATTTTGGAGGGGTATGCAAGTAAAAAATAAATAAAAACAGAAAAAAAGCAAAATGCAAAGTGAACTGTGGCTGGTCATCAAGGGAAGGCTTCCTGGAACAACGACATTTTCAGGAGTCGCCGAAAGGAATACAAAGTTGGCGCCTGCCTGACCTCCAGAGGCAGGGAATTCCACAGGAGGGGGGCTACCACGCTGAAGGCTCTTCACCTGGTGAACTCCAACCAGAGGGTAGGTCTATGAGGAACCACCAGGAGCATGCCCTCGGATGACCTCATGCTATGTATTTATTATTAGTATTCTTTATTCTCTGTTGTATGTCAGGAATGGGTCATGGAAGGTCCAGGTGTTAATGAAAGCCTCTCTTTATGTAATACCTGGCCCTTACTACATACACCTTGTTGCAATGGTAGTTGCTATTTTATGGTTTTGTGTTGGATTTTTGTTTTTAATACTACTGGTATTTATTTTTGTAGCTGTTTGTTAATTTTATAAAACACCTTGAAGGGTCCCTCTTCCAGAAATGATTGTATAAAATGATATATTTTTTAAAAAAAATAATAAATATTAACTTCATTACACTCTCCCTGTGCCCTTTTCCCTATGCTGCCATGATTGGAGGTGAGTCAGCAACTACAAAATGGAAGACTTCCTCCCAAAAGATGGTTAAGGTATTTGATATGATCCAAATTCATTTTTTTAAATAGTATTATTTTTACAGCATTCTGTGATGTTTGTATTTTGTTTTATTTTGCCACCTAGCTTGGATCTACATTTCAGAAAAAGGGGGGGTAAGAAGTATAATTTAACAAACAAGAGTCTGTTTAGCGGTTAGGATATTGGACTGGGACTCTAGAGATGCAGTTTCAAATCTCCACTCATCCACAAACCTCACTGGATGACCTTAGTACAGTCACCTAACCTCCCTCACAGGGTTACTGTGAGGATAGAATAGGGGGTCAGGAAGAACCGTGCATGCTGCCTTGAATTCCTTGGAGGAAAGGCAGGATATAGATGTAATAAATAAATAATCATAAATAAATCCAGACTAAGAGACTAAGAAGATGTCCCAACTGCATCAGATTATATAGATCATCTCTCAACATTTTTGAACCTGTTTAGAAATACTTAATCCATTTGATCTATGTAACTTCTTTCAGATTTTGAAACAATATCTTAAGCTATTTTGAAAACTTTTAAACAATTTAACCAGTTTCACTTTGCCCCAAACTGACACAGACCACAAACAATACAACACAGAATAACAACCTGGTTATACCCATCAGTGCAGATGGAATTTACATAATTGCACTGAAAGCAAAGGCCAGGCCCATGTATAAGGCAGAGTTTGGAGTTCTTCAGTGCCCATCTTTGTAAATGGAGTCACGATCAAGCATGAAGCATCTGTGATAAATTCTCCAGTTAAGAGACTGAAGATGGCTAAAGCTTGACTTCTGGTTGTAAGCACACAGCAAATGTATTTAACACATAGAAGTTAACCTTCAAAATCAAATCTGGGGTGTTCTTTATTTTCTGCACTTATTTATTTATTTATTTATTTATTTCATTTTTATACCGCCCAATAGCCGAAGCTCTCCGGGTGGTTCACAAAAATTAAAACCACGAAAAGCATAATAAAACAGCCAACAATCTAAAAACACAATTACAAAATACAATATAAAAAGCACAACCAGAATAAAACCACACAGCAGAAATTGATATAGGTTAAAATAATGAATTAAAACAGCAAAGTTTAAATTTAAGTTAAATTAGGTGCTAAAATTCTGAGAAAATAAAAAGATCTTCAGCTGGTGACAGAAGGAGTACAGTGTACTCCTGTTACCTTTGCACCTCTTAGTAAAAACAAGCATTTCAACAATAGGTGGAAGTAATAAAAAGCACATTCAGATTCTGCCTGGATTAATCTACCCTATTGTTTTGTCACAGTTAGAATATCTGCCAATAAAGAAGGTTTGCAAAGGCGGGAGAAGGTAGCAACTGATAATATACAATATGTGTTGTAAAAGTCTATAAATATAGATACTGGGGTGTGGGTGTGGGTGTGGGTGTGGGTGAGAGAGAGAGAGACCATAAAGTTGCTGTAAAAGTAAATATTTTGCAAAATGATGTTGATGATCCCTCTCTCTCTCTCTCTCTCACACACACACACACACACACACACACACAGAGAGACAGCAAAATAGAAACAGGTTTGAAAAAATGCATGTATACAGATTCTTCTTCTTCTCTTCCCCCTATGTGGCTGGGAGGAAGACTTAACCAGCTTCTAGAATTCCTGGCTTGTCCTTGTGTACAAATTAGAAATTGCAGTTTAAAACAAACTTTCATTAGTTAAACCAATCAGCGAAGCAACCCAGAGTTTGTGTTTCTGTTGTTGAGCAATTGACTAGAATTTGTATTAAACCATGATTCCCCATTTATATGTAACAAGCAGCTAGGAATTTCAGAAATCCTGGTTCAGTCCTCTTACTGGCTACATAGGAGGGAGAGTATGCAAGCTCAATCCTTTGCTCCACACCAGGCTGAATCCTATCTTAGCTTAATGGGTGAAGCAGGCCCAAAGATAGCAAGGCTTCTCCTATTCTTTCCTATTGTAATGTTAGCTGATCATTATGAGACCTGTCATCTAAACCTAACAGATGGTTGGGCTTGTTCCTAAAGCTATAACATCCCTACATCGTTCCTAAAGCTACGACATTAATAAAAACAATTTGAATTTGCCAGTAAAATAAATCCACTACAAATCACAAAAGTCCAGACTTTGCAATCCGCGAGGAAGAATGAAATAAATAATTACCACAATATCACAGTTCTGAGAGTGATATTTGTGAATAGGCTAACATTAGCAGAAAGCAACCGTATCCCTCCCGGAACCATGATTATTATCCAGCAAAGGGCATGAAAGATGCTAAATGTTCAGGCCAGAGGGTATTTTGCATAATTTAACACTATGCTTTGTTTCAATTGTTCAGCCTTTTGGAATAGCTATGCTGTTTTACACACTCTCATTAACTTTCCCCTCACAAACACCCCCACACAGAGAGTATTCTTAGCACTGTTGGACCAGATTCACACAAGCAAGCCTTGTTCAGACAACACGCTAAACCATGATGGTTAAGTGTGTTGAACTAAACATTAAGTGATCCATGACTTACTGTGTCATGTGAACCATTCCTAAACATGGTGACTATATAATCATAGTTTAATTATGCTCACTAATCACTTGCCGCAAAAGGGCTAGTGGCCAAACCATGGTTTAGCCCGTTGTCTGAACAGGCTTGCACTCTTCATTTAGGGGGAAATAAGCGACAGTGGTTAACTATGGTTAAGCCATGTTTAAAAAGCCTCCTATGGAATGTTTTATGTTTGTCGGGGAGCTTGTTAATCACGAAAGCAAGCCACACCAGCAAGCATAATTTGCAAATCCGCATGATGGGTGGGTGGAAAAACTTGTGTTCCACTCTGTGAGAACAGGCCCTTTGTCTCTGACTCTGGCAGACATCTCTCAAAATGACACTTTGATATCTTGGAGAGAACCTTCAGAGGCATCAACCTAGCAGATCCTCAATTCCAATGCAGTGTTCATACAATCCTACCTATCCATTCACTCTTCAGCATGGTTCATAGGTTCAATGGCCCGCACACAATCCTTCAGGGATGCCAAGCATTTGAACTGGGCGCCTGTCTGTTCATCTTGAAAGCTGAACATTTTATTTTATAGTGGGTGAATGAATAGAAGCAAGAAGTATATTGCAGCAACACCAAAACAAGAAGGATGATATTAACCAGTTATGACCAGAAATGAATCAATCCATTTCTCCAAATGTCAATATAGTACTTTGGAAGTCTAGTTATGACAAGAAATTTGGAAAGCAGTCATCACAACTGCATTGGAAGCCACTGAAGCCTATGTTACATTGTATAGTTTTCATAAAGAAATATGGACACTGGAATTGGAGTACCAGCAAACAACATGAGGAGTAACAAAAAGTACAAAAGGAACAATGGGGTGTTCAGATCATGGTTTGCATGGATCAAGCCTTAGGCTCACACATTCCCACTTCACATGCTATTGTTTCAGTCCTGGTTTGTAACTTCTGATCCTGGTTTGTAAGCAAGCAGAAACCATAACTTGTCTGTTCAGACAAACTGGGAATTAGTAATCTCAGGATGTAAAGAGAAAAGAGAGTGTGAGGCCTTGGTTCTCATAGTGCCCAGCCATGGCCTTATGACGAATGCATCCAATGTGTCACAAAACTGACAGGAGGCAAAGCAGAGACTTTGGTATTGTCAACAGATACAGCAAAATGACTAAGGTGTAGATTAGGCTAAATTGACAGAATCCTGGACTGTACTATTTCAAACCACTGGTGGGGGATACATTTTGGAACGCTCTGCCAATGTAAATGAACAAACCCTGAAAGTAGAAAAGTGAGCATATCAACTAGGATATAATTTTTCCCTGGAAGTTTACTACATTCAGGCAGCACTTTACATAGGGAACCAATAAAAATGTGGCTATATCTGTACTGATCTGTGACTCTATTCCTGCGTTGTACATTCCACACTACAACCTTAGAAAGGTCACCTCATTCTGCTGCCAGTGTACACCTGCCCAGTCAGAGATATTTGGTGGACCTGACATGGCAATACAAACCACATTATGAAGAGACAGGAGTCTAGAAGCAATCTTTGGTTTCAGATTATTCTGATCAACTGTTGTGTTGTGTGAATACCCTGGAAGCATCTGCCTAAACTGCTAACCAGGCATAATATAGTCTTTGGGGCTGGGCTTTGTCATTATTATGGAAGACAGACCTTGTATGACATCATTAATTCCCTTTTAATCGTTTTTTTGTTTGTTTGTTTGTTTTCACTACAAGATTAGTTTAATTTAACTCAGTTTCATAACTTTCGCTTATGTGTTGTCATTACAGGAGATCACTAAGCAGATCCAGAAATGAAGGAAGAAGAGATATCAGTAAACTGAAATAAACATTTAATTAAAAAAGGAGAACCGCTAAAAAGTTAATAGCAACTAAGAAAGAATAAACAAGCAGACAAGAATATGATAATAGTTTTATTTCAATGTTTCAAAGGCTAGAAATACACAAAAGCAGAAGGAAAACTGCTGCTAATAGATAATTCATGCATTTAAGAGCCAAGGAATAAATCCTTGAGAAGAGTGAAAAGGGTTAGTGGGAGAGAACTCTATATGGATCTGGCTGGTCACCTTCAGAGTTACTTACTGGTCTGGTTGTTGTCATTCACAAAATCCTCAGAGCCGTCATTGTCATCTTCATCATCTCCAGATGAAAGAACATCTGAAGTTTAAAAAATTTAAAAATTGTTCACCTGCTATATATTGTAAGCAAACACCTATTTTCTGTGGTCTGGATTTTTGAAAAGTACATCTGGAACGGTTTTTCTTTAAGAGTACCAGTATCACAGAGTTTATGGCTGAATGTGCTCAAGTATGTCTTTAAAAAAAAATGAGGCCGCAGTCCAACGAAGATATATGGTTGTGTGAGGAAGAACTGTGTGCACAGCCGGGGGGTTCTTTGAAGTTTCTGCAGCTTAGGAACCTCCAACTGTGTACATTGTTCTCCCCTGCATGTGTGTGTATATGACCAGGATCCAACAAAATATATATACACACACACACGCATGCTTGTTGGATCTTAGCCATGGAAATCTCAAAACAAAGTTTCTAATTTTAAAAAAATCATCTTTTTTCTTTCACAGAAAACTAAAAAGGACAGTTTCTTTAATAGTCATTGAAATGCATTCATAGTTTAGGGGTGTATCTCTCTCTCTCTCTCTCTGTGCGTGTGTGAGTGAGTGAGAGAGAGAGAGAGAGAGAGAGAGAGAGTTTTGGATGCATAAATTAAAAAATAAAGCACCTTTTGAACAACAAGGCCATCGAGCCCAACCCCCTGCTCAATGCAGGAATCCACCTTAAAGCATGCCTCACAGATGGTTGTCCAGCTGCCTCCTGAATGCCTCTAGTGTGGGAGAGCCCATGACCTTCCTAGGTAATTGGTTCCATTGCTATACTGCTCTAACAATCAGGAGGTTTTTCCTGATGTCCAGCTGGAATCTGGCTTCATGTAACTTGAGCCCATTATTCCGTGTCCTGCACTCTGGGATGATCGAGAAGAGATCCTGGCCCTCTGTGTGACAACCGTTCAAGTATTTGTAGAGTACTATCATGTCTCCCCTCAGTCTTCCCTTCTCAATGCTAAACATGCCCAGTTCTTTCATAGGGCTTTGTTTCCTCATCCTCATAGGGCTTTGTTTCCAGACCCCTAATCATCCTCGTCTTATCTGGGTTTAAGCTCCAGTGAATTCACTGGTAAGTATGTATAAGATTGCTCTTTTTATCACTCTGTTGCAAACCACAGCACATATACATACATACATCTAAAATATGCTTGCATATATTATTGTTCATTTGAACCAATTTACTCATTTTCTCATGGTTCTTTGTAGATTTTGCACAACATAGAATTTGTGGATACATTAAATGGTGTGAGGGAGGCAACATCAAAACTCAGTGAAGCTTTCTTAAATTTACACTAGGATTTAACCTAAAGAAATGAGTTTTTATTCTTATTCCTATAAAACATATGATTATATTCATATGCTAACACCCTTTATCAAAACGGATGGTTTACAAGGTTTAAAGCAATGATAAGTACAAGTATGTAAAACTACATATAAAAGATCCAGCAGAGAAAAGAGCAGTCAGCAGTACTAGTTAAAAGTACATAAAAGTACTTTAAAAGGTTGAGCGAATAAAACAAATGTTTGATGCCTAAGAAAAAACAATATTGGCATCAGGTGAACCTCCCAGGGGAGGACATTGTTTACTCAGTATATAGTCACTATAACTGAAAATGCCCTCTCTAGTTACCACCCACTTCAGTTTGGACAAGGCAGGATGGTATTTAAAGATTGCTACATATGATCAAAAATGTACCTTGCATTTTCTTTTTCATGCTTTAACAGGATATGGCCTTACATTCATATACAGTTAATTTAGACAAGAACTGTTTGCACATAATAAAAGTTACATGCTAACAAACTCACCTGTAATATTTACAATGAAGTAGAAGGGATCACTGTCTACAGTCCTAACCGTGCAAGCATAAAGGCCTGAATCTCTTGGTGTAGTGTCTTTAATCTGCATGTATTCCCCAGTAATGTTTGTTCGATTGCTGGACACCAAACGGACCCCATCTTTAGTCCAAGTGATCATGCTGACATCTTTCTGTTGACAGCGCAACGTCAGTTTATCTCCTGGAAGTGCAGAGACTACATCATGCTGAGAGATTTGATATTTGGTTGGTGGCTCTGCAAAAGTGGAAGATAGGTGGACAGAGAACAAGGATGAAGAAATAAAAAGTGGGGAAACAAATATTTCCAACTGTCAATGAAGATGCTTTTATCCATTTTTTAAAAAAGGACATAAAAAGCAAACAGTCTCAACCACCAGCCACTTTCGTAAAATTGGAAAAGGCAAGCAACATGGATTAAAAAGATGTATTCCATAAATGTTGCTGTGTTGCCAACTTATAGGACCAGGATAAAAAGTAGATAATACAAGGAGGTAGATATACTTTTCAGCCCTGGATAAGGTATCTGCTATACTCAGAAGAGGAAGTGAGTAGCTTAACTATATGCCACACACAATAACTTGGTAACTGCATCTGTTGAAGTAAGGTCTGGGTTTACAAAGTTTCAGGGCTTACAAAATTAGGATTTCAGGTTCCACTGGATGCTCTGTCTTCTTTGCTAATATGTTAAAGTGTCTCAGGCCACTGAATGCACATTAGGAAAGGGGTATATGAACAACAAATCCTCAGTATTGTTTCTAAACAAATATCCTGTTTTAGTTCTAGAACAAAGGAAGGCCATCTATGAAACCAATATGAACACTTTTCATTAAGAGACATACATATTTCTTATAACAGTGTTCAAATGCATTTCTTATAACAGCACTGCAGGAGCACTACTTACTGTGCCATAGTAAAAAAAATGTTCTCATAGTCTTTCATTTAATTTGAACTATCAAGGATCATATAATATGACCATGACTGCTATTCTAAGCATCCAGAGAAGTCTAAATTGTGCCTTTATACAAATATTAAGACTTGGATGTTTGGATTTTAAAACTGGGCCTCAGAATTTTCAACAGCTCAAAATGCTTTGGCAAGAAAGTCTTCTGTGAACACTAATACAGTTTTACACTTTTCTTTTTTATAAACTTACTAGGGTAATTATGGATTCCATCAATCCATTATACAGGTGTTATATTTTTCACCAACAGAGGGTTATTAGGGGGGAAAGAAAGCATTCTCCAGATGGAGAACGGACTGTTTTCTACATATATATTTTATATCAGTAAAAGGTTAAATCCAAGAAATGTAGCAAAAAAGTCACAGAGCCAACGATTGATTTTAGGTTTGCTGACACTTCAGAACAAGCCAGGCTGGTTTACTTTATAGAACAGTTGACACTATTCTCCATAACCACTTCAATTCACTCTATTTGGTATAATAAATTTGTTTTACTGAGCTTAGGTGGGCCGACAATTTACAAAAGTCTTTAAAAAGCGCTTTTTTTCTTCTTCAAAAGGCTAAATGCATCATTATAACAAGTTACCCATTTTTCAGGGTGTCTAATGAGGGGATTTACTGACTAATCCAAAAAAACAGTGTAACATATATAGCTACAACAGGGGAGTTTGGAGGTAACATTCCCAGCTTTATAAACTATAGTTAATTAAGCCAGGAATGATAACACCTACATGCTCCCCTCCCAACAGTCCTTTTAAAACACAGTTCCGTGCTACACCTGAAATGGCAAACTGTGCTTTAAAGTAAGTTTACTAATCAGGACTTTAAAGCAGGAGCAAACCATAGTTTAAGAGCCTAGTTAGTAAACCAAAATTAAGAGCCTGTTCAGACAACACGCTAAGCCATGGTTAGGCCACTAACTCTTTTGCAGCAAATTGTTAGTGAGCATGTTTAAACCATGGTTATTTAGCTACCATGGTTAGGAATGGCTCATACAACATGCTAATCTAGGGTGACCATATAAAAAGGAGGACAGGGCTCCTGTATCTTTAACAGTTGCATAGAAAAGGGAATTTCAGCAGGTGTAATTTGTATATATGGAGATCCTGGTAAAATTCCCTCTTCATCACAACAGTTAAAGCTGCAGGAGCTATACTAGAGTGACCAGATTTAAAAGAGGGCAGGGCTTTAACTGTTGTGATGAAGAGGGAATTTCACCAGGTTCCCCATATATACAAATTATACCTGCAGAAATTCCCTTTTTAATACAACTGTAAAAGATACAGGAGCCCTGTCCTCCTTTCTATATGGTCACCCTAATCCATAATGTTTAGCTCAAAACCTCTGTGGCTTAGTCATCTGAACAGGGTCTAAATCACAGTTCCCCTTATTGGATATAAAGGGGAACTATAGCTTTAAAAGAAACTATAGCTTCAGAACCAAAACAAGTATGTGAAGGGAAAAGAGGAAGATTGAGGGAAGAGCACTCAGGCCAAATACTTGTTCCCAGTTTCCTGGTTTAAAAAGTTTGGAACGTTATGTCCAAAATGGTTGCATGTATCTATTATTCTAACAGCACTTGTATGCCAAGACAAACTGTTGTGGTTTTTTTAAGTGTCCATTGAATCCTTTCAAAAGCGAAGCATCAAATTTAAACAGATTTGGTAAAGAAATTGCTAATGAATCAAAAAAGACAAGGAAGTGTAGAATGTCCCTGTTTACTATTCCAGTTAGTCAGCATTCAGTGGCCACTGAGCATGCTCCATCCTCCTTGATTTATTTTCCTCCCTTTAGGATTTCCTAAAGGTTATTTATACTTCTGCAAACCTTTGGGCTCCCCCAAGTCTCCTGATAGCTTTCTCTTGTGTGTAGATGATGTTATTTTGGCAATATAAGTGTTACCCTTAAACCTGAAGATCAGAAAAAGAAGGGACATTTTCCTTATGATGGAGAATGTCGTGACAAAAGTTAAATATCAAGAACTGTTGTGATATAAATAATTGATGTTTGAAAGTCTAGAACTATTTCAGGTAAGTCTTTGTTTTGCCAACTTCAAATCTAGAAGCACTTAAAGGCTGTCACTTTTTATAACGCTTGCCTATAAAAAAAATCTCCCTGCAGTTTTTGACAGTGTGCCCAAAAGCAAACAGAGAACAGGTGGGATACTGCAGCATTACCCTGTCCAATTCTTTCATGTGAAAAGTCCTACAGGTTTAAGCACTTAGGAGTCGCAGCCAATGTGGAAACTAACCGGCTCTGCAGAATTAACCCATCTCCCACTGTGATGCTCTGGGCCAAGCTAGTAAATACTTTTTATGCTTACATGAGATTTAGCGCAAAAACAATGGGAGACCAGCTCCCGCGCTGACTTACAGCAGTCATTCTGTGCAGACTTATCCCACTTTGCTTGGTGATTGTGAATTGAAGAAAGGGGATTGCTTCCATGCAATCCCCAGCTCCCCAGCACACAAAGGGGAGGCGTTTCAGCACAGTGTTCTGCACCAGATCACATGACTAGCAGGAAACACTCTATTCTGTGCAATGTGCCTGTGCGTGGGAATACTTCCCATGTTCCAAGGTTAGCACTAAAGCAAGCAAGGCACCTTGGTGCTAGGCAAGTAACTAACCCCTTTCTCCCTAAAGCGGTTGTCCTAGGTTCTCTTTCCAGACAATCCCACCACTTATTACTCAGAGCTGGTTGAAATATTACAAAGAAGCAAGGCAAGAATTGGAACAGGCCACCTCTTCTTCTTTGTTCAGCATTTCTACTGCATCGCCACTTGGTAAGCTGGTCATCTGTAACATCTTGCTAAGTGGGGTGAAGAATATTGCCATTCCCCTGCCTCTCCAGATTTCTGATCAGATGCTGATGTGTGGTAAAGTTTTCCTCACCACTTGACAGGACATTCGAGACAACCAGTGTACTAAGTGGTTACATGCACACTGTAGTAAGTTGCCACTTGATAAATGGCATCTGGATTCACTCCCAGTTCTCGCATTTCAAGAGAAGCAAGCAAAGCAGAAGTCATTTCTGTTTTTTCAGTTCTTTGTAACACATCCACTGCCCGTGCCGTAGAAGAGGCTCGCAACTGACAAAGTCCTTCCCTCACAACTGTAGCTGCATGAACTCATTTCTTTCTGTTGTAGAGATGGGGGCCATGCAGCAGTGAACAGGTGATTGTGCTACTGACACTCAAGAGTATGCATGAACTTTCAAAACATGGATGAAAAAGTAGTGACGTGGGCACAGGCCTAGTTTCTGGATCAAGATCTTGGCTTCATCGTGAAAGGCAGTTCTTTTTTAAGAAACAAAATCAATTATATTCCAGTTTTTATGGCCAGGAAATATACATGACCTCAGCTAGACCTACGGGTCTAGCGCAATGGAGGGGTGAGGATCTCATGATATTGTTATCGCAAGATATCCCCCTCTGTTTACACATGGCGTGTGACGACGTCAGAGGAAGAGGGCAATGCGCCCGCCATTTTGGTTTTTTTAAAGAAAACAGAAGCAGCACACGAACGCTCATGCGCTAAAAGGTAGGGGTTTTTTGAAAAAAATTCCCCACACCACCCCCGATGGGCATAGAGCCCCTGAGAAGCTCTCTGCCCCATGCACGGTTCCCAGCTCCTTGAGAGTAACCATGAGGAGCCAGGACAAACCGCGACACATGCATACCCACACGTTCCATGGTCTCGGGATCATCCCGAGACCATGGAAAAAGTGGGCTGAAAGGGTAGGGCGATATCCGGGGGCAAGGGAGGGATCATCCCTCCCTGCTCCCAGGATCCACTGTGCATCAAGTGGAAGCAGATGTTGAATCCCGGGATCACCCCGGGATTTCGCCCCATCTAGCTATGGCCCACATCTGTTACAAAAAGAACTTATTGATGGTTAAGAAACTGTTCAGCAGAAAGTTGCAGAACTTGCCTGTGTATTTTAGTAAGGCCAGAAAAAGTCTCTCAAGTAAAAAAATAAATAAATGGCCATCTTCTGGAGACATTGGATAGTATTGAATGTCAGTCCTACATAGAGTGAATGAGACTTAAGTTAGTCATGACTAACAAGTTTCATTCCTTTCAATGGTCTACTTTACATAGGACTAACATTTGATTCTAGCCATTGTTAAAAAAATTCTGATGGACTGACATGTTTCACAACTGCTGTTAACCCTGCCCGCTTTCAAATACTGCAGCTGAAAAATATGTTTTCTATATCAGGTGCCTCTAAAATATAAAGTGAAGTAGATCCTCAGTTTTACAGTGTACTCCTAGGCATGTCTGCTCAGAAGTAAGCGCCAATGAGTTCAATTAGACATGCAATGGCCGATGGGAATTGCAGTCCACCAACATCTTAAGGGTCACACATTCCTGATGCATAGGACTGCTGCCTAAGACTAGCTGTTCAATAAGATAAAGACTAAAACCCATCTCATACTAAAAATCCTACAAGAATTATAAAAATGCATCCACTATAGCTTACTTTAAGAAAGCATCACACTGGATTGAAGAAAACAGCTATGCTAAAACCCTATCCTCAGTAATATTATACCACTAGCAAACTCTTAAAATAAATTCAACAGGTCTCTGCTTACAGCTAATCCCTAATCATCCAGCCATGGAATCTAATGGAACACATTTTATAAACACAGACCAGAAACATTAAGCAAATGCCATCTATTAAAAATAAAATAAATGAAATGAAATAAATAAAGCATCATCCTTCTCTTATATGGTAAATAGTTCCCCCTTTAACTGGTGTGACCTGTTTCAGCCTTATGCAAGGTGGATCACAATAAATCCTTCTTCTTGTCGTATCTGTCAAAGGCCAATTCTTGAACGAACGTTACCATCCATGCACCTCCTTGGAAGGCAATGATACTAGTGTGGGAAGTAACCATGTTGCTTGCCCAAGCCACACAGTCTCCGCATTTCAAATGTTTATTGATTTGGCATTGGACCTGAGCAGTCAGAAGCAGCAACCACACTGCAATGTAATAACGAATCAGTCCTACATAGATATTGCTGTGGATTAACTAAAGCACTATACAAGATAGCTACTCACCCATCAAATACAATCACTGCAGGACTAACAGTTGTAGGCCAAAACATCTGGAGGGCCGAAAGTATTGCTCTCGTATTTTAAGGAAATGAGAAGAAAAAAATTTTGGGGAGAAGAATTCCCTGAAAGGAGAAACCCAGAACCTGGCTTCTTTGTGAAATCGACAGAGTTGAATGGATGTGTTAAAACCATGCTGCAGTCAAAAAAGTAAGAACATTATGGAAGGGAATACCCATGTAATCCATTGACCCATTTCTCTGCCAGCCTGGAGTTCACTCTATTGATTAGGCTTTAGGGGGAATGTGTTAACCATTCCAGCTTCTAATTTAGCAGTTCTCTTGCTGCTAGACCCTGCAATTTCCCAAATGCAGGAAACTTGACTGCATAATTTATATAGCTCATTTCCTATCCCATCAGCTGGTGAAATGATGGTATAAGGCAGATGGAATCCAATCAAGGGGAAAGGAGCCAGACCATACAAGTGAGAAAGAACCAGTTCACTGTGAGAGGTCAGGAGCTAAAGCAGTCTTCCTCAAGCTAATACCCTCCAGGTGTTTTGGACTACCACTCCCATCAGCCCCAGCCAGCATGGTAAATTGGATTGTAGTTCAAAACATCTGGAGGGCACCAGGTTTGGAAAGACAGAGCTAGAGTGTAGGAATGAAGAGCTATAGAAAGGATGGCCTTCCAGATACTTTTGGATTACCACTCCCATGAGCCCAAGGATGATGGGATTTGCAGTCTAACAACATCTGGAGGGCAACTCATTCCCCATACCTGATCTAATTTCCCCTATGCAAACATAATCACGTGCATGCATGTATTGACAGACTCCACCAGCTTAAAATTAAATTAAAAAGAGCCATGGGCCGTTTTATTTTTATTTTTATTTTTGCGAAAGGTGTATGCACCATCTAGCAAAATGATTTCAGTATTAATAAAAGAAAGACACAAGCTTCAAAACCACATTGTCCATATGTGGGACTTTCTGTGCAACTATCAACTTTTCCAGCTGTGCTGATGAATATTCAGTAAGCCCATCGTAAACATCCTCTTGGATGATAAGGGTCCTCTGCTGCCAAGGACAGCCCCACAAAAAGCAGAGAGGCATTTTTTTATATCCTTCTCAATAAAAACAACAACGAAAAAAACCCTTCAGTAGCAGAACAATGCAAAGGAAAGGAATTTGGCTGTTTTTGAAGTCTTTGACTAAATACCAAAGTCATACGCTGGGAACTTTAATTAGAATATACAAGCAGGAAAGTGCGATAAATTCAAGATCTTTTGTTTGTACAAAGGAGGAAAGAGCCTGGGAACAAAGCCGTTTCACTACTTGTATTTGGAGGCAGATCGATCTAAAACTAAGAGCAGAATTTCCACCCCTTTATAGGAGACCTCCTAAATCTGGAAATGCAAAAATGAGAAATAAAAGCCTGCTGTTCTGTTAACAGTCGTATTTTTTAAAAAAGGCAAACCAAGATTCTGCTTCACGTAGCCTCATTCCAGCCAGGCAGACTTTCTAGACTCAGTTATAGTTGAAACATTTTCAGAAGGGAAAAAAAGATAATGTGAACCAGCAAGCATATAAAACTAGTTCAAGCTACAGCGTGCCTCAAAAACAGATCTCGCTAGTCATTTTCCGGAAACAGAAAATTGGCCCGTTTGGGGTCAGTGGGCAGGCCCTTCCCCCACCGAACAAGTTGCTCTGCCCTGGGTGAGGATTCCTCAGCTTCAGGTGCCAGCTGGGATTATACCACAGCACAGCATGACGGCTCTATAAGATGTCACTATAGTAGTCTCATTGGCTGAGCTTGCGATCTAAAATGGGCAGGGCTGCAACAAAGGCCAGATTATTATTATTATTTTTATTTATTTATTTATTTATTTATTTATTTATTTATTTATTTATATAGCACCATCAATGTACATGGATCTACACCAAGCAGGATATAGCACTATGAAAGCAGTATATAAGAGGCAGGAGCCCCACTACTGCTTTATAGCGTTATTGAAGTGCACTGACAACCATGGTAGGTATGGCCAATCACAAAACACTCATGCCAGCCTCCCAGTAAAACAGTCATGCCAGCCTAATAATAACAATAATAATAATAATAATAATTAAGAAATAAAATAAAAAGCAGGAGAGACAGAGAGTCTGGTGGAGCACCAAGAGAAATGTCCAATGGCACATTGATTATCACCTGGGCCATATTGGAGACCCCAGAACTAATTAAGGCTCTCACCATGGCCCACATGTCTTGGCAAGGGAGAAAGAAATGATGGTTATAAAATTATACATGATGGAGAGAAAGTGGAGAGAGATGTTGTTGTCCCTGTTTCATAATATGATAATGAAGTGTAATCTAATGAAACTGATGGGCGAGAGACTCAGGACAGGTGAAAGAAAGTACTTCTACACACATAATTTATGGAATTCACTGCCACATGATGTGGTGATGGCCACCAGCTTAGGGACAAACTAGACATGACACCATTCTCACAATTAGAAATTATGTGAATGGGTTTGCTTGTTTGTTTGAGGTACTTACAGACAGAGAGCTCCTTATTTATTTATTGCATTTATATACCACCCCATAGCTGAAGCTCTCTGGGTGGTTTACAAAAGTAAATGCTACCACAAGAAGGCCTTGTGTAGCTATTCTATCTTTTCTTCCTTAGCATGTTTTTTTCCTGGTAAGAAAAAGACAGAAGTGGTGGAAAACCATGGGAAGGTCATGAGTTTTATACATCATCTTGACCGAGGCAGAGTGATAGTGCCATAAAAGCCTCATCTGGAAGCACCTCAGAGTAAATAGCTAGACGAGAGCACCAATGTAGATCAGGACCCTGGTGGGGGAAGAAAAATTGGGGATTTAACCACTTTCCTCCTGCTACAGCCCCAATCTGGATTAGCAAGGTTGCAACTGCCCATATATCAACACTGTGGGGTGGGGGGGGGAATGCCCTCTTGATTGTGCCACATTTGTCTGGAGTTCAATGTGTAGCAACCCAAGTCAGAGGGTTCTCCATACAGGCACCCCCACTTTGAAAATCCTTTTCTCCTTAATATATGGACAGCACCAAACCTTACAAGCTTTCAGGACCAGTTAAAAACCCATTTGTTTATCTAGGCTTTTGATTGAATTTTCCTCTCTGTTCTTTGTTCACATCATGTAAACCACTATTTGTCTGTTAGTGTTCTCCCCTGTTTGACTTTACTATGTTTTATTGCTTGTACCTTAATTTGGGATTATTTAACAATGAAAAGCTGGTAAGTAATTTCTTAAATAAATAAATAATAAATAAGTATTTTCTAGTCTCACCTTTGCTAAGAACACACCCTAGATCAGCCTCCCACAACCTTGTTTCCCCCACAATTTTGTTGGACTGGGAGTTGGGAGATCTGGGTTCCAGTCCCCACTCAGCCATGGAAACCCACTGGGTGACTTTGGGCCAGTCACAGACTCTCAGCCCAACCTACCTCACAGGGTGGTTGTTGTGAGGATAAAATTATTATTATTATTATTATTATTATTATTATTATTATTATTTATATAGCACCATCAATGTACATGGTGCTGTACAGAGTAAAACAGTAAATAGCAAGACACTGCCGCATAGGCTTACATTCTAATAAAACAATAATAAAACAATAAGGAGGGGAAGAAATGGAGAGGAGGAGGATTATGTACGACACCTTGGGTTCCCTAACAGGAAAAAGGGCGAGATATAAATGCAATAATAAATAAATAAATAAATAAATAAAATATTTAATATGGTTTTATTCCTGCCTGGATGTTTTACAGGATCGGCAGTATGGAAATATTTCTAAATTTAAAAAGAAAATGCTGACTGGCAACAGCTCTCTCGGGTTTCAAAGAAGGATTATCCCCAAACCTACCTAGAGATCCTTGGGACTGCATGCAAAGCATGTGCTGTACCACTGAGCTACAAAGTTTAAGTGTATCTAGAATTATTTATTATTTATTTATTACATTTGCATGCATGCCACATGAGGCATACAACCAAGAAACATAAAAACTATCTTCTTCTTTTTAAAACAACAACATAAAACCCTAAAATCAAAAGCAACAGAAGCTGCAACAAAACCCAAACCTTATAGCAACCCCCAAAATGAAAACTCAATTAAAAACACAGATTTTAAAAGTGAGATGCCCAGATTAGATGTGTTATTTAAAATGCCTGGTTGAACAGAAAGGTCTTCACCTGATACTAATGAGACCAGGGGACCCTCTCTGGGAAGGATAATCCACCACTTAGGTGGGTACATATGAGAAAATTAATATGTGCAAATAAAGTTCTGAACTCAACATAAAATTTGAGTTTAAAAATTCAACTACTGAAAATTTGAAATACAAAGGCTTATTTGAAAATCTAGTCTTGTGCGCCGTGGCGTTTGAATAAATACATTATTTTATTCCACATAATCTTGAAATTCAGTCCAGAACTATGAAGTCTGAAGACTACTTTGTATTGGTTTCAGTTCCTAAATACAGCACTTGCCCTTTGTACACTTCTGTAGCATCTATCAGTAAACACCATGGAAGAAGACTCACTGGGTCATGGCGACACTCAATTTAAATCTAAGTTTTAAAAGCTTAACCTGTTCCTTGGAAAGATGTTAAGTGACACTAAAAAATGAAAGATAATTTAATGTAGTGATTGTGCTATTTAAAAACCTAGGGACAGCTTGTCTGAATATCAGCTGAAAAGGAGTAAGGGAATTAAATGCCAAGGAGAGACCAAATTAACTAGCCCAGCGGGTTTCCCAACAGACAACATGGGTGAGAGAAGGTCAAGAGTGAGCTTGCTATTTATCAAATATGTGTCTAAAGTAATTATTCAGTTCAACTAAGTTGCTTTTCTATGTGTGAAGTCAGATTCCCGATTCACTCTATTATAGGAATGTAGATCAGGTTTAAAAGCCATTTTTGAGGCACAACCCCCTCCATGTGCATTATACAGAATTATTACAGATGACTACTGCTTAAAAGAGCTAACACAAAAACAATAGAGGACAGACTGCAGCCCAATTCTCTCTCTCTCTTCTTTCTCTCACACACACTCTCTTTTTAATAAGGAAGAGTCCCCGTAAGTCGATTTTCCCTATCATAAACATAACCCCCAGAGATCTGATCAATATTTATCACATCTCAGAAAATAACATTTTCCATATATTCAAAAATATATGTTCAGAAGAAAAAATTCACATGTGAAAGTGACAAGGAAATGCAACCTCTTGGCATCTATTCTATGTTGTCCCACCCTGGTAAATTGCAACATTTTGCCTAAGCCTAAAGTCTACACTATCTAACTTTCTATTGACAAAATGCATGCGTATGTATGTGTACCATGTAAGGAAAAGTACACATCCTGACTACATTGCCAATTCTCTGTACTTGCCACATTTGGCTGTGCTGCAGTTATGGAAGCTTGGGAAAATCCTAAATGCTCAGATGATGACGTTGGCAGAAAAACGTGACTGCATCTCATAATCTGAAATAATATCTGGGCAGCATTCAAGTTGTATGGCAGGAGAGTTCAGGGTGGTTGGTCCCCTTCTTCTTCTTCTTCTTCTTCTTCTTCTTCTTCTTCTTCTTCTTCTTCTTCTTAACCACAGCTACTGTTTTAGAAGTCTAAATGATACCATTTAACCATGAGGATAATAAGACATATTCGTGGATACAGCTATCAATGGCTAGTCGTAATGGCTATAAATTACTTCTAGTAATACCAGTTGCTGGGGGAAATGGGCAAGAGAATGCTAATGCACTCATGTTCTGTTTGTGGGCATCCCATGGGCATCCAGCTGGCCACTGTGGAAACATAATGCTGGACTAGACCCAATAATGTTTGTCTGATCCAATGGGGCTCTTCTTATGTTCTTTTTCCCAGGAGAAAACTTGGTATTACAAGATGCAATGGCATGCTTACAGCAAACATATGCCAGTGTGCAAATATGATTTATTATTTGCATAATATCAGTGCCGGAAGGCTGCTCTAAGAACTGGGGTCTCATAAATTACTGTGCAAACAGAAATTTAAAGACAATCTTAGGGCCAACGCAGAGAACACTTTAAATGTGTGTTTGGCATCTCTGTCTTCTTTTCATTTTTATACCAGAAGAAGGAAAGTGGCCCCAATCCAAGTCTTGAAAGCTTTCTTACCCCACCCCACCATGCTAGGATCCCAAATGAAGGCTCTGCACCTACCCTAGAGTAAAGCTGAAAACAGCCATAGTGGCCCTCAGAAGGCAAACTCACGAGGAAAGAACCAACCAACCCATGCAAAACTACTTTAAAATTACTGCAATCAAATTACGCCATATTTTAGTCAGTGGATTTTGTATCATATATCCTAGTCTAACTAACTGACTGGACTGTATCAATAATTCATGAATGAAAGAACATATTTAAGCAGGTACGCTAAATTCCAAGGCTTCTGAAGATGTGCTCAGACATGAGCTCCAAAAGGCTCTTGCAATTCACTGAGCCTTTGCTGTATTTACATTTTTCATAAATGGTGTTGCTTTAAAAATCCCTGGATAAAATCCTGATCAACTTCAAAGGAAGTTGTGAATTCAGGAATTCACTGTGACTCTAGGTTCACAGGAGTCTGTCCTTGATTTCAGTAAAGTTGGAGTTCCGCTAGCAAACAGCTAAACATCACTGAAATCCAAAAATATCCAATTGTTGTAATTTGACTTTGTAAATGAGGTCCACAGTTCAATTAGGATGCAATCCTATGCATGTTTAGACATTTTTAAAAATCCTATAATTCCCACCAAACCTCAGCCAGCCATGCTCACTGTGGCATGTTGGGAGTTGTAGGACTTTTTTCTGTCTAAAATTTTATACTGTATTTTGTAATTGTGCTTTTAACCTGTTGGTTGTTTTATTGTGGTTTTAATTTTTGTGAACCGCCCAGAGCTTCGGCTATTGGGCGGTATAAAAATGTAATAAATAAATAAATAAATAAATAAATAAATAAATAAATAAGCATAGGATTGCACCCTCTTTAAATTAACTGATTTACAGTCTCATCAAGCTTTAAGTTCTATTCTTGACTGAGTAGAAATGTTTAGGCAGATGCAGAGGGGTCTTTCAACCTCCACAGAGAGTGAGAATATTCTTCTGCAGTATGTGCCACTGAAAAACAACAGCTATAAATGTGATAAAGTAATATTTGCCCAAGTAGCACAGAAAATAAAAGAGTTTTTCACAAAATGTCATCACCATCCCTCACTGCTCCGTCTCTCCTCCCACATGAAAGCCCTTATTATGTCATTATGTTTATAAGCCTGTTTTCTCTTTGCTAGTCATTCTTCAGTGTTCTCACATCTGAAATTGTTTCATATATGTAAACGACATTTCTGCCACAGGATAAAGAAAAGGGTTATTTTTCAATAATGCCACATGCTGATAAGATCCAGATTCTGAACAGTGGATATCCATTCAAAAAGCAAGGTGCTTTTAAACCATGAAGCAAACTCTCTTAAAGGGCCTAATTAGGAGATAAACCCCCTGTAGAAACACTAAATCTACTATGACAACCCTAAAAAATTGGCTTTTTCTTTTAATACAATGTTCCGCATTGTGTTGTACAAAATCCCTGCTACTTTAAGCCAACGATTGGAATTTTAAGGATCTGCATGGGAACAGACCTATAGCAAATCATAGAATATAATCAAGAATCCCACAGAATAATTAAAAAGAAAGAAAGAAAAAGCCTGAACTTTCTTTCACAAACAAATATATCAAGCTGCTAGCCCTCAGGGTTGCAGAGAAAATCTTGAATGCCTGTTGGTGATTTCTCGTAAAGTAGATTGGGGGGGGGGGCGGGTGAAGTAGACAAGTGAGTGCTTCATAACCTGCCCTACCCAATCCCAAAGGTTATCAGAAAATTGCTAGACACCTTCTTCCCCCACTCCCAGGAAGGAGTTCCATCCTTCTTTGCCCTCTTCTATTCTAGTCTACATCCTTGGCTGCCACTAGTGGAGAAATGTACAGGGCTGTCACATGGTATATTGCACTGTGTGTTATGTAAGGAGATGAGGGAAACTGAGGTGTCACTTATGCCCTGAAAAGAGCAGGGGCTGGAATATGACATATTCCCAAGGCAGCAAGCTCTAGGGAAGGTAGATCAGTAGTAGCCATAGATGGCAGAGCAGATGCTTTGCATGGAAAAGGTCCCAGAATCTCCAAACATGGCAGGGAAAGACCTGCCTGAACCCTGGAGAGCATCGACAAATCAGAATCAACAATACTGGATGAGATGGACCAATGGTCTAAGGCCTTATAAGGCAGCTTCCTATGTTCCTAAGCAAGCAGCAGGTGAAGGACTCAAAAGTGTAATGATGTTCTGGCTCTTTTAACTTCATATGAAATCAATTTTATATTAATTTCATATTTTGAAAGTAAGAACTGGTGCTTGAGTTGCTTTTCCCCCTTCTCCTCCTCCCTCCCAGTGCCTTTTCCTTTTGTGTTGTGACATTTAGGTTGTAAGCCTGAGGGCAGGAACTATCTTATTATTAATCTTTGTATATCGCTCTGGAAGCATTTTCAGGGGCAGAGGAGTTGAAGAGTTGGGTTTAAAAAAAGCTATAAATAAATATCCCCTCTCAAACCCCTTCTATGATTGGCTCAGCTGAAGACAGCATCTGGGAGAGGACAAGTATCATGAACATTACACTGACAAGACTGTTTTGACAGTTCAATTAATATAAATGTGTTAGCTCATTGTAGTACAAGATAACAGCAACTATATTAAGACTACACCGCCGCTGCCCACCCCCTTTACTGTGAGCCACAGAAGGTGGGAGGTGAGCACCGGGGGAGGGGAGGGGGAGATTCTATAATATACAGCATAATAAATAAATAAATGCATCCTCATTTACAATAAATACCCTGCAATCAAAAACATTCCATAAAATATTGCAGTTTAAGGAACTTGAAAATGTCCCTAAATGAACATCAGCTCAACATGTAAGCTCAAAATAAACACGGCTGTAAAAATCCTCATTCGTACAAAACATTAGAGTAATATAAAGCATTGCTATCCTTCCATGTTTTCTTTGGCATGAACGGGCATGCAGATTTTGTTTGGATTTCAGCACATCCCTGTAGCGTATGCACTTCAAAAAAAAATTCCCCTATGCCTTTGAAGCAATAAGGGAGACTGGCTAGAAAACTAGCAGGAATCAAACATAAGTACAACATGAAAGATCATTTCTCCATTAACAGCCCTACACATCATGCAACCCATGGGCCAACAGTGGTCCCAGGTGTTTGGTTTCGTTACCCACCAAGGATTGCCTTCATGTGCAATGTGTCAGCTATGTGGTGTAAAAGGGAAGCACGCACAGGGTTTGGGGGTAGCTTCCCAAATTTGGGGGTCATGCCTTCTGGAAGCACCAGAAAACCTCTGCAGCACTACTACATTCTTCACAGGAACTATTGCTTTTCCTTTTGGTTGTTAGAGATGGATTACCCCTGGGCACAAAATCCTTGCACTGCACCTTCATGGCCATGTGAGCAGTGGTATAAAGGTCTTAAGAGGAAGTGAAAAGCAAAGAAGAAATCCTTAAGGATCTGTAAGGGTGGCTTGTAGATACAATGCTTAAGAAAGAGAGGAAAAGAATGGAGATTCTATGTTAAATTGACAGCTACAAAGTCCAATAAAATGGCATTGCTCTGTCAAATAAATTAAGACACATTAAAACTAAATGTGCTGTATTTGGCTCATGAGACAGCTAAAGTTCACTCCACGTTAACTATTAGTGGTAATTTGATGGCCATTTTGAGCTGTACACCCTTTCAAATAAACTAACTGCAGCCAAAAGTAATATGAACAAATGACCAAAAGTAAACAGGATTCATTTTTTCCAAAGAAGAAAAGCAATTTTCATAAGTAAAAAAATAATTTTATTGCTACAAAACAATGTGGCAAGCTAAGCATAATTGAAAAGTTCTGGAGCTTGGATCAAGTCCAACAGATAACTATTAAATATTAAACCAACCTATATTCCTCTTTAAAAAGGACAGAGACAAAAAGCTTGTTTTAGTTTGAGAATGGATATCCCTGTGTGAGCACTACATAGCCTCTATTTTAGTGTTACTGATCTCATGGCTTAAGGTTAAGCACATGAAGAAGGACTTCCAGAAATCAAAGCATAGATCAAACAAAATATATGAAGCTATTTGTAGGCTTAAGTTGTCAAACTAATCATTAAGCCCTTCGTTTTGCAAAGATGTACATTTCTCCTTAACCATTTTATTAAAATGGGAAGAGTGTAGTTGCAGGTTTGAAAATAATTATACACAGAAGTCATTGCAGATACTAATCTTGGGAGAATCACATCCACAACCAACATTTTCTTAATAGTTGTACATCTCTTGTTATTACATCCTCCAATGCTGTGTCCATAACCACGTCAGCTACCAAAGCACCATAGTTCAAATATACCCAGAGCTATCATCTCTTTGTTACAACTGTTGGAGCAACATCAGTGGAAAATCTGGTGGTGGCACATGGTTATTTATGCAGGGCATGAATTTCCTCCAAAATTCCAGATCCTGTAGAAAACAAACAGAACAAAAAACTGTAACTTACCTTCAGGTTCCGAAGTAGTGCCTTCGCCAACTAAATTGTATGATGGCCGAGCCAATGAAAATCCAGCCATGGTGATCATCACCAGGCAGATAAGGCAACATGAATCCCAACAGGTCATCTTCTCAGTGGCAGTCCCTGATCCTCTTCCATACCTCCATGTGGACTTTAATCCCATCTGAGCTCTTCTAGGCACGCATGGACCGAAAGCAGCACTTTAAGCCTTAATAAGTGCCGTCTTGCTCCCAGTTGCTGTTGATTCTTCTAAGGGAAAGGGGGAAAGGCATTTTAACATTTAACGTTTTCTCAAACACCCAAAATATATCTTCATTTTCATCACCAACTCATGCAAATCCATTCGTGTTCCAATGTTTGTTAAGACTCCAAAGTAAAGGGTTCCCTGGAATTATGAACTGTGCTGGAACTATAGGGCAACGGTGGCTTTGTCTTAGCAGAAAATGCTTCCACTGGTGCAAACTAGGGCACTCCATTTTCACCAGTCCTTCTCCTACCTACTAGAGCCTTCTGTGCATATCAAGTTCTGCTCCAGAGAATCTCCCAAACCTCAAGCTCAGTTTCTTGGGAGGGGAGGTTTAAATTGTGTTCCAACTTCCATGAGTTAAATATTTCCCATGAAAGCAAAGCTACCATTAGATACCACACATAAGTAGCAAGAGCAATAGGCTGGCTGGGATCTGGGGTGCATGCCTGGGTGAAGCATACAAATGGAGACGCAAAGGTGGAGTACAGGGAAATTCTGAGCAACACCGATCGTGCCGAATTTACAATCTTTTTTCTTCTTTTTCTTTTACCATTCTTTGGGGGAGAAAAGGGTAAAAAGAAATTGTACCTGAGCACTGTGAGAAGGGGTGAGGATTTTGGAGAAATTTCTCAAGGTGCAAGGTTTCAGTGCTTACATTACTGTAAGGAGGCGGTTAAAGGGGTTGTGTGTGCTTTCTTTTACCATCTCCCCCTTTTCTGTCCTTGCAGCCTCTCTCTTCTTGGAAAGTCCCCTAGAGGACGTAGCCAGGACTTCCTCACTTGGGGCTTCCCAGTGCAGCCGCTTGCAGAGTGACCGTAAGCTCAGAGGGGCATTTTTTGGTTTGGCTAAAACCAAAAAGTCCTTTGAAGAAGAAGACCTCTCTCAGCTTTTGGTCACTGAGAAGCAACAGCACTGCAAAGCCCCAAGGGAGGAAATCCAAGCTAAGGGACTGTCCAGAAGTTCACACAGCTGGAGTGTCTGGAAGGACAGAACAGGGGGGAAACAGTAAGAAAAAGTGTGTGCGCGCGCGCACACACACACACACACACACACACACACACAACTTAGCCACAGAAGCCCTCCACCTTGAGAAATTTTGCCAAAATTCTTAACATCCTAATGAAAGGGGCAGAAAAATGACCACATCTTCTTTAGGTAAACACAGAAGTTGTGAAAGGGGCAGGTAGAGTTTTGACCCAGCACTAATATTTACTGAGGTAGTTTTATACTCCATTAGAAATACTTCAGAGCCTCAGACATGGCAATAGATTAAACACAGTTAACCTGTACCTTCACTTTCAAACTGTGATCATCTAAGGCTAAAGAAATGTGGATACAGTTGTCAAATACTAAAGTATCTTCTTTCTATAAAACCAACATGAGCCCCAGTGGGACCTGGAGCACATATATTCAGGTCCTACCTCTCATATTGACTCACTGAGTCAACTTAAAGCTTCAAAAATCACATACGGTACCTTCCTGGACTTAAACACTTCACTGTAGGTCGACGATTACATGACTGAATGTTTCCACACTAAAAAGAATGCCATGGACACAGAAAGGAAGTGTGCAACTGAAAATAATTTCAGCCTGGCCAGGGCCATCTCAGCCTATTTTGGCATGCGAGGCAAGGTAATGTCTGTCTGTCACCCCACCCCACCCCTGCAGATATGCCATCCTGTCTTCTCTCCTGCCCACCCTGGAAGCAGCTGCTGCCACTGCCATCATCACCACCCTCCTTGTCCTCACCTTCTCTCCTCCAGCTGCCACCTCCATCACCACATCCACCACCCACCTTTCTCCTCCTCCTCCTCTTCCCCATGCATCCCCTCTGGCTTCCTCCTCCTCCTCCTCCTCCTCCTCTCTTTCCATTCTTCCCATCGCCCCTCCCCCTCAGCCACCTCCATCCTCCACTCCTCAATCTTCCCCACAGGTGTTGTCTGACTGAAGGATCCATCCTCATAGTGAGGCATTCTGGATGATTTTTTCCTGGAAGTTGTCTGTGTTGCAGCAGCAAAGGCAATCTCCAAGGCCACCTCGCACAGAATGCCTTACTATGAATAAGGATCCTGTCCTAGCAAGGCATTTGGGCTGCTGCCAGGTGGGCTCTCTGGAGAATGTCACTGGCCTAGCCAGGAAGCAGTTAGTGGGGTTTCCTGGAGACCCTATGCCATCTCATGCCTAGACCTGAGGGGTTCTCAGAGCTAGGTATGGGATGGTAGTGTTCCAGAGAGCAGTGCCAGGCACTCTTCAGCAAAGAGTACCAGGTGCATATCCCTGGAATACCAGGCAGGCCAACACCACGGAGAGCCCCCAGACATTGGCTCACCATTCCTCCTGGTAGCAGAGGGGTGTGTGGTTGTGGCTCTTGGTGCTGCTAAGAAGATCCAGAATGCCACCACTGGCTGCCAGCACCACCACACATCCGCTCCCCACACTATTAATGTTATCAGGCTGCATGATATCGACAAGTATCCATCACAACCCTTTCCAATACCTAGTGGTTCAGCTGCCCAAACTTTTGCCAATTTTCCTTCAATAGTTTCAATGCTTGCAGCATCAATAATGGATTAGCCCGTTGCTAATCCAGCACCTCCTAAGAGGTCACCAGCATATCTCTTACCACTATTGAGGACAGGGTTGTTTTGGTTGTAACCAAGCTTGCAAGATAGTATTATTCCACTTATGACACTTAAGGTGAATGCGAGAAATTAATATACCATCAAAGCTTTACCCAACATTCTCCAATGTCAGAGTGCTGTTTGCTGCCCCCAGGATTTGGTGCACAAGGCAGTCATCCTGTTCACCCCTCCAAAGAAACGGCCCTGAGCTTAGCCTTTCCCTTGATGTGCTTTTTATGTAAAGGGAGGTATTGTTTTAAAATGGTAGCATATGCAGTTACACACCTGCAGCCTGAACTGATACAATCCAGAAATAGTTGTACTATGTGACATACCTCATTTTTTAATGTCTACCACATGACTACAGACAAGTTAGTTTCTCTCTCAGCCTTAATTCCCTATCTGTAAAATGGAAATAATGGTGGCATGCCCCCAGAGTTGTTGTGAAACAAACAAACAAAAGACTGTAAGAAATACTCAGTGCTTTTAATTTGCAATATAAGAAATAAGTAGCAGCTACACACAATTACATATCTAACTTTCAAATGTCAAGATCATTTTTGGCTTACTGTGCTTTTCTTTTTCAAAGAAGTTATACAAGATATTCCAGTTTTCAATCTAAAAGCCTAAGTCAAACATTAGATTCTACTACACAATCATCAACAATTCAGAGATTTAATCCTGAAGCATTAGTCAAACATGAAGAGATGAGCAGACTACCCAAATGAGTCCAAACAACTGTGCAACATTCACCAACATAGTATGAGGTTTAACGTAATAGCCCACTCTCAGTTTTGAAGAGATAGATCCAACATTTGAAAATATTTACTCTATAAGTACAAAGCAATGCTATGCATGTTTACCTGGAAATAAATCCCACCATGTGCAAAGGGGTTTACTAAGTGTGTTTAGCACAGCTACCTTATTGAACTAGCAAGACACATATAGATTATAATTCCATCAAACGTTCTATAAAAACCTGTATAGTTCCATGTTTGTAAATGTTTATTTTATTTTATTGTTGTCGATAAAAACAAAACAGGAAATCTGTATTTGTAACTGTTCTATCTGGAACTAGGGTTTTCTGGGAAACTGCCAACCATGGCTATAAAATAAGGAAGGGAATAGCCGCAGCAGTAATGGCTCTCTTGAACTGGGGAGATGGCAGCGGTAGGAGCAGTGGAGACTGGAAAAGTATTTCTTACTTAAACTAGAGGAAGCAGTATTAATGTGACCCATGGCTCCATGACACATGAAGATTTCTGCATGCTTTTAGGCAGAGGGACTTCTGGATGCCTGATCATTGCTTAAGGGAGCTACTTTAATCAAAAAAATCTATGAAGTTTGTTTAAGCAAATAACATAATTGTATACATGTGCAGGCCCATCATGTTTCATTTTGCAAAATTACCACATTCTATTTTTACACTGTACAAATCCTTCCATGGATTTGCATGGCTGAAGGCCAAGAATCAATTAGAGCAGACTCCCTTTATCAAGGTACATGCATGCAGACAATGCAAGATAAAGATAAGGCGATCCCATGCTCAGTTCAGGACAGCTAGCCTTACTTGGTTTAGAAGTCTATAATGAAGTGCCCTTTCCCACAATTACATCTAAAATCTTGCAAAGTTTCAATTCTGGAGCATTCTGTTCTGGAGAAAGTGATTAAAAGATGGAGTGTTCAGGAATATGTTATCTGTGGGCTGCAATGTACATTTGTATATACAAGAAGTAGTTCTGAAATCAGGGATTGCTCAACATTCATACAGTAGGTTCTGTACAAACCATACAAGGGCTAGAGACCCTGCCTAGAAGGTTTACAACCTAAACTAGGCAAGACAGAAGGAAGGCAGAAGATGTGACGGATGGCCACGCATAGTGTAAATGAACTAAAGGAGAGACAGAAAGCAGAAGAGAAGCAAGGAAATGAATCCCTTTACTTACAGTTAAACTTCATGTGCACTGTTCACCCTTGAACACTTGGTCTAACACAAATCACTATTCACCCAGTCCCCAACCTGTAATGTGGAGATGATAATAGTCCTGGCCTAAGTTACAGGAGAGCTGTAAGGTTTTTTGAGATAATGTACATGAAGTGCTTTGAAAAGTCCAGAGAACTTTCTCCGGGTTCAACGGGGCTTATTCCCAGGTAAATGGGTAGAGAATTGCAGCCTTAATGTACAAGCGAGAGAGAGAAGCAGCAGCGTTCTGGTAATATACAGTGCTAAAGAACAAAATCTCATATTCACCCAACCAACAGCTATCATGAAAATTCTCAGATGGGAATCCTTAGCCATGACATTTGTGTTCAACCATGTGATGTTGGCAGTGATAGATCTACAGAGGTACCTATCAGCTGTAAAGAAAATTAAGATTCAGCCATGCTCCTTTTACCTTTTGTGCTACTACCTTTTCTACAGTGGCTACTAGGCCTGATGGCTATGTGCTACTTCCAGAATCAGAGGCAGTAAGCTTATATACACCAGTTGCTGGGGAACATGGACAGAAGGGTGCTGTTGCACTCATGTCCTGTTTGTGGATTCCTGAGTGACAGCTGGTTGGCTGCTGTGTGAACAGAATACTGGACTAGATGGAGTCTTAGTCTGATCCAGCATGGCTCTTCTTATGTTCTCATATCTGCTCCACCTTCTAATATTTTGAATGCAGCAACAATTCACGAATCTGTCTGCATTATGTGTGTATTTGGAACTGGAGTAGTCAGTGTCCAATCACTACTGAGATATTTGTCTTTTAGCCTTGGTGTTCTCTCTCTCTCTCAATCTCTCTGTCTCAATCTCTCTCTCTCAGCATAACCTACTTTACAATTTGCAAGTGTATACAGGTGTGATACACACATAAAGCATTTTACTCACAAAAGAAGTGATCTAGAAGTGATATATCATCATGCAGACCACACTAGTTTCCTATCAGGAAAACACAGTTGTAGACAAGATGCTTCGGATCCAAGATCTGACACACACCTGTGAAAACTGCATAATCAGTTTTCACCTTACATCATCAAGAAGAGAAATGCAGTCTAGATTTTCTGATATGCTACTTAATCTTGGATGCTGCATACAGAACTTCATGACTCAAAAGTAGCATAATTTTATTTATCTAGCTTAAACCCTTTACTGATATGGTGCTTGATTCAATGAAGGCTCCAAAGCACAGTTTTTCCTTGCATGATCTACTATGAATTCACAACCGGGAAATGAGACTGAGTCAACCTCATATGGCATAGTAAAGAAACTGATGAAAGTATTACCAGAAAAGGACATGGCAGATTTAAAAGCATGTGATAGTTTTAAATCAACTTGGTTACAGCCAACATCTGAGATTTCAAGTCTACTAGTCTTGAACATAGAGAAAAAAAGCATTACATTTATTCTATAAACCCTTCAATCCCTCTACCAGTGTCAGGACTACTGGTCACCTTATCACAAAGTATCAGTGACTCTGAAGAAGGATACATATTAGTTATAACCCTATCTGAATGGAAGAAAGACTTTTGAAAAATAAGGGATGTTATGAATGGCTTTCCTTCAATTGGGGAAAAAAAAGGAGGGAGTAGAAAGAAGTTTTTTTTTCCTATGAAAATTAATGAAGTTGGGATGAGCATCCCTCAACACACTGATCTCAAGTAAAACTGCTAGGCAAGCAACTTGCAAGCCTAATGGCCGTCTCTGGTTTTTGACAGGCAAAGTCATCCTTCACCCATAAGGGATTGGAAGCAAGAAAAAAATCCCTTACAATTGAAGAACAAAACCAGCAAACCCTTTGAACGAAGTAACGCTCACTACCGCATTTCCAAAGCAACAGTAGTCCCCACATGTGTGGGTTCCCACCTCCAATTCTCAAAGCAGATGGTCCCCTCTAGAAAGGAAAACACCACCACCACCACCACAACAAACAACAACTAAATTGTTTTGGTCTTTTTGCTAGACTAGCTGTGGATGATCTTATAGAAAGGGACCTCCTACCCTGGGTAATTATGTACCTCTATTTCAATGTTTGGAACACAGTCCCAGCATGCTTTCTGGCCTTCACAATCCTGGCTTCCTGAATACAATAGCATAATCTCTCCTGGAGTCTCGGGCTCAGTGAAAGCCACACGTAGTGTTTATTTTTTTCCCCTTGAAAGGGAACTCTGTTTCTCTTCTCAGCCCTATATCGGGGAGGAGTTGTCAGTCTCCCATGATGGATAGCTTGCCTTGCCACCCGTTCATCAAGTCAATTTTCACCTCGTCACATACCTGCCCAAATGTCTTTGCCAAACTGACAAGCATGGGAAAAGGAGCCTGGGTTGGGAGCCATACCAAATTCCTTCAAGCTGTAGCTCCACATTAAAAAACAAAACAAAAAAAACATACACAAACAAGTAGTACTTGTTCTAGAGTGGCTGTAATTAAATTTAAGCCTAAGTGTTCATTTTAATCTAGCCCCATTGTTATGTGTGCGATGTTTATCACTCCCCAGGGAGGTTGTAATTTGTATAGACCCAACGCGGTCCAAATCAATACCCTGACCTGTGTATCCACCCTAGGCACTTAGAGTACAGCAAAATCTGTGCAAGTGCCAATCAATGCCCTCTCCCAGCTTATAGAAAATTAGCCATATCGCACTTAAGTGACAGTACACTGAATCTGATCGAAAGAGGAGAGCAAAGCCCATCTCCCCTTTACACTACAATCTTCAAAGGAATCAACTATTAAACATTAATTCTGGAAGGTTATTTTGGAAACCCGCCTGGCACTATCAATCCTTTTGCATTGTCTGAACTTCTTTCATTCGCTCTTCCCTAGGACTAGCCTGTTTTTTTCTCCAAGTCTTGGGTGGATCAGAGAGAGAGAGAGAGAGAGAGTAAGGAGAAATCTGCATTTTAATTGACATTCCAGAGAGGTATAGAGGCTGCTTATTGCAGTCTATTCAAACCAAACAGGCTTTTCAGATGAAAATGAGTAAAGGCAAGTAGAAGATTTACAGGGATTTGGTACAAAGGAGACAATGAGGTTTGAAATGTTGATGGCGCTTCACACCAGCCACATAATGGGCCACTGTTTGAAAGGCCAATTTTATACACAGAAATATATGTATGTATGTACCTACGTATGTATTTTCATCAGGACGTCTCCTTTTTTTAGGAAGGAAAAGTATGAATGACCAGCAAAAAAATAACGGGAAAAAGGGGGCAGCCTTTAAACAATGGCTCCACGTAAGAACCTCTTGTACTTTTGGTTTGCATTACTTCTACATCACGTTTCCACTAAGCTCCATGTAAATCATTTCTCTCCATACAAACAGATTGTTGCAACATTCACTAAAGGATTCCATGTGTTGTTTTCCTAACTAGGTCTTTCTACGCACTATAGGTGAAAGAATTTCCGCACACCCAGGCTTGACGTGGTCGGTGTTCATAAAGTCTGATCCCTATTCCTTCCTGCAACTGAATAAACTGGATCCCCTTCTCCACTTCAATTCCTCCTCTCTCCTCAAACAAAAGCCCTTTAATGCCACGCCAATTAAATCACAGCTCTACAATTTGGGTCCTGTTACAACCGTAAAAATCTGCAATGATTTTTTATATATACAGTACATGGTGCATATCATCTTATCTGGAAACATAATCGGAGAGAAGGTCATAATCAGTGTTTAGCACCTTAAAAAAAACCAAGGGATCAGGGCTCAAAGATTAATCTAAAACCCTAGTCGTCCTGGGAACAACTAAGGCTGACCGGGAAGGCACTCTGCACATGCTCAACAGTATGTCTTATTATACTTCTAATGTTCCGTGGCTGAACCCAAGCACAGGGAAGATTTTTAGGAAGTTAAGCGTCTGCTCAAGAGACTTCCCTTTACCTGGCTGACACGTGCATCTAATATACTAAGAAAAGGTAACTTAAACTGATAAATTCATGGCTTTTCAGTTTGAAGAGCTAAGGCAAATGCGGCAAGAAACTGTTGAGGAACTTTGCCTCGTACTTGAAAAGCAAAACAAAAGCTCGCAAGTCGGTTTTATAGTAGCACAGGCTGCCATCCTAAGCGCGTGAACCTGGATGCGGATCCCACAGAAACCAATGGAATTTACTCGGTACCAAATCAAAGTGCTCAACTCAATGCGTTTGGCAAGGCTTTGGCAACCTCGCAAGCCGCACAACAGAAACCACATCATCGTGAAATATCTCTTTTGAGAAGCGGTGTTCGCGAGGGATGTCATTAGGTTTGCTGAAGAGGGGGGGGGGGGGGGCTGTCAATGGCAGGAGAAGGGGATTGTGTTTTCTACACACACACACACACACTCCCATGAAAGGAACTCCTCAACTCCATCAGGTCAGGCTGATCAAAACCGTGGGTGCCAGCGAAATCCACACGAGGTCCCGCCTGGTTTAGCCAATTTGGCCCGTGCCTATACGCGGGTTCCGCGCTTACTCGGCATTTGTCATCGCTACAGTACTTGTCACTTGAGAAACAAACATGTCAAAAATACCTGACATCATACGGGACGCCACTTCTTTTCAGAACAACAGACCCGGAGGAGGAGGAGGAGGAGGAGGAGGAGGAGGAGGAGACCCGTGGCTATTTGGCAACATTTTTGGATCATGCACCGGGTACACGTTGCTTCAAAAACACACACAAAGCTATTACTTGGCGTGGGGGGGGGGGGGCGTGGAGGACCAAGCCAAGAGATGGCCCACTGAAGCTCACTCTTTTAGATCCTAGAGCTACTTTTAAGCTGAGGATTAATCTCTCTTCCCCAGTCCTTCTCTTCCCCAGTCCTTCTCTTCCCCAGTCCTTCTCTTCTCCGCCCCCCCCCCCCCGCTCCGCGCGCCTTGCGCCTCTCAACTGCAAGCCAAGCCTGGTCCAATTACCTTGTATGAAAAGGCTGCGAGTAAACGATCTGCTGTTCCCTTGCAGCGGGCGTGTGTACGGGATGAAGCAAAGCGACGAAGGCAGGCTCCCCGGAGGGGAGGGGAGGGGGGGAGAAACCCCTTTGCAAAAGCACAACAATCGTTTCCTGCTTTATTCCATATTCAGGCGCTCAAAAACATCGGTCCGAAGCCCCAAACCCGAGCGGGGGAAGTCGGCGAGCGTCACCCCCATCTCCGCCGCCTCGACAGTTCCTTCCCCCAAAGCTTCTCTCTCTCTCTCTCTTTCTCCCCGGAACAGCCAGCAGAATGGAGGTGCGTTTGTTCGAAGGGGTTCTTTTTTAAAAAAATAAAAATTTAAATTAAAAAAAAAATTAAAAGGGTGGGGGACGAAAACCAGTGTGTCACAAACTTTTTCCTCCCCACTTCATTAAGGATCCAGCTTTGGGAAAAGAGAGAACTTCCAAAAGTTTGATCTTTCAAAAAGGAACAGAGCATAAAACAGATGCCTTAAGTCCAGATCCAGTCCATTCAGAATCCCTGTTGCAAGCAAACTCTAAAGCTTTATCAACTCTACAACCCTTTTCTCCCTCTCCCTCCCTCCCTCCCTCTCTCTCTCTCTCTTTTCCCCCTCCTTTCCCTGGTCACTCCCCCGAAATTGAAACCCGAGCCATTTCCTGGACAGTTCCTCTGCCAATCACAGCAGTTCAGCAATAGTTGAACTCCGTGTAGGCTCTTCCCCTTGCGTTAGAGATGCATTAAGAATAGGGCTCTCTTTCTCTCTCTCCCGCAACCTCATAGAAAGCACTGGGGGGGGGGGGGGACGCCTCCAAGCGGCACTACAAAACCAGCAGCCCAAAATACAACAACCCACCACCTCTCTCTCTCTCTCTCTCTCTCTCTCTCTCTCTCTCTCTCTCTCTCTCTCTCTCACACACACACACACACACACACACACACACACAAAACTATAAGGAGGAACAAAGAGTACTGTTAACATATTGCTGATTGTTATAGTCTTGACTGTAATCTGGAAACAAGGTTAAAACCATAATCCCATGCTATTATGAAGGGAGGAAAAAGATGGTGTGGTTTTGCCCACTGGATTTTCTGCTGACTGGTGTCCCCACAAGGTGATAGAAGACAGGGGCCAGATCTACACTAAGCAGGATATGGCACTTTTAAAACAGTTTGAAAACTGTATATGGAATGTGTCGTGAGCCTCCACCGTTGTCAGTACTGTTATAAACCATTTTAAAGCAGTAGTATAGATCCAGCCAGGATCACCCACTGAAAAACAGACAATCAAAATGGGATTTTGTCACTCACCCACCTAAGAGCAAATAGAGCTGTTCTGCAAATCATCCCGTCAACTTCCTAAGGAAGTATATTTTATGTTTTGGAAGCATGAATAATATATGTTGTGAGCCCCTGTAACAAATGGCAATGCTGGTCATAACTGGCTAGCGAAGTGGCACTGAATCTAATATTCTTCTAAACCACCCTTCTCGAACATCTGGTGCCCTCCAGATGTACTAAACTAAAAAACCCATCAGCCCCAGACAGCATCGGGAAGTCTGGGAGTTGTAGTCCAAAACATCTAGAGGAGACTAAGTTGGGGGATGCTGTTCAAAGCATTTTCTATCATTTTTCACATGCTAAAAGCTGAGGGGTTTAAGAAGAAATAGACTGGAAAGTACAGTATTCTTGATAAAAGGAGAAGTAAGTTAGGGACTTTTTCAGATTAGCTAAAATATTGGCATTGAAATGTGAGTGTGTAAAAAGGGTATGGGAACTTATAATGTGCAAATCTGTTGGAACAAGTGGGTTTCTGTTTATTTCAGTGCTGCTTGCAGAGTAAAATGTCCTGGTGGATTGTGCCCAAAATTCAGAAAGGCCTTACATTTAGGTAGGGTAACCATATGAAAAGGAGGACATTTAACAGTTTAACAGTTGAGTAGAAAAGGGAATTTCAGCAGGTGTCATTTTTATGCATGCAGCACCTGGTGAAATTCCCTTTTCATCCCAACAGTTAAAGCTTCAGGAGCCCTGCCCTCTTTTGTATCTGGTCAAGAGGGCAGGACTCCATCTGCCAAGGGCCCACTTTGACAAGAGCCTGCTGATGATATTCCTCCTCTTTAACCTACTTGATCACATGCCTCTCTCTCTAGCCCAGGTACCAGCAGTGGTGGGGACAAGTAGATGCTATTACCTACTTGCTCGCTGGCTCTCTGGCTATCCAGCAAGCAAGTAGTAGCAATGATGAAAGAGAGGATGAGGAGCAATAGGAGCTGGTGACAATGGTGGTGAGAAAGTAAAGTCAATGGAGGAGGGGGGCATTGAGAGGGTGTGTTTTTTGCGCATATTCATGAGAATCAACAAGTATGAAAAATAGGATTACTTTGTTTTTAAAAAGGGAAGATCTATGGAAGCCTTCCAACGAGTGTATGAGCATCACCCTCCCATAGGAACAGAATGTTAGGAGCAGTCAAAATCTCTGAAGCAAGGTTAGAGAGAGGAGGATATTGGGTTACAGTAGGAAATGGTAGTTGGTCTGAAAAATGCAGGTCAGAATGGTTGTAGAGTGTGAGAAAAAGAAGAGTTCCAAACTGAACGACAGACCAGTTTCTGAGACTGACTGAGGGCAAAAGATATAGCCAAACATTGAAATTACACATACAGTAGTGCAGGGGTGGGCAAGTTGAGGCTCTCCAGATGTTTTGACCTACAACTCCCATCATCCCTTGCTGGTGGCTAGGGATTATGAAAATTATGGGTCAAAATATCTGGAGGGCCCTAAATCGTTCTCTTCTGCAGTAGCCCGGGGGGGGGGGGGAACAAATCATATAAAAACAGGGAAGGTAAGCGAGAGAATAATTACAAAAAGTCATTAATTTGGGTTTGTTTAACTTCAGCACTTACACTCATTGGGTTCTAAACACCCTGGTGGATAACCAAGTAAAATCCAAACCAGCAAGCATCACCACAGACTAAAAAATAAACTAAAATCCATTAAATGCTTTTAAAAAGAAAATTACCCAAATTTAAGATAGGTAGCATGGTGGTTATATGAGGGTTAGAAACTTTCCCTGTGCTTACAGCGAAAGCAAATATAACATAAATATGAGATTAACCAAAAGAATTGCAATTGACAAAGCTGACACTACAAATGTAGCTAGTGAGATATCAAATTGAGCTCCTAACGTGATTATGATGACTCCTTCTTATCCTCCTCCTTACTACTTGCATTGTAAATCTAAATTAAAACATGCGAGTAATTGTTAACTTTCCCTTTTACTTCTCCCTGCAGATTACTTGAATGTAAAAAGCTAAGATGAAGTTCCTCTAGGTATGTGAAGAGTTAAACTTCTAAAGTCTATGGCCATAGCTAGACCTAAGGTTTATCCCAGGATCATCCCGGGTTCGTCCCTGCCTGAGCGCTGGATGCCCTGTGTGGCACTTAGATGAACAGGTTTGACCCCAGGACAATCCTGGGATAAACCTTAGGTCTAGCTACAGCCTAAGAGTCTAAAGAGGTTACCCAAATCCTTGGGGTGAGTGGCCAGGAGGAGATCAGAGGTGAAGCAGCGAGAGCACAAAGTGAAGCAGCAGCTGGGCAGAACTTTCATTACCTGTGCTTTTATATATTTGTTCTGGCCAAAGGTGGGTCCACCAATGAGTGATGACACAACCAATTGGAATAGAGTATGTGGCTGGTTAGACCATCCATTCACCAGTCAGAAGCAGGGTGTCTAACTACCCCCTCCAATAACATGACATATTGTGCCCATGTGGGGTGCGAATATTTCGGGCACTGCATAAAAAGGGTTAATCTGACCTGGTTATGTTGTCTTGCTTCTCTCTCTCTCTCTCATACATCCTCTTTGAATTCAAGGTCATCATCGGTCATGTTTGGCCATATCTGCCCCAACACCTCTCTTCATGCTTTTGTTATTATTTCTTAACCGATAGACGTTGAGCTTCAGCATTTCTTATCAGCATGTGTACAACACAAGATGTCTAATAGGGATTTTCCTCCCTCTAGTGGGCATCTGAGCATGCTCAGTTCTTCTGGTTCTTTCACTCATATCAGAGCCAAGACCCGGGCTCTTCTCTATGGAAGCTGCTTGCAAAGAAAGCTACCCCCACCCCAACACACACACACACACACACACACACACACACACACACACACACACACACACCCCTCTTCTTTCAAAGCCAGTCCTGTATAAAGTCTTAGTTAGAAATATGACAATGACATGACATCAATTAGCATAGAATCACAATTTCAGGGTCTTCATGCCAATGGGTCAGGGGACTGGAACATAAGTATGGGGTCTTCTTAAATATGAGTCTGGGGTCTTTGGGGGAATCTTCTTATAGGTTTCCCCAAAACTCTCAGATCATTCAACCATACCCGATCAAATTAGCCAAATCAAATCTTCAGTCTGAAGTAGCCTCTTCAATTTTTTGTTAACAAAATGATTTAACCCTTTTAGTACCAGATTAACAAAAGGAATAGATATGAAAACCAAGTACATCAAAGAAAATTAAAAAAGGACAGGAGGAGGAGAAGTGTTTCTAAAAAATACAGAAGAGAAAAAGTTTAAAAGTTGTCACCTGAAGTAAATATTATTATATAAAAACTTTGTACAATAAACTAGGGTGACCATATGAAAAGGAGGACAGGGCTCCTGCATCTTTAACAATTGTATAGAAAAGGGAATTTCAGCAGGTGTCATTTGTATGCATCACACTAGTTAAAGCTGCTGGAGCCCTGCCTTCTTTTGTATATAGAGTGACCAGATACAAAAGAGGACAGGGCTCCTGCAGCTTTAACTGTTGTGATAAAGAGGAATTTCACCAGGTCCTGCATGCATACAAAAGACACCTGGTGAAATTTATTGAAGAAAAATAAGACAGAAATATCACAGTCAAATATATTGGTATATCAATTTTTTTGAGAGTGTTGCTGGGGCATTTAACAGGCCTCTACCTTTTAAAAAACAAGAACAACCCTGAGCCCTTCAGAGTGCCAATGATTTAGTCAATTTAACACATGTGTAACAATATTGCTCAACCACAGATTTTGTTGTGAGTAAAGGGGAGATTACTATCTAATATGCCCTCACAATGGAAAAGTCAGTATCCCTTTAGTATAGGCATGGGGAACCTCTGACCAGATCTTCATCTGGCCCACTATGTTTCTTCCCCAGGACCCATCCTCTCTCCCCAGGCAGGGGAAAGCTCTTATCTCTGAAAAGAGATAAGAGCTTTTCCCCATTGCATGGTTAGAAAGGGGATTCCTTTCTCAACATGCAGCATGGAAAAGAACCAACTTTTCCATGGCAGGAGAGATTACCCTCTCCCTTCATGGGCACTTCACTGCCTTTCTTTGTGGTAACAGACACAGTGAATGTACTGGTTTTTTTACAATGTTATTACCTTTACTGATCTTAGACAATGAGCAAAGGCTATAGAATTGTTTGCATCCATGAGTTAATGGCAAAGCCATGCAATTCTTTTTAACTTAATATTAATTTAAATATTTACTAAATAATATTGCAAAGATTTCAGATTTGTTGTTTTAAATCTAATCCTCATAGATCCAGATAGAAGCTTAGGGGAAGCTATGATTTAAGTGCTGAGGTTCAGAAGTCTAGAAGGTAAATTAAATTCTCATGAATTGTAATTCAACCAGAATAGTTGAGTATCAGATTTAATACTCCATTTAATTTGTTAGAACACTTGACATGGACAGGTCCAAGACAGATCAATTTAATTTATATTAGCATATTCTCTCTCAGTGCTTTGCTGAAGCAGTTCAAAAATAGTTGTATTTGTCATGATCTAATCACAAGAAACCATTTGCAGCAATAGCCTTCCAGTCTACTAGACAGGGAAGGCAATAGGCTACTTCACAGGGAAAAACCTCATACCAAATATCATATCGTTGAGGTAACATATGCATTATGTGCAAACACCCTGTTCTTGGTAGCCAGAAGTCCATCAGCAAACTCTACAAACATTAACACAATTCTAATCATAATTTGACATATATGCGTCCAACATTAATAAAATGTAGCCATCATATTTCGTTGGGTTGTTGTTGTTTTTCATTGGGTTGTTGTTGTTTGTACTTTATACATCATTGTCACAGATGCACAGATTGAAATACTTGAGCCAACATACCTGTCACATGTAGACTCAGTTATGCAATAAACTAACATAAAAAAGGAACCACTTACACTACAATTCTATTCAGACTTACACAAAAATTTGTCTTCCTCTGTATCCAGCACAGAAATCAAGTGAGCATCTAAAGGAGGAAACCCCTTCCTCTGTGCTGTAATAAGCGACAACCTTTAGTTAAACCCACTGTGTGCAAGGGAAAATAACTGGCAAAAAAGCTACTAATTGGTTAATGCAGGCAGGAAGTTGGGGTGCTGGTTTTGGTTTCACGTTTGCCTATTTATTTTGCCTGTTTTTACTTGTAACAAGGTAATTTGTTTGTTTATTTATTTATTTATTGCATTTTTATACCACCCAATAGCCGAAGTTCTCTAAAGCCCGTTAAGATTAAGTAGAGGTCCCGTTTAAAGCTTGCAGTTGTCTTCTATCTCAAGTGTGATCACACAAAACTTACTGTTCACTACTCTGCAGCTTGTTTTTAAATGCAGGTCTCCACACACACCCTCTGCCAGCCCTCAGCAGGCCGCTAATTACTTTCATGGGCTTACTTACAAAACTGTCCTAAACAATATTATCCAGGTAACATCATGAGGCCTGCCTAGCTATAGGACAGAGCTTGTGAATAAGTGAGGGCAAAGTAGGGTGCCTTAAGGGGTTAAAGTTTATTCAGGGGGGAAAAAGGATTGGACATAAGATCAGGCATATAAAATAAATATAAACGTGTAATTCAACTTAACTAAAACTGTCTTAGCTAAGATGGAATATGTAATGTCAGGGAAAGATGTTTAGTCAGTTCAAAAACACACACACACACACAATCCATGAACAGGTAGGCATAGATTAAAGATTAAAAGTCAAAGCAAGCCTCTCTCCTTCTCTTACCATGGCAGCTGGCATATACAAACGTGTAAACCAAGATGCTCCTGTGCAAGGAATTATTATTATTAATAATAATTATTAATTATTTATTTATTACCCGCCTCCCCCTCTGGATCGGGGTGGGGAACAACACCAAACACAATATAATACACAATATAATGTCCTTGTTTCAGATGTATTTAGTGATTTTGTGAGTTAGGCATTTTTATTTTTATTTTTGAAAGCAAACCAAAGCAGTAATGTTACATTTCACATTGGACAAAATCTTAAATGGGGAATGAAGGAAGACAGTTATCCAATAGAGGATAATACAGAGCTGGTTCATACATCACTTGTGGTGACGTGGAGCTATTCGTTGTCTCTTTCTTCCCATTCTGTTGTGGTACTGTTTGGATACAGCAACCATAAAGGTTGAGCTAATGATATGGCTCCTTCCCACATGAACACTGGCCTCCTAATTTGATGATGTTTGAGTTGGGAAGAACCATGTCATCTGACTTGCTGACATGGTTCATATATCCAAACTTTATTAAAGCAGTGGAGGGGGGTAGGGGTAGGGAGTCACGGGTTGTTGCTGTAGTAATAGTATGAGTTGGTGCTAAAACTTATTGGCCCAGTTCAGAAGACACTTTAAACCACGGCGTTAACCATGGTGAAGAAAACAAAAAAGCCTTATTTACTGTGGTGTCTTCTGAACACAGCCTGGTTTTCTGGCTTAACCACCATGGCTAAAGTCATGGTTTAAGGTATCTTCTGAAAGGGGCCCAATGAACGTGGAATATGTAGAATACAAGGCCAAACTACACATTCAACTCGTTGTGTCGGTGTAGCTGAAGCAGTTTTTCCTTGCTCTCGTGTAGGTGCATGTGATTCCAATATAGATGGAGAGCAGTGTAGAGATTGCCCAGTACTGTATATGAAAACTTTTTTTTTTTTTACTCCTCCTAACAAGCCTGACTTCATCAAAAGAAAACCTATAGTTTGGTCAAGAAATATTCCAAAATGAATATAAAAAAACAGCACATATCATGATTTTGCCATCTTCAATCAGGATAAGTCTTTGCATTCAACACTAATTTAAACTACGACTTTTAAAAATGTGAATGCTGGAAATAAATAGCATAGATGAATCAATTAAATTAAAATGAAACAGCATTTAACCCCCTTAGAGTCACAATCTCTTCTATTGCTAGTTAATGCAACTGCAAATTTTCTATCATATCTGCAATGCTGATAAATAAAGTACGACTTTCAAAGACAGTTAAACATGGAACAAAATTGGTTCTCTCTCAACCTTAATAAAGCTAATGCAAATTCCTACTAAATTTCATGAGCACTTGCTCCCTGTTTTTGCATTCCTGCAGATATCCCCAATTTCTTTTCAATTTTCCAACATCCATTCACTTTTGTCTGCTACAACTTTACAGACCTGTTCATACAAATTATGTTGGGTGTGGGGATAGAGAATTTTCATTCATTTGCAGCTTTTTCAATCCTTCTACACCTTGGTATAAGATCTGAATTTTCTAATTCAGAAATTGACATGTCACAAGCAAGATACAGATTTCACAGCTTCCAGCATGTCCCTTGCCCATTGAAAACATTGTTAACACATTCTCACATAAATTACCAGTAAGCACAGGAAGCAGCAATATCTTTTCTCCATTCATCAATAGCATTGTGTCCTCCAAAAGAGAAAACGTTGCACCAAAGATGACAAAATATAGACACTCCCCCCTCCCTTCTGTCTGGAAGGAGTTTTCAGATTTATTCTTTGGATTGATGAAAAGAAAACAATTTATCAATAGCACCCTATTCATTTAAATGAGCCAATTTTCAAGCGTGGCCACAACAACCCTCTCAGTTGAAGAAAAGCAGAAATAGGTTTGGCATTTTTTTTAAAAAAAAAAATCAATGCTGTCATCATATTTAGGCTTTAAGTGATCTCAGGAAGCCTTTCACACTAGTTAGGCTGCTGAATGAAAGAATAATGTTGGGGGGGTTGTAAATTATCATCATCATTCCCTCTTCTTCTGAAAGTGGCTAGAATCCTTTTTGTCAATTCTGCTGCACGTGAATGGTGTGGCTAATAAGCCTATTAATGAGGTTCCACAGTGGAGTGTGAATAGGTAAATAAGCCCCAATCTGTTGAGGTTCAGCAGCAAGGGCAGTAAAGCCATCAAGAGCTAAAGGTGACAGTTTGAACTGAAATAGGAACAACAGCTCCAGGTTTCCAGCAAAAGAAAAGGCAGACAAGGCAGGCATTCAGAAACTTTCCACCCCTAACTGAGCTCTATTATCTTTCGGTTTCTTCCCCCTTTATAAAATGCCTTGAGTAGTCGCTGTTAAAAAAAAGAAAGAAAAAAAGCTCTTGAGACATCCTTTTTCATTCTGGTAATGATACATCAATAGAGAATAAGGAAAATTAGGAGCCCAATATCCCTGTGCACCACAACTTTGAAAAGAATAACACTGCCTCTCAGCATATGGGCTAAATGGAAAAGGGACAGGGATTGGAAGAAAAGAAAACTAATTCCCCCACCCGCGTAATGTTTTCAGTGTTCTAGATTCATGGACTCACTTGTTAGCAGCCTCTTTCTTTCCTTTTTTCCATCTTCAAAATATAAGTTTATGCAAGATCAGGATCAAGTATTAATTGCAAAATACGTATTATCATGTTAATGTAGTACAAGATCGGGATGCTTTCTGACTGTATAACCTTTTTCAGTCAAAGTTGCAGTATATTGAATATGAGCTATATAGAAATATACATATGAAAAGCAGACCCATTGAACTCAATGGGACTTTAGCTATCATAACTAACTTAAGCTCCATTGATTTCAGTTGAGTATACTCTAAGTATGACTAAGCCTGGATCCAACTCATTCTGACCAAGTGGAATTACTTGACCACACAATAGCTTAATTTGGACGTTTGATTCCATGCACATAACTCACAAATTAAAGATCAAGGCAAACGAAATGGCTTGACAAGCTCTCAAATGGGAGAATTACAAGCAGAAACGTTTTTACAACCATTTTTTATTTGGGTGAAGTGACCAATGTAAGTGGTTTTGTTAATGCATCCCACTGTAGTGAAATAATTTAGAATCTGTGAGAGACGTATGGAAAGGGTGACATGATCATAGTGACAGAACATAAATATAATTTTTTAAGAAAAGACAACCTACAGTAGTAAAGTTAAAGATGAACATACCATAGACAAAGATTTTAGGAGAAACCAAATCAGACAGACACTGTGTGTGTGTGTGTGTGTAAAGAAAGAGAGAGAGAGGACTTTCAGATGGAGAGAAATCATGTTTCCTTACCAATGCTCTGCTTCCTGGTTGACTTCCATGTTTGAAATGAGCAGAATTACACGGAGAAGGGAGCAGCAACTATGTGGCTTCAATATTTCAATGGGACAACGCCCTCTAGTGCTAGAAAATTCAGATAAACCCAACATATCTCAGAAGTCGGGTTTTCTGAGGTTTATTTTGTGACGCTAAAACTAGGGAAAGGAGCAGTTGATGCACAGGAGGCTCATGGCATCGTCAAAATGATCCGCAAACATCTGTGAGTGGCCTGTCATGAGCATGCTATAAATCATTCATTTAAAGAAGCCCAAAGAAAGAAAAGAGTGAGAAGAAGAGGGAGTAAAGCCAATTCTTGGAAAGGAAGCAGTGGCAGGACATGAGAAGAGAGAGCAATACTAGAGCTGAAGTTGCCAGCCTAAAAGATAAGGAAATGCATGCTCTCTCCAATACAATATTGTCAGAGAAATGTGAAATTGAGGGAGCTCTGGTAAAAAAGATTGATTGCAGGGTTCAACTTAAAACATCCATGAGACATCAAGGAGGAACTGTTAGTAAGACAAGAGAAGGGGCCACAGTTGAAGGAAGAAAGACAAAGCAGTTTGAAAATCACACCAGATTCAATCAAGACTGAAATGTCTTAGCAACAAATGAGTGGATAAATGCTAGGTTTTAGAAGTATGGCTAAAGGTATGCATAACTGCATAAGAAAAGCTACAACAGGTATCCTAATTTGCAACATAGAGGTTTTCACAATTGCAATCCAGTCTTACAGTTGCATTTTCAGTCTGGGTTATCACTAAAGTTCCATTCATTTGGTTAATCACAAAATGACATTTTCTCCAGCTGAAAGCTTCTGCTCCAAACTTGACATATATTGGGAATAAATAGGAATGAAAAATGACTGAAGTAATTTCACTACGTAATAATTTTACTGGAGTGATTTACTATGATGATTTGGAAAATACTACATAGAGGAATTCCAATATAGAGAGATGTTAGTCTGGCCCTAGCATAATTAAATTCTGGAGGAAAAAAGTGGCCAGAATCATATTGCTGCCACATGATATAACAGACCAGTAGTATGGCTATACTGGCAAACCCGTTGTCAAATGATGCATTCAAATTGGGGGTGGGTGGATACTTTATTAGACTTTTTTATGTGATTACAAAAGGAAATATTTATTTAAAACCTTTGTAGTGTTAGAAACAGTTCATATCACAATAAAAACAATTTAAAGCCAGCTTTGAGGGATGCCATTTCAAAACTGCAGGGCAATCACAGAGTAGGCGCTTCTACTTTTTCCAGCTGATGCTTTCACTTAGCACAGAATAAAATGTTTGGACAGGGCCTTGCTATTGAATATAAATGGCATGGAGGTGTACATAGGAGGAAGATATCTCTGATATGTATGTGAAGCATACATTTGGGCCTAGAAGCTAACTGGCTACCAGTGCAGTTGCCAAAAAAAATAAATTTAAAAAAATATGGTTGGATCCAGCATATAGCAAGAGTGTTTACCACTCTAGTGTCCTCTAGTGGAAGGGATGTGTCTGATTTGCTCATACATTTCTCAGTCTATGTTACTGGTAAGCTTACATTATAGCCACTGGAGACGACAGAATTCATAAGAGTGGAAACCATAAAGTAACCACAACAAGAACTGTCAGGGAGTAACACATATATTAAACTAATGTCAAAAACAAACCTTTGTATTGTAAGTTTTACGCTTGGAAATGAATGCAACTCAACTGCTTTTCAGAGCCCGTGACAACTCTAAGGAATTCCCAGCAGTAACCAATATATAATATCCCGCCAAGTCATAAGAAAGAAGCAAGCCCTGATTATACAATAGATTTGTGGGGCATGAAAAATGTTTACATCAGTTTACATGAATTGTTCTCTTTCCTACTGGCTGCTAGTGGCAAAATGCCCAGTACTGAATCCAGCAACAGTAGTCAACAGATAAAATCAATGTGATCAAGATGATGAAAGTGTTCATTTGGATCTAAGCCATTGGCCACTATTAAGAATTAAAATGTTCTCAAACCTGGAATCTTTAAAGTCAACTGGAGATTGTGGCCAAGAATATTGAACTTCCAAGTCCTGTATATTTGATAAAGTGGTTATTCACGCAACAGTGAAAAACCTATATAAAGTGGTGCTATGTTACGACAATTATAAAAAAACTAAAGGAAAATTCACATTGCACTGAGGTCAAGGTAAGCCAGATTCTCCACCCCCACCCCTACTCAAATGGCGGTTTTGTTGATGGTGAATGGGTCATGGAAGGGCTCCATCATATTGCCTATTGTAATTGATGTACCACTACAAAGGTTCCAAAATGGGATCAGCTGTGGCACACTGCAATTTGAATAGGCCTTGTGAATTGGATTGCAAGGTCCAGCCATTTACAATCAAAATATTGTGTTTCTTTTTAATCAAAACACAGTTCATTACATCCTCAGTGATTAGGTGTATGTTGTTTGTTCTCTTTAGGTTTAGTTCTGCATTTATACTTTGAAAAAGCCTTGGCTAATTGGCAATATAAAATGTAATAAATAAATAAATAAATAAATAAATAAATAAATAAATACCTGGCAGGTTTAATTAGTATTTATCTAGTATGCACAGCAAGCTGTCTATATCAGCCAGGGGATCAAGTGATTCCACAATGGAATGGCTTGCAGCTTTCATAATGGTAGAGAATCATTTCTGCTTCTCCTATGTTTTATAAAGTGAATATATATTGTTTTTAAATGTTGATTAGATCTATCTATCTATCTATCTATCTATCTATCTATCTATCTATCTAAGGAATTCCCAGTGGTAACCTATACCATACTAGCTTTATAGAAGGCACATAATAGAAATTGTTGCTTCTTAGCTATTTATCAGAATGCACATAAGGGCAATGTTCATGGCCCTGGATCCAAAAAATCATGCAACAAATTCAACATCCCTATGGGAACTTTGGACTTGTCTTTAATTTCCACAGACGGTTTGCAACATGCCGTGGAGGTCAGCCATTCAAAGAAATAAAAGGCAAACACTCCACTGAATCCACTCTAACAAAATGAAAGATCATGACTACTCCAAGTATCAGCTCCAAAATGCAGGAATGCAGGCTTTAAAATAAGAATGAAAAGATTGTGTGGTTATTCAGAGCTGCAGAGTTGCGCAGGTCTGCATGGAAAAATAGCCTTTAAAAAATCGCTGATCAACCACCGTGATCATAGAACTAGAGGACATAGAGGACAACCACATGTTTCCTACTGGAAATCCTTTCCTCCTGCCTCAGGTCAAAGGAGAAGGAACACACATAACTCAGTATTGCAGAGAAACTCAGAGGGGGGGGGTTCATAAAAGTGGTTTTGGGGGAAATGGAATATTAAGGGAGAATTAATATCCAAAAAATGAGTTGGGGGATGTATAATGTGCTGCATGAGTGAGCCAGACATTATAGTACTGATATAACATGCTAGTGCAGATTGGCCCTCTCCTAAATTATCCTCATTACTCGAGCCACCTTTCCGATTCCTGCTACTTTTCTTCCCACCTGCCTTCATTTTTATCATTTAGTGGCTATTTCCAAAGTCCTGGTGGATACAATTGGGATCACAGATCCATTTACACTGTGAAAGTCTACCACATCAGCAAAAGGAAATCCTTACAGACTTTACTCAGTAATGGCATTCACTGACAATCACCCAGAAAAAAAATGTCCACATCTAAGTAGGATCAGTTTAGGGAGAATTCTATATGTTGCACACATTCAACTTAGCAAAACAAAAGTTTACATCTATGACATATTTCCGAGTGCAAACTTCACGTGCGACACTTGCACACATAAGGCTTTTTGTTCTATAGGCAGCGTCTAGTTGAGGTTTCTCAACATGTAGCAATATTCAAGCATACACCATTGCCACACATGACCATTTTGTGTGGGTTTTTTCCTACAGGGAAGCACTTTCCACATAGGAAAATCAGTGGGCTCATTCACACAACATGCTAGCCCATCGTGGGTTTGTGAACAACCCTCAGTTCGTGGTTGGTGCACCTGAGGGACAATTGGGCACACTACCCACAGCACGTGGCTTGTTTCCCCTCCCCTTTCACTTCAATCCTCCAGTCAGCTCCGCCTGACATCCCAAGGGACTTGGTGGCAGAGCCCATTTTGTCTGCCACCAAGGCTCCCCTTCCCTGCTCCAATCATGACCAGAGCACTTTCCCTCCTTGCTAGCATCAGCTTCTCCAAAGTGTGCCAAATGCACTTTGGAGGGGACTGCTGTTGCCCCTCCAGCTCCCACTCTGATAAAACTGGACCAAGTTTGGACGACATGCTAACTCACCGTAGGTTGCATCAGACAACAACCCATCACTAGCTGGCGTGTTGTGTGAACCCAATCATTGTGAAGCACCCCTAGGTTAGCTGTGGTATTATCATCATCATCATCATCATCATCATCATCATCATCATCATCATATTTATGCTGCCCAACAGCCTAGACTCCCTGGGCAGTTTACAACTAAATGCACAACAACAGAGAGGAGTCCACACAGTTAACAAGCACAAAACAGGAGACCATTACACTAATAATATGAATATAAACTGTGCAACTAGATAACTGAATTAGCTAAATATTCAATTCTTTATTGTCACAACAATATATGCATGACCATAAAATGTTATAAAAAAATTATATATGAAAAATCAAAGCTATTTTTTTGCTGTAAATATAATGCACAGATGATATGTAATTATGAAGCAGTATGTTTGCTGAGAAACTGCACAAAGTGAAACATATTCTTATAAAGCACACATTTGCTGTAAAAACACTATACAGAATGAAACGACTACTCCGGATTGTATTCACGTTTCATTACTTCATCAGTCACTCTGTACCAGAAAACTTTAGTTCATGTACGGTGCTTCATATCTTATACACTTTCCTCTCCCAGAGCGTTGTAAATAAAGCTACAAACACAAAGGTGATAATTAATAAATAACTACTCATTCCTGCAAAACTTACTGAAAGGTTGCTTAACTCTTTTAATAAGGTATTCTGAAACATGATACCCTCCTACATTAAGACTTTTAAATTTATTAGAGCCAAACTTCAGTAAAGTTCTGCAGGATCTCACCTACAGGAAAAATTATCTACAATGCTCTGGGAGAGGAAAGCATGTAAGATATGAAGCACTGTACATGGAGTAAAGTTTTCTGGTACAGAGTGACTGATGAAGTAATGAAACGTGAATGCAATCCGGAGTAGTCGTTTCACTCTGTATAGTGTTTTTAAAGCAAATATGTGCTTTATAAGAATATGTTTTACTTTGTGCAGTTTCTCAGCAAACATACTGCTTTATAATTACATATCTTCTGTATATGCTAAGCACTGAACTGGTACACATGTATTATTATTTGCCAATAGTGCTTCAGAAAGGAGAATAATAAATGCTTCACACCAACCTTTTATGCAATTTAAGAAGCTGCAGCAAAAAAAGAGGACAATTTCTTGCTCGTAAATTATATTCCCTGAGGCCTTATATTCAGCAATCCATTTTCCCACCTACTCAGCATGTAGAAACAAGCTGCCAATTACATCCTGGAAAACAGAGAGGCTGACATGTCTTATTGTCTAAAATAGAAATGGTTGCATTCTCCAAGGGAGTGGGAAAGTATGGGGATGGCAAATTCCTAAAAAGGGGACAGCACGCTTGAAAAATAGAAGAGGAAGCTAAAAAGAAAAGCGGAATAGTGTTACACTTTTCTCCTGCTTATAGCTGGGATTTAAACAAGGAGCAGAAACTGTGAGCAGAGCCTAACAATAAGTGATTCATGTGCATTTTTCAAATGGATTGATGCAACATATATAGCTATGAGTTAGGGTTGTCCAGTGTGGGTCAGAGTTAAATGGGTCAGCAATGGCAAAAGGATGTAGTTTGCAGTTGGTGATAGACATGTGACAAACTGATCTATTAAATATTACAGATCTCAGCCATCTTTTGATATTCTGTATGGAACAGATTTAGGGGCACAATCCTATACTGAAGATCTTCTGGGTGAGGGGTTTTAGGATTTGGTGAATGCCCAACTATACCGATGGAAAACCGGGTACACCATCTCCATGACAAATATCATGGAACACTGAAAGAAGTGTTCCATGAGCAAAGTTTGGATGAAATGAGGTGAAATCATAGGCAGCATACGGAAATATACACATCATATTCAACACACCTTCAATTTATGGTCATGCTCCAGTTGGCACTGAAACTACATCAGCAACAAATTTTTCTCTCATTGATTTCACCTCCAATGTCTCTCCCACACCCCCTTTGATATATGTGAGTACTGTGTCTGGTCTAAACTAGATTGCTCTAAGATTCTACTCCCCACCCGTCAACAGCAGGGAGCAGTGTCTCTTACACACAGGGGATGTACCTATCCCCACACACAGGTAAGCTCTCTGATGGCAAAAGTCAGATACTTCATTTCTACTGCTGACCAAACACTCATGAGCACTTTTACCTTGGAGGATGACAGCTAGAATTCATAGAGCAGAACAAAGAGCCACTGAACACACAGTGATTGGTTCACACAAAATGACAACCCACACTCAAGGTTGACTGTGGGTTGTCGTTGAATCATAGGTGATTGTTGTCAGGCTTTGTAAATCCAGCCATGGTAATAAACCATACTTTATTAACCACGAACAACCTATGAAGAAAACCCATTGTTTGTTGTTGGGTTGTGAACTGTGGTTTGTTTATGGTTAACAACCTATTGTTTCTTAGCACAGCTGGGTTCACACAACACAACAATCCATTTTTCAACAACTCACGGTTCAACAACAACCCACATTCAACCCATTCCCAACCTTGAGTGTGGGTTGTTGTGTTGGGTGAACACAGCTAGTGTTTTACTACAATTATCAAGGGGAAACTGTACCCACAATCACAGCAATATCTCCCTTTCCGCCCCTGCCCTGGTGGACCAGGACTTCTGGATAGCTTCTCAGCAGGCCTCTTTGCCATCTCACCACATGCATTTGTATTCTTCTAGTTCATATTATGTTAGCACTCTCATGTGTACATTGGTCGTATGGTTGTTTAAGAGCCATGTGGGTGGTTGGTTGGAATTGTTAAAATGTTACTTTCTGAGGTACTTTCCATGTGTCCTTATAATTTTTTGGTGGAGAAAAACTGGAAGCAGATAGCAAATATGCTGGTGTCCCTTATCAGGAACGATGGTGCCCCTGTAGGAATATCGAAGTGGAGACGATCCTTCTGTCCTGTAGCTTTTATAATCAGGCTCGTCATCTTATGATCACCCAATTGTTGAGTAAACTGTCCAGAAGTTCAGACAAATTTTATGTTAAGTTTCTGTTGGAAGATAAGTTCTCAAAAGTAACTTTGGCTGTTGCTAAATTTCTTACAGAAAAGAATTTCTAATCTTACAGGATTAGAGCTCTCTGTGTATTAGACGAAAGTTGACAATAGCTCTAACTGTCTGATGTTTCATGTTTGATTCTTGTTTTTTCATGGATCTATGGATCGCAATAAAGACGTATGTTATGGAACCAGATAGTCACACCAGGTTTTGTGAGAATGTTTTCTCTCAGTTGATGACCATCAAGATGAAATGGATCTTCTACAGCAAAATATTTTTATCACTTCAGATATTGTCTCGGCTTTTTATTGGAAAGCAGTTTAAAAGTTCAGTGAAGGCATAGCCTCATAGCCCCAGAAAATGTTGTGTGGGAAATTGGGTCCTTTTTAATAATATTTTGGAGTTATTAGAAACACGTAAAGCTGGAAATACAACTTTTTCTAGAAGATATAAATGATGTAATAGAATCTGTAGTAATACTAAAAACATTCCTTTGGCAATTATTTCTAGGATCATATGCAGCCTATGGCAAGAGCACTCCATTATAACCACAGTTCTAGTTATATGGTTGTGGGATTTGTTTTCCAATAACATTTCATTGCTTTTCAATTTTTCAATACAAAAAGAAAAAAGAAAGAAAGAAAGATTAAACAATTCTCAGAAATTATTACAACTATATTATAGTTTGGTAATCTCCATGAAGTAAATTGATTCTGTACTCTTCTTTCATTGTTTTATATAGGTATATTACTATATAGAATGTCAGGTGATTTGGTTAACTGTGGTAGTATTTTTTATGAAATGCATAATTTAAAAAAAAAAAGTGGGAGAGAGAGAATAAGAGAGAGAGAGCCACACTCATTTTGAGCAACACACACATCTCCAGAGGATGTGGGAAAGGCTTCTGTGGTGAACTTGTGGTTGATCTGTTTATTTGTTTGCTCTAAATTATTAGTTCTCACCCTATGATCTCTAGACCACCGGTGGTTCGCCAAGAACTTCCTGATGATGTTGACTCTTCCTCTCTTGCTCTCTTCCAGTGGGTGAGTGCCATTTTTAGAAGCTTTTGAACACTTTCCCAGTATCTTTCTCCTACCCATTTGATGACTTGAGGCTCCACTGCTATGGTTTAAAAATGCAATGAAGCAAAACTCCAGAAAGTAGATGTGCCAGACATCCAAGGCACTATCATTCTTCATGGGGCTAATAGGCTTTTGAAACACTTGTCACGAGCAGAATTACTACAACCATCCTGCAACATGATAGCATTTTTTAAAAAATTACAATGTGTGCTTGCAACAAATATTTCAGATGACTCATTCACCATTTAATGCATTATTATTATTATTATTATTATTATTATTATTATTATTATTATTATTTACATTTATATACTGCCCCATAGCCAAAGCTCTCTGGGCAGTTTACAAAAGTTTAAAACAGTGAACATTAAAAACAAATATACAAAATTTGAAAACATAAAATACAAAAAACTCCAGACAATATCTGTATGGGGGCAGGGACAGGCAAACCAATTGGCAGTATGTGTTTTAGTCATCTATTAGTCCTTAGTATCCAGCTATATATTAAAATTATACAATAGAGTCCATCTTAGACTGCACTAAGATGGACTCTACAGAAGATTGCATTTATGCTTCTACCTTTTCTTTTTTCTTTTTTTTAACGCTTCCTTCATGTAGAAAACTAGCATTTTGGAGAACAAGCTTTCAATCTAAGCAGATTGGTTAATTTTTTAAAAAAATGTTGAAGAGTATTTAAAAAAATGGGATACCTCCTATCTGCTTTCTGAAATAGTGTAGTGGCAGATGGAATCTACCACACAATATCCTTAAGCAGTCTGGTACCAGGTTACCTCAAGGAGTGCTTCTACTATTGGTGGCTTTCTCAGTGGTGGCACCCAACCTTGGAGTGTGGATGCCAGGCCACTTTGCTTTTGGCATTCAGGAATGTTGTCTGAACTTATTTGTTTGTTAAGACATGTGTTGTGTAACCATTCCTTTTCAGTTCTGCTGAGGGTTGTCAGCTGATCAGGGCTGGCCCTACCATAAGGCAGAATGAGCCAGCCACCTCAGTACCTCAAGACAGATACTGAGGGACAGAGAGCAGACAGAGCTGTGTGCACCACACAGCCTACTGTGCACCCCTTCAGCTACCTAGATGCCCTCAGGTGCACTGTAGCCTTGCCAGTGTTTATCTAAGTGTATGACTAGTTCATTTTTGTATATGGAATGGGAGAGACACTATCTTGTCTTTTGCCTCAGGTAGCAAAACGATTGTTCCAGCCCTGCAACTGATTAAATATTTGTTTTTAATGAACACCTGTCTTTTATTATCTTACCAATTAATTTATTACACTTAGTAAGTTTACATATTATATAATCTCAGTGAAGAAAGAGGCAGTTTTAAGTGTAAAATAATTGACAATTTCAAGCTGCTTACTAGCTTTGGAAACAGATAGAAAATCCGGACTTAAACTATTGGTGCCCCCATCAAGTACAGACTGGGGGAAATGGAACATTTGTATGACCTGAAACTCTTAAGTCTGTTTTTTGTTTTGTTTTCGCTTGTTGTTTACTTCACCAATGACTTTAGGACAAATTTCACCATGGATGAAAGTTTATTAAATTAGTAGCACCAGTCTTATCTCACTTACTGGCCTGGTTAAAAAACAACAAGGAGTTATGCGTTATTGTTACATGCATATGCGTCAGGCTTGGGTACGCCTTCCTCCTTCCCCCACTTTTCATATTAGAACAAGGACAGTGAGCACTCTGGCACCCTTTGGTAGTTGGCATATCCGGAGGAGCTGCTCCAAGGGAGCTGTGAGGCTCACGTGTCAGGATACTCTGAGCTGAGAGGCTTTGGGTGGGGTGACACAGGGCAGTCTCCCCACACTTGCAGAGTGTCATATAAGAAAGGGGCCGGGTTTTAACTGGCTCCTGGCTTTGGAGAGTGCTCGCCCATAAAGTCAGGCAAGTCGCCTGAGGAAGGACCCATCAATTCCCGCACTTTCACATGCAGATCTAGGAAAGGGTAACTTCCCATATTATTCAAATAAAGAGGCCTTAGTTTAACCCAAGTTCAGGTGTCTATGTCTTTATTCTAAGCTTCATTCTCCACTCACAAACAACAAGGAGTTATGCTTTATTGTTACGTGCAAGTGTCCGGCTTGGGTACTCCCTTCCTCCTTTCCCCACTTTTCCCATAGCCACGAGGCGGAAATGAGAAGTTTCCACTTCCAATTTCCATTAACCACAGGTTTTAGCATTATGCCTGAACCCTGAGCTGTGATTTGATCTGAATGATGGGTAATTAAATCAAGCTAACTTCCTAACCCAAGGTTTTAAGTTCGCTTGTTTCAACTAACCATAGTTAAGATTAACCAGAATTTTTCTGTGTTCAGATAGCATCACAAGCTTCAATTAGTCTAAAACAGAAGGGAAAGCATCCTGAACATGTCCACCTGGCTGTGCTACAGAAAGAGAGTGGGGGTGGGTGGGATGAATGCAGGAGATCGGGCAGAGGCTAGGCTCATGCTTGAAAAAAGAAACCACCGTTCATCATTATGTCTGTACTAGGCCACTGTGGCAAGGTTGGCAGTGTATTCCTTTAATTTTATTCCAGCAGCTGTAAGAGAGAGGTTTGCAGCTGCGAAAGGGAGTATCCTTGCTTGGTACCCGCCAGGCGCATATCTGCTTAGAAATGCTTGGAAAGTTGCCTCATGGACACTTCTGAATTCACTTCAAAGCTAAGCAGTACACATACGTGCACACATGAAGACTCCATACCTCGGAAAGCCATCATATTAGCATCAACGTGGGCTGTACTATTTGCATAATTGGCTTCTGGTTTAGAACTACAATGGTAATTCCATATAGCAGGGAATGATGCCACACAGAGGGATCCTGATTTTCCTAGGCGTTGGGCTCCTTGCTCCAGAGCCATCCAAACAACAGAGTTTGTGTTGCTGCACATGGGAGGTGGCTGCAGACTGGCTCCTCCTGACCTGTGTCTGAACCATGAAAATGCTTCCACAGCTGAGCCATAGAGTGAAGAAAGGAGAGAGCCCTCATTAGAGCAGCCTTCCCCAACCAGGTGCCCTTGCGACGTGTCAGGCTACAAATCCCATAATCACCAGCCAGTGACGAAGGCTACATTTGAGCAATGCTGGTGCTAATTCCAGCTGAAGAGCACCAGGTATTAGAGATCCTTATGCTGAATCCTGCATGATTTATTTGCTTGCATGGCAAGTCACAGAACTGTACTGTAAGCATGAGTGAGCCATCAATGCCTTCTACCCATTCAAGTAGTTACAGATCAAAACGGCAGTGGTCAGCATGAAGCCCGAAAGAAGATCAGCAGATCCACAAGCTAACTGCACAGTTCATGCTTATTTTCAGTCCAATCCTATGCAGATCTACTCTGAAGTAAGAACCATTGTGTTCAATGAGGCTTATGTAAGAGTGTTTAGGACTGCAGTTTAGGAATGCCAGTTGTTCATGGTGCTCTTACTATGCATAAAGGCAAAGCTTCTAGCTCTTTGTTTTACAGCTTTTGAAATTACATTTTGGATGCTCATCCAGTGATCCTATCTGTTGGCACCCAGACCAAACACAGAGACAACCATGGCCTCTGGGAGAAATTCCTGTGCAACTCCGCTCTGCTGTCACATGCACCTTCACAAGGACACACCCTGTGTTTGCTGGAGAGAGCACAGATAACCTCCTCCAACCTGGGCTTCAAAGGGATTGCTAAATCAGGCTGAAACAAATGTATGCCGAGCGTGCGGGGGAAGATCTGATGCTGGTGGGTGAGATAACGATTAGATTAACGCCCTTGTCTTAACGGAGCCCAAGGCTGCACAAGGGAGGAATGTGCAATTAAACATTTTGACAAGTGTGATATTTGACTCCATCTCATCCACTGAGGAAGGGGGCTGTTTGGGTGGTAAACAATAGCAGCTTCCCTGATATCAGGCCACAGATATCTAAAGGAGAGAGAGAGAGAGAGAGAGAGAGAGAGAGAGAACCCCTTCTGGTCTGCTTACATTGGTAATTCACGCAGGTAATTTGAAAAGAGTTTGCCTGTATATTAGATCCACGCTCCAAGATGCACATCAGGTGCTGGTCCTATGCATTCCCAACTGTCCATGTAATAGAATTTGCCTAGGAGACCTCCAGGGCAGGCTTCCCCAATCTAGTACCCTACAGATGTGGGATTATGCTGACTGGGATTATGGGAGCTGAAGTCCAACATATCTGGAGGGAACCAGGTTGGGGAAAGCTGTTCCAGTCTTCAAAGGGCGCCCAGTCCCAGAATGGAGGTTGTCCATGCCTTTCCACTATAACACTAAAGTGCTGGACTAAGAGAATGGGAACCTGCTGCGTAAACATTCCCCCTAAACAACCAGCCATCTCTTGGCTGGGACATCCTAGCTGGAGTATCAGTCAATGATTACTTTTATTAACTTGGTCCACATTTACCTGTTTGCATGTGCACTTACATCATCATTCATCCCTCAGTCATGAAGCTCACTTAATGGCCCTGGACCCGTCAGGGTACTCTCACCCTAATCCAGGTTGGAAAACTGGCCCAAAAAACTCCCCCACCAAAACCCCAGATGTTGTTGGAATCCACTCCCATCAGCCCCTGTCAGCTTAGCCAATAGTTTGGATCTCCATCGCTGACCTAACCTATTTCATAAGGCTGTTTGAGGGGGGCGGGGAGATGAGGAAACCCCATCCACACTGTCCTGAGGTCCTTGGAGTAAGGAATGTGATAATGGGTGTGCTGTCCTACGGCATCACTTTGCTGCACATTGTCCGAACACCTTTGTCCAAGGAAAAGCATTAGCAAACATTACTCTGAGCATGCATCAGAGGAAAAGATCACACCCACTTGCACTGTCCCTACCCCTTATGCACAATCAGCATAACATCTGAAAGTTGATACCCACATAGGCTCTATCCAACATTACACCACAAGCCCTCAGGGGTCAGACTCAAGGCCAGCAAGTGTGACTCTGCTTCCTCCCCTACACTTCTTCAGAGTAACATCTGAAGAGTACTATTATGTGATCTGAATCCTTGCAATTTAAAAAAGCAGTTTATTCAAGAACTCCTCTCCCCTGCTTCAAGGGCCCATTTGCAGGCATACACCAAAGTCAGACCAAGCTGCAATGCACAAGAGTTACACAGTATGCAAGAGCAGATATACAATAAAAAGTTCTTCTCAATTGAATTTTCACAGATATAATAATAATAATAATAATAATAATAATAATAATAATAATTTTATTTATTACCAGCCTCTCCCCCTGGATCGAGGCAGGGAACAACAGTAAATAAAATATAATGCATAAAATTAGTTAAAAGAGCATATAAAACCAATAAATATTAAAATAACAATCACAGCATCTTAAAATTCTTAGGTACATCCTATCTACACTAAAATATAATACACTCAGTACAAGCAGCATTCTCGGGTCTCTGTGCAATTCTATGCTTTATTTATTACATGTATATCCCACCTTTCTTCTGTGATGAGACTCAAAACAACATACATAGGTTTCCCAGGCAACTTCTCATTAACCTTCCCATTAAAAAGTGCTAGCATACCTTTTATTCCAGATTAATTTTCCAGAACACATTAGGACCAACTTCATACTCTCAAATATAAACTCTGTTTTCAATCCCAACTTCATACACAGAGAGGGGAGAGGGAGAGAGGGAGAGGGAGAGAGAGAGAGTGATCCTACACAGACTTAAATGTGAACTAAATGGGAGTTACTTCTGAGTATAAAGGTATATGGTTGCGCTGTAAAGGAGTAAAAATCCATGTTTTAACATTCTTGAGCAACCATGGCTGTCAGTAAAGGATGTTTTAAGGTGTTGCAATCCTGAGTTAAATGATCGTATGCATGAATTCTAGATGGGCTATCGTATGGGAACACAATCCACTAGGAAGTTCTTCTGCACAAGCTCAAATGAAAATGGATGGGTGCTACAGGAGCTAATTACTATGGCCATTCAAGAATTCTTGTGCATGTGAACTTACTTGTGTATTGTGCCCAAGATCAGCTTTGCCAACCTGTTAGGGATGCTTTTAGTTATATCAATAAAAAGCTATTGATGTCTAACTGAGTAGTTCGCACAGTTGGATGGGCTCATGAGCTTTGGGTCTCATGTAAAAAAACATATCATTGTAGCAAACTTAGCAAAAAGTGTTGTGACCAGGTAACACAACTATAACCATGCTCCATTACGAGAACCATCCTTACATATTAACCCTCCTTTAAATCATGCCGGGTTCTGACCCAGGTTAAAAACATCCAGATATCGCTCTCCTTACTTGTGAAAGCACCTGCATCAGCAAGCAGTTTATTTAACTACATATGAACTTGCCAGTACAAATGAATTGCTCAAAAGGGTATTCTAAAGGGATGTTTTACCACCATCAAAACAAGCAACCAATTATTGGAGCTACGAATTCATAAGACTAATGAGACAAAAGAAAAACTGTTCCTATTGGATCACCCACAACTTAGAACCAGGATGTGCCCATTTCTAAATAAATCTTGATATTTTCCTTTGTGGTTTTAGCCATTTAAGAAAACATTAAAATACCCAAAGCATTTCACGCTCCCTGTGCATAACACAAGGCTGAACTTTTATACTGTTTATACTAACTGTTTAGAAACATATAACTAGTAAAGCACAATATCTGAGAGATCTCACTCACTCCTGGCTCTCTTGAAATCTATGTGTGGTTGAGGTCAAGTTTAAATATGAAAGTTATTATTGTTCCTTGAATTTTCATAGCATCATCTCAGGATCAAATTTGAAGTGACATGGGAAATCCATGATCAAGAGTGCATGAAGCAGTGCTTGGCTGCGAAAATGGACTGGGTGAGAGTTAATAAACTGAAGCTCAATCCAGACAAGACTGAGATGCTGTTAGTGGATGGTTCTGCTGACCGGATGGAGGGTGCTCAACCTGTTCTGGATGGGGTTGCACTCCCCCTGAAGGAGCAGGTTCGTAGCTTGGCGGTCCTCCTAGAACCATCTCTGTCACTTGAGGCCCAGGTGACCTCGGTGGCATGGGGTGCCTTTTACCAGCTTTGGTTGGTGGCCCAACTATGCCCATATCTGGATAGGGATAACAAGGATTCAATTGTCTACACTCTGGTAACCTCCAAATTAGATTACTGCAATGCACTCTATGTGGGGCTGCCTTTGAAGATGGTTCAGAAGCTTCAGCTTGTGCAAAATGCGGCGGCCAGATTGATAGCTGGAACAGGAAGATTTGAGCATATAACACCGATTCTGGCCCACTTGCATTGGCTGCCTGTATGTTTCCAAGCCCAATTCAAGGTGCTGGTTTTAACCTATAAAGCCTTACACGGTTTGGGACCACAATACCTGACAGAACGCCTTTCCTGACATGAACGTACCCGACCACTACATTCAACATCTAAGGTCGTCCTCTGGGTGCCTACTCCGAGGGAAGCTCAGAGGATGACAACAAGAGAGAGGGCCTTCTCTGTGGTGGCCCCCCAACTGTGGAACAATCTCCCTGATGAGGCCTGCCTGGCACCGACATTGTCATCTTTTCAGTGCCTGGTCAAGACTTTTATCTTCTCCCAGGCATATTATTATTATTATTATTATTATTATTATTATTATTATTATTATTGCATTTTTATACTGCCCAATAGCCGAAGCTCCCTGGGCGGTTCACAAAAACTAAAACAATTCAAAGTGTAAAACAAACAGCATAAAAACATGATATAAAATACACATTAAAACGAATTAAAACATACCATACATGATTAAAACATCCTGAAAACATCCTGAAAACATTCTAAAATTTTACTGGATAGGCCTGCTGGAATAGATCAGTCTTTATTGCTTTTTTAAATTCTAAAAGACTGTCAAGTTAACGAATCTCCTCCGGCAGGCCATTCCACAGTCTGGGAGCAGCAGAAGAGAAGGTCTTCTGGATAACAGTTGTTAATCTAGTTTTTGCTAGCTGAAGTGGATTCTTCTCAGAGGACCTGAGTGTGCGGGGTGGATTGTATGGGAGAAGGCGATCCCACAGGTAGCCTGGACCCAAACCATGTAGGGCTTTAAAGGTGATAACCAACACTTTATATTTCGCTCAGAAACTAATGAGCCTGGGTCTGGTTTTTTTGGCTCATCATTTCTAAAGTTATTACAGTGTTTTTAATTGTATGCGCATTTTGTATGTTTTTGTGGGTTTTAATTTTTGTATACTGTTTTTAAATATTTTATCTTATGTGAACCACCCAGAGAGCTTTGGCTATGGGGCGGTATATAAATGCAATAAATAAATAAATAAATAAATGAGCATGGTTGTGTCCCTGTATGCTCAGAGTGTGTTTTTAAATTAAGAGCAACTTTAGAGACCCCAAAATTATACTAAGATTCTTGCACCAGAAGTGGGGGTGAGTGGGAAGGCAGAGGTTAACCCTTTTTCCTATACCATTCTGCCAATGTAAGCTCCTCTGAAGTTACTGTTTTCTCCATGGAAGAAAATATATAGGCACCATGTGGGTACCTGTATATTTTCTCCATGTGGCAAATAGCTATTTTAGATTGGGAAAATGTCATGGGAGAAAGGGTTAAAAATCCTGATCCTTTCTCCGCTGCAGCTCACCACTGAGATCGTGATCATAGATCTCACATGTCTCACCTGGTTGTGCCATCAATCCCCAAGGAATACATACTACATTCTGCCATTTTTTTTTTAAAAAAAAAAAAACTGGTGGAAGAGGAATGGGAAAGTGTGTAGAAAATTACATCATACGCTTACATACCATATTGTATTGTGATTTCTCAATCTTCATCGAAGATTGCCTTGCAATGTGTTTTGCATTATTCATTGTGGGGAGCCCTCCTGAAAATGGGAGCAAAGATTGAGCTGGAGTTTGAAGAAGAAATGCAGAGCATTGTCCAGAATGGGTACATTAGCTTTAATTGCCATGACTCAGTGAACAATGGCACCCCACCCTTTTGAAAATAGTGGTAGATAAAGTAAAGATGTTATCTTGCGCCATATGTTGTGGGTGGTCAAGCTGCAATGCTTAATTTTATACTGTATTTCGTAATTGTGTTTTAACCTGTTGGGTGTTTTACTGTGGTTTTAATTTTTGTGAACCGCCCAGAGAGCTTCGGCTATTGGGCGGTATAAAAATGTAATAAATAAATAAATAAATAAATAAATAATTGAGTCATAGGCTGCTTCTAGATAAGAGGACTCCTACGGCTACTAGTTAGAAGGCATTGTGCAGCTATTGTCTTGAACGGATTTTCTGCAGTGTGAGAAACGACAGAAGAAATGGTGGGAAAACATGGGATGGTTACAAGTGGACGACAATGATGTCTGGACCCCTCATAAAATTTGGTGAATAAGGCAGGCCAATGGCATGATAAAAGCCTCATCTGGAAGCACCCATTGAAATGTGCCCTGAAGATGAGTGCAACGTTTCACTCAACTATCACAATGTTCAATGGAGTTTTATGTCAAACAGACAAAGAAATAGGCAAACAAACTTACAAATGGAGAATTGAATGAACCACCTTAACCAAACTCTTTACTTTGCTCAGCTAATTAAACAAGGTGGGCTCTGATCTAACCCTCACCCTCCCCCAAAAAACCATGTAGTATGTGTCACTAGAACATGGATAGGCAATGTGCTGCCTACAGGTATCAATGTGCCCCCAGACAACTTTCTTGGTGCCCACCAAGCTGGCCTAAAAATAACGACAACAGCTGGGATTGCTGTGAAATAGGTTTCTGTTGTTAGTGTTGAAAACTGTGGGTTCAAGGAGTTATTTATTGTGTTAGGGCTCTGTCTCTGCCTTGTACTCAGGTCATTTCTACACCTGCTTTTTCCCCCAGGGATCATCCCTGTGCATGCAAATGACACACAGGGGATCCCAGAGCAGGCAGGGATGATCCCTCCATTTTCCTGGGATAATCCTAAGGTGTAGAAAGGGCCTCAGTGCCTTGGGCAGGTTACTTGTCCTTTGGCACGCCTCCCATGGGAGACATTTTCTCAAATTGCGGAATGTGCGCACAGCCCCAAAAGGTTGCTTACCCCTGCTCTAGAAGGGAGAGGGGAAAGGGAGAATTCCTCACTATTCAACCGCACTTTGGAGCTACTGCTAGTTTGCAAATGGAAGAGGAGGACAGGAAAGAATGGAAATTGATTGCATATTGTCCTGGAGTTTATTTGTATGTTTTGACCTGGACAATGAGCTATAGTTAGCATAACAAACTAATGTTCTCTGCACTAAAAAATGACTGCTTCTAGAAAATGATTTTTCAAAAGGGGAAATTGACACATTTCCAAATCCTCAAAAGATGCACGAGCGCTTTCCACTTGCAGGATTGGAGTTTGTTCCTTCTTGTGTGCTTCCAAGTTGGCCAGACTTGTTGGGGCTGATGGGAAAATGAAATCAAAAACATCTGAATGGTACCGGGTTGAGGAAGGCTATCCAAGAAGGTAGTGTAAAACAGCAGTGCCCCATTTCCCGAGGACTGTGGGTCTATGCCATCCAGGGTAGCCAAGAGTTTAGCTGCATATTTGGGAAACCCAGGGAGGAACTAGTTCTTAAGTGTATTTAATTTTATTTATTTATTTCCAAGGTCCTTTTCCATGAGGGCTTTTATTTATCAGATACAGCAGCAGTGAATGGCTTCCAGTTGAGCAGAGGACTGCTGAGACAGACTGTTCTGAAGGAGCCCTTTCTGGAGGAGCTCAGGGGCTGCATTCCAATGGTGGATGGTAGCCTAAGGCAAAAGGGGCAGGACAAAATTACCCCAAATGCCGGCATATTGTAGCTTAAAGTTCTTACTGCCAGTAACTAGGCCTTAGGAGAAGCATTCAGCCTTTTAGAATGGGCGGGGAAGTGACTGCAAAGCCAGGAAAAGTGTATGGGGAAAAGGGGTGGGTCAGGGGAAGAGGTGTGGACATTTGGTCTCTGGGCCAGAGGTTCCACACCTCTGATCTATTCAAAATGAAGTGCTCCCCAAATTGCTTTTCTCCCCGAAATACTTCTCTTTTTTTTTAAGGCAGCGGCAGTTGTACGCCCTGAACTTCAATGACTGTTACATTATACACAAACAGTAAGATCAAATGCTTCCTTCCCTGAAACTACTCTTGACTGCTCCTCTCTATGCTACTTATTAATTAGACCTTGAATGAAAAGCATATGGATACTGAACAGATGGGCAGTGCAGTACAGATACCACAAGCTAGATAGGAAACTTAAGGTAGTGGAGTCGTTAGGATTGTGACTAGGGTGGCTTTAGGAAAATTAAAAAGGGTGATATCAGTATATAGAGTGAGCTCCAAAGTGTATAACAGGTGCCATCGTAATGTCCAATGTGTCCAGGAAGAAGAAGAAGAAGAAGAAGAAGAAGAAGAAGAAGAGGAGGAGGAGGAGGAGGAGGAGGAGGAGGAGGAGGAGGAGGAGGAGGAGGAGGAGGAGGAGGAGGAGTTCTACAAGCATGAACATGTTTGTCTTTTACACAAACCAGCTGTTCCATCATGCCTTAGTGTGACATGTAAGCTTCGTCCCTTTAGGGCAGAGATGGAGAACCTTTAACTCATGGACCTAATCAGGACTGCAGAGCTTCCGTTGAGTCCATGGAGATTCACAGTGGTGTGGTGGTAAATTATAACATGCAGATGCCCCTCATGGCAGTCCTTTTGGCCTCCAAGGAGAGTCCAAAATGCAGGCAACTGTGTTGATGTAGCAACAAGACAGTTCTAGCCCTTTTCATCTTCACCAGGAGCACATTTTTTTGGTAAAATGAATGGCTCAACCACCCATTCAAGACAAATCCACCACAAAATGCTTTCCATTACAATAGGGGGCAATACCTTGTTACTGGCAACATTCATCCCCCACCCCCATACTGTGAGAATACTGTGAGCTCAGAGGGAACAGCGAAGCCTTCTGGGGGTGGCAGGTGATGTCAGCGTCCCAGTTATTAAAAAAGAAGTGTTGGTACTGTTTCCTTGTGACCCCTGGGTCCACTACACCACGGAGGCACACAAAGCCCTGCCCCGTCCCCAACCTCCAGCCCTGGAGGCTAGTTCAGAGAGGTATCCATGCTGTTATCTCCAGCTGGGATAAGTGATAACCATAGGGATTCCCCAGTTGGGAGGGTGAGTAGCATGCAAAGCTGGCAACTTGGCTGATGTTTGGAGGAGCGGCTCCTCCAAGTGCCAGCTGAGTCCTTTTCTCTATGCAGGGACCAGATGGTCTCAGGGAATGGTGAGACACTGCCTCCCTAACATCACCTTACCTAACAGATTGGCATGGGTGGATACAAATCAATTCCCTGGACCAAGTTTCTCTACCACTTTTTGAGGTGTCTTGAATGGTCACTTGAAATTCAGCCCAGCTTGTATGAATGCTACCTCAAACCAATTAAAATTATCAGTGCTTAAAATCAGCTCAAAGTAGTTGCAAACCGAAGCACAGTTAACACTATATTTGTCTCGTTGGGCACAGGAGCTGAAGCAGAAGTATCTGAGTGCAGGATTGTACTCTCTGTTCAACAGAGGTATCTTTAATCCCCTTTTCCACTGTTATGTTTAGGCTGTGCTGAAGCGTGGTGATGCCAGATGCCACCGAGCAAACTTGAATAACTATATTTCATAAACAAACCAGATCAAATGGTAACACAGAATAGAATTCAGATCCACTGAGCCATTTTAGACAGGAGAATCTTGACTAGAAGACTTATAAAATTAATGTCTTGCTTACCTTTGGAGTGAAGCCAATGCTAGAATAGAATTAAGCCAGTTAAACTATCCCATACTTGCTGTGAGTAAAATAAATGACCCCTTTGAGATTCCTTTTGATAGGAAAGCCAGAAGGATCCACTGATAAGTACATTTGCAAAAGAACAGTACTGATTCTCATACTTAATAAAAGGTAAACTGAAATTTTCAATTGATTAGCAGGGCCACTCAGCTTATTCTTCACTTGCTAATATGCCCCTCTGTGTAGAAGAGAGGTCTGTTTCGTAAGCTGCATTTGAGTTTGCACATTTGACCAATGCATAAACTAGGGCTGTGCTCCGCTTCTCTTCGGTTCACCTCCGGAAAAGGCAGAGGCGAAGAGAGTCGGGGGGCGGCTGCGGATCGAGGTGAAGAGGATTGCCTCAATTCGGCGCTCCGCCTGCAGGTAAGTGGGGGGGAGGGGGACTCATCTGGCACTGCCAGCGTTGCCATCCATGCGGCGGCAGCGGCAGGTAAAGAAACATGGAGGAGGGACGCTTACCTGCGTCCGTCGCAGGCTTCAATTGAGGCCCTGGTTGAAGCTGGAAGTGAAGGCCGAGGCCTTTTCCGGCTTCAAGCTAGGGCCTCAATTGAAGCCTGCGATGACAGACACAGGTAAGGGGGTGGGGGGTGGCTTATCTTGCGCTACCACCGCTGCCGCCATCCATGTAGCGATGGTGGCGAAGCCGGATCTCACTCCGCGGAGCGGAACGGGAGACGGGCGGAGTGGCGTGAAGAGGATCGGGCCTGATCCGGATTTTCCGGATTGGGCCACGAAGCGTATTGGGGGGTCCGTGCACAGCCCTAGCATAAACTATTCTACCTCTCTGCAAATGGTGAGTCCTTAATCATTTCTGCCATTCAGAGCCCAACATTGGGCTGCCCCCAAATTTGCACAATGAAATTAGAATACTTTGGGAAACTCCTGGTTGAGTTCATTTCTGACTTAGGAAAATAAGCTAATTTTTGGTTTTTAAATTGTATTTATTTAAACATTGTATTTAAGCTTTTATTTAAGAATTAATGAAAAGTCTTCATCTTTACAAAGCCCAAACTCAACTGTCACTCTTCCTCTGCATCTGCGCTAGGCCAAGTTACATGTTATTCTGAAGATAGATTGGGGGTTCTTTTAGACCCATCATTGTCACTTGAGGCTCAGGTGACCTCAGTGGCACAGAGTGCCTTCTACAAACTCCGGTTGGTGGCCCAGCTACGCCCCTATCTAGACAGGGATAACCTGGCTTCAGTTGTCCATGCTCTGGTAACCTCCAAGTTAGATTACTGCAATGCGCTCTACGTAGGGCTGCCTTTGAAGACGGTACGGAAGCTGCAGCTCGTGCAAAATGCAGCGGCCAGATTGATTTCGGGAACCAGAAGGTTTGACCATATAACACCTGCTCTGGTCCGCTTGCACTGGCTGCCTGTATGTTTCCGAGCCCAATTCAAGGTGCTGGTTTTGACCTATAAAGCCTTTCACGGCTTGGAACCACAATACCTGATGGAACGCCTCTCCCGATGTGAATATACCCGGTCACTACGTTCAACATCTAAGGTCCTCCTCCGGGTGCCTACTCCGAGAGAGGCTCGGAGTGTGGCAACAAGAGATAGTGCCTTTTCGGTGGTGGTCCCCAGACTGTGGAATGATCTCCCTGATGAGGCTCGCCTGGCACCAATGCTGCTATCTTTCCGGCACCAGGTTAAGACTTTCCTCTTTGCCCAGGCATATGGCGGCACATCCTAATTACCCACATTTTTAGTTTTTAATCGGTTTTTAATGCTTTATGTATGTATGTTCTGTGTTTTAGAGTTTTAAATTTTGTATACTTGTTTTTACCTCAATTTTAGAATTTCTGTAAACCGCCCAGAGAGCCCTGGCTATGGGACCAGTATATAAGTTTAATAAATAAATAAATAAATAAATAAATAAGATCTAGGTAGCAGCTACATCTTTCTTTGTTACTATAAAGCTGGGAGCTCCAGGTGGTGCCCATGAGGACCAATTCATCTGCAGACTCCTCTCTTGGCACATGCCAGGTCCTGTGATGCTCCTGATTTTTATTTTAATAAGATGAGGTGTGGTGGGGACAAAAGAATGTTTTTTGTGTTTCGGAGCTCAGACCTCACCTCTGCCTTATTTATTTATTATATGTCCATACTGACCAATAGCCTTGTACTTAGATTCTGGGGCAAGTTACTTTTCTTTTAGTCTCAACAGTTTGTCTTCTGGGAAATGAGTGTTTAGTGACCAGCCATTCCCACCATGGCAGCCACTTTATGAATGGGCAAGCATTTACAAATGAACAGCCATCTTGTGAAAGCAGCCATGACACTCTCTCAAAAATCCAAATGTGCCCACTCACCCAAAAAGGTTGGTATCCTTGCTATAAAGGGGAAACTGAGCTGAAAAAGTGGCAGATTATCTGCCCCTTCCAGCTAAAGATGAGATAATCCAGGTGTCTGTGTGTGAAGACAGGGTGCAGTTTGAGACCCAAGCTATATATTAAGTTTACTTTATTTTAATGGATCACTTTTTGCCAATTAAAATTACAGGCACAATGGTACTGATCCAGTTCAAGGCCACAGTGGGTTAAGGCTCTCCACCCCACCAATATGTAAAGGCACTCTAGCAAGAGTCACTCAGATAGAGTCCAATTAAACTCGACAATTTATGGCTCAGGTAGGCTTTCTGTCAGCACTGCTATTAATAAACCTACGACGACTAACATACGTATAAATCAACTGTCTTATTTTTGTGGTCAATCTATAGGTATAAATCAAGGCATTGTAATTTTGCACAAAACATACACTATATTAAAATAAACATAGTCACCACCATATGAGACAAGCTAGCAAATACAGCAGCTATGGATATACAAATTACATGCATACAACTGTCAAAACTTTCAGTCTCACATTGACTAGATGTAGCCTTCTGATGTATTTCATGTGTTTCTGAAAATAGCATTGTCTTTTGTTCGTCATCTAGTCTAAACATTAGCGTAACATCAGCATATACACAGCAATCATGCTTGTCTTGGGTACAGGACCATCTGCTTTAGTCAGTGGTTTGGTTGCAAGGCTTTGATTCTTGATCATAGCTATTTTTCCCTACATGACCTCTCCTGCAAAGTAACTAGAAACAGGTTCTAGAGGAAATGGGTGGGCAACTTGTAGCCCTCTAGATGTTTTGGCCTAGAACTCCTATCAGTCCTAGCCCGCATAGCCTAAGGTGAGACATGATGAGAGCTGTAGGCCAAAATATCCGGAGAGCTTCAAGTTGCCCACATTGTCTACATGTTGCTTACCATCAACTCAAGCACTGTAAAAGAAATGCAATTAAAAAAAACATGGAAACAAATTTCAGTGCTTCCAATCATCGTTAAGAATTTGCCTGTCTAATGGGAAAAGGTTTACGTGAGAGCAGTCACCACGAACACCAACATCTGGACAATGGAAAGCATACATCTGGTTATATGTGCAAAGTTCCTACTTGCTCCCCAAAAAAATTAATAATAATTGTAGTAAATAGTATTAGATACTGTAGCATTCATCAAATACTTAAACATATGGGCCATTTTCAGTAGGAAAATATGTTCACAATAAAATAAATCCCTCTGCCTTTCAGGGCTGCAAATTCCATTTTAAAGGAGCAATAAAGGCTCAGGGAGTCTCAGAGGAAACAATGCATTACAAGTTTTCACTAAAGGTTGCCTCAACCATCTGACCCTGCTGTTCTTTGCTCAGTATTGTGAGCTCTCCAGTCATCAGTGGGCCAAGATGTCTTTTCTGCAAATGAAATGTTTGGCAGAAGCTCTCTCCATATGCAGTCACTGCATAAAGCTTAGTGTATAACAAACCAACAGAACTTATGACCCATCGAGTGTGCACGTGCAGACACACACACACACACACTACAGAACACCCCAGCCATGGATGGTGACCCTTCAAAAGGTCAAGAAACCTCAAGCTTTCTTTGCCTGCCTTGGACTGTAAACACATTCAGGCTGTTGATCATCTGGCAGGTGACACTATTTATTTTGAGATTTATTTATTTTTTAATCAAGGCAACTAACATCATACAGTTAAAATCAAACCATAAAATATATCCATTTAAAAACACAACAGAAGCAGCAATAATATGTTGTTGTTGTTGTTGTTGTTGTTGTTGTTGTTGTATTCTGGACAAAGCAAAGGAAAAATCATACAGAGGTCAGGCCAAAGGGCTTTCAGAACAGAAGAAGTTTTTGGATACTGATGGAAGCTCAATTAAGAATAGGCTGATTAGAGTGTCAGTCTACGAGTGGAGTAGCACCAATAGGGATACATTCCCCTAGTCCAGTACCTGGTATAGATCATCTACCAAAGCCACCAAAGCTGCTTCTGTCCCAAAACTGGGCCTGAACCCAGATCAAAAGAAGTCCAGATAATCTGCTTCATCCAAGAAAACTTTGTATTGTTACACCACACCTGCTCCACGACATTAGTCGTGGATAACTAATGGTCATAACTATTAAATCCCTCTGTGCATGTGTTTGAACACCTGGCCAAGTTTTAAAAACTGAACATGAAGTCCTGATAGAACATTATCCTAAACTGGGCTCTGTGAGAAATTATAAATTGTATGTTAAGAAATTCATCCAGATTTCTCCATTGCATAGATACTTGTCCTTTTCATCCATGAGGATTCATGCAAACTAAGACCTTTGAAAGGCAAATCGGCTGGATCATGCTCCAGCTAATAAATGGAAATATCATGCTACTTACTTCTGTGGAGTTTTTAAAAGAAAAAATTGAAACAAATTTAGCATGTGTTTGTATACATATTTGTCTGTTGCTGTGCACACACAGAGGAATCCTTATCAAGAGTAGTCCATAACTTTGGCAACGACCAGCCTAACTCTTACCTATATGTTTTGCCTTATGGAGCCATCCTCAACTGAGTCTCTTTACTCTCTTGTGACAACTGCTTTTTTCAACAAGATAGAAAAAAGTCAGCCTTATAGGAACAGCATATTCAAAAATAAGCACAAGCACAAAGCAAGCCAGGATACAAACTTGGAAGTGCCTGGTTACCTGTCCCATGCCCAAACTGCTCAATCAACCACAAGCTCTTTCCTTCTGTATCTTGCCCAGCCAGCTCAGTGAGAAACCCACATGCTCCATCCACTACCCGCTCCTCAGTAAACACAATCAAGCAGACAGAAGTAGAAACAATTCAGCATCAAGAACACAAAGGCATGCCAGCAGGGTATGGTTGCCAGCAGCTGTTTCCCTCCTAATGCATGTGTGATTCCCACCCCAAATGCTGTTAAGGAAATGCAGAGAAATGTGCAAGAAAGCTGTTCTGCCAATGGTCCTTTACACCCTTCTGCACAAAGCCCATTTATGAACAAATGGAAAATAAAACTCCACAGTACCTTGTCTCTGTTTCTCCATTCAATATGCCGAGACTTCAGGAACACGAGGCACTACAAGGTAGGCAAAGCGGTGCTTGAAAAGGTGTGCCGAAGTGCCTCCTGCATGTCGCAGCTTGACAGATCTCCCCTATCATGTGGGTGGCATTCTTACAAAGAGGCAGAGACTTGCAACTCAGAAAATGATATCACAATGCAAAGTTAACTCACTGAGTGCCTTAAGATGCAGCGAGCAAAAGCACATCACAGAAAGACACAGAGTCTTCTCTTTCTCACAGTAAATGCATCATTGTTACTCATTTCATGTGAGGAATCCAGGCGCCTTCCAGAAAGGAAGTGCTTCTGATATGCAGGCATGTTGCATTTTCTGAGCAGCATTTTCTGAGCAGTCAACAAGCGATAGATCATATGGAGGAAAATGTGACTCTTTCCTCAACTTTATTACGATTGCTGGGCAGTTACAGAAATATCACAGAAATCTCTGGGACACTACCTGGGATGCAAATGGTGACATTGGACACAATATTCTCACCACCACCTGCTGGGGCTGTGCCATTATGTACATGTTTAAAAAAATTAAAAATCTGTTAGAGGTTGCATGCTGAATCAAGCCTGTGAAGGAACCCTCATTCAGCTTTTTCTGAAGTGGCTAAAAGCACCAAGTCCACTTCTCACTAGTGCAGTAAAGTCCTATCATTTCATGAATCTTTTACTTTTATTCAGTCATTCTAGCATAGCTTGAAGGGAAGTGTGTGTGTATTGTGTTGTGGCCATGGTCTATAAGAATGACATCTCTTTGGCCAGGAACTATGTTCAGCAGTCAACCAATTTTGAATGTCTGTACCTGATACTAGGAACTGAAGTCAGGATTGGATTCTGTTAGGGTTAACACCCTCCACAATGTCTAATAAACTCCCTGCCCAAGCTGACATACTTTGTTTTGGAGGTGGCATTGAAGATCCGCAGGCTTTAAACCACCTTGAGTCCCAGTACTGGGGAATGTGGGGCCCAATGTATTTATAAGGGTACTGGTAAAAGTTAAATCCAGGCTTTCAAATGAATTGCATTCATAGCATATCAGAAACTCAGGGTCTCCATATGAATACGTTATGGGTAAGTGTTGTTCAAAAAACTCCAAACAGTCTGAAGGTCCATCACCTACCACTCACCCAAGGACTCTTCACATGACACCTTAAATGCACACAGGATGGGATGGGGGATGGCGCCTTCTGGCTTGCTCCTCCTACATACATCTGTTCAGCCTAATTTCTGCAGGGACACACACACACACACACACACACACAAATTGTATGCATGATCAGGAACCCTTTCTAAGGGTCCCTGGTCATGTTACAAGTTTAGTTCTTTCCTAGGCTATGCCAACTTTATATAGCAGGGGTGTTGAACCTCTTTCAGTCTGAGGGCCAAATTCAAGCACTCAAGGGCCTCATTTGGCAGGGCTAAAGGCAAAGCTGTGGGGCCAAAACACTAAAGATACCTGCATATTTTAGTTTAAAGCTCTTACTTCCAAGAATTCAGCCTTAGGAGAGGCATTTCAACCTTTTAGAAGGGGAGGGGAGCAGGGACACACACAGAAAAGTGAGTAAACCACCAAATAATCAGCAGTTGGGGAAAAGGGAAATCCCAAAATGCTAGATTGGGACCTCAAGCAAGCCAAATTTGCCCCACAAGCAAATTTGCCCTGAATATAGGAAATGTGGCTAACAGTTCCTCCCTTTCAACACATTCAACATAAAAGAGCCTTCCTGTTCCAAAATTCTGCCAGCTGACTATAACAATTCCAATATGACAGACCCTCCCATGTGCTCTCCCTGTTCTTTCCAGCACTTTCTGCAAGAGCAGCCTCACACACAGCCAACCCTGTCAGTTTTGGTGGGAAACCAAATCTCTCTCCCCTCTAAAGAGTTTCATGACAGGCTTAACCCCTACGCAGATGCCCTACCTATCAGGATGTTACTCAACTGTAACATAAATGCAACATAAATAGACTTCCAGAGAATAATAGGAATGTTTAGTAATCTTGCTTCCCACCCAGGGGAGAGATTTTTTTAGCAATAAAAAGAAACACCAATGGATGCATTATTTTCCCCATTATCTGGTAAAATGCTTGCATCAAAAGCCTTGTTAGAAGATAAAGTACTATTCCTCCTCTCTCTCTCTCTCTCTCTCTCTCTCTCTCTCTCTCTCTCTCTCTCTCTGTGTGTGTGTGTGTGTGTGTGTGTGTTGTTAGTTCCATTCACAGTGATGTGTCTGGTCTAAGAGGCACAAAAACATTTAAAGGGCTGCCAGAAAACTAAATGAAAACAGAATTCTGCTGAATCTCCCACACTTACAATACTAGCATAGGAGTGTGTGTGTGTGTGTGTGTTTTAAGGAGGTCTTTACATGGACTGAGTTTCATTTAACAAGGCAAGAGCTGGAACTCTCACATGCTACGCTATTTCTCCGTAGGTCCTCCTGATTGAAGGTTAAGTCTCTCTCTACCCTATCCAAGCGAGGCAGCCAAGAAAAAGAAGAGGCTACCGCTGCTGCTGCCTCCGCCGCTGCCTCCGCTGCTACTGAGCACAGAGGCCTCCTTTTCTCAATATGTGATTTATGGAATGAAGCTCTTGGCAAGTCTGCCACAGGCTGTCACAACATGTGTCAGAACTCCAAGACTGAAATATTACCCCATTGCCTTCCAAAATGCATTGTGGCTTTGAGCAAGTTCTTTTTAACAAAAATTGCAGGCAGTCATTTTCTCAGGAGTCTGTATTCTTCCTTCCTGCTGCAGCCACGTGAAAAGAATATTAATCTAGGGCCTTTTTCCAACAGCGGCTCAGGATGCCCCTTATTCGTCTTTTGAGTATTCAAGTCCAGGCAATTTCAGAATAGCAGGAAACTGTGTTACTAAATGGCCACTCTGAATTTTACTGTCTCCACTCGCTATCTCTTCTGCATAGGCAGAGCGCTAATAAAACACACGTCTTACTTATACAGGCTGACTACAAAGCAGTGGCGTCCCATTACTCAACAGGAGCGCAGGGGCCAACCAGAGAAGCTGAGAAATGCGTTTGAAAGAAGGGACTGACAGGATGCAAGTCAGGGAGGTTGTTTCCATCATGTCATGGTTTGAAAAGGCACGTAGAAAAAACAGCAAAAGACACATGTTTCTGTATAAAGTGTCAGATATGAAACTGGTCAAACACAAATCCAGGATACTAGCCAAGCCACAAACCTCCCAGGACTCTCTCTGCAAATCGTGCAACGCAGGGTCATTTCTCATCATCATCCCCACAATTACAAAGTCAAAGAGCTTCAGCCATTGACCTGGCTTGCACAATCATTGGTCGGCTAAACAAGGCATGGTGGCTTGTTTAAGCCATAACATGCTGGGAGCAATTTGCATAATCACCTGTCTGGCTGCAGCTTGTTGTGTCATCCGAACCTAGGCGGCATTGCTTCTTTAGGGGGGAAACAAACCTCAAATAACCCCTGGGCTGTTGTTTAGTTGAGTGTTGTTTCCCCCTCAAAGTCCCCCCACCCATCTTCATGCTCATTGGTTATGTACCCTAGCTAAAATTTCAAGCACGCTAAGGTTATCTGTGGAATTCTCTGGAGTGCCTATAATGGAGGGCCGACAGATTTCTTGAAAGAGATCACACAAATCCTGTTTGGGGAATTGTATTTGTCATCCATTTTTGTGTTGGGGTCTCATTGTGATGCCCCAACCTGGTGCCCTATAACTCCCATCAACTCCAGCCAGCATTGTTAATGGTCAGGGTTTTTTTATTATTATTTATTTTAAAAAACCAATGGTCAGGGATTATGGGATTTATAGTCCAACACATCTGAAGGATACCAGTCTGGGAAAGCTGTGTGAAATGCTGAATAAGCCAGAGGAAACAGGGTGTCTCAAAGAACCCATGGTTCATCCTACAGTATGTAGTGAAATGTTTTTGAAAGCTAAGACAGAGTAAAAGAGTGTACTGATGATTTCCTAAGACAAATAACCCTGCATCCATCTTGATTGCTTTATAATCCCAGCATTGTTAATCTTGTGTTGCAGAAACAGGCCAAGAGAAAAGAGGATGGACAGCTGCTTTATTAATTAGTGCTGAGAGGAAACACAGAACCATTTGTGGAACTTGAATGGAACGATCGCTTAAGGATATAATATCAATACTAGAATAACGAAGTCCAGGGCCTGGGGAATGTGCCAAAATACAGCATCAGAAAGCCATCTCTGCTAATTATTAAACTCAAATACAATGGGTGTAAAAGAAAACAAGTTAATCAGTGTTAAAATAAGAAAATAATAATAATGGGAAACTTAAAACTTGCCATAAATAGTAATGGGAAAAATTAAAACTTGCTATAATTCCTTTTCAAAACAATTTTGGGAGGTTCCTTTAAAACTTGTAAAATGAGTTCCAGCTTAAATATTATTTCATTACAATAACAAGAATATGACAATTTATTTTCATTTATTGATTCAAAGTATATAACTAATTCTAAATGTGTTGCTGAGATCATGCAGGCATGATCCTAAACCTTTCTGTTCCTCCAACACAGTATGATGTCACGATGAATACACATGTTTAGGGACTCTCTAGGAATTGGCCTGTTTCCAGTGCCAGAAGTCAGACATAGAACATGTGAATTCATTACAAAACAGTGAATGAGGGATATCTGAACATTTATAGGCTGCCTTTCACTTACCTCTCAAGTAACTACAATGAACTCCCAATGAGCTTGGGAGAAAGGCAAAGCCATTACTTCAGGCAAGTCTGAGGCCCCGATAGGTGTCACTTTCGAAATTTGGCATGGCATATGATCAAACTGATGTATTCAGAATATGAATAGAGTAGACCTGAATGCTTTAACAAACTATGGTATTTTCAAGGAATTGCTTCACTTTGTGCCCAGCTTACATTTTAGCCCATTTATTTATTTATTTATTACATTTCTATACCGCCCAATAGCCAGAACTCTCTGGGCGGTTCACAAAAATTAAAAACATTCAAAGTATAAAACAACAGTATAAAACCATAATATAAAGTACAATATAAAAGCTTAACCAGATAAAAACAGCAGATTTAAAACACCAAGTTAAAAAAATTTATAGACTGTTAAAATGCTGGGAGAATAAAAAGGTCTTCACCTGGCGTCTAAAAGCATATAATGTAGGTGCCAAGCGAACCTCCTTAGGGAGTTCATTCCACAGCTGGGGTGCCACAGCAGAGAAGGCCCTCCTCAGGGACGGATCTACACTACTGCTTTAAAGCACTTTAAAGCAGTAGTGTAGATCCAGCCCTGGTATCTAACTACTAACCAAAACACTTCCAGAAATGGGCTGAGAAGTGTAATAATGATGCAGGTTAAATTGCAAGCTTGAGCAATCAAGGAGTGGCCACTACATTACTAGATTTCAGCTGTGTAAACTGAGTTTCCCATTAAGTTTTACTCTACTGACTTTTGAATTCCACTGATCTAGGTTGCATAAAGGAGTCAAAAGCACCTTGGATTCCATAGCACCACGCTTTCAACAAAAAGGAAGCTTTCCAATTCTCTGATCAAGGTATCTATTGCACACTGTATCTCTTCAGACAACCTAGGCCTAATCTATACCAAGCAGGATATTGCGCTATGAAAGTGGTATGAAAGCGGTATATAAAAGGCAGGAGCCACACTACTGCTTTATAGCAGTATTGAAGTGCAATGCCAACTGCTGGGGCCCATTGACACATCCCATCTACTGCTTTCTTAGTGCTATATCCTTCTTGGCATGGCTCCTGCCTTTTATATACCACTTTCATAGTGTAATATCCTGCTTGGTGTAGATTAAGCCCTAGTTTCATGGGGATCCCAGCATGCTAATTGTTCAAAACAGCAAGAGGCAGCAGGATTTAGAGAAGGGAAGAATTGGGCCCTGGTCTATGCTCAGTAAAAGGCAAGCTGGGCTATCACTGAGTAAATATAAAGCTTGTTGCTATTGACTGCTGTCCACCAGTCATGGTCTCTCAAAAAGGTCACCCAATCAGGTGCAACAAGAGTTAAACATTTCTCCAAAAGCAAAACCCACAGATGCTCTCTCCTATGAATTCAGCTAACGTCAGGCAACATGTTGAAGAAACATGGCATTCATTCCTCTGTCCCCTTCCCTAATGATAAAAAGGAGACTGTTGTTGTCTACCATATGAATTGTCCATCTAGCTCCATACTGTCTACACTAGCCTTCCCTCATTCTGGTGCCTTCCAGATGTTTTGGACTTCAGTTCCAATGAACCCCAGCCAGCATGGCCAATGGTCAGGAATTTTGGCTGTTTTGGACTTGTGGTCTAAAACATCTGGAGGGCAACAGGTTGTGGAGGGCTGGGGCCGATCTACACCAAGCAGGATATAACACTTTTAAAACAGTATGAAAATGGTATATGTAATGTGTCCTGGGCCTGAACAGTTGTCATAACCCTTATAAACCGTTATAAGCAGTAGTGTAGATCCTGCCCTGGTCTATACAGACTGGTAGTAGGTCCCCAAGGTTTAAGAGAGGAGCCTTTCCCAGCCGTACCTTGAGATGCTAGTGAGGGATTAAATCTGGGACATTTGGCATGTAAGTCATATGCTCTACCATTGAGCTATGCCTGCTCCTTTTGTTCTTCCTGGACTATAGAAGATCTAGTTTCTATACTCACCAAACCAATAGAAGAACCATGCTGGACCAAGGGTCCATCTAGTCCAGCACTCTGTTCACACAATGGCCAGCCAGCTGTTGACCAGTGACTCACAAGCAGGACACCGTGCAACAATGCACTTTTCAGGGTTAGGGCATATCTCTCTGCTCTCCACTAAGCACCTATAATGTGAGTGGTTTCTACACAGAGCCCAATAAACATAAAATGTGTTATTTGCACAACATTTTAGAATAAAATCATGCAAAGCAGGCCTCCATGTGAACTGTCCATCTCACACAATAAATTTGTGCATTTTGGAGAGGTGCACGCTAGCCTCGCTGTCCTGTGAAGAGGACTACTGGACCAGGAAGTATATGGACAGGAAGGGTAGAAAGGACAACAACTACTGAAGGTGCATTCATTGTGGGGAAAAAGTTCTGACTTATTTTGCCAAGCCTGACAAAAGATGAGTGGCTACTAGTATTTTGCCTTTTGGTCCAATGAAGAATGCATGAACTGGGAAGGATTGGGGAAAACTTTACTGCTCTTCAGCAACTGGGATTTGCAGTTACATTGATGGAGAATGGCCGTAGATAAATGTGTGGGATAGAAAAATGAAGTGTTCCATGTTTTTCACCTTTTTTTAACATCTAGAAGTTTTATTCTTTCTTCAAATTGAGCGTATGAATCCATGTCCTTTTATTAAAAGTTACTACTGTTGATCATGACCATACCAAATTGATTTTACTAGCTTCCCATTACTGCATCAGAGCTGGCATGACTTTAGACATTTTACTTTGGAAGAAATGTCAAGTATGCATTCGTCTCCCTGACCGCAGCTCAATTCAAACAAACCAGACTAGACATCTAATAATAAGTGTTATTCTTCTAATATGGCTCCTCGGTGAAACAGTACAAAACTTGTCACTAGTATTTCATGCTATATCCCAAAAGATGTATTAGGGAGGGGGGAAGCTAATACTCTGTACTTCTCTTTTAATGATGCTATGCATTCTATCATGTTAAACCATGGAAGACCATCCGGGGAAGTATGTCCCCAACCCTCCATCTTGGCTTTCTTTTTCTTGTTCTTGTTCTTCAGACCGCCAGGATTTTCTTATTATTGGAAGCAGGGGAACTACATAAGATCCAACATTACAAAGCCTGAAAGTCAATTAGAACTAATTGTGTTGGGTTAGTCTATGAAAACAGCATGGTATGCTGTATTTACAGTCCTTTGCCAAAGTAAAGAACAAAAGGTAGCTTGCTGAGTTGTGTTTCTCATAGGAAAATTTATATTTAAAAGCTTAATTTCTAGCAGACTTGATCAAAAGATGGCCTCAAAGCATAATGTGAGGTCTAAAGTCCAGAATAGTTTGTGGTAGTCATTTTCTCCCTTTTTGCTGTACACTGGGGGTGGGGAGCTTTTTCTCTCTAGCGTTTGATGACTTTAGATTCCCAGATCCAATTTGTCTCCAGTTCAGATGGAGAACTCCACCCCACCCCTGCCGATTCCACCCAGTATGAGCCTTTATACTTCAAGCTGTCTCTTTTGCTGACATATTATAGCTGGTACAGCAGCAATGACCTCCCCAAAGCAGCACTTCGCATGAGCAACAGATCCTTGTAAGGGTTGAAGGTACAGCCAGCAAGTATGGAAGGAAGCTTTTTTCCCTTTCTGAAAGCTGATCATCTCGGAACATCTGTTGTGGCCAAACTTCTTTGCCATCTCTGCCATCTATGATTGTGTCATATAAATACAATGGGAAGAAAAATAAGCATGAAATGTAAATCCAAATTGCCTCCATCTCAGCAATTCCGGCCATCAGATACTGTTGAGGATTATGTCTGGGCAAGTGCTCCTCAGGCATTGGCAGAAGCTGCCACCTCGCCGGAGGAGTTTGGCATGCTGCCGATTACCACCTTCCTTTGAAACAGCTTTGTGTCACATTAACTTGGCCAACTGAAGGTCACAACAGCAGTTTGCAGCATTTCAAAGTAGAAGGGGAAGCATGCAAACAAAGCTGTTATGAGCTTCCAAAATAAGCTCTCATGGCTGATCAGCACAGGGTTTACAGTGGCCTCCAGACGTCTACATGAAATCTTTTTCCATAGAAGTAAAGAAAAAGTACGAAAAAGTAAATGAGCTCCCACAGATAGATTAATGATAGATTAAGCCAGGGGATAGATTTTGTTCGTTTGTCTTTTTTATATAAATATATAAGATAGCTAGGCATGCAGTAGTTTCCATTTGGGTGCTTGCAAGGCCCAACAGACTTCCAAGGCATATAAGATAAAGGACTACACAGGAGGCAGACATCCGGGCAAAGTATAAAGTGTTGGTTATCACCTTTAAAGCCCTACATGGTTTGGGTCCAGGCTACCTGCAGAATCACCTTCTCCTGTACAATCCGCCCTACACACTCAGGTCCTCTGGGAAGAATCTACTTCAGATAGCAAGAACTAGATTAACAACTGTTACCCAGAGGACCTTCTCTTCCGCTGCTCCCAGACTGTGGAATAGCCTACTGGAGGAGACTCGTCAGCTTAACAGTCTTTTAGCATTCAAGAAAGATCAAGACTGATCTCTTCCAGCAGGTCTATCCAGTAGAATTTTAGGATATTTTATGTATGTTTTTAGGATGCTTTAAGGATGTTTTAAAAAGTGTATGCCATCTTTTTAATCAGTATTTTATGCTTGTTGTTGTTCCCTGCCTCGATCCAATTGGAGAGGTGTGTAAGAAATATATTATTATTATTATTGTTATTGTTATTGTTATTATTGTTATATTATTAAGCTGATCTTAGGGAGAAGCACATTTTGCATCTGGCCTGTTCCACCATCTCATCTTTGGGTTGCAAATATGTCCATATCTTCTCATTAAGAAAAGGTGGGGTTATTAGTAAGTGATAGGCATGGGTTAGAGAAATTTGTTCTAATTTGATTCAAGATCTAAGTTTAGCAATTGCTAAGCTAGATCTCAAATAAGGGACTGAATGGGAAGTTCTACTCAAGACCTAGACATTCTGGAAGGAAGTCCACAACAGCCATGACACTGAGTAAAAGGGAGAATTGTGGTCCAGAATATGTGACCAGCCTGAGAACCTTTCTTATTCCAGAGAGGGAAAAGGTGAATCAAAAGAGTTCTTTCTTAGGTGATGGAAAAAATGAGAAGATATGAGCAAAGCTGCGGTTCAAAAATGGGATGGTGGGCCAGACCACATTCAAAGTGCATTTTTCCCAAAGATCAAGGAGATCAATCATACCATTATCGAGTTTAGATATTTAAGTGGTAGACTTCTGGGAGGGGCTTTATCTCTGCTAGTAGAACGCTCTAATATTGGGGTGCAGAACCTCAGGCTTGAGGGCCAAATCCAGCACTCAGGAGTTCCCAGTTAGCCATGGCCCTTTCCCCAATCACTGATTGTTTGATAGTTTTTCAGATTGTGCATTTTTCTCCCATTCTAAAAGGTTGAAATGACTGTCCTAAGTCTTTAAGCTTCATCCCATGTACCTGTTTCCCTCGAATTATCCCCATAGCATAAAGTTGTTGTTGTTTTCGTTGTTAGCTAAATCACATCCCTGGCTGCGGCGCTCCTAAGATCCTTTGCATACCAGGAAAAGGTTTAAGGGGGAGAAATGTAAAAAATCATAAAAAATCAACGGATAACCCAATCTGATTCAAATTTGGAATGCTTAAAGCCCTCCTTAATATCTATTACTGTGCCAATTTTGATGTCTTTATCTTTAAAACTTACACAGATGTAAGAATTTGTTTAATTGGTAGTTTAAACATATCAAATCCTCCTTCTGTGCCTCCAGTGGCCACTCAGAGAACAACAAAAGATTCGCTCTTAAAGGGGTAGTAAAATATGATGGTTCTTTTGGCTAAGAAGCACAATTAAAGCAAGATGCATGGGAGTGCTTCACAGTAAAAGCAGATTATAAGCTGGAAAACTTCAGAGTCCTTTGCATGCAATTCACAGTGATTGCACAGTATAACACTGGTGTGATGAAGCTCTTAGTTACAGACAGAAAGAGATTTAAGTTAAAATATGCTAGTATTTGGGGTAATTTTTGTCCTGATCCTTCAGTTCAGCCACCACTCAAATGCAGCCCAGGAAAGCTTCTCCACAATAGACTTCAGCCCTGAGACTGAAGAAGCTTTTGTGCCCATGCTGTAATGGATAATACATGAGCATCATCACATGGGGGAAAATCGTGTTTCCTTGCCGTTGCTTCTCCTCCACACTTCCTCATTCTTCCCAGAGGGGAAAGAGGAAGTAAACCAAGACCACATGGCCCATTCAGAGGCTGTTTTTATCATGCAGCTTTTCCTGCACATAGCAGGAGATTGGGGCACATTCCAGTTTTGTTTTGTTTTTAAAGTCAGATTAAGTGGGGTCTATTTGCAATGAAAAACGAGCGAAAACAGTGGGAGGCACACAGGAGGCAGACATCATTGTCTAAACATCCATAAGTGGGCAGTAGTGAGTGTACAATAAAATGCTCATCTGATGAACCTCTATGTCTTGTTCACTCCTCCTGCTTCAAACTTTGTCACGAAGTACCATGGTAATTCTTTACTTTTTGTCTTAGAGTATCATAACATGCGGGGGGGATCACGTTTGCTTATTGTTGCTTCTCCACCTGCATGTTTGTCCCTCATTACATCCTCTTTTGAAAGAGGAAGTAAACAACCTGCACGTGGCCCATTCAGATCCCGCTGCTTCTCCTGCACACAGCAGGAGATAGCGGCAATTTTCATCCTTAAAAATAAGTCGGACTTACTGGGATGTTTTTTGTGGCGCAAAGAAGGCTAGAAGGTGCAGGAGATGTGTGGGAGGCAGACGACATCATGAGAGGTACCCATGAAAATCCGTGAGTGCCCAGTAACGAGCATGCAATAAAATGCTCATCTGATGGAGCTCTTAATGCCTTAAAAAAAACATTGTGTGTTTAACTTATAAAGTTACTGTGTGCTATTCAGTTCAAGATGGTGGGCAGAAAACCCTGGTGGGATGAAGTTCGTAGGGACTTGTCTAATGCAGGGCCTGGCTAAAGTGTCCGTGGCTTTAAAGCTGCAGCTAAAGACTCAAAGAATGCTGTGCTGGACATTATGGCTGAAATTAGGCATGACACCACCAGTCCCATCATTTAAATGTGGGTCTGCCCCCTAATCACATACAAAGGGGGGTTTAAGTGCCAAATAGATCTGTAGGTAAGGAGCACTAAATCCTATCCTAAATCCCGCCCCCTCCCCTGCAATTTTCTCTCAGGTGGATTCACTTTCAATATCAAAGCTAGCCAAGAAAGTGTTTGTGAGGAGAAACTGCCCGATCTCAGGCACTTGCAGAGGTAGAACTCATTGCCACCCATCCATGCAAACCTTTAGCAGACCCACGTTTAGAAGCTGGTGTGGCTTCCCTGACATCTCATTTGGCCCTGACAGAGATCTGCCTACTGAATCTATCACAGAAGAACTGAGGGCAAACGTGCTTCTATGACCCCTCCTTTTTCCCATTATGAAACAGCAACCCCACAATGTAACTTCAAGCCCTGCTAGTTTTCCCTCGGCTCAGCCTTCTTCAATTCTGCTTCACTACATCATCCAAATGAACTCAATTGCCCCTTTGTTTCTGCAGGTACAGCCAGCCCTGGTACAAAGGCCCTCCATCTTCACATTGCCATTGTCTCAGTTTGTTTATTGTGAGCATCACTGTAGCTTCTGGTGACTAACACTGCTAAGCATCACTACGACGCTTCTCGTTCTCAGTAAGGGAATGAATCAAAGTAAATCCTCAGTGCTTCTTTGTTGAAACCAAAATGCCAAAGTGAAGGATGTAAATGAGGTTTCTTAGCCAATGGTCTGTCTTGTCCTCTCACTTCCCTTTCTGCCTCATGTTTCTGGATGCAGGCAGCAGGGCTCATCAACAGACTCCATGTCAAAGGGCCCACCTGGCTATACAGGCCAACTGTCTCTATTTTTCATTTGTGTGCCTTTGGTGGGATATATTTGACCCTGATACCAGACAGTTGCAGTCAATTTTCCTATTGATAGAGAATTAGAATAGTCCTTTAAAAAATTTTTTAAAAAAAAATCTTTTTCCTGCTCCTATAAGAATGTTTTAGTTCTCTCAAACCGGCCATGATTTTGTGAACGGTATCATAGGTCTTCAGTTCTCCATACCACTAATGTTTATCACTCTTATCACTGCTGGACAGAAATTCCACTGAAACCTTAAAAGTGAATGAATAACTGCTGTGGGAATTTAAAATGCACCAATGTTTAGAGTCCTTGTATTGCAGCAGCAACTTACACTGGTCTTTAGTAGCGTTACTCATCATCAAGTGAGGTGGGAAACTACGCACTTTGGAGTGTTTGATCAGGAGAATGAGATGGAGAGTGGAGAGAGGGCACAATCATGAATGAGTACACTATGTTTGTGGAATGCATAAGAGTGAAGATAAATTTTATTCACTGACTTAAGGCTCTCAAATGTGCACTGAACTCTTTGCAGAAAAGGAGAATTTACAGCTTAGTTTAGTGTGATGCAATAAAGGGAAAGTCATCATTAATAGACAATCATAAGGGGACAGGAAGGAAAGGGGTTATATAAGAATGAGATCAGTAAGGGAAGTACGTGCAGGACTTGGTGATTCTATTAAAATAATTATGGTTTCTTCATAATCCCAGTGGTTCTAGAATTAGAACAGATAAACAGGTTTAGAGTGAGGAACTGTAGACACAACACCAGGTATTTTGTATATCAACCTATAACAGTGCATACAACTGTAAATGTGAGGGCTTTGATTGTTTGATGAACAGTTGTTTACATGTGAGTGTTTATTTTTACTATTAATTCTTTATAACATTTTTCATAGATGCCTCTTTTTGAGCCTCTGTCCTAAAGCCCAGGAGTAGGCAACCTAAGGCCCTTCAGATGTTTTGGGCTACAAGCCCCATAATCCTGACTACTTGCCATGCTAGCTGGGCTTAGTGGGAGTTATAGTCCAAACATCCGGAGGGCACCGACTTGCCTCCCCTTATTGTAACTTATTGAGATCTCCAGCTGTCCCATCAAGGAAATACAGAGTGTACTACAGGAAAATAGTAACCAAGTCCCATTCTGATCACCCGTTACATTATGTACTGGGGAAGTGCCCTTGTCAATGAACTGCCATTCCTACAATAAGTTAGAAATGAGGGATGCTTAGAATAACATGGAAGCACACACGGAATATGGTGAGATATAAAGAAGCAGTACGATGATGAGTAGTAACATATTTATTACCTACCTACATTTAGAATAGAAAGATTGTGTCAAAGGAGGAAGAAATGGGCATGGCTGGAAGGAAGGGACACAGCCAGAGCTACGGACAAAGCCAGAGATCCCACGTAAAAGTGGAGTGACGGGAACTTTGAGAGGGAAAGACCACAATGTAATGAGTTTCTTTTAAAACAAATACTTGTGGTGGCCCAAGGGCAAGCAGCACAAAATATTGCCAGCATTGGGTCAACTTCTTCTGTAGTGCTCTACTCATAAAACACCACGTGAAAGGTAGCCAGTTATTTGTGGCCAGTGGTTCCCAGTGATCATACTTCTAGCTGTCTTGAACATTTAAATTACAACATTTCTTCCCATGCAGTGACGGATCCCCAAACACACACACACACCCAAAATGCAGTAGAGTTGAAGTGGCACAAAAAGCCACCGTTCTTTTCAGCTTTAACAGTCTGGACTAGAAATCACTACATCATGAAAATATAAAACCGTATGTTTTGTAGAGGGCTTCCAATAATATGGTGGTTTCACAGAACATTATGAACCGCACGCAGACAGACGATTCACATCCTCCACCCACTATAATGCCACCGCCACCTTTCTAGACAGTGTAACAATCATACCACAGCCTAACATAGCCAATGATCAAGGAACACAGGACCCAACTCAACCAGGGATACAGAGCCAGGCAAAATGTGATTAAGTTTGTTGGGAATGCCTCCAGAAGAGGGAAGCCAACAAGCATCCTAAGAAAGTGCATGACAAAAGTGCTTAAGATCTCAATTTGACATCTGAAATTAGATATCCTAAGCGCAATGATGGGCATGGCCTCAGCACTGATTTTTTTTTTTAAAAAAAAAGGGTATGAATCTATTGCATAAGTACAACTTGCTTTTCCTTGATGGTCTCTCAGTTTTCTGGTTTCTTTTGTTTAGCTTGGGAAAGCAATTAGGTCGTTGGTTTGGGCCCTATTTTGAATGTAATGAGATTGGAGCATAAAATTCACTTATGTCAAGACAAGATTTTATTATGATTATTTCAGCCATCTTCCCTAACTCAACTATTGATGGTACAAGAGAACCCCTGATTAATCACAGCCTCCTGCCCCTACATGATATACAAGTCATTTCATGTGGTACTGCCTGCAGCAAACAGGTAAGGTCTTCACCCTGACAGCAAAGGCAGGACTGATCTTATATAGGCATATTATATTTGGTCCAATACATATACCTAGAGGGTTTTCTCCAATGTTAGTATAACTTAACTCCCATTCATTTCAATGGCTGTACTCCAAGTAGGACTAACACTGGATGCAACCCATTAACAGGAGCAGGGAGCAGCATCCAGGTGCAACTTTCAGGCTGAAGAAAAAGTGGGAGGGGAATAACAACACTTGTGTGGCTGCTATCAAATGATAAATGAAGTAGATCTTCATACACAAACACGGGCCTGCTTGGATTAAACGTTACCATAAGAACATACTATTTAGGTTATTTTTTCATGAATTCATTTTATGGGAAAGGGACTAGGGCTCTGTGCTAGGCCCATGCATAGCATGTAGGAAGTCCCAGGATCACTCTCTGCCATCTCTGCTTAAAAAATAAATAAATCAGGTAGCAGGTAGTTCCAGAGATGATAGAGAGCTGCTACCAATCGGATAGAACAATACTGGTCTAGAGGGCCAGTTCACATGATGAAACAGTCCACTGTGTCTTATTTAAGTCATGGTGGGCTGTTCAATCTTGTGAACCAGCCCTATTTGTCCATCTAGCCCAATATTGTTCCCTCTGATAGACAGCGCCTCTATATGGGCTGGGGCACATGCAGGCAGACATTTTGAATATTCAACACCCAGATGCGGCTTTTGTGCCATCCAAACCTTGGCAGCGAGGGTTGTGCGAGGGTTAACGCATGGTTCCCAGGTTTGCACAACACAACAAGCCACAGATTTTGAAGCTGAATATTCAAAGCACATGCACCCCAGCCCGCTATGGTTTAAACACCCCATGGTGGACTGTTTGGATTGTGCACACTGGGTCACTGTCTAACCTGGCATAAAGCAGCTTCCTATGTCTGTGTTGTCAGATGTGTGCAAATGTCACTTAAGTAGTACAATATACATGGCTTAATTTAGATGCATAATAGAGTATTCCAGGGAATGTGTGACTGTTGCCAGCCCATCTCCCTTCCCCAGTATTTGTATTTGCCCACCACCACCACCACCCTGGCTATGGTACCTTCAGCTTTGACCTTGACCTACATTGGCCACAGCAGATACTGGGGCAATCCAAAAGGCAAAGCAACAAAGCAGACAAATGGTCATGCATAAAAGTTCAAGTCCAGTATGGGATTGGCAGAGGCAGGACTAGTCTAGATACAAGCAAAGGTCAAAGTACAGTTAAGCAGTAAATTACCATATACACAGTCCTATACACAGTCCAGAAGCAGAGTCAAATTGGAGTCCAAGGGTCAACAGCATGGAAGTTCAATCACAAGGCAAGATCCAGAAAACTAGATACAAGGCACAGGATCTGATGAATGATGTTGTTCCAACACTGGGTAGGGTCTACAGTGAAGGCTTTTAACGAAAAGTCTGCTAAGCTCCATCCAGAATTCAGCTGCAGGAATCGGAACTCCCAGTTTAGAGTCCTACTCCTGAGGAGTCCTTCTTTGCACGCAAGAACTCCTCACTGGAGCCCTACTGGCTCCATCGTAGGAGCCCACTTGGCCCCTTTGTTGCTTGAGGCCACGATGCTCCTGGGAGCCAATGGGTTGCTCAACTATACATCCCCTGTACTCTGGGCTTTGGTTAGCATGTCTACAAGCATCACACAGCCAAAATTGAACTCTCAATCATGACAAAATTATCCATGGCAATTTTTGTGGTGAATTATCCATGGCAATTTTTGTGGGGGTGGTGAATCTTAACTCTACTGAATTTAATGGAAGTAATTTACTTTAATCAAGTCAGAATGTTCCCTAGTAAATTCTCAGATGTTTACAAATCAGTATAAACAATACAAAGTATTTTAGAATGCCATGCTCCTAGGCTTTGAGAAATATAATTTTGTATATCAAACCATTCAGTAAGCAAATTACAAAAGATACCTTTTAATATTTCAGTTTCATATTTCAGCTACTTTTTTATTATTATTTTTAACTAAAGAAGGAATGGTTGCTCTAAGTACATAATTAATAGTTAACCAGAGATGAATAATGCAATACAATAATAAGGCAGAGTTTAAGCAAAGTTTTTGAATCTTCTTGTTTCCTGTTCACATTTAACTGTGGACACAAATGATAGCACTCAGGCACTTTATTAACTATTTAGCTATACTGAGTAGGCTACTGTACATTGTCACTGCCTTCATAATGAATGGCATCTATGATTTTATTGTGCTCTTACCAAACTACAGGTGTGGCATTAAAAACCAAATTCTAACCTATTTAATACTTTGGATTTTTAGTATGGTGTGAATTATTTAAAAGAATATATTGTTTTCTATAGGTAAAAAAAAGCTATCAATTTGGGATTCTGGGGATGTGGGAAGTTAAAGGGGGTTGGGGGTTTCCCCACCACTTGATGTTCATATTGGAAAGGGATTTGCATAATGACCGCAGTCTTTAGAAAGTTCCATCACATCTAGGTAGAAACGCGTGGCTCATCGCTCCGACGTCGCTTCCTGAAAACAGGAAGTAATAAGGCCCATTCAGTCCAGCAGGAGAGAGAAGCAACTGGACTTTTTCCAGTGGGAGGGGGTGTTGCGGCGCAAAGAAGGCCAGAAGGGGCGGAAGATGCGCGAGAGGCGGACGATGTCATGTGAGCAATCCGTGAGTGCCCAGTAACGAGCGTGCGGTAAAATGCTGGTCGGATGGAGCTTTCAGGCACACAGCATATAAGCGAAGTGAAGCTACTGCATTCCACTTGCTATATGGAAGAGCTACTATTAGTCGCAAGTGAGCAGTAAAGTTGAGCAATGAAACAGCAGGGTTACATTCCACATTCATCCTAAAAGGAGGAGAGTGAAGAATGATGCAGCAGATAGCAACAATAATAAAAGTTAGACCAAAGAGAGCCAAGTCTCTTGAAAGTTCCTTTCACAAAGCAACTTCTTTTTTGCTTAGATTACAATTCCTATCATCCCCCAGTCCGTGTCTGGGTTTGATTGGTGTTGTAGTATGACACATTTGAGTAGCACCAGCTCATGAGGTGACTGAGTTAGATTATTGGACTAGGTGTGCAGACATCCGGCTTCAAATCCCCATTCAGCTATAAATTTCACTCAGTGACCTTAAGACAGTCACTCATCCTAAGCCTAAATCTCCCTCACAGGGTTGTTGTGAGAATAAAATGATGGGAGGCCCCTGGAAGGAAAGGAATGGATATAAATGTAATAAATTCCCACACCCAAATAACAAAGAGTTAAACCCAAAGCTGTGGGTGGCTCTCCCAGTGAAAGATGACTAATCAGCATGAAACTCTGGAGCAACAAGGCAAGCTGGACCTGTAGGTATGCTGGGAGGGAACACCTGGACAATGAGATCAGGAATTTCTCCTAACAATGACTCTCACATTACTTTCTACTGCTACTTCCTTATCTACCGGCTATCTGCATAAGCAGCACACTGTCATGCAAGATGGCACTACAATATCAGCCACCGCAGCTTCTGCAAGCTGCTATTGCTTCACCCATGGCTGATTTAGAATTGTAGCACTGTAACAGAGTTAACCTGGAAGTGGAAAATTATACTAAATAAAGAACTTCCTGAATGGCACAGGCTTTCCATTAACAGCTATCCTACCTGCAGGAAGACTCAGGAGTCAATTATTTTTGGTTTAACATAGATTGAAAACAAACCTTGGGCAAACTACAGGTCCTTACCTGTGGCAAAAATAAATGAAATGCAATGAAGTTGCAGCAATCCAATCCATTTGTACACTTACTTGAAAAAACACAGATGTGCTCTCATGAAATACATGTCTGAAAAAGACTGAAAAAATGGAATATGAGAAACAAGTCTGTATGCAAGACAATACCTGCATACACCAAGGTCTTGAGATCAGAGTCCTGGTTGTATTCAGACTACTGGGGTCTGTCTTCACAGTGCCAGGTTGGTGCCTCCTCCTCCTCAAAGCTGCGCTTTCCCTATTCCAAGGTGGCATCGGGAAATTCCAATGCCGAGGAGGGAGCATGGGGTTTCGGGGCAACCATCTGGGTCCTGCAGCCTCCCCAGCCCTCTTCCAATTGCTGGTCGCCTTCCACCAGGCTCCGCCCCCAGGTTGGCCCCAGATTGCACACCAAGCAATGTTACACGGCAGAAGCACCGTTTTTATGTTACTCCCTTTGAAAAAGTCAGTGTAAATCCCTGACTTTTTCAAATCTGAACATTGCAGGTAAGTCCTGTGGTGGCTATGAACCTGTGCCGATAGGGCACAGATCTACAGCCACCATGGGGCTTTCCCTGCGTGAAGACGACCCCCCATTGTGATTCCTAGAAAGCATGTGTACACACACACACTCTCTCTCACACACACACACCCAAGGAAACATAACCCTTAGATTTTAACTTGTGGACATTGTCCTAGAACATTAAGCAGCCCTTGTCTCCAATTTAAGTCCTATATGTGCCTTCTGCTTCCATCAAGCTGTAGCAGCAGGCCATTCCATCAGCCCAGCTGAAAGACAAGTTCCATTGGGCTACTCCTTACCTTGAACTGTTTCCAGCTTGTCATTTGAAGAACTACTATTTAACTTAATAACTAGTCCCTGAGTTTGCTTTTTTCCTTTTCTCTCCCCATCCTTTTTTCCTTTTGTGTTGTGTCTTTTAAACTGTAAGCCTGTGGACAGAGACTGCCTTGTGTTTATTGATCATATGTGAAGTGTTCTGGGAGACTTTTAAGCTGAAGAGCAGGGTTCGAATGCTATAAATAAACAAACAATTAGCCAACGGGATAAGGGCTGATTGACACATGAATATGCAACACTCGAAGTTTCATCACTTGGTGCATTCAACTGCAAGTCGGGAACTGCCTGCATTGAAAATGAGTATCGTGGTGAGTATCGTGTCTGATGAAATATGAAGTCCCGTGAAAGTGCTCTCTATATTAGCTTTTGATCTCTTTCACACATTCAAGTCATTACTTGAAGCTGTAGCCATGAATGAGGAACATGTCTCTGTAAGCTTGCTAGGATAATCCCGAAAGACTGACCTGTCATCCAGAGTAAATTAATTCTTAAGTTGCCTCATTCAGGTTAAAAAATGTGGATTTCTAGTTGGTTTCCAATCACAACCATTTCCTGTGAAGGGATGGTCGTTGTGTACAAATATCATAGCCAGGGAACGACCCACTGGTGGCCTGAAAGAACACCAATTGCTTATAAGGTGTTTTCGAATTTGTTCAGGGAACCAGACCCATGGAATGTGTGGGAGTCCCCTAGAAATTAGACACAGTAGATAATTCTGCACAATTACTGCAGCTCTCCATAGCTTATTTAAGACAGGGTGGGTTGTGATGCATGCCGGCAGCCATTTTGAATATTCAAGACACAGTAGGGGAATGGTGTATTGTGTCATGCAACCCCAGTGAGGGTGGCTTATGCAAGAGTTAAACAATGCTTGCCTAACCCTAAAATAGCCCAAGAATTATGCCCTTGCATAAGCTAACTTTGCCAGGTTTGCACAAAGAACAGCTGGCATGCACCACAGCCCACGGGGGCTAAATAAACCATGGTGGGCTGTGGCAATCATGCGAACCAGCCCAGAGGGTTGGATCCAAAGTTAGTCGTACTTCAAGTACACCCATTGAAATCAATGGAACTTAAGTTAGCCACTCTAGTTAGCTGGGGAAAATTTAATTGGCTTACAGCAACACCATAAGCAAAAATAATCTTAGCCCTTTAAAGCTATATAAAAAACACACCAAGTAGATTAATACAGGAGACAATATTTTTGCTGGAAGGAACTCTGCAGACACTTCTGTCTACCCCGTGAAGAAGGCCTCAAAAGAAGGGACAGGCCAAAATACATAGGGCTTCTTGTCAATAAACTCTTTTTTTTTTTTGCATCCTGAGGATGTGTTTCTCTCCTTTGTGACCATTAAAGCTATACCAGAAACAACCCCTAAAAAACTCAGGCTGCAATCTCAAACATACTTATTACGGAAGAAGCTTCACTGAACACAGTGGAATTTACTCTGAGTAAACATGTCCTGTATTGCTCTGTCAGTGATATATATATATATATATATATATATATATATATGTTATGTATGAGTTTAATAAGCCAAGTTTGTTGTAGGGAAAAGTTGGGGTCAGTTGACTCTTCACACGGCAGCTGTGTTTGCTCAGTAAAGGGAAGACACATGTGTATAAACACACAGTGGACACACGTCAGTAGCCAAGTCTGATGGCATCTCCCCAGCACACACATCACTTGTGTCTGGGAGTTGCAGACATGGTTTTGCCCTTCACAGCGAAAACATCAATATAGTCAGTGACTATGCCTGCTGTGTAAAATGTAATTATTGATTTGATTAGTGCTTCACCTTTCTACCAAGAAAATGGCACTCAAGGCTGATTACAATGATAGTCACACAAAACTTTATTAAAACAGTAATAAAACAAATGCATTAAAACCCCAATTAAATGTAAATAAAAAATCCTTAAATAAATAAATAAATATAGTTGAGTCTTTACATAGGTAATGGCACAGCATTGTCATGCTGCCTGAATGCTCACCTTCTTGACAAAATCTCAGCGACTTCTGCTCCTTTTTAAAAAGTAGCTAGCCCGCATGTTTTTATGCTGGAACTACATATAACTTCAAAACACATCTTTTAATTCCATAATACCACTCTGTCATGTCCCGAATAGCTTCCTCTTGCTGATATCATGAATTCATGGCACTGTCTTGCCGGCAGAAGAAAAGTTTTGAACAGTGAGGACAGCAGCCAGTTCAGTGCTGCTACTGGAAGGTTTTTGGAGGATCCCACATGTCACTGACCCTCACACAAGAGAGATAGCGGAGAGAGTGGGGTGGCACAAAGAAAGAGTGACAGACAGTGTGAGAGTGGCAGAAAAAAAGAAGGAAGTGCAGTTTGAACCCAAGGAGAGCCTTGAAGGTGCAGCTCAGCCTGGCTGATAGCTGATCTGATCTGTGCTTTCAAAGGCATTCCTCAGGTCATTGACCCACAGAAGAAAACTTCAATGGCCCTTGATGGAAACTTGGTTCCCCATCCCTGCTTAACACCAGAGGTTAACAGACTTAGAAGAGACATAACGAGAGAAAGGATAAGTTATCCTAAATCAGAGGTAATGTAAGAAAGCTCTGGCCCTCCAGATGCTTTGGCCTACACATCAGACCGAAACAGCATAGCCAATGGTGAAAGATGATGGGAGTTGTAGGCCAAAGCATCTGGAGGGCCAGAAGTTGCCCACCCTTGGACAAGATGTTAGTGAAGCAGGGAGGAAATAAATGCATAGCTGGCAACACTTTTAATGCACCTTGTCATTTTGTCCTTAGAACCAAGTTTGAAAATGTAGGAGCAACTAGAATCAAGAAGAGTTCGAGGCAATTTCCAGCAGGCAAGAGGTAGTACCACTGTTTCGGTTAAGAAAATTTGGTTGCGTCAATGCATGTGGGTGGTAAACTATGCAAGATAATGTTGTTGGATTAGTTGGTGTTATAACTGATTGCTTAATTATTGTTTTGGTAAATTTCCACACAAGTAACTTTAATTTTACAATAGTTAACAGCAGCAAGATTCACATGTGTGTGAGTGAGTGTGAGTATATATACGAGTTCCCACTAAAATGCTTTCAAGACTACACATTTCAAATAACCAAGAAATTAAAAAGATAGACTTCAATGGAACAAATGCCATGAAACAAAGAGGCAGACAAAGCTAATATTCGAGAACCCAACAGTTCAGTAACTTAAGTGAACATTTAATTACATCATTTTTAAATGAATTTGAGAGATTCATATATTGCCTATCCAAACAATTATTTGAGGAAGAACTACTGACTTCGAAAATCCAATCTCTTCGGTTTTCTTATTTGAAAAGAATTATAATTGATTGACAGTCATTAGATTTTGCAGAATATAAACACTGTACCAAGGGCATTGTGTCAGGGTCAGTACTGCTTATGTTCTGTCATGGGAGGTGCTGTAGTAGGAGAATGGACATGCTCGGCCCTAGGAGTCCTTTTGTATTGATGTAGCTTTGCATTGCATTACAAGTGCATGGTATTCAGAAATATCTGAAAAATTTAGGCATTGGTATGGTGTAGTAATGTTTGAAGGTACTCAAATATGAATCGGTCAAATGGGCAAGTTGCTCTGAAATGCACAGGCTCCTAGAGAGACAGGAGATGAATAAGTAAACATGCACATGAGCTTGGAAGCCCACTAGTTGTCTGTAGATCCTAAACAGTTGCATGTGCATAGAAGTCACAGAATTCTAGAAGCAAACCTAAGAGCTTTTGGAGGGACTCAGTTGTGTTTTTCCTCTCCGATAAAAGTGGCTATTAGGGCCATGCAGTATAAGCCTCAATCTAGCTGTCAGCTGCTTCAGAACTTGGATCCAAAACCACAAGGCAAGTTCTTCAGCCTGTCTGTTTGATGTGCTCCACAGGGTGCGCAGCGGCAACGTTTTTCTTTTAGAGGCTGAAATTGAACTGGCATCTCTTGCTGAGTGCCAGCCTCCCTGCTAGCTGAATAAAGACTGAGAGTCAATCCTGGTGCTGGTCTTTGATAGTAAATGAATTAACCCCATTCTTGCTCAAGAAGTCAGCTGATTAATTAAACCAGTGTATTTTCCGCACAAAGGGAGTGGAATTCTGGGGAACAGTTAGTTTCAGAATCAATGGTCTGGAGAATAAGGAAGGATAGCTTCTGATATGTGGCAATAGCCATGAAAAGGAAAAGAGTCAGGGAGTACCATCCTGTTGAATACAATATCGAATAAGGAAATATGTGATATCTTGTTATTTTGGTTAAGCGTTTAAAAAATGATAGCAGACTTCACAGCTGTTCAAACAGCAGTGGTTAACATCTCCTCCGGGTCTGTCAACAGCAGAGCCACAATGTATTGGGACAATCTTCCCATGTTTTTAACATATACTCAGATACAGCGCAAATGCCTATGGCTGCACACAGCCTTCCTTGCTGTGCCCAGAGAACACCACACTGAAGGAAGTTTCAGTTTGTTTTTCTTTTGTTTGGCTAAAAAGATCACGGGAGGAGTGAAAGCTGACTTTGGCTGATGTTTTGTTTTACTGGGCTGATGAGGCCCACCTCCGAGAGAGAGAAAGGTAGCCAGAAAGGATGACTAGTTCTGGAAAGTACTTATACCTACAGAGTACAGTTTAGATTAACTTTCAGTCGAAGCTGGCAACTTTCTATGTCTCCAAGTTCTGCATGGTGTTAGAGGAAGCTGTATCGAGTTGTAAAAGGTGCCATGTCTATTGTTTTTGTGAATTAGAGGTGTCAGCCCAATGTTCCTCAGTGCACATGTATCAATCATTGAGACTTCTGCTGTGCCAAGTTTCATGCTTGGCACACTGACTTTTGAGGTTACTTAATTAAGAAGAAGAAAAGAGAACTGTAATAATACACAACTCGTCTTCCAATCCTTCATGTGAGCCATATGAAAAGGCCCTGTGCAATCTTAATTCCATGTAATGGAGGGGGGGAAATCATGTGACACCCCCCAAACCACTGGAACAAGCAAGAATGTGCAACACAGAGAGACCAACACAATAGATAACAGCAAAGAGCTACAATCAGAGGGGAAGTAGGTCCATGTACCAATCAAGGTGTTTTCAAATTAGATATATCCAGAGGATTTGAACAAATGAGCCACATTATATACTGGAGGAGAAGTAGCAAACCCTTCCATAAATCAAAGCTCCTACTAAGTTCAGCAGAATGAGAATTTCTCAGAGGGACTATTCACATTTCCTGCTGTATTAACAGATGTTCCTTGATAAATGCCGAGTCTTGCATCTCTCTCTATCCCATTTTACACTCCTCTACCTCCACTTACACAGGAAGCCAAGAGACAACAATACAGGAACCCAAGAGGCAACAAAAGCAGAGATGCTCTCCTCTATTGCTGTTCTCATGCCTAATGTCATAAGAACCTAAGAAGAGCCCTGCTGGATCAGATCAAGGATCCATCTTGTCCAGCATTTTGTCCTCACAGTAGCCAAACAGCTGCCTGTGGAAAACCCACAAGTAAGACATGAGTGGAACAGCACTCACCCACTTGTCCATTAAATTAGAAAGAGAGCAGAGTTTTTTGTGTAGTGAATCTGCCCAAATACTATCACAACCGTATCAATACTGGATAATGCAGTTCACACTGTAGATCAAATAGAGGCCTTCTGTAACAAGAAGATGGGAAATACCATGTTAACCACTTTGTCCCCTCTCCCAACATCAAGGTACAACCTAAGTATGCAAGTCTCCTAAGAAGTGACATACATTATCATGTTTTAGTTAGAAATGTCACTAAAGATTAATTTTCTCCTCACTTCCAATGTGATAAAGTGACCTTGATAGGAATTATGTATAAGATTCCAAGTAGCTGCATTGGGTGCACACTGATAGTTTTGTTGCCACCAGCACTGCCTGAAGCAGATGTATGTTTACCTCAGAAAGCAAAAGGAGGTGCCAACAATGTCAAGAAAAAGAAAACAACAGCTACAGTTCCGGTAAACACATTCAGTAACAGAACTGGTTGCCAAAAGAAGAAGCTGTGAAGCAACCCAAATGGGAGAACCACCAAAATCAGATTTGACACCCATTTATTAAGATTGTTTTATGAATAAAAAGAAATAAGAGGCTGCCAAAGGAAATAAATGGCATGACCTAATTGTTGTTGCTTTGAACACAAAATTATCCTACAACCCACCTCCTTTAGAAGGATGTCAGTAGTATTACTTGAAACATTCACTACTCACCAGGTTTAAAGCTTGAAAAACTGCCGAATGTGTTCCGTTTTCAAACATACTTTCCTGTCCTTTTATGGACACAATTCATGGTTCTGTATTTAAACTCTAGAGCCCTACACTAGTGATTTACAAACCTAACCTGTCCTGGGCAAGTTTGGGGATGGATGGAGGCAAACAAGCTGAAGCTTAATTCAAACAAGATGGAAGGGCTGCTAGTCAGGAAGATGGCTGATCTGGATGGAGGCATGTAACTGAACGGGATTGTACTCCCTTTTGGAAAGTAAAATACACAGTCAGGAGAGTTCTCCTGGACTCAGCATTGTGTATGGAGGTACAGGTGGTGTCTTTTACCATCTTAAGCTGATCCACCAGCTGCAACCCTATCTGGAGAAAGCAGAGCTGGTGTCATCTGCACATGCCCTCATAGCATGCAGACTAGACTGCATAGCATGCAGACTACTGTAATGAAATCTGCATAGGGTTGCATTTAAAGACAGTTCAGAAACTTGAACTGGTATGGAATGCAGCTACCAGGGCAGGAACCGTACTACTGCTTTATAGCAGCTTATAACGGTGTTGACAAGTGTTTGGACCAATGACACATTCCATATACTGTTTTCAAACTGCTTTCAAAGTGTTATATCCTGCTTGGTGTAGATCTGGCCATGGGCAGCTGTGGAGGCAATGCATTCTAATCGTATTACACCAAAACTTGCACTGGCTGCCTATTTGCTTCCAAGGTTAATTAAAAGTGAAGGGTTGGGGTTTTTTTACCTTTAAAGACTCAAATAGTTTGGAACCAGTTTATTCAAAGCACGGCCTGCACCCCATAAAACTGCCTGGATCCAAAGATTGTCCTTGGAGGCCTTGCTTTGTGGCCCACCAGCAAGTATTAACATTGAGCTTCATCCCAAATGAGAAATTTATTTATTTATTTATTTATTTATTTATTTTATTTATTACATTTTTATACCGCCCAATAGCCGAAGCTCTCTGGGCGGTTCACAAAAATTAAAACCATCATAAAACAACCCACAAGTTAAAAACACAAATACAAAATACAATATAAAAAGCACAACCAGGATAAAACCACGCAGCAAAATTGATATAAGGTTAAAATACAGAGTTAAAACAGTATAATTTAAATTTAAGTTAAAATTAAGTGTTAAAATACTGAGTGAATAAAAAGGTCTTCAGCTGGCAACGAAAGGAGTACAGTGTAGGCGCCAGGCGGACCTCTCTGGGGAGCTCATTCCACAACCGGGGTGCCACAGCGGAGAAAGCCCTCCTCCTAGATTATTAAATCTATAATAATAAAGACTCACAGCATATTCTTCAGGGATGCTCTGAACTCTCCTTCAGATGGAATGGTCAGATGATCATACCAATGAATCAAACACAAATTCAAGCCCATTTGTCTTGTCCCTCATACTTCATCCCTCCCTATGGCTCCATTTCCCACTTCTGTCTGTAGCTAAGAATGGGCCCCACAATGGCTGGGTTCACATAACATGATAACCCACACTCAAGGGTTTAGTGTGGCTTGTTGATAAACCATGGGTTGTTATGTTGTTTGAACCCAGCCATGATAAGAAAGCATATAATAACAACCTACAGTTGAGTTATGTTGTGTGAACCCAATCAACCTCTTTCTCAGGCACCAGATTCACAGCAATTTGATTAGCTTTCCAGTGGCACTATAGTGAACAGGACGTTTAAATATGTTTATATGCTAAGGACCACTATACCATTCAACTGACAACTACATCTGTTGACAAACACTCATAGCCAATATGTTTGTGTCACACACAGAAACTATATTGTACCAGAAATAGCATCTCATGGTTAACACTTCCATTTCTATTTAAAGTCACACAACAGCAATAAAAAATAGAAGACATCATACCTGTCTTAGATCGACTTCACTGGCTTTCAAGGTGCCTAAAGATTTGGGCCCAATTTATCTGAAGCACTACCTCCTTCCAGATGAACATGCCATAATTTATGAAATTCATCAGAGGCCCTATTATATATGTCCCACTACTTAGAGAGGATAGATTGGTAGGTACTTCAGACAGGGACTTTCTGGTAGCAGCACCTCAATTGTGGAACTCTCTCCCGAAGAAGGTGAGATTGCTTCTTTATTTATTTTACTTTAAATGGGCAGTAAAGGATGTTCTATCAGACTTTTAATGTTGTATAATATTTTGTCACTCTTCTCTTTTAATGTTAATGATGCTTTTATTGTATTGTATATTTTTTGTTTCCATGTTCCTTGATTTTATAGAAAGTTTTATTCTTTTCATTGTACATTGCCCAGGGCACATAATAGGCAAAGGGTCTGATTTATCAAATAAACCTTACGAAGTGATTAATAATGTTCTGTCATGGTATTAATTAATTAATTAAATAAATAAATTTATATACCATCCCATAGCCAAAGCTCTCTGGGTGGTTTACAAAGATATTAAGGTATATTATTTGTTCTATGTTCATGTCCTTTTCTCCATTAACTTTTGACAAATATACTGTTTATTTTTCTAAGAAGAAACTTGAAACAAATAGAGCATTTGAAGTAAATAGTAGAAGGTTTCTCTCAGAAGGAAATGCTCTGGTGATGTAGGTTACCTACTTTACAAGAGACTCTCACCAGCATTTTTCCAGGCATCAAATGCAGGACAATAAGAATGATTCTACTAGAAGTTAAGTTCAACCAATCAAGACCAGAAGAGCTCAACACATAGCCAGTACCAAATCTCAATTTATTGCAGAAAGAACACATTTTTACAATGGCAGGTTATATGGAATTCCAGGAATCTAGAAACCCTAAGCAAGTCTCCAAACTCATGTCTGACCAAATAGCACAAAGATATGTGTGTCCTGTTTATCTCTTCCCACCCCTGCCCCCTCACTCTTTTTCTACTTGCTTCTTTAACATGCGAGAAAAGTAGAGCACAAAGAACTCCTACAGACTGTGATAAAATCCAAATATGTATGTACCTTTATCTCCAAAGGTTCACCCACAGGTATTTCTTTCACACAGCTGCTAACATGAAGTGATTTCTTTTTTCAAATGTCTTGCTAAGAGGATTCAAGTGATATGGTCCAATGTGCATTAGAGTCATGGACCATCACAAGTTGAACAAATCGGTTTGTTTATAAAGTTATGACAGCCTTCAAAAAGAAACCTGGCTTAGGCTGATATACCAACTACGTCCTGGTCTGGACAGAATTACTGCAACATGTTACACATGGGGATGCCTTTGAAAACAGTCTGATAACCTCAGCTGATCCAAAACTGGGCAGCACAATTGTTAACAGGGACTAGCCAATGAGATCAAATTACACCAGCAGTTTTCCAGCTTCACTGGCTGCCAGTCCAGGTCCGGGCCCAATTGAAAGTGCTAGTATTAATACTCAAAGCCCTAAATGGTTTGGGGCCAGTTATCTGAAGGAACGCCTCCACCCATATGTACCTTCCCAGACCCTAAGATCTTCTTCAGGAGTCCTTCTCCGTGATCCCCTGCCAAAAGAAATGAAGCAGGTGGCTACCAGGAGAAGGGTCTTTTCTGCTGAGGCTCCCTGGCTGTGGAATGAGCTCCCCAGAAAGGTTCACCTGACACCTACATTATACTCTTTCCGACGCCAAGTGAAGAACTTTTTATTTTCCCAGTATTTAACATTTTACCATTCTAGTCTTTTAACTTGCTGTTTTAAATCTGTATTTTAAATCCCTGCATTGCTGCTCAGTTTTATTCTGGTTGTACTTTTATATTGTGGTTTAAGTTTTATACTTAAGTTGTACTTTATGGTTTTAATTTTTGTGAACTTCCCAGAGAGCTTTGGCTATTGGGCAGTATAGAAATGCAGTAAATAAATAAATTTAAAAAGAAACCTGGCTGAGTAGACTGGCATTAATGCTGATATGAAGTCAAGCAGACATTTCACACTGAATAAATTTTAGCTGAATCTGCCAATTTGCAAGTTATACAGCTCCTTTGTGAATGAAACCAATAACGTTCAGAAGCTGGCAGCCGAGACTTAACCTTGTTCCATGTCAAAGACAGGTAAGGAAATCACATCCACATAGGGAAAAGAAGGTTTCCTTCCTCAGGAAAATGGAGAGGTTAGCATTCTACCACATCCCAAATGCAATTAGCTAGCTTTAGGGAGGAGTCAACTAACATAAACTTGAAGTGAGAGCCTGAGTATTAAAAGGCCAAAGCATTGCAAAAGGCATCATCTGAACAATTAAATGCAATAAAATATTATTCAAACTGTGTTGACACCTTGCTTCTCTAAAGATCTGTTTGCTGTACTGGCACTGAATAACATTGTCTATAACCAGCATTGAAATACCTTAACCCTCCATTAACAGAAAAATTGTCTGAACCAATCCAGTCTCAAGAGCAAATGTACCCCAAGACAACCATATAAATAAATTTTAAAAAATCTGGTAGAAGGTATTAAGCTTGCTACCATTTGCAAGTAAAAAACTGTGCCTTTATTGAGACTTTGCATGCACTAATAACTTTACACAGCATCCAGATGGGTAGCCGTGTTTGTCTGTTGCAGCAAAAACAATAGTCTTGTGGCACCATAAAGACTAACAAAGTTATTCTGGCATAAGCTTTCACAGACATAGTGTCCACAAAGCTCATGTCACAATAAATTTGTTTGTTTTTAAGGTGCCACAAGACTCTTTGTTATTTTTACATAGCATATCTGTTTGCGGGGGTTGGGGTGATCTTCAGAATCCTTCTCCCCTGGTTTGTCAGTTCTCACACTTGGGTAGTGGCACAAAACTAGCAGAAAAATTTGGCATGGTTGATTTCTTTCTCAAAAAACTGTTGGAGAGCTGCACGTCTCTGACCTAAGGCAAATTCTACTCAGGTTGGCTGATGCTCAAAGGATCCACTATATAATGGTCTAAGCCAGCTTCCTTCAATCAAAAGATCTTCAGAATCTTTCCAAAGAGTTACAGAATACAGAAAATGATGACTAAAACCATAGGCTTGGACCCTGATTTAAGTTGGATCAATTGCACTGATGGAAATGGACTTTCAAGCCCCCTCCTTTCCACAACAGTCCCTCCAGCCCCTAAAATTGATATACAGAGAGTCAGCAGATTCTGCTGAATGGGGTGAGCTGTGGTGTGGAGAAAACAAGGAGGGCAAAAACTCAAATGGAGGGACTTTCTGGGAGAAGTGCCCTTCCTCTAGAAGAAGGCAGATCCTCAATCTAACCCATAATTAACATTTGACAGATGAATATACATGTACTTGTAATATCTTATAGAATTAAGTATTTTATAGTGCAATTCTGCAAAAGCCAGGTGAGCCAGCCACTTCCACAAGACTTGGTTCTAAACATTTTCTAAATGCTCTAAACATTTTCTTTTAAGTGTATCTTTTCTTTTAGAAATTATAGCAGAGCTGGGATTATTTATCATTCTGGGTTTTCTCATTCTGATGGCCTTTGCTGAGCTTATCAAGAAAAAGAACATCTTCTCTGTGTTATAGATGTTGCTTTCTCACTTCCAGATGTACTTGCATGTCTCACTCTATGGCACAGTGGAAGATTAAAAACAAACCTGAAGGTCAGGCATATCCAGAACATGCAGCAGATCACATCCTCGCAGTCAATCCAGGTTCAATGCTGTCCACCTCCAGTTAAAAGCATCAGGGAGCAGATGATGGCAAAGACCTCTGCTCAACATTCTGGAGAGCTACTGCCAGTGAGAGAAAAAAAAACAGGGTAGATATAGGGATGTTGGAGAATATATTTGGGGGGCGAAGTTCAATGGGTTTTCCTAGGTTTGCCCTCCCCTGGACTTTGTTTCAGTTTCAGTTCCCACTGCAGCACCTGACTGCTGTGAGTCAGGCCAGTTTGTGAATTTTCTGGGCATTTTTCATTTCATTTTTTGGGGGGGGGGGGGCAGGTTCTGCAATTTGTGTGAATTTCTGAGCAATTTTCACAAATTGGGCCATAACGTATGCAAATTGCTCAGAAATTTGCACGAATTGCTCAAAGCGCCTAGAGTTTGAAAGAAAGCCCATAGCTCGGCTCACAAACACAAATCAAGCCATACATGCCACGGAACTCCACTGAGTAAAAAGAACGAACTGGATTTCCAGCAATGGACATCCCTAACTAGATGGACATCACATCTGACCTGCATTCTGAAACAATTTCATATATACACAGGCTTGGAAATTTTGCACCACCACCACCACCACCCTTGTGATATATGCTATATCATAAACTAACTTTGACACTATCCGGTTTCAAATGCTTGCCAGGTAGCTTGAGGCTGCCATTTCAGAATGAATTCAAAAGCCCTTTGAGCATGTTTTTTGGATCTTAGACAAGGCTTTCTACTAATTGAGCCATTCAATTTTCATCTAAAAAAAAATAGGTATAAGTTTCATCAATACTACTTAAAATGAGTTTCAGAAGGGTGGTTCAAATAAGTCAAAGTGGACCATTGTTCTGAAAAGTAATAGTTTTCTGACTTAAATCAACAACCGCAGAACTACAAGGGCTACAAATAAAACACACCTAGACACAATTGAGAAAGTCAAATGGATTAAGTAGGGGGGAGTGACCCTCCAGAAGAACTGCATTTCAAAGTCAAAGTGTTTTAAGGGTTTCGTATGAAGTCCTTATCTGAGCCTGATAATATTTGCCAAGGCTAAGTATTTCTTTTGGAGGAAAAAACTGAAGAACTCTTGAATCAGCCTGACTCCACAAAAGGGCCCTTTGTTTATTAGACAAGCATAAGAGCATGCATCAGAAACCACCCTGGTCCATTCCATTATTTCCTGAACTATTCTTAAAATACATTTTTAAAAGTGATGCAATGAAAGAAGCTAACTGGATAAAACTTTATATAGCTGCTGTCTCAAAGAGCACATGAAACTAGTGTTACCTCTCACTCTTGTTCTCATAAAATCAACCTATAATTCCATCAGAAGTTATCAAACCAGATTTGCTAGCCCCTCATTTTATATAAAGACATCTTTAATCTTTTGTGGTTAGCTTTTTGTAATTTCATTATGCAAAAATAATTTCTGTTCATAGAATGTAAGGGTATCATCAGCTGATGAATATTAAAAAAAAATCTACAGGTGATGCAACCCATAAAGAGGCCCAAATGTTTTCCCAGTAACAACCACAAAGAACTTTATTTAGCTTCATTCAATCCTAATTCATAGGGTGGCAAAAGCTTAGTTACTTGCTATATCAACAACGGCTAGGGTGGACCACTGTATCGATGTATTCTCTAATATACTTATCATTGCATTCTCTATATGCAACTAAGGATTCGCTCAAACATATCTTTGTTCTGACTACTGAATGTACATTACAACTGTGTGTATATGCATTCATGCACGCACGCACGCACACACACGTACACATCCTACTTGACATCTTTCTAATGAGCTTTTCCCATAGTCTACTTTGATTGTATTGCACTCCTGTTCCAGAATAAAATCTGCATGGATCAATAGCTTCCATCTGTCATCTTTAAATGCCTTTTGCTTCCTCACAGAAAACAAAGTAAACCGAACTGTTCTTTCTAGTACATTTCCATGACACAAGAAGAGCAGACCCAGATTCCTGTGGAATTCATTAAACTGTCAATGAGAAACAGAGTTCTAGGAGACACATAACAAGTGCTTTAAGGCAATTGTGTTCATATTTCACCTGGGTCCATAGTTAGACATATGGTTAAATCAGATGAGTAATTCTTCCCCTCCCCGAAGCATGTTATCAATCTCCCAATAAGTCCTAAAAGAACTATAGTATTTTAGCACCAGAAAAGTATATACAAGCTCTCAACTTAATGAGCAAATAGTCAATCCCCTGTTGGTTTAAATAAGGGAGGAAAAGAGGTGGGGAATGCAAAATAACCCTAAGCAATAGGTTGGACAGATGAATGACTCAATTCATTTGGATGACAGGACTAGCGTTTTGTCTCTTTAATATTCAAGTTGAAATATTTACAGTTCCAATCAATTTCATTGTTGCTTGATGTTTCAAACAAGCAAACAAAAATCTCCTTTTGGTTACATTGTGGCGGGTTGGTTTTGTAGCTAAAGTGCACACCTGCTGAGTTCAGCCTTGTTTTGCTCAAGAGAAAACAACTAATTAGGTGTTAATTGACCAAACAGGCACACTACTGTGCTCATCTATGTTTGGGTAACTAGAGCAGCTGTGTGGCAACACAGAATTGTCCTCTGGAAAGTGGCTCAAATACACTTTCTACGATTTCATTATAGTGACAGCCAGAAAGGGAAGAACACTAAACAAATCAAGACTTTATTTATGAAACTTTGCCACCTCCTGTATTATCTGCGAAGTAAATCCCTTAATTTAGGTGGGGTGGGGTGGGCGGATACTCCAAGCAAATTAAGATGATTATGATAAATAAAGGATGAAAGTTCAATGAAGAAGGGTGATACATTTAAATCCACAAATTTCCTGACTGAAGAAAAGGTTTTTCATTCTAATGGAACAATGATTTGAAATGACTGTTCTGGAAAGATGAAAAAAATGAGCAAAAGTAGCATAGCTGGGAACCAGCTAAGCCAGAATTGGCAATAGAGGTGTTTCTGATGCCAATAAGGAAGGAGACAATACTAGTTTTATAAGCAGTGTTGCGGTTTTTTAAAACTTCTGCATGGGTATTTATGTACATATTTTAGTATTTCGTTAATAAGTACATGGTGTTCTACTGTTATCCCTTCATACGATGGCCAAGGCAAGGATTGGAACACTAGTTGAAGGGGGATTCTGCATTTCTCCCACCATGCGTTCAAATTCCTTAGTGGGTATCTTTTTTCACTTTCTTTATAGTTTTTCACAAGTTCACAGAATGATTCCCATATGAAAAAACAGTACATGGACAGAAACAAATAAAAGTTTATGTGAAGAGAGAAATGGCTTCAAGAAAGGAGGTGGGGGGAGAGAGAGAGAGCTGTTCAAAATATGCTATTTACAAATTTCTACAGACACAGGGTTTGAGTGAGAGAGAGGGGGGAGGGAGGGAGGGAGAGAGAGAGAGAGAGATTATAAAGTTGTACTGAAAATTACTTCAGTGAGTTTTTTCTTGGCATATTAATTAAAGAATGACCTTTTATATGCAAAGGTGATATAAGAAGGTGTGTTTGAATCTCGTCCCCCACCATTAATTTTACCTCTGAAGCCCTATCTTATATCATCTTTGCATGTAAAAGGTCATTCTATAAATTAATATGCCAAGATAAAACTTACAAAAGTAGATTTTATCTTGGCATATTAACTTACAAAATGCCATGGTGTGCTGGCAATCATGTAAACTGGCCCGCCATTATTTAGCAGCCATGAACAGGAATTGTTTTCGGCTCTCTACATTTCCACTGCAATCATGAGGACTAGTAAGTTGCCCTTTTTATATGAACATGTCAAATCTCAGGCTTGAAAACATTTCAATAAAATACAGTATCCCCAGTTGTGAACACACCAGGCAGGATCCACACTATTGCTTTATAACGGTATTGACAACTGTTGGAGTCCATTACACATTCCATATTCTGTTTTCAAACTGCTTTCAAAGTGTTGTATCCTGCTTGGTGTAGATCTGGCCCCAGTAGATCTGTATACATATATAATATATTCCATAGATTCTGTGTATGCTCAGCAAAGTAACCAGGGGATAAATAGGTCCTGACAAAGCTTAAATGTTTCACAGGCAGTCCTGCTCCACCAAAGACTCTCTACAACCCTTACATGATAGATATGAGGGATTCAGACAGAGGAAGAGGATTTGGGGGATGAAAGATCAAGGGAAATGGTACATTACGATGACTAAATTGTAAGTGAAAATCTGTGATGCTTTAGATTCTGTGCATGTGCACTGCTTACATGGCACTCCTAAACTTACCATTTGCAAGGGAACTAGTTCATTCTTCTCTTAAACTTAAAGGTCATTTTAGTTCAAAAATCACATAGTACTTTGGACAAAACCTTTGCTTCCATTTTGCAAATGGATGAATGTCCTGACCCAAATCCCTTAAATTCAACAGAAAATTTAACTGCCAATTAATTGTTACATATGTGACTTTTTCAGATTCTCTCTCATTTTTTTATTTTTTATGTTACAGCATATATTTTTCATAAGGATCCACTATACCCACTGTTTGCTAATTTTCGTCCGCATGTGTTAGAAACAGGGTTCAGGATACAGTTATCACTTTTTAAAAAAGATCTCTGACATGCCCAAGGAGAAGCTATAATGCCCTTCTTTGAAGTTATCTATAGCCACCATTTTAAAAATCCCTAGAATAGATACAAGCTGTTGCAGTCCCCCGTGCCTGCCTTTAAAGCAAAGTGCTATTCCATCTGTTAATCAACTCTAACAGTAGTTAAGTTGGTGCAGTGATCTGCAGGGCAGGGGGAGTGAAGTTAGATTCAGCCATCACATCCTGCCTTTGCGCTATTCTCATACTCTTTACTAATCCATCACAAAGAATCAGGCAATGAAGACACTGGGAGTTCTTAAGACGTCTTTTGAAAGAGATTAAACAGACTCCACATTGGATTAGATGCCTGACACTTTTAGTTTCCGTTACATTTTGTATACCCCTCAGTGCACAAACCTGTTCCAAACAATGTATTCTAATGCAGATTTCCTTGACTCGCTCTAGGATTTCAGAGTGTGTAAGCCCTTGCACTGCAGGAAATTCTATTATTAAGCTATCTTTACATCCAAGGGCCAGTGTGATATGCCAAACAGCCATCTCGAGGATACTGGGTTATAACAGGGGTGAAGTGGGCAGAGCTTTAGCTTAATGAAAAGGCCAACTTTCATCTCAGGATCCCAGTAAGAGGGCGCCTTGTGAAGTGTTTGAACATTCCAAAGCATTCCCCAATTATACATAAGCACACTTGTGTAAAAGAAAGGAGAAACAGAAGAATCTCACATTGGAGCACACACACTGATTAAGGCGGAGGGGGGCGGTTATTTGAGATCAGGTTCAACGAAGACGAATAATATATAACATGCAGTAAAATAAGCCTACAAAAATATTCCACTCCTCAATGAAACTTGCTTTTTCTAATGTAGTCAAAGGAGGCTCAACAATATTTCCAACAAAAATACAAGGGGTTTTTTTTTACCCTCCCCACGATATCTCATAGGGGGGAAAACACACATGCACTCATATGAAATCATTCGAAAGTGTCATGCTGTACTAAAAATGATATAGACGAAAGGCATAATCATGAGAAGTATTGTACTGCCTGCATACTAAAAAGGAATATGAAGAATTTCTGCATTCAGCTCAATAAGCACAAGATTTATTTTGAGGGAGGTCTGCCCTTGGAGCTGCTTTTCAACATTTTATTTTTACTGGCAATAAAGATGCAAGAGGCTTATGAAGGGAAAGAGGGGGGGTTGGAGTTCTCCCCACCCCATTGTGCTGCTAGCATTCTCCCCCCACCCCCATTGTGCTGCTAGCATTCCAAGAGTGGCCAGTTACAGAAATGAAAAGGATGTGGCTGCTATGAGAGAAATCCCTAGGTGTTTTGTTTTGTTATTGGGAAAAGGTAGAAGAAAAAATTAGTGAATTCCTATAAACCTAGTAAAACTTGTCTCATCCATTTGCACCCAATCAGGATCTACACTACTGCTTTAAAACAGTTTATAACAGTCTTGACAACTGTTGGAGCCCAGGACACACTCCATATACAGTTTTCAAAATGTTTTCAAAGTGTTTTATCCATGTTGCTTCTATCATATGAAGAAATGGTCATGCAATTGTTCACCATGCCTCTAAACCATAACTCAGCCCAAGTTTAAAAGGTCTGTGAGGATGTAGTTTGCTGCAATTTAGGGATACCACTATGCGGTATGGTCAACGCAGATTGACATCAACATAACAAATGAAGTGTCCAAAAGTAGTTATGCGACTCAGCAAAAAAAAATATAAATGCAAACACACAGCCCATCCTTCCACACACAGCCCATCCTTCCTCTGAATCTTAGCTTCCGAATCACACATCAGTGCTTACGACCAATCACAGCTTTCACAGCAAGCACATCAATGCACTCTCCAACCCACAGAAGAGCTTCCTGTCAGTTCCCTGCATGCTCCCTTTCAGTGCAGATTCCAGGTTTTTGGTTAGCCCTTGGGAAGATGCATCTATTGCTCCTCCTTCTCACCACCCCCATTGTCTGGGCCAGAGCAAGAGGCAGGAAAGAAAAAGCAGGTTGCAAAGGTGAAAGAGAGATGCAAGTCTTTTTATACTGTATTTCGTAATTGCGTTTTAACCTGTTGGGTGTTTTATTGTGGTTTTAATTTTTGTGAACCGCCCAGAGAGCTTTGGCTATTGGGCGGTATAAAAATGTAATAAATAAATAAAATAAAATAAATAAAATAAGTCCAGGGGTCTCTTCTCACTGGGGCTATGTGGGCCCTCAAGCAGTTCCCTAACCATACCTACCCTTGCTCCTTCTCCACAACAGCTACCCATTTATTTTGCAACTTATATCCCATTTTTCCAGATATTGTTCACAGTGGCTTACAAGATACATTTTAGAAATACCATAAAGCTTATTAGTATTTGCTAAAATTCCTGCAGCAGAGCAGTTAGCTCTTAGCAATCTCAAGGTGGAGGAAAGAGCCTGACCAAGCTGAGGCATTGGTCACCTTCTTTGATTTCTGCCACAGGGTAGATGGTCTATATCATTATCCTGCCTATACAGGCTAGCTGGTTGAAAAAACACATAACTCTAACACATTGTTTACGTTCACACAACCATTCCCACCACTACCACCACATAATTTCTTGCAACCATCTCATTGGGAAGATCCTTACATGGTATTTTGATAACAGTGATGCTAGATCTACCAAACATGTAAGAGTCTACAAAAGATTGTATTTTGGAGAAACAGCAATACGGGACACTACATTGCTGACCTATGTCAGTTTATATTTCTGAATTCATATTCAAAAGCACCAAAGCAAATGTCTTTTTAAAAAATGAACAGAATGTTTGTAACCTTTTCCATCTCCTCCACACGATATCCAGCATTGTAAAAACTCCAAATTTATGTCATGTTCACAGTTGCTCAGTCTGATGTGAGCCAAGGAAAACATGTGGAGGGAGGACTTGCAAGTATTATTGCTAAAGATTTGACCATAGCTATGGCACTGGCCCCTGTGTACACAAGCAAGAGGATAGGAATTCCAAGGTGTTACAAACATACCCCCTTGCTGGCTATCTCTGGGTTATTCACAGGTCACTGAGGCCGTGTATGGAAGTGAGAACTCCACTTACCTCTGCATACCATAAAAAAACTCAGTTACTGTTATGATCCTTGATCTTTTCCAAGACTTGTTAATTGTCATCCAGAATCACTGGATAAAGAAAGGTAAGAAGTTACTTACATTGAAAGACTTTTCAAGAAGGAGAAAAGAGAGAAGAGAAGAGAAATTTGATACAGTCAGTGAGAGTGGCACACATTAAAAGGATGCAGAACTCTAAAGTTCTGATCCAAATCAGATGCTTAATAGTTTTTTAACAAGGTATTTTCATGTCGTTTTATGAAAAACATCCTCAGTTTAAAAAATAAATAAGGGTACTCAAGAGACATGAGCAGGAAAGATTTAATGCTTTAAAATGGTGGAGACACCGTTCAGGAATTTACCAGGATGCCAAGAAATGCCTCACTTGCTTCTTCTCCATCTTTTTTTTTAATGTACATATTAGGCATTATGCAAAGACTGAAGAGTCCAGAAAATGTCTTCAATTGGGTTAATATAATCCAGCATATCTAAACCCTTCCTGTTCATGCCTGAGTTGTTGTTGTTTTCCTTCTGAAACTGGTGATGCCTTTTATACATCCACATTAAAATAGTTCAGGAACATGGGCCTTCACAAGCAGTTACAATCACAGGTGAGAGAAGGAGAGCAGAGGATGTCATAATGGTGTTTCCACAATTTGTTCGGTAATAGACGATGAGGATGCTGGTTGGTGTGGGTTGGATAACTAGTCAGAGACATTGCTTCTCACCAAGGACCTCTTCTTCACACATTGCAAAATTCCTTCAAGGAAGATGCAACCATGTATGAATTAGCATAAAATCCATGTGTACATTGAATGGGTTTGAATGACATGACAACCCACCATGGGCAGCCAGCCATGGTGGGTTTTCATGTGCTCCAAACCCAGTTCTCTGCACGGTGGCTTAATTTTTGCAAGCAGACCACACTGAGAACCCATGCCTTATTATACTGCTGTTGTGTCGACCGAATCCAGGGGACATCATCATCACAATAATCATCATCATCATACGAAGCCATTTGTGTACTCCCAAAGCATCATAATGATTTTTTTAAGGTGGCGAATGAAAAGGGATAATGACTGGAGAGGGGAGGGAGCTGGGGCAAGGCAATAAGATGGATTCTGCTGCAATGGTGCATGGGCTATAAGCCAGAGTTGGCTGGAGGGGGAAGGAGGGGAAGAACAAGCTATGGCAGGTCTGATTGTTTGTCAGGAGTACCATGGGGTTGGTCAGTGAACAATTAAACCATTGTGGCTTAATGTGATGTGTGAACTCACTGTCATGTACAAAATTGCTAACACATATTTTTCAGCGTATATTCACTCCAGTTGTGGTTTCCATGAAGGAACTTTCATGTGTGTTCAGACTTAAGCAGCTACAGAACCCGAACCAGGTTTATCGGTTCCCTGATGGATCAGTGAAGTTTAATGTACGTATATACAATCTTGTTTCAAAAATTCCCCTTACATTTGTATTGGCTTTATTTACACTAATTTTATTGCAAATTCGTGAGAACAGTATTCCTTGAATTCTTTGTGGAAAATAAGGTGAAATGGATGTAAACCCGTTGTAAAACTAATCTAATCCAATAGAGTAACCCAAAGAATGAACTGCAACAAACTACAATTAAGTCATAGGGACCTAAATAAACAAATGGGAGCTGTTCTCTCATGTTTCTCATCATGTCTTATCTTGTGATATCTCCATTTTCAACATCTTCATTCGTTGATCAAGCTCAAGGGTTTTTAAAATGCAAATGTCAGATTTTGGAAAAGAAACATTTGCATCCTGCAAAATCTCTGGGACTGTAAACTGTGCTGAATGCTTCGTTTATTTGTGCGATGCTTGCTCAGAGAGGCTTTACACTTTGGCAATGAATCATTCTCTGCTGAGGTGCAGCCTCCATTAATTAAAATAGTACTTGTGTGAAAGCTCGAATGCAAATCTTCCTGAAATTAATCAAAGTTCTGCAGCAGGAGCGCTTGAAGGATAGAGCTGTTTTGAAGAGAATTAACTATTATTATAACTATTAAAGTTAAAATTGTCTGGTTAATTTGGAAGTGCAAGTATTGAGTTGCTTTTTTAAAAAAGTAAGAGTATTATATATTTCAGCCCGTTGAAAAAAATATCTTTAAAGTGTAGGAAATGAGGAAATATATACGACGGAGGGGCAATTGAATCTACAGGCAATTCAATTACAATAAAGCTGCCCCCGAACTCTGTTACTAGTTCTGTCAGCGGTCCAGCTCAAACTGTAATTCCTTAGCTTTAAGCCCCAAAAGCAAAAAAAATGATATACCCCAGGCTACTTCCCGCCCAAACAAGTTGAAAACGTTACACATTCCATGTGTCAGAAAGGGAAGCCGGCTCACTGCCACACTTTTTCTTGAGGGCACTGAGTCGAACACGAGCACAAAGAGAGCTTTAGTTGAAAATGGAGATCCTGACTTGCTCAGATTTACAGTGTATGCCATATGCATGCTTTCTATTTTAGATTTTAAAAATAAATAGCCCCCTGGGAAACACTGGCTGTAGGTCAATTTAATTTTAACTCACCTCACTACGGCTCTTAACAAGGCCCTCTTTCTTGAAGGAGGCCTACCATTCCCGACTGTTTCAATTGGATCTGAATGCATTCCTTCCTAATACAATACTGTGCTCTAAAAAGCCCCATCTTAAAGAGTCAAAACAGCCTGTAAGTAGCAAAAAACAAACAAGCCCTAACTTCCCCCCAACATCTGAAACCACGAAGGTGGATTGTTTTCATTATTATTCCAGATTACCTAACACTAATTACCTTTCACAGGTTCTGCCTTTGCTTTGGAATTTTTCTGGGATGGTTCATACAAACAGGCAGCACTTAGTGCTGGTTCACACAATACATTGTTGAGGTTTACTGCCAACTTAACAATAACAACAGTCCTTATTTTCTCCCACATACTCATTTACAGAGTACACGACAGCATGGAGAAATGTCAAGTGTGAACTCACCACTTTCACAGTCAAAGCCATTTCCATGATCACAGATGCTTTTTTCAAGCTTTCACTATCATTTAAATAGCTGTGAGTTCACCGCATAAGCAACTATCTCACACTGGTTGTTTTCAGGGGTATGGAGAGAATAAAGGCCAAAACAAATATGATGCAGGAGGCCTGAGACTTGATCTCCCAGTTTTTATTATTATTATTACTTTGCGACTCCAATTTTGATTGGAGCAGGGGTGCTGGGGTGGAGAGTTAAAGACCTGCATGTCATTTCCGCAAATAAAACCAACTCCTGGAAGCTGTTCTTAGCTCTGAAGCAACGAGAAACAAAACAAAACACAAGTGTCTGTATCATGCCTGTATTTTTTCTGTTATGGGATGAACTGCTTTTGAGGGGCAGTTAGGTCAGAAAAAATGGCAAAAACTGGAGGCCCCCATGGTGGTAATCACAAATCTCCCAAGTCTTGTCTATTTTGGCCCTCATGTCATTTGTTTGTAGGGAGTCAATCCAGCAAAATGTGTCTGCGTACGAATTCACAATTCATATACCTGTTATACTTTGTGATCTTACCAGTTTAATTTGAACATGGAAGTAGCAGTGGTGGTGATGCTGAAGTGGCACTAGTGAGTATTCCACCATCAGTCCGTCTGATAGTTTTATTTCTGGCAGGAAACAATCTTTGCAAATTGTTTTGTGGTGTGCTGAATCAGGATGTAGGCTTCGGGAGCATTCAGATGAGTTTTCCACCTCCACATTCAAGCTGGGCTAGCAAAGATGGGGTCATGTGAATCAGCCATTGACAAATTATACACATGATTCAGAAACTGAAGACAGATGCACCAAATTAGAGTGCTGGGTAGACGTAAAACAAACCTTGACCAGTACCTAATGAAAAAGAAGCCACATTCAACCTCATAACTCTGACTTACAGTGGCCTTAGTCATGCTGCAAATATAAGCTTGAAGTCAGACCAAAACATGGATCTCTCAATAAAATAGTACCTAGCAGTGAGGGCTTCATTTTAAAACTAAAAATATCCTGCTAACAATCAAGGGAACTGGTGTTATGACACAACAGTGAATCAATCTTTTACAACAGGAAACACTAACCCCCTGAAAACATTCTGCTAACACATCAAGGAAATCAAGCTAGTCTATGGGGAATTAAACACTGTACAACCTACTCCTCACTCTCTCTCAATATTAATAAATTATAAGCACATATGCTTCGTACACTGTTCCCAGGTGGTACAAGTGCAAAGCTTCATAATGAAAACTAGGACTGGTAGAGAAAGTCTAATACAGAACACAACAGGAAGAGAAGGTGAGGGAAACCACTGATTTTTATAAATTAGCCTCATTAAAAGACACACTTTGTGATCTCAGCATCTTGTAAGTGCATTTTATATAGCCTACCACTTCTAATAATTCAGCCACAATGTCTATCCAGAGACAATTATGTTTAAGTTTATTATGTCTATATAACAACTATTTATGATAAGAGATAAAGGAGAGATGCTTCTTGGACTCTGAAATCACACAGAAACCAAACAAACCCTGAAGTCAGCTGGTATAACCAACTCGCTTTTACCAAGATCCCCAATCAATTAAAATAACTATGATAGCTTAATAAACATATTGTTCCAATGAGGTTTAATAAGATATTAGTTACCATTAGGACAGACAAATCAGTACCTTTTCATACAGTTCCCTTAAGTGTATTTCCACAATCAGGAGATGTAAAAAGCTTATTTATAACACACTGTCAACAGAACAGATTCATTCAAAGAATATTTTCACAAAGGACAGCTTTTCTTAAACATACCCAGGCAATCTTTAAGATCATCAGAGGAAGCCTTGCTGGTCATTCTGAAATTAATGGGTAAGCTGCCACAAAACATGTTGATAGCGGCAACCACCCTTTGGAAAACCCTCCCTTGTCAAATTCAGGAGGCAAAAAATGTGGCATCTTTCAAACCCCTCCTAAAAACACAATTGTTCACTTAGGCTTTCTCTGAACTGTAATAAAATTAATCATGCTGCTCCGTCTTAATTGGAATTGTTTTTAATGTTGTGTTTTTAATATTGTATTTAAATGCTATTTTAATATTTGTATGTGAACCACTTAGGGATTTTATTATTTTTAGCAGTATATAAGTATCACAAATAAACCAATAAACTAAAATCTTAAACATTTACATTACTGACCAGTAGGCCTCCTTACTATAAAGCTCATGTTGTACAAAATGTCTTCTAGTACTGAGACCAGTGAACCAAAAAACACAGACAGTCATGTATATCCTTCATCCAGAATCACAGTTGTAGCAAAGTGCAGTTTCAGTGGTGTCAACAATCACTTGTTTGAGTTGCTGAAAAGTTGCTTTCATCTGCAGTAAGATCGTGGCAATTTGCTCATAAGATGGGCAATTTTAAAAAAGATAAAAGTATGGTAGAAACATATGCAGTTATACATGCCATTGATGGATGCCTTGCTGCAGATGAAACACAGCCAAGACAAACAAACATTTTCCAGAGAGTATTTCGCATGGCTAAGCAGTGGCTATCCTTTACAGCTGTGTTGACCCCAAGATGGTTGACAACACGAGATGATAGATGTGGTACCTTAAAGCTCTCCTAGAGACTCTTCCATTGACCCTGTCAGGGAGAATGATTTCATATTTTTTAAGTAGTGAAGAAAAAAAAGCAAAAAGGTAATTTAACTGACTTTGATGGTCCTATTTATGGAGATGATCCCTCAGCTCAGCCTGCCTGTTCATGCACAGCCTAATGAGGTGATGTCTCTGCTTACCACCTGCTTGTCTCCAATCCAAGTCTGAACTACTGTTCATATTTTTGCCTGTTAAGTGCTGCGGAAACAGAGCTTTAAATTAGTATGAAATTAACACAGGGTCTTCAGACTCTGCGAAGCTGATCATGCCAGCATTGGCTGCTTATCATTTTGAAGCATAACTTTTCTTTATCAAGAAGCAGAAAAGTGGAGCGGAAATGCCTACACCGATCTAAAGAATATTTCCAAATGTTAACTTGCCAGGAACTGGAAAGTGTGTTTTAGGTACTGGTCTTGTCTAGACTAGATTATCGTAATTCTCTGACAAATGACATTTCTTCCAGCTGCTTAAACAGCCTTTACTAAAGAGCTCTCTCCTGATGTTTTTCTGTGCTTGAAAACTGTATGTTACTGTGCCTTTGCACATATGAAATGCTGCCTAAAAGCTAAATATTTTATACTTTTAGATTTTTACCCTGCCTTTATACAACAGTTCCCAAAGTAGCTTAGAATAGTTTAGTCCAGTACTGGAGTCAAAAATAGGCACAGACAGGGATCTGCCAAGGGGCAGCACGCCAGCAAGGGCCCACAGGAAAGACCCCCTGGAGTCACTCCTCCTCCTCCTCACCATAGCAACCTGCTTGTTCAACTTCCTTTTGATTTGGCCCAGACAAAGGTGTTGGTGAGAACACCAAAATCATGGTACATGGAATTATGGCAAATAGCCATAGCAGAAAAATTGACATACCAACTGAAACTAGCTAAAGTCAAAGTCAAAACATCTGACTTTTATAAAACATGACAGGATTTTATTCTATATAGAGATCACGGACATACACAGCAGTATTTTCTAAACCCTTTTCTCAAATTATGGGAAACAGACTAAATATAAGTTTGATGTACAGAAGAATTATGAAGAAAATTTCTAAGCAGCCCATGGATTCCATGGATTTCATGAATTGTAAAGTAATAGTGAAAAATATGAATAGAGGTTAAGAGTGCTACCCTCTTAATAATTCAATTTAAATTCAATGTATTTATTTTATTTCCTTTTTTTCTTACTCTTCTCTCTCTCTCTCTCTTTGTTGATTTTTTTTTGGAAAATTAGTGAATTTTTTTAAAAAAGAAAGAAGAAAAAGGAGGCGCAGTACCATTATCTGCTTCCTTATTGGCTCTCTACCTGTCAAACAAGCAAGTGATAGCAGCTGGAAACAATGGTTGTGAGAAGGCAGACTCAATGAGGGAATGGCCCATTCAGCATGTCCTGTCCAAGGGCCTCTGAAACTTGGAGCCCACACTGTTTTGGTCTCAATCAATGTCTTGTCAGAGATTCAACAGAACTCTTGCTACAATATGTAACTATAGGTATGGACTCCTTACCCAAGAAATATTGCTTGGCATCAGCCCTCATTCATGGGTCGAGTATGAGTTGGGCATGGGTTGTTGTTGGAATGTAGTGTTGTGTTAACCCAGCTGTGCTAACAAACCATGGTTTGTTAAACACCAACAGCACACAGTTCACAACCCAACAAGAAACCATGGTTAAGAAACCATGCGTTATTAATGAGGCTGGATTCAGACAACACAATAAACCACATTTCAACAAAGACCCATGGTTCAATGACAACCACATATAAAACCTTGAGTGTGGGTTGTTTCGTAGTGTGATCCGAGCCATTATCTTTTAGGCATCACTCTAAGATCTTTTTATTCTCTCAGGCATAATGGAAGGATGTTCAATTTTAAATACAACACTGGAAATGAAGTTCTTCCATATTGATTTTAATTGTTTTATGGCATATTTAATTATTGTTTTTGTTTTCATTTTTAAATAAATTCTGTGTGGTTTGCAATGCAATGATGTGTAGTATATAAATGCCTTAAATAAACCAATCTTGCCACAAGTAATCCTGGTTCACATCCTCATTTCTTCCCAATTCAGTGAATCTTATTGAAGGATCTCCACTGAGCTCTCAAAAACACTTTATTGATCTCTATGTTCTGAGACCAATAATTCCTCTTCTCACTAGAAGGCCAGTTGGTTCGATACTACTAGGGGATGGAGAAGAGAAGAGAAGAACATCAGAACATCAGAAGTGCCCTGATGCTGGATCAGACCAAGGGCCCATCTAATCCAGCACTCTGTTCACACAGTGGCCAACCAGCTGTCGACCAGGGACCAACAAACCAGCACATGGTGCAACAGCACCCTCCCACCCATGTTCCCCAGAAACTGGTGCACACAGGCTTACTGCCTCGGATACTAGAGATGGCACAAAACCATCAGGGCTAGTAGCAATTGATAGCCTTCTTCTTCAGGAATTTATCCAGCCCCCTTTTAAAGCCATCCAAAGTGGTGGCCATCACTACATCTTGTGGTAGTAAGTTCCATAATTTAACTATGCTCTGAATTTGTCCTGAATCTCTCACCAGCTTCATGGGATGACCCCGGGTTCTAGTATTTTGAGAGAGGGAGAACATTGTCTCCCTATCCACATTCTCCATACCATGCATAATCTTTGGGTTATCTGTATGGATTCCTGACTCCTAATCATTTAAGAACAGCAACAACATAATGACTCTCCCCCACCACCATTTTTGCCTAATTACACTGCTGAAATGAAGAAAGCTTGCGATAACCAGGAATGGATTTTTATTTATTTACAAGTTATTTAGTTGTTATATTGCTACACTGCTCAATAGCTAAAGCTCTCTTTGTGTGCTCAAGGATTGTGAGCTCCATTCAGTTCCGGTACAAAAAACAAATTCATGGATTCAGAATTCTTTAAATCTAAGTGCAAGTCTTTTGCACAAGGCTGTAGTAAAACTAACTCGGTTCCACAAGCCTGACATCTGCCCACTCCAGTTATGGGGTACCCATGGGGAGCAAGGATAACTTTAATTGCCACACTGAAACGCTATAATAATTTGCCCTGTCCCGTGTCTTCTAGACCAGAAGTTCCCAATTGGGGGTCCGTGGAACCCACCCAGGGGGTCCGTGGCACCATTCACATATTCACCATTCATTTCTGGAGTCCACTGACGATGAATTCCTACCAGAAGTAAAATATAACATCACTGAGCACCTGCATGATTTAGCGACTAGCTTCAGAGATTACTTCCCTGCACCTAATCATGAAAACTCATGGATAAGGAATCCTTTTGAATGTGGTGATGTACAACTAACAACCCTATCTGTGGAAGAGCAAGATGCACTTGTTGACGTGACTTGTGATGGTTCATTGAAATCATTTTTCAAAGAATAGACTGGACCAATTCTGGGTGAAGGTTTTTCCTGATTATAAGTTAAGTGAAAAAGCTTTGAAACATCTAGTTCCCTTTTGTTCCACATATCTTTGTGAACAAACATTTTCGACATTTTGTTATATGAAGAACAAGCATAGAAATTGGCTCAATATTGATCCAGATTTGAGATTAAAAGTAGGAAATATGGAACCGGATGTGGAAGGGATTGTTTGGGAACAAAAAGAGGCATGATTTCTCCCATCATGTTTAGATTTAGTAGCTGCTAGACATGACATAATTTGTTCAGTTGTAAACTAGATGTTAGTAAAATTAAATTCGTCTTTATATTCCTAACTAAATCATTGTCATTTTTGCGTGGTAATATCACAAATATCACAATTTTTATGGTCTGTTTTTTAGTATATCTAAAATCCTTTGTTTATTAGGGGCTACCACTTATTTTATTCAAAAAATTGCTTTGCACAGGTAACTACCATAGAGATAACAATTTTTTCAAAAGTAGGGGATCCACGGCTTGGCATTTGAAAAACAAGGGGTCCGCAGTACGTAGCTAATTGGGAACCACTTTTCTATACAATGGTCTTGTCTACTATTATCTAGAAGACATGGGACAGGGTAAATTATTCCTGAAATACATCTTTCACTGCCAGAATTTGGTAGGCCTTTTATCTTTTTTCTAGGAACAGGAAGTTATAACAATCTAAGCATATCTTGAGAAGCAAAATATTGCTACAGTGTTGAACCTCAGACTAAAGATCTTTTGTTTATTATTGAGACAATTCAGAAAGCAACCGTACCCCAGAATAAAATGATATGAAGAAATTCACTCTTTGAAAAGAAGTATTATCTTTAGAAGGCAATAAAGACATTCTGGTCCTTGAATTAACCTTTAAGCAATATAAGCACGTGCTTAGGGCACCAAGGGAAGGGGGCACCACAGAGTACCAGTACCATAGCTGTAGCCATCTAATTTTAAGGAATTCCAGATTCATAGACAGGGCCTAGTGGCATATTCTAAGAGCGGCAAATGTTTATTATTTGTGCTTTATTTTATTACACCCAATCAACCAGCTTTAGGCCCTATGTGTCCCGCAACGTCATCTGACATCTGAGAAAACTTTCTGACAATCTTTGTCTCAACATATACCTAGAGCTCAGTATGTTTGACTGTCTTACCAAGTTTATATTTAATATAGTTGTGTGTTCTGGCGTGGGGGATGGCCTTGAAGAAAATTGAGTTTTTAATGTCTTATTTCACCTTCAGCACTTATTGAGTCTTAACGTCTTGCTAAGCAATGGGGCACTGTTATTGGGCTGTGCTTAGGACATCAGCTGGCTTTAATCCAGCCCTGCTTGAAGCACAAAGTCAGCTCAAACCTTACTCACCTCAATGAGGATTATCTCAGCAATTCACTGAATATCTTGGAGCAGGCATACATAACTCAAGCCTTTGTGCTGGCCATTTTACACCTTACGTTAAAACGAAATAATGGCCACACTTACCATTTTAAAGCAGGTTAAAAAAAAAAGTTAAGGAAATACAAATAGGTTTTCTTTTACTTGTAATGGGCCAAGGGAATAGCACAGCTTTAAATAATCTGTCCCAACCACTGCCAACATTTCTATTCTCTAAATCATGTTGTTTTGTAAATTTATGTTTTACATTTGATAAGTAATTATGTTTTTACATTGTTTCATTATATTTTTCCAAAACCTGTTTTGAGTGTTGGAAATCATCATCATCATCATCATCAATTTCTATACCACCCCATAGCCGAATCTGTCTGGGCGGTTTACAAAATATTAAAACATGAAACATTAAAAATAGATATAAAAAGTTTAAAAACATAAAAACGTAAAACAGACAACATACATTTAAAAACCACTTTGAGCTCTCAGCCAAAACTAAAGATAGATCTGCAAAAGGCACTATATAAGAAAAAAGAGAGAGAAAGAGTTTGTTGAGATATTTACAATGCACAATCAGGTGTTTATAGGATTGCCGCCTTACAGAGATACTGAAGCCGGTATCATAGCCAATGTTAATCAAATGTGGCGATAACTTAGCCTAATTGCTTAAACCAAAAATACATAATTGGAATAGCACTCAAAAGAATACTAATAATTCAACATAAGGATAAAAGCTAATATAGGGACAAGATTACATGTGCCTTGCGTATGACAGAATGTTCTCTTGCATATTACTCATTCATTTAATGAGGGCTTGAGCAAGAGAAATTCTTGATGGATTATTCTAAAACCTAGTAGCTGTTCCACATCAGCGCATTGGTGGGGGAGGAACAAATGCAGTGGTTTATAAATGCCAGAGCATGCTCACATTTTACAAATACATTACAATGGCCGAGTAATTAAAATATAAAGGCAAGCTGAGCTAGTCTTTCCATATATCAGCACTTATTTGGTTTGTTAAATGGCATGTTTTTAGTAGACACAACCTTTTAAGTGTTTCTCAACAAGGCATTGATTGCATATTAATTCATGGAGGCAAAAGACTGATTATGCTAATTCTCCAAGGCAAGATGAGCCCTTTTAATAGTGGAACTATACACTACATTTAGTTCAATGATGCTGTTAAACATTTTTCCTTTCCCGTCCCCCTTTTTCTTTTTTCTTTTAACACAGTACAGCTGGCTTCTTAGCCCTTTGTCTTAACAACATACTTTTGCTGGAAAATCACCACCCCACAAACTGTTTATCCCCAAAAGAGAAATTCGTACCTGCAACTTTCTCTCCAATGGGGATAAAAGTAGCTGGGGAGGGGCACTTTTATCAGAAAACCAGCAGGACAGGGGGAGAGGGCTAAGCAACCCTCCCTCCCTCCCTCTTTAAGCTGCAGCCTCAGTTACTGTATTCTTTAACACCCAGCACAGAGTGTAGTCCTTAGGCTACAGAGACCAGGGTTCAAATTCCCATTTAGGCACAAAGCTCAATTGAGGGGCTGTCTAAAAGTCCTCTTTGCTACAAATCAGCACTACATCAGTTATTCGACGCAGCTGCCAATTCATAGCCACTGCGGGGCTTTTCCCCAAAGCTACACTGTAAACATGTCAGGGACTTACCCTGACACTTTTCTTCAGAGCGAGGTCACCACGACCCTTCTTCCATGGTCAACATCCAGGGTGAATGGTGACCAGCAATTGCTCACCAGAAGCCCAGAAAGAGGGCAGGGGAGGGGCAGCCTTCAGTATGGATGGCCGGAACCCACCCACCCCGCACTCCCTGCAGGCATGGGGATTTATGTATGGACTTACTCCCTTAACCTATCAGCAATCAACAGAAGAAAGCAGAATTTCTCCATCAGCCCACATATCCACTTTTAGCTGTTCTATATCCAGCTTTTCTGATGCCCCATTTCAATCTATCGGTTGCGGTTTGTGTCAGCTGAATAGGTATGTTGTTGTAGAAGAGATATAGTACTCCATCTATACATAAATCAAGTGTTTGAAAGTTAGAGAGCTTAGTGGAACTTCACTTCCATTCTGCTGCATTCTCACCGTAATGTGCAATGGTTTTGGAGTACTGCATTCGGAGATTACACAAAGTACTGTACTGAATTCATGAGACCACAGTGATTCTTTGCAATGATGTTATTTGGAAATAATTTTTAAAAATGGAATAGGAGACAGGAATATTTCACAATGCTAACTTCACCAATTAAATAATATTTCTAAATGTCTGCGACAACTGTGAACTTTTTTAGGCAGACTTCAGTATTACTAATTTTTTTTGTTGAACCAGTGTATGAACCCTCTCATAAGGTAATGCTCAAGATGTGCTTTTTGGAAAAAATTATGAACACTTCCTTGGCAATGTTTTAGAGGAAAATTTTAGGGAGACTTAGGAACATAGACCAGCAGACTTGTCACTTAAAGATTAAGCGATGTGGTCATAACCATTTTTCCTCTGAAGTGTTTTTAAGTAGAGTGATGGGTAAAATAGTATGAGGAACAGTAGCTCACTTATGTAATAATTGGTATCTGGTGTTCCAAGCTACTGACTATCATTCAATTGTCTATCAAGATCATAATGCAAAAGCATGTGGTTTTAGTCTGTTGTGGGATGATGTGTGATATATGCATTGAATACCCAACTCATGTGTTTGTAATTCCATGTTTTAAAAAAATCTTAAGAGGGACAATTCACAGGCGCTACTTTCAGAATACGTAATTTAATTATGACCATTTTTAACACCCGAAGATGCCTTCAAAATGCAAAGGTTTAAAGAAAAATCAATAAGTTTTCCCCTTCCATCTTGAGAAATCTTTTAAGAAAATGTGATACAATGTAAAGATTCAACAGTGTTTACAGTTTCCTCCCTAATGGCCAAAATGGTCTTCCACAAATGTACAATTTCTTGTCACTTTTTCATATAAAAAAGTTACCATGTAAACATTTTTGAAAGGAGAATAAAAGTTAGGATTTGGCTGGAGATGGGTATCAAACACCCAATCCCAGCCAGTGAAACTCATTTTTAAAAACAAAACAAAAAACAACAACTTGAAGATGTTTTCATCTTCATCCAAAATCCCAGTAGCTTGCATCTTTAATCACCACAACAGCTCTCTTCTTCAATGGGGCTTGAGCTGGCCAAGTACTTTGATGATCTAACTTCTCAGACATACAAAATGCAATCCTAGAAAGTGTATTAATGATAAAACCAGTACAAGTCAAAATATTCTGCTTGGTAACAGCTAGAAAAAGAGATTCCCATATACCCTGACTCATAAAAACCCTTCTGATTTCCATATCATGTACAACACACACAAAAAACTAACAAAAGAAGCAGGAACATATCAGTTATGCACTTGCATTGGATATAGGGAACCCTAACTAAATAACCCAATAATTCAGGCTACTCCATGTAAACATATTTAAAGTATTCTATTTTTTCTTGCTTTATTAGAAAAAATAAATGGATTATATAATCCATTTTCCAATCTTACATTCATCAGAGATGAGGACTAGAAACTTAGTTGGTTTTGAAACAGAACATAATGTGCTCGAGACTGGTAGGAAAATAGTTGGTTCTGTCAGCTCTGATAGCACTGATATCTTGAGGAGAAAAGGGGTCTGAATTTAGGATCCCTATAAGATGGCCAGTATCTGTAAAATAAGAGTTTTTTAGCTACAGAGACTTACAACCCTATTGATAAGATAACCTATGTTTACTCACAATATGGGTATTGTGAGTAAACATAGCTCCATGTGTGCTTGAAAGCTTGCTGTGAAGCACAATTCTATTTCTCTCAGTGGTGCTGGACCTCAGACTTGAGGCCCAGAGAGCACCACTTGCAGAAACAAATGTGCTTTTTATTCCCATAGACATGACAGTACTGTGATTTAGGTGAGTTTATAATGCAAAACTGCACATGCTCAAAGTTGTTTTTAAATCAGGGTTAACAAACACTTTTGTTGTTATTCTAACAATCAGGAATGTAGAAGCGGTCTTAAAGCATGGAATGGCCACTGGGATGAGGGTGGGGGAGAGAAATGTTTCTTGTGTACTCTACAACGGAAGTAATAAAGATGGCCAACTAAAGGAGGTCTGCATAAGATAGTTAAGTCTGGGGTCTAACATTACCTAGTTGCACACGGACATCACTGCCATATAGAAAATATTTTTGTGGGAAGGGGAGAAATGGTACACCTTGGTATTACCTCTGTACTTTACAGGTCCCAACCATTTCCAAAGAATGATTTTTGTAAAAAATGACTGTATAAATTGGAGAGGGCTTGATTTTGAAGGAGCATTCCATTTACTTTCTTACAGAGCACAGCTGAAGGTCATGTCAGCCACAGCTACAGGAGCTGAGGCAGAGTTTGGAGCCAGGGAAGATTTGAGGCTCTCCCATTTAAAAACACAATATTTAAATTGCTTGGCTTGGCTCCCTGCCAAGATTCCCCCTCTCCTAAGTTACAGACCACCCTTTCTTCATTTATATGCATTTTCCAAAACCTGCAGTTTAAGCAAAGCGCCGAATGGTGAAATATGCAGTACAATTCCAGGGATACCCCCAGACATGTTTTAAAACAAAACAAAACCATCGGTGTCGATGGCCAGAAAAGTAGGGCTTGTGTGTGCATAATATATACACACGGAACAGAATGAAATATGCAAGAATCCAAGCAATTAAATGGAGAGAGCGAAATGGGAAAGGACAGCTTCCTTCGAGGCTCTGGCCTCAAGTAGAAACTTGTTTCTCAGGCATTCTGTGCAAGCAGGGAAGGAAATTTCCTTGCTGTATTACCAGTTGTCAAGAAGATCCCTTAATTTTCCCAAGTCTTCCTCCCTTCGTCTTTGCTTTTCTCCCTGCACACGCCCACTTACATTGTGAATTACAGATCGGTGCTGTGAAGAAGGGTTATTATGCAGATTCATGAATTTATGAGAGAGAGAGAGAGAGCGCCACCAAACTACATTTCCTCTGACTTTTTTCACTCCATTGTTCAGCAAGTGGCAGTGCTAAGATACAAGAGCAAGAGAGATAAATATGGCCCACAAAAGTTTTCCCACAGTCTTTAGCCTCTTTGGGATGCTAATCCTATTGAGAATATTTATGCCGGCACAACAATGCGGGGGGATCCCAAACACAACCCAATAGAGCCAGTACTCCTGCTCACTGCCTCCCTGGCACTGCAACGGCACTTTCTAGAGACCAGCTGCCTGTTGCCATAGCAACCTCACCGCAGAAGGGCAGCCCTGGGCACCACACTTAAAATACTTTAGACTCACCACATGCCTCGCCAAAGAAAGGCCAAGAGTTTCCATTTATCTCCCTGGCATCCTGATTAACCCAGGCAAACTACTTCATTTGGGTTTCAATCAAATGCTCCAGCACAGGATGAAGCCTTCCAATATTGTATGAAGGGAGACGTCTCGGCTGCTGGAATATGTCTATATTTCTGAAGAGAAAAATTAACATATCTTTGCTCTAGATTTTAATGAACACATTTCACAGATATGGAGAATTATACATAGTAAGTGTAATCAGAGCAAATGCCTATTGTGATTGTTGTCGTAAGAAATAAATAATAGCATCTGGAAAATTGGAAACTGCAGTCTGACAGCTTGTTCAGACAACGTGCTAAGCCATGGTTAGGTTGCGAACCCTTTTGCCCCAAATGGTTAGTGAGCGTGTTTCAACCGTGGTTATATAGCCACCATGGTTAAGAATGGTTCACACGACACGCTAAGCCATAATGTTTAGCTCAAAATGCTTAACCACTGTGGCTTTGTGTGTCATCTGTACAGGGTCTGTGTGCATGTCTGGATGTACCATCTGTACTTCTCTACCTAGTATCTAAGATAGAAGGACTCTTCATTAAAATTTACTCAGTAAAAATTTCCCATTATTTATTTTCACACTTCAGTCACATGGATATTGCATGTGTGGAAGGAACAGGGAGGAAATCATGTTTCTTCACCCACCCCACTTCTCCATTCTGTGGCAGATATGAAGGGAGTCATCTTCTCCTGAATGAGTTGGGGGGCAGTGAATGCCGCTCTGCCCTCTGCATGTTCAGTATATGTACGCCCAAATGCATGAAAAAAGGTCTATACATGGATTGAAATGCTTAATCAGAAATACACACATTATTTTCCCAGCCAAAAGTAGCCCTTTGGCCATTCACCCTCATCCCTTGGCATAAGGGGATGAACAGGGCGGTGCTTATTGGCAGGGCTCTAGATCAAATGGGGAACCTCCATGTGTGCAACAAGCTCCTTGCTTCACACTTTTACTGGTCAATTCACAGAAGGTTGTGGGGCAACAGAGAGACGTGATGAAGAGGCCAGGACATAACAGGCCGGTTCGCATGATCACTGCACCCACCATGGCTTATTTAAGTCACAGTGGTTTGCAGTGCATGTGGGCAACCAGTTTGAATGGTGGTGGGTTAGTGTAGTTGTTGGAGGGGAAACAAGCCTCAAAATAGCCCTGCAGCAGACCGTGGGTTACTTGAGGGTTGTTTAACCCTCAAACAACTGCTGTCATCCAAACCAGGGCCAGGGCCAGGGGCCGGACTGCTGTGATTGTGCAAGCCAGGTCAAAGACTCAGTAAGGTCATTATGTTTGAACATCACTGTAACCCTGAAAACCTTGCCAGATGTTTATGAGGAAAGTACTTTAGTAGTACATCCGTAACAGCCATTATGGTGCAGGGGAAATAGTCTTCACCCTGGGTTTAGAACTGGGGTGGTTTTTTTCTATTTATTATTGATTGCAAATGCTTTTTTTTTTAGCTCACAAGAAGTCAAGAATACAATCATTGTGGGGACAAGGTTTCTATCGCAAATGAGACATAGGACTATAGAGGGGGGTGAGGGAGAAATTCTCCCTCAACTCTCACCACCAGCAGCCATACTGAGAGAGGAAGTAGGGCCATTCTATCAGCCCTACTAAAAGACTACTTCATTTATTTCCTCTTCTCTACCTATCTCCTTTTCCTTGTGTTGTGTCTATTTAGATTGTCAGTCTGCAGGCAGGGACCATTTTGTTTAGGTTAGTTTACAAAGTGATTGTTTATAAGCCACTTCCATAGTGTTTTTTTTTTTTTTTTTTTTTTGCTGAAGAGCTGGATTAAAATTCTTTAAATAAATAAGAGCCGAGTGAGGAGGAGGAGGAGGAGGAGGACTAGAGTGTGAGGGGAGGGGAGAGAGAAACATATGGCTATAGTATTTGTTTCAAAATCCAAGGTCTACAGCCACTGCAACTTATTTCCTACTCACAACCCCTCTTCCCCTAACTTATAGAATTTCAATCTGAAACTATGGCTAAATATTGATTTAAAGCCATCAGTGGGTCCCATGTTTTCTTAAGAGACTGAGGAATTTATTGGATAGCTTTCTTTTTGGACTGTGTGTTGAATGAGGCTTGGTTATTTTGGCATGAGGGGCATGCTGCAAACATTTCACATTGAGCTTGTGCTTACTCTTTGGCTTGGCAGAAATAGGTGCAATTCTGTTGCCCTGGGGCCTAATCTCTCATTTGCATTCAGTCCAAAGTAGCTGCTGAGCAACCTCCTACGAAGGTAATAGATGCTAAACTTAGAGACAGGGGCTCATCAGACGAGCGTTTTGTAGCACACTTGTTACTGGCCACTCACAGTTTTTCGCGGGTCCTTTTGACACCACTTCCTGCCTCCTGTGTGTCTCCCACTCCTTCTGGTTTTTTTCCGTCATAAAATAAGAAAGAGAAAATCTTATTTGGCAGGCTATTGCAAAACGTGCCGCCATATCCTGCTGTGTGCAGAAGCAGCGCAATAAAAATACCCACTGAATGGACCGTGTGGTCGTTGCTTTCTTCCTCTTTCTTCCCTGTGTGAAGAAAGAGGAAGCTGTTTGCCCCTTCTGCTGGACAGCAGCAGGAGGCAAAGCAATGGTAGGGAAACGCGGTTCCTCCACCCACCCCACCTGATGAGAGAGAGATAAAGGTTAGGTGATTGAGAGCCAAACTAGATGCAATGTTAAATGCGTCTTTGTATTTAATGTCCAGGTTTGAAAAATGCAAACAGCATCAGCTAGCAGGGTCTGATCATTATTAGGATCTCTGCAGGCATGGAGGGGAATGACAAAGTTTTAAACATCAACACCCATATAATTAATGAACATAATAGCATAGGAAAAGCAGAAATATACTCTCCAAAAGCTAGACAGAATAGCAAGGTAAGCTCCCTAAAGCTTGGGTCCAGACTTCCTCATGCTTAGAATTCACCCATCAAAATTAATGGAACAAGTTAGTGTCTAGCTTTATATTCATTGATTTCAATAGGACTATACTAAGCATGTCAAAGTTTGGGTCCATCCCAATTTGTTTTGTAAAACAATTTGATTTTAAAAGAAAAGTGGAAAGCTTTTCTTTTAAAATAAAAATAATTAAAATAATTAAATATATCCTGATGTGAAATACTATTTTTCTCTACTTTCTTCTTGAAAGGTTTACATTAACAAATATAGTATATATTTTGCAATTCCCCCCTCTTTTTCATTCAAGTTTATTCCTGTTTCAGAATTTATTCTGAGGCTATTCATTCATTCTCCAAATTTGTGAGGTTATTTTACTGCATATTGTATAATAATATAATACAATGAATTGGCATTATTTGCTTATTTTTAACTACGAGAAAAGTTGTGTTGTTTTTTTTTAAAAAAGAAAGAAATCACTGGTACAAATTAAATATTAACATATGAAGAGAGTATCAATTCTATTTGTAGGACATTTATATGTCCTCTCACCACATAATTTTAATACAGTTTTGTGGACTGGTTAAGGAATTCCTTCACCTTCCTTGAATTTATTTAATGTCCATAAACCCTAGTGATAATTGCTTGCTCTTCCTCCAAGGTTGCTATTAGAAAAGAGCCTCTGAAAATACACATTTCTCTTTCCTCCAAACAAGAGGGAACATCTTGATAACAACCAAATGCACACTACATGTGCACTCTGTTTTTAAAAAGTAAACATAACAATGGAATCATTTGGTTTTAATTTACAGACCGGCCTAGAGAATTTCCCCAAGAGGGGATATGGAAAGCAGGCCATAAATTATCAACAAACTCTACACTGTTTCAGCTGCATCCCTCCAGATGAAGAGCTGCACAGCTATAATCTCAAACCGTGTCTCCTATAAAAAAGATAACATAAACTTTGGCAGCCCTGTGCACTACCTCAGAGGAGAGGATCAAAATGTAGGCATACTGGTTTTGTTCTGTATAGACTCAGAGCTATAGGCCATCCAGTTGGCGATACTCTGCTTTCAGGAAAAAAGGAAATGTCACAGATGCGCGGCGGCTTACAGGACTAAATGCTCCCCAAAGCTCGTGGGTTTCAGCTTCCTAAATTATTATTAGTTGAGTTCAAATACCCTTGTCTGGATAAAACATCTGCCTTAGTTTATGAGCTTAACCTAAAAAAAAACAACCCAAAAATGTTACTGTTGAAATCCCACAAAGAAAATCCTATAATAATCCAAATAAATGCCAGAATGGAACATTTTCACACCTGATATAGGAAAGGAGGCTTCTCTAAAATGTGTCAGTTCTAAGCTATCCGAGGTTTTATTGGTCAAAATCATTTTCTCGTTGTGATAGTATCGTAAAATTTAGGATTCGTTGCCTGTCATATCCCACAGAGTTCATAGTGTTTTACTTAACTATTTATAAGCAGTGAAAAGTCTGCCAAGTGATGGGAAATCTGGTTTGGTTTTCACTTCTTTATTCTCCCATTCAACTTGACTCTTTGGTTCAATTCCTGTTAAGCAGGGTAGTTGTTTTTTCTTTCCTCAGAGAGCTGTGTTAGACATGAAAATAGATCAGAGATGAGAAGGGGGATTGGTATAGCAGAACTTTCCGCAACCTGGTCCCCTACAGATGCTTTGGACTTCAACTCCCATCAGAGCCAGCAGTGGTCACGAATCCTGGGAGTTGCATGGAAGCTACCATGTTGAGGGAGGCTGGTATGGTAGCTGCTGCTGTCACAAACCAAAGATGGCTTCCTGAAGCCAGACAACACTGAAATTGTGCTAAGTACATTCTAGGAAATTATTGATCCATATGAGATGAGTAGTTCTATTGATTATGGGGAAAGGAATGTCCAGGATTCCTATCTGTCAATCCAGAGAACACACATGTAATTTAAAATACTATTCAGAAGCAGCTAAAGAAAATGCAGCCACTGCACCTCCATCAGAACTTTTGCCCACTCTCCTTATCCATATTTTTTTTATTTATTTTTTTTTTATTTATTTAAGGATTTTTATGCCACCATTCAGCCAAAACAGGCTCTCACGGCGGCTTACAAAAGTATTTCTTGACAGTCCCTGCCCACAGGCTTACAATCTAAAAGTTGCAGCAAGGACATCAGCATGGCTCAATGCAAGTCATGGCAATAGTGAAGGGACTGGGGGAGCAATAGAGAGGTACACTGGCTGAATTCTCTCTTGATGTATCAATAGTTTTCAAAGATGACAGGCAAGATCTGCCAAACCTAGTCCCAGCTAATGTTCCTTTCCTCTCCAGTTCTCCTATCATAGAGAAGTTGGTATTGCCTTATCTAAAAGACGTTTTGCATATGTGTCTTGATGGGTGTTAAGTTATCTTAGTTATCCCTATTTGTATTCTCTCGTTTTATGCTACAGTTTATATTTTATCTTTCTCTAGTTCTATTCATCTATCTCCATCTCAGAAATAAAGATAGATAAAATATAACATGTAGCATTGCACTGAATGTATATCTGTTGAACCTGCCTTCAAGTCATCTTAACCATGAAGATGATTACACAGCAAGGCTTCCATAATTTAAATTAAATGTTGCTGTTTTAAGCCAAAAAATCTTCACAACCAGATGGAAGGTGCATCCCCCATTTCATTGATAAGAGCATCACCCATCCATCTTCCCTTCTCCCTCCTCCGGCTGTCACAGCTGTGATATAGCATCTGAGTGCCAATCTTTAAAAAGGTGTGCAGTTCCCCTCTGTGGCTCAGCCAGCAGAACCTATAGCAAGCAGCCCTCTCTTGGCTGTAGGTATAGGCATATTTGCCTCCAGTCCAACACTGCAGTTTTCTGCAATCTGCTATGCATTTTTTTCCTCATTCACTTTCTTTCAAATGCCAGCAACATTCCAAAAGCATTCTTTCAGCTAAGGAGATTTCACTCATTAAATGCACTTGTTCAGTGCATTTCAAACTCAAGGGACAGCATGTTGAGAAATAAAGGACCTGGTACATGGGGGTGGGTGGGTGAAGAGAAGGTAGATTAGGATCTACTAGATCTCTGGATGACTTGCACTAGATTTCCAAGGTTTCTGACTTCAAATACTTTAGTAAGAGCAAGGAAAATTGTAAGAAAGAAAATCCTTGCCATGTCTGACATTGTGCAAATTGCTAATTTCTCAGCCTCAGTGTTCCTCAACTGTAAAATAGGGCTATTAATTCAGTGCTTTTGACCAGGGCTTTATTCAGCTCTGCTGACTACTCGCTGTGTTAAAATCCCTGATCTCTGGTAACTACCATGTAGATTTGTATATATTCCAGTGCAATACATGGGATGCAATAGGTCACTGTGCCGCCTGAGCCATCATTTTGTGTCTGGTTCATTTGTAGACTACACTGTGCTGGTAAAAAACAGAATAGATCCCACAAGCCTGAGGTCTGCTAACCCCTGGGGCCTGTCTTGACAACGACAGATTAGCTTCGCAAACCCCACAGTTTTGCTTCTGTGGGGTTGTGCCAGGTAATCCCCATGCAAAGGAGAGCACAGGGTTTACATTGATCATCAGAGCTGTCGCACATCCCTCCTTGGCATTCCCCCCCCCACACACACACCTTACCTCACGGGTCTATTCCTGCATATTGACAGCCAGCTCATAAAGGAAACAGAGAACTTCTCAGCAAAAGAGATGTACTTCTCCCCATGGAGAAGAAATTCTTCTCTGGACACAGTGCAGGGGCATTCCAGAAGCCATTTTGCTTGACAGCCCGGCCCCTGCCTGGGTGGACAGCAACCAATCAGGGGTCACTATCTACCTGGCTATGCCTCTGCCATGACTCTGGAGCGGTGATAGATGGCAGATGCACTGTCCTCACCTCACTCCAGAGAAAAAAGTTGTGGGAAATCCACAACTTTTTTACTTTGGAGAAAGCCCCAGGTTGGCTCTGCAGTGGCTGCTGTGTCATGTAAGTGACTCCCCATGTACAGTATAGACAGCCCCCTGGCCTACATAACTGAATCCCACTCAATATAATCAATCTCTCTCCTGCATAAAATGCTTTGTCTTTCTTCTCATGCACCTTCACAACAAGAGCCAGTTTAGTGTAGTGGCTAAAGTGTCAAACTGGGAGTCAGGAGAGCCAGGTTCTAGTCCTCACTCAGCCATGGAAACCCATGGCTGAGTGATTTTGGGCCAGCCTACCTCAAAGGGTGGTGGTTGTGATACAATGAAGAGGAGGATTATGTTCACCACCTTGGGTTCCTTGTAGGAAAAAAGGCAGGATACAAATACATAAATAAAAAAACCTGGTAAGCTTTGTCATGATTATCACTACTAGCAAAATTATCCATTATTATGCCATAAATTGAGTATTGATCGAGGGCCTTCCTTCTTCTGCCAGGGGTGCATAGATGGTACAATCAAAGGCAACAGGTCTGGTATCAATGATGGCACATGTTCTCCTCATCACAAAGTTGTCTCCAAGACCAGACTACTTTTTTTTAGCCTAAGACCCCTGCTCCTCACACATTCCCATTCAACCTGACACAGAACCCACTGAGTTCATAATATATTGATTTTTGACAGGATACTCACAAACACTGAGAAACTACTTGCTGTTAACAATAAATCTTAGCTGCAGCACTATATATTCATGTCCAAAGGTCTCCACAGAACCCAGACTTTCCAACTTACACTCTTGTTTTTTTAAAAAAAAGTGTTAACTTTCCCCAATCATAGGGACAATTTTCTTCCCTTTAGTGTGCTTATATTGTCTATTCTTTTCTTTAATGGGCTCATATTGCAGACAGATAGGCTATATACTCCAAAAATAAAACTATCCAGCTTGACATGAAATAGGTTTCTCACACTTTCCAGAGTTGCTGTTAATACTGTTGGAATTTGCTCTGTCACTATAGCTGAAGGCTGAAACAAGATCAAGTAGAAAAGGAGACTGGTGATGTTATAGCTTCAGTAGTTTTTTCTCAGAGGTTTGAGGGTTGGATACAGACCATTTTGTCCATTCTACTTCTTTAGATATTTTTTTTAATAATGGCTTGTGTGTTATATTGAGGAGAGTGGATCCAGGGAAAAAATACCATAGGGGACAGTGCCAGCTCCAGGTATTTGAAGGCCCTTGGGAAGACACCCTCAATGGGCCCCATTCATTAGTGAGGCTACCATACTACCACCAATGCCATCAACTCCTCTTGCTCCTCTTCCTTATCATTGCTATCACTTCCTTGCTTGACAGGCAGAGAGCCGGTGAACAGTGGCACCTGTTTCTTATAGAAAGTCTGAGAAAAAATGAATGAATATTGCTGCCTGTCCCAAGTTAACAAACTGTAGGTATACATAGCCAAACTTTTGACTCGAACTAAGCACTCTAAACATAAAACTCCAATTCTAGCCAGCCTGTACTGTCTGGCAATTTGTTTCTGAGCTCAATTCAAAGTACTGGTTTTGACCTGTAGAGCCTTGCGTTATTCAGGACCCCAGAAACCCAAGGGACTACCTTTCAGTGTTTGAAATTTCATTTAATATTTTATTTTTATTTGATAGAAATTTTGACAATTGACAGTGTGACATGCAATGGCAATTGATGTTGGACACATGACATGTTTTTGATAACTGGTTGGGACTCTGAAGGAATTTGTGGAAAGTTTATGACATTTGATATCTGGCTAAAACAAAAATCTAAAACACTTGGTATTTTGAAGTCAAATTTCAATTTCAGACTGTTTTTTTAAATTTGAAATTTTATCAGAACTGTGTTTTCTCCCAAAAACGCGTCCTAGTATATTGCATCATCTTTCCTGACAGTTTTCATGTTAGAAGTTGCTTCATAAAAGGAAAATATGGTCTAGGATTTGATTAATGGATGATGTGCAACTTGCTTTGTTCAAAAATGCCAGTGGAAATAGCAAGATATATGTAAAAATGTACTACATAATATTTTAACTTCTCTGCCTTCCTAAATCCCTCAAGAAAATAAAATGTATAGCTTACCTACATGTGAAATGATGTAACCAATATTACTCACCTTCCTGTGTCCGCCTATTTTTCTCAGCATGTGTTAACAAGTACTTCATTTCATTTTTTTATTCCAAAAGGTACAAAACAGGAAGTAAGACAGTGTCACCAATTTGGCAATCCCTCAGGGGTATTCATTCTGGCATTGGGACAGAACAATTTTGTCCCATGATATTGCCTCACAGCCATCTCGCTGCTCTCTATGTCTGTTTAACAAGGCTGAGATGCATCCGTTTTTAAATGGCTGTCCATCAGCTCTAGAAGTTATCCCTGCTTGCTTTTAGTCACTTAAAATATTTTAAAGCCTAAACTAACAATAGAAAAATACCAAGTGAGTACTTCATACACCATTAACTCTTTTTGAAGTTCATGCCACAATTGATGCCATGTTTCTCACCTGCCCAAGGGTCTCTACTTCCCTTGCTCGGCTTCGTCCATTTTCTTCGGCTGCCCCTTATGCCTGGAACGCTCTTCCAGAACATTTGAGAACTACAAGTTCAATCGCAGCTTTTAAAGCTCAGCTAAAAACTTTTCTTTTTCCTAAAGCTTTTAAAACTTGATTTTGTTCTGACTTTTATACTGCCTGTTTGGTGCATTCTCTTCCCCTCCTTATTGTTTTATTATGACTTTATTAGAATGTAAGCCTATGCGGCAGGGTCCTGCTATTTATTGTTTTACTCTGTACAGCACCATGTACATTGATGGTGCTATATAAATAAATAATAATAATAATAATAATAATAATAATAATAATAAATAAATAAATCACTTTTTAATCAAAGCAACAGGTTTCCTTTTGGCCAATGGGAGCCCATGCAATAAAAACTTCACATAATTCATGCTATGTGCAACTTACCTTGGCTACACTGAAATGGTTTATTAATTTTTCTCTTGGTGACTCTTCATATTGCAGCTATTTCATCTTAGAAAAACGTAATCCTTTGTGTAGGTTTTTTTTTATACTACAGTCACTTTAAACTCTTAGGAATTTATGTTGATTCCAATAATGATTGTTCATCTTCAAGAGGTTTGGGAAAGACAACTTCTTTTTAAGAGCAGCACAGAAAATGCAGAATTGGAAATGTAAGGATGTTGTAGAATTGACAAAAAATGTTACTGAGAAAGCTTGCAATTTGAAAGCTTTAACATGCCCCCTGGTGGTTCATGCATAGCCTGATGATTTTGTAGTTTTCTGTCTGATAATATAATATAATTTATGCAAAAGTAGCAGGACCAATAATCAGTGACTTATCAGTTAATCTTACCTAAATGTTCAGTTTGACATGATTACCACTGCATTCCATTCTAGCTATTGGAGCATATCTGCACTGAATATCTACAATTAAGTCAACATTCATGGTCTCTTCATTTACAGAGATTATTGTGGTGTATAAATTGATGGATGGATGATATTCTGGAGGTGACAGACTTGACGTTGGGGAGCTAGGGGTGGCGACAGCCAACAGAAAGCTCTGGCGTGGGCTGGTCCATGAAGTCACGAAGAGTCGGAAGCGACTGAACAAATAAACAACAAATAAATTGAGGAGATATAGAACAGCTTCCTCTCCCCACTATCATCACAAAATTTGACAGTTTTTAAAGAAGGGCATTATAAAAGATTGAAAGGTGTGGTAGGTACTTTTGCCTGCTATTCTGAAGGCCTAGTCTCTTTATCAGTGGAAAAAATCTAGATCCACTTCATTGCACCCAAGGATCAAGACAAACATCTCTGTTTCGTTTTATGTTAATATCACATGTTCATAGTGTCGGTTGCAATTACAAGGCCTTAAGAGTTGGGATGGAAGACTTGTGGCCTTCCAGATTTTGTTGGACTCCAACTCCCATTGCCCTTGATTATTGACCATGCTAGTTGGTGCTGATGGCAGTTAGAGTTCAACATCTAACCCACAGGTCACAAATCTACATATGCTAATTTATATCTATATATGCACATTTAGAAATAGTTACTAAGATTTATTTAAGTTTCACAGGAGGCAAAGCTAGCCAATTAATTTCTTATCTAAATAATTTCAAATAAAATAAGCTCTTCAGTGAATTTGCACCCTGACTGAAATCATCTTAAAATAGTGGAAAGGTATATTATTGCCATGCAGGGGAAGGGGGGTTCCAGCATGTAGGAAGATTTAACCCTTCCTTCCCCATCTACAATTCCTACAGAAAAGATCCAGGGCCCTGGAAAATACATTTGGGGCACCATAGGAACTGGGTAGAACCTTATTTGAGAATGGTAGAATTCCAATGTCTTACGTACCTGGAAACCCTTTCCCTTTAATCTGAATTCATTGACAGCATCTTAATATACATATTTTTTTTCTTCTGTTGAAAACTTCTTCTGTACTACCTTTCTTTCTATAAAGCGTGAAGTTATTCTACGTTTAAGTTCTGAATCCATTTTTTCAGATTTCGCTTTTCCTTGTTGCACACAATCCCCTACTCTTCCTATTGTGTATTAGTTAGACAGTGAACCTAAGATCAGGGCAATATCTGCTTTAAAATTTAGTGAGGAGTGCCTACTAAATTGTAGGGAATTTATAAATAAACTATGATGAAGACAATAGCAATTATGCAAGGCAATTTAAGAGATGAATCCTTCTCCTTAAAACAGGTTCTTGGCCTTGAAAATACAGGTATATGTAGAACAAAATGACCATTTTAAAAAGTGCTGATTCATCAAAAATAGTACAACTCCTCTGTTGAAGACAGTTATTGTTCTAAGGCAGAGGAACACATAATTAAAGTAGATTATAGTTATTCAATTCCTCATATGTTCAAAGGAAATGAGCCTAAAATGAGAAATATCAGGAAGAAAATTACACATAAGTTGTATCCATAAATCCTTCAACTAAAGGAAGCCATCATGTATTCTAACTGAATGCTATCTATTTCTGCTTCCATTTTAAATAAATCAAGTAGTGTTTACATAAATTCAGAAAAAACCTCATGTTACTTGCCTTCAGTCACACAGTGCTCTCAGGCACTTTTCACATTCCAAAACAAAGGCAGGAGAGGAAGTTCAAGTAGCTCTTTGCTTCCACCTGAAGATGTGAGAGGTACATTTTCTGAATGTAGGGATGGATCATGCTTTCCCTGTCCCACCTTTGGCTGAGACATGGAAGTATGTCCTTTTTTTTCTTTACAGTTTCTGATGCATGCCTGGATTTCTATGTAATTTGTCAGTGTGGAGAGCATTAAGACATCCTGCTAAGAGAAAAACAGGATAAAAATCTGCCTAGAAGAACTTCATTAGAAATAATTTATGAATAATCCAGGTCTACGATGGCTTGATTTCTGAGTGGTAGGAACTTTTATTTGGGGGGGGCAGCTTTGTGAGCGAGTACAGAGCTACAGAGGATAGCCTAAAATCTCAATTCTGAACATGAATTGCATATAACACAAAACTCAGGTGACTCTCGACCAGAGCTGGGAAACTTGGGTCCCTCCACATGCTTTGGCCTAGAATTCCCATGATTCCTCACCTTTGGCTATGCTGGCTAGGGCTGATGTGAGTTGTAGGCCAAAACATCTGGAGGGCCACAAGTTGCTCACCCCGATCTAGACCTTACCCTACAAAACACAAATCACACAACATAGATGAACTGTCAAAAAAAAGCTCCATTAATATAAATATTCCATCAGTAATACCATATTTTACTTGCTATATTTTATATTTAAGTATATCTTATAATACCTGTGCGTATGATATTGTATTCTTGCTTTATGAATGATTTTTTTCAAGTAACCCTAGACATACACACGCCTTGAGAAGAGTGAACTCTGTAGTTCTGAAGAACACCAGTTTCTCTTCAGCAGTGGGGCTTCTACAGGAGAAACTCCTCCGGCTTGTGTTCAGTACCCATAATGACATCATCACATTTTACACTGACAAGAATAAATCCAAAATATGGAAATAGTGAATGGATCTTCATCCTGCAAGATGAACAGAATGGAAAGGCAATGTGGACTTCAGAACAATGTGTTTGTTTAGGTTTTAATATGCAATTCCACATTAAGTGCCAGCTGCGTTCTCATGGTCCTCTGTCAGGCAGATTTTCACATTAGGAAGTTAGAAGACAAAAATCTGAAGGGTCTAAACATCACCTCTATCTTATCACACTGTTTAAAAGTTATTGGTATGTTAATACCATGAGTTAGATCCAGGCTTAATCATACTTAACTAGACCTATTGAAATTAATGAGACTTAAGCTAGTCATGACTAACTTAAGCCACATTGGGTCTACTAAGTCTGGTTCCAACTGATATGGGATGATCGGCTGTGAAATAATTACCTCTTTGGAAATGTCTGGAAAATCAAGATATTAAAATCTCGGAGAGAGCCTCCATAGACTGAGGTGTCTCTATTCTGCAGACAGTCAGCCTCCAAGTCTAGGACGTAGTAAGAACAGCAAGTTGGGGGGGGGGGAGGGAGAGAACTAGCACATTCTTCCCTGCTCTCCCTTCTCACATGTACAGCTTATGTAAATGGCACTTTGCAGAAAGAAAAAAAGCTGCTTCCAAAAGCAGGAACTTGATGTACAGTGCACCTGTATTACCCATAGACTGCCAAAGAGATTGTTAACACTGTCTGCTATGATCATGCCAACCACCCTCACTGGGGGACAGGACACAGATTATAGTATTTCTTTCCCACTTCCTACGTAACAGTCATCAGTACCTGTTTCGGGAACATGTTTAGTAAAGCAGATATTCATTGCAACAAACACGAACAGAACCCACAATACTATGCACGAAAATCTCTGAAACACGGTTCATGTCTCGAAGTGAGCTGAATACAAAGCATTGTTCCATCCAGAAATGTACGCAAATTTCAAATACTTTACTAGATTCTTATGGCATGTTCTAGCAGACAGTGCCATGGATAAAGGCTATCTATGAAAATTGGTTTACAACACAATTCATATCAAATAATCCTGTTAAATGTTTTTATATAGTGTCATGTGCATTGATGGTGGTGCAACAACAACAATAATAATAATGCCACCACCGGCTATTGAAGTTAAAGAACTAATGGCAACAGGAAAAGGTCACAATTATTCCATTACTCACATCAGTCACTGGCATCACATCAAAAAAGTATACAGAAAACCTCCAGAAACTGGGCCTACCAAAATACATCTACACCAACATCCAGAAAGCAGTCATACTTAAAACAGGTTCAATAGTCAGGTAATTCCTGAATCAGTAAAAGCCTGTCATGTCTGTCTAGAAAAACTGCCATGAGCAAGAAGAGAGAGATAATAATTTAGTTAAACATTTTAATGAAATTCAGAAGGCTAACATGAGTTTTGGATATCCAGCTAAAATAGCAGTAGTAGGTAAAATCCATTCTATTGATAGATTTGTGTTTTGTGTGTGTCTGTGTGTCTGTGTGTTTTAAATAGCATCCCTCAATGTCAAACTGTTTATTGGGTTTTTTGCTGGAAAATTCCACAATTTTTGCAATGAACACAAATAGACATTAAGACTACAAAACAACAATCAAAACTGGGATGTACATCAAGATGTATCCTGCTGTCTTATTTAAAGTAATCTCTTTGGTAAATTAACCATAAACCTATCCTTGACTTCAATTCTAATATTTCCCCAAGTACCAACTGAATTACAAAAATCAATTCAAATCTCCAAGTTCCTTAGTATTTTGAGACAGGTATAAACAGTATTTAAAGCAAACATAATTCTTTTTGCAGTGAATGTCTAAAATGTACAGTGCATAGATTATTAGATGGCTTTATGGTATGTCATATAGCATAGATTCTATAAGCCAGATCCACAATACAAAAGAATTTGGTTTTTGCCATTGAATGGAATAGAACAAACACATTCTTAACTCCAAGCACCCTAGTTTAACTGGGTTCTGGAATAATATTAACATGCAACTGCACATTTAATTCTCCTATAACAGTGAAAGAAGATATTAAATTTGTGGAATTACATACATTTAATGACAGCTTTCATACATTTCAGCACCCAAATGACTTTAAATCTTCTCCCTAATAGGTATCTACACAACCAAACAGAAAAAAAATGTTCCCATCACTTATGCACTTCACACCATGCACATTTCTCAGAAAGCAAGGAGGGAATTAGGATTATGAAATAAAACAAAAGATCATTATATTGACATAAATTGTCAAAAATGGTATTTCCTTTAAAGATATGGCAAAGCATTCATTTCCTATAAGCATAAAGAAGTACTTAATGTGCCTCTACTTCCAACAGGATGTCAATGTCAAACTGCAGGGCTACACAATCCAGCAGTAGTGCAATAAGATATTGTTCCAAAGAACACCCACAGAATGAACACTTCAACTTCTAAAAAGCAACATCCGCTCTGAACATGCCTGCCCCACCAAAGTTGCATATTGGCGAACACTTTCTTCATCACTTGGTCCCTTCCGTCTTCTCTTATACACACTGTAACGCATGGCTGTTCTCTTGTGGAGGATCCAAACTCGATCTAGTTCCTTCACATACCCTTCATCATCTGTAAATGGAAAAAGACATTAACCCAAGTGGCCAAAAGAACAGGAAACATATTTTGTTGTTTATTTATTATTTATGTAGTTATTTCGCATTTATATTGCCCAACAGCCAAGGCTCTCTGGGCAGTTTGGAAATAAAATCTGTTTTCCTAGGGAAGTCATTCAGAAACTTTTTTTGTTTGTAATCAGCCATCTGGTTGAAATGGTTCAGGGAAGAATGAATTCCTATTGCAATGCTACATGTTTTTTGAGAATTCTTTCAAAACTACAATAGAAAAGATTTATTACTGTCAGCTTAGGGTGCACAGGAAAGAAACCCAGAGTCGCAAAAATGTCTACTATAAATCCATTAATAATGACTGAAAAATAAGCTCACCTAGAGTGGTGTCTACATGCAGTTTCCACGACACATTAAAACCTAACATTTGAAGCTGGTATTATCTTAAACATTGGCTGAAAACTCACACCAGTGTCATACACTTTTATTTGAAGTCACTCTCCATTATTGCTGAATAAAGTGATATTTCTAGTGTTGCGTTTGGGCAATGTTTCAAAAACCATCCTGATTTTATTTATTTATTTATTTATTTATTTATTACATTTTTATACCGCCCAATAGCCGAAGCTCTCTGGGCGGTTCACAAAAATTTTAGGGCTTCTTTATTTATTTTTGGGGAGCCATCTTTGATTTTATCTTGACTTAGAATGAGCCAAGAAAACTCAAAATGCTCTGCCTTTTAATGTCATCTTGGCAGCAGCTGCTTCCTAACATCAACATACAGATCCAGTAACTTGTGTGGCCATTAGGGGAGAAAGTACATGCATGAGAGCCAGATCTAAGGCCTAGCTTAGGAGAGAGTTAAAAATCTTGATTCCACCTTGGACTCAGGATAGGCTGATACCTAAACACCTAGAGCAGAATGCTATATTATCACTGTGCTCCCCCTGTTTTTTGTTTTTTTTGCACCAGTGGGAGCAAGTTCTTGCACAACTATGAATTAGCAGTTCTACTAACCAGGATTGTTAGGGTCATTCCACAACTACATTAGAAGGCAGTACCCATATTTATTTATTTATTTATTTATTACGAGTACATGCAAAATTGCAAAGCATGAATCTGTGAGACCCTGTTAGTAAAGGCATGTTTTTATACAAAGCAGACTTATCAGGAAGGAGGAATAAGCCAAACACGTGATAATTTATTGAACACTGTCAGGCAAGTGCAGTCATTTTCTGGCAATGGGAAAACGGCTGTGTGATAAAAAAACAAAACAAAAACTGCATCTGTCAGTATGAAGAGCTCAGACTCAAAAAGATGCTGCTATCTTCCCAAACCTTTATTTGTAATGTAGAATGTTACAAATACTTGAAAATCCTTTCCATTTGTGAACATTTCCAAACTGTTTCAGTGCAGATATCTATAAAAACAGATTGACTGAGATTTATTAATTTTGTCTAGATATGTATGTTAAAACAGGAGACTGGAACGCCAAGGTGGGTAGTCAAATGACATCTGGAATTACAGGTAAGCATGGTCTAGGAGAACAAAATGAAGCGGGACATAGGCTGATAGAATTTTGCCAGGACATCTCACTGTGCATAACAAACACTCTCTTCCAACAACCGAAGACAGCTTTATACATGGACTTCACCAGATGGCCGACACCGAAATCTAACAGACCTAACAGAAACAGAAGAGATCAAGAAAAGGTGGCAAGAATATATGGAAGATCTGTATAGGAAGGATAATAATATCGGGGATAGCTCAGACGGTGTGGTCAGTGAGTTAGAGCCAGACATCCTGAAGAGTGAGGTTGAATGGGCCTTAAGAAGCATTGCTAATAACAAGGCAGCAGGAGACGACGGTATCCCAGCTGAACTGTCTAAAATATTGCAAGATGATGCTGTCAAGGTAATGCATGCCATATGCCAGCAAATTTGGAAAACACAAGAATGGCCATGAGACTGGAAAAAATCAACTTATATCCCAATACCAAAAAAGGGAAACACTAAAGAATGTTCAAACTATCAGACAGTGGCACTTATTTCACATGCCAGCAAGGTAATGCTCAAGATCCTGCAAGGTAGACTCCAGCAATTCATGGAGCGAGAATTGCCAGATGTACAAGCTGGGTTTAGAAAAGGCAGAGGAACTAGAGACCAAATTGCCAATATCCGCTAGATAATGGAGAAAGCCAGGGAGTTCCAGAAAAACATCTATTTCTGTTTTACTGACTATGCTAAAGCATATCATCTTGTCTGCCTCTTGAGGAATCTGTATAATGAACAAGTAGCAAAGGTAAGAACAGACCACGGAACAACGGACTGGTTTAAGATTGGGAAAGGAGTACAGCAGGGTTCTATACTCTCACCTTACCAATTTAGCTTGTATGCAGAACACATCATGCGACGTGCTGGGCTTGACGAATCCAAGGCTGAAGTTAAAATCGCAGGAAGAAACATTAACAATCTCAGATATGCAGATGACACCACTTTGATGGCTGAAAGTGAGGAGGAGCTGAGGAGCCTTATGACAAAGGTGAAAGAAGAAAGTGCAAAAACTGGGTTGCAGTTAAACCTAAAAAAACCCACCAAGATTATGGCAACCAGCTTGATTGATAACTGGCAAATGGAGGGAGAAAACGTGGAGGCAGTGACAGACTTTGTATTTCTGGGTGCAAAGATTACTGCAGACGCTGACTGCAGCCAGGAAATCAGAAGACGTTTACTTCTTGGGAGGAGAGCAATGACAAATCTTGATAAAATAGTTAAGAGCAGAGACACCACACTGACAACAAAGGTCCGCATAGTTAAAGCAATGGTATTCCCCGTAGTAACCTATGGCTGCGAGAGCTGGACCATAAGGAAAGCTGAGCAAAGGAAGATAGATGCTTTTGAACTGTGGTGTTGGAGGAAAATTCTGAGAGTGCCTTGGACTGCAAGAAGATCAAACCAGTCCATACTCCAGGAAATAAAGCCAGACTGCTCACTTGAGGGAATGGTATTAAAGGCAAAACTGAAGTACTTTGGCCACATAATGAGAAGACAGGATACCCTGGAGAAGAGGCTGATGCTAGGGAAAGTAGAAGGCAAAAGGAAGAGGGGCCGACCAAGGGCAAGATGGATGGATGATATTCTGGAGGTGACAGACTTGACCTTGGGGGAGCTAGGGGTGGCGACAGCCGACAGAAAGCTCTGGTGTGGGCTGGTCCATGAAGTCACGAAGAGTCGGAAGCGACTGAACGTATAAACAACAACAAAAGTGGTGCATAGTATGCTGAAATTTATTTCTCCATTAACAGTCACTGGCAGTCTTTTTACATACAACCAAGTCACAGAACTTGGATTCGGCTTGTTTACTGTTTTTGAAACCTATTAGCCTTTTGAAATGTAGCCAATTTTTCCTCCAGTGTTCTATCAGGATTGTGTTTTTTCTTTTACCAGCTCTACCATTCATTTGTACCATTTCCATTCTTTAGGGAAATTTTGCAAAAGATGTTTTCAAGTTCAACTCCAAGATGGGATATAATCATAAAATGAGTTTAGTTTCTTAAAAGGAAGCGGAAGACTTATATTTACAACACCTTTAGGCAAAATATTAGTTGCAACCTGAACAGTTCTGGCGCCAGTTCTTATCTTTAAACAAACACCCACACACAGACCTTATTTCATGGCTGCTCATTACTTTTCATTTTCATTCTTTTTATTGAACATTGAAACCTGATACTGGAAGAACATTCTTTTCTACAATACATTCCTGGATTAATGTTTTATTTGCTGTACTAGATGCTGCTGTACATCAAAGTTATTTTACTTCGATTTTGTGCCTCTGATTGAACATGAAACTATGCATACATTTTCCTCTCATCAGAGATAGGATAATTCATACCTGTGCTGGAATCAAAACCTTCTTAGCTAATTAGAACCTTCTTAGCTATAGTTTGCAAATTAACTAACCACAGGCTTTTCACTTAGATACCCAAGTCACAGATTTGTCTCTAGCTGGGTTCTGGATACATCTCTAAGTATAAAAAGTAAAAGATTCTCCCCTCTCCAATCAAACACATCAGAAGAAAGCAAAGATGGAATGCCCAGTTCAATATCGATATGAATTGACTCTACTGCAGGACAATTGTTTTCTAGTCCCTAAGGAACTGGGTTTGGTTGGGGACAGGTGCAATCTCTAAGGAAAAGGTTCCATCGTTATGTCATGGCAGAATGCCAGAATTCATATATGAGCAAGACAGTATATAAATATAAGCAACAGTCCGAGGTGCCAAAGCTCCAGTCAAGCGAACAGGATGGGTTTAGAGAATAAAAAAATGACACTAAAAATTCAGAATGCACTTTGTCCATGTGTATGAACGCACACACGAATGTGAGTGAATGGGGGGACAAACACATGGGAAATGCAGATCACTTGTCGCTGTGACCCCACGCACTGCTGGCATGCAGGCCTCAACATACTTCTCTAGAGTTAATTTGGCCCTTGGGCCAAAAAATGTTCCCCTGTTAAAAACATTAGGGGTGTGTGCTTTCCCAGCAAGTGCAAGTGTGTGTATGTGTGTGTGTAACACAGTTATACATTTTTGTAAAGTAATGGTTTACAGAATTATCAGTTGTTCCTGTGAACCCAACTCTATCAACTTTGCAAATAACTTCAGAAAAAACTACTAGTCTACTAAAGTGATCAATGCATGTTTTAATGTAAAAACATACTTTCTAATAATGAACTAAATTCAGACTTTAGAATACACAGCTATCCTGGGATTACAGTTTTTTGTTTCTTTTTAAAGAGCAGAAAATCCAAAAAGACAATATTTTGGGTTTGGGGTTTTTTTTTATACCACCTTGATGTAACTTCAAAGAATCATGAAAGCACATATAGAAAATCATAGTCACACTATCATACAGACTTTGGCTGGTTCCCCTTCACAGAATATAACTAATCAAAGACAAAACAAAAAATATTTCCCTTGAAACCAGAACCTCTTTACAACAAAATGGTGCAGGGTTTCGCAGGTGAGCATCTCTACCCTCCCTCCCACTTAAATTGGAGCCTGTGTTTGCTGGAACTCCAGCCAGGACTACTCTTTACTGCCAGAGCTCAACCCAAGAAAACGTGAAGTAATAAATATCCTCTGAGTGTTAGCAAAGTGCCTATTTTTACTAACGGTACACAAACGCCATACAAAAGCCATTGCCAGGCTATTTCCTTGTTAAGACACCTGCAATAAATGCAACAAGTTAATTAGAGTTCACTGCACCCTTCCTCCATGACTCAACTTCAGGTCAGGGCAAGGAAATTGATTTTAAAGGCTATTTGGGGCTCTCTAAGAACCTCTGGGCAATTTCTAGTAACCAATGGTGATATTTTATTCACAAGCCTGACGTATTAGCTGTGTGTTCTCTTTCTGTGTGTGTTCTTCCTATCCCACCACACAGAGAAATCTACTATGCATCATATCCTCCTTTCTCTACAGTTGACCATACTAAGAGACATTGTGATATAATCTTCCAGTGCAATGTGAGAAATGCAGCCATTTCAGTGTTACAGGCCATGTTTCTTATTTTGCAGAAGAAAAGACAGAAGCCATAATAACAGTAATTCTCCAAATATATAAGACATTGGTGGTCATTTGGTATGAAAAATTATAAGTTGACGTTCTATTTGAACCATAACAATAATCAACACCAGAGAATGTAAAGGTCACATTGATTTTGAAAATAAGTTCAAAGATATGTAAGATACACAGATATGCATAAGTTCAAAGATATGTAAGACACAAAGAAAGTTAAAGTATGCAACTTTGAAGTTCAGTACTTTAAAAAGTAATAGATTAGATTACTTTTAAGAAGTCCAGACTTCTTAAGACTTATGCAATAGTTTTCCATATAAATGTAAATTTAGGAATAAACTGTATGATCAGAAACCTGCTATAAAAAACTGATTTTCAAGCATGATTTATGCTGTCTGTCAAACAGAGCCTTTTCAGTGTGGTTTAATACACCAAAAAGAGATGTTATTTTCGTTACAGGAGACTGGAACACTAAGGTGGGCAGTCAAATGACATCTGGAATTACAGGTAAGCATGGTCTAGGAGAACAAAATGAAGCGGGACATAGGCTGATAGAATTCTGCCAGGACAACTCATTGTGCATAACAAACACTCTCTTCCAACAACCAAAAAGACGGCTTTATACATGGACTTCACCAGATGGCCGACACCGAAATCAGATTGACTACATCCTTTGCAGCCAAAGGTGGCGGACATCTATACAGACAGTAAAAACAAGACCTGGAGCTGACTGTAGTTCAGAGCACGAACTTCTTATTGCACAATTTAGAATCAAACTAAAGAGAATAGGGAAGACCCACAGATCAGTTAGATATGAGCTCACTAATATTCCTAATGAATATGCAGTGGAAGTGAAGAACAGATTTAAGGGACTAGATTTAGTAGATAGGGTCCCGGAAGAACTATGGACAGAAGTTCGCAACATTGTCCAAGAGGTGGCAACAAAAAAATCCCAAAGAAAAAGAAAACCAAGAAGGCAAGATGGCTGTCTGCTGAGACACTGGAAGTAGCCCAAGAAAGAAGGAAAGCAAAAGGCAACAGTGATAGGGGGAGATATGCCCAATTAAATGCAAAATTCCAGAGGTTAGCCAGAAGAGATAAGGAATTATTTTTAAACAAGCAATGTGCGGAAGTGAAAGAAGACAATAGAATAGGAAGGACAAGAGACCTCTTCCAGAAAATTAGAAACATTGGAGGTAAATTCCAGGCAAAAATGGGTATGATCAAAAACAAAGATGGCAAGGACCTAACAGAAACAGAAGAGATCAAGAAAAGGTTGCAAGAATATACGGAAGATCTGTATAGGAAGGATAATAATATCGGGGATAGCTCAGACGTTGTGGTCAGTGAGTTAGAGCCAGACATCCTGAAGAGTGAGGTCGAATGGGCCTTAAGAAGCATTGCTAATAACAAGGCAGCAGGAGACGACGGTATCCCAGCTGAACTGTTTAAAATATTGCAAGATGATGCTGTCAAGGTGATGCATGCCATATGCCAGCAAATCTGGAAAACACAAGAATGGCCATCAGACTGAAAAAAATCAACTTATATCCCCATACCAAAAAAGGGAAACACTAAAGAATGTTCAAACTATCGGACAGTGGCACTTATTTCACATGCCAGCAAGGTAATGCTCAAGATCCTGCAAGGTAGACTCCAGGAATTCATGGAGCGAGAATTGCCAGATGTACAAGCTGGGTTTAGAAAAGGCAGAGGAACGAGAGACCAAATTGCCAATATCCGCTGGATAATGGAGAAAGCCAGGGAGTTCCAGAAAAACATCTATTTCTGTTTTATCGACTATTCTAAAGCCTTTGACTATGCCAAGTTCTTGGTGGTATGGGGAGAATTGCCAGATGTACAAGCTGGGTTTAGAAAAGGCAGAGGAACTAGAGACCAAATTGCCAATATCCGCTGGATAATGGAGAAAGCCAGGGAGTTCCAGGCTGATGCTAGGGAAAGTGGAAGGCAAAAGGAAGAGGGGCCGACCAAGGGCAAGATGGATGGATGATATTCTGGAGGTGACAGACTTGACCTTGGGGGAGCTAGGGGTGGCGACAGCCGACAGAAAGCTCTGGCGTGGGCTGGTCCATGAAGTCACGAAGAGTCGGAAACGACTGAATGAACAAACAACAACAAAAGTAATCTCAGATATATCATCAAGTTTTTACAAAGAGCAAGTAAGGACCTCTGTCACCAACCACAATAGCACATGCAATTTAAGTCAGTTTGAAGCTGGCTATTGTTTTAATGCCAAGAGTCAACCAGAGGAGAAAAGTGTTCACTTTATTAATTTAACCCTTAAGTAGGCGGGGAAATCCACTTCCACCAGTCCAGTTTCACATGACTAAATCTGGATGAAACTCATTTGACTTGTTTTCCTTTACCTGGCTGAAGTGGAGAGGTGGGTAAGAAATAAATTATTATTATTATTATTATTATTATTATTATTATTATTATTATTATTATTACCCTAGACTATGATTTCCACCACCACCACCCTCCATTTTGTATACATTGGCTGAGGAAAGAAACTTTGACTCCATCCTATTTGGGGAAATGTACCACAATAAAGGAAACAGAGACACTTGCCTCTCCATCTCAGAACAAGTTACCCCAAGTAACTGGACAAGGATAGGATTGTGTTTCTCCTCGTGTATTCTCTTAGACTTGGACCTCTGGAATTCTGTCACCCCAAGCACTGCTTATTGGATTGGGTAAGCCCTATTATTAGCGTGAAGGACGCACAGAGAGTAGCATAACTTCCACTTCTATGTCAATAGAGAAAAAAGATAAGGAATGGAAAAGACATTAATTTGGTTTGTGTTTCAATATGAACTTACCAAATTTGCCGTTCCCAAACTTAAACACAAATTGGAACACAGTTCTCTGCCTATGGCAAAATAATGTTAAGTAACCTCATAAAAACACACAACTGTACCACCCCAATAGCACAAAAGTGCTGATGAATACCCTTCTACCACCAGCATGGCTAGCCTGCTACCAGTGCCAAGGGACAAGCTGTTTTATCACATGCTGACTCCATAATGCTTATGGTCCAGCCCTATGCATCACTGCCTTAGTACAGCAGCTGAAAAAGACTGCAGCCTAAAAGTTAAAGTCCTCTTAAAACATGTTAAAATTTAGTATTTTGCACCTTGTCCTGTGCAAACAATTAAGTTTCATCCTGTCTTGCTTTCCTTTCTTTAGAGGTGCAGAAATTAATTCTCGATTGCTTAAGTTATTTCTAGGCATAATCCAATAATTTTCTTTCTCTCATGTTCAATTTCATGGCCAATAAGACAAAATCACTCTCCTTTTCCCCATTCCCGTTGCAAAATTTTAAAAGCAGCAATGTTGCTTCTGGCACTCCCTGGAAGCCACTGTATTCAATTATGTTGTGTTGACTGGTGTTTAGTGGTTTGCTGTAAGTTCTGGGGCCAGTTTTTACTGCTAGTATAAGCAACAGGTCTTTCCACCATGCATAGGTTTGTGAAAGAATGATTAAATGTAAGATGGAAGCTCAATCTGATAAAATATAGAATCAGTCAAAGAGCAGGTTTTAAAAAGCAGAACATTTATATTCACAAATCAAATTATTCTGATTCAGGACCCAGGCAGGTAAAGAAGTAAACAGCACATTAGCTCCAGAAATTGGATGTTATACATTTTCATTCAAATTTATTCTGGATGTGGCCAATGCCAGCCAAGTGTTGTGTTTAAAGAGATATGGCTAAGGCTACTGATTCCTGAGGAATGGCTAAGGGCAGTGCTTCCTCAGGTAACAAACAAACAAACCCAGCATGATTGTATGTGCACTTTTGTTTTAGGTGTACATCCTTACATGAAAAAAACATGCGTTGCATTCTTGAGTGTGGCCTCCTGGTAGCAGATTCCCAGATTCATGTCAACTCAGCGCTGAACCAACTACAGGAAGCCACAGGGACCTCCTTCCCACAAAAAAACACAAAGTATCTATAAGAATGCCTTAGAATTACCCCTGTGCAGGCATACATTAGAAGCATTAGGTTGAAATCAGTTAGTCAGTCATCTTTCATCCTGGTGGAATGTACAACTCTGTAATTTTAAAGTGATCTTTAGACCTTTCCACATAGTTTGTTTCCCAAGAAATGCTTTAGAAGCAATTCCTGTGAAAGCGTACACATTGAACACATTACACTGATACTGGTTTCCATGTGATATTTTTTTTCAAAATAGATCTAAGAAGAGAAGCTAGCAGGAATTTGAAATCTTATGAAGTTACTACTAACATATTTACTTTTGCACACGCACACACACACACACACACACTTTATTTGGAGGAGGACCAGTTATTTGCAAACATTAACATATCTGTGCTTGAAGAACAAACATTCATTGTTTAGATAATGATGTTCTCTTCTGTCTACCATAGCTAAGGGCATAACTAAAATTATTTAACAAGGTCAGTGACTCAAAATTTCACCTACCTATTAGCATTTTCCTTCACATCCTTGAAGTGGAGTTGACAAATTTGTTTGGATTCAGCTCATTAGCACTATCTCTACTGTTTAAACATATTTTATGATCGAGGATCATGCTGGATTATGAACTTCAATTGCCTTCAAGTGTTTATAAAGTTAATTAAAAACAGATGCAAGTTCCAAAATGTACAAAGTGAAGCAGTTGCTGGGAATAATCAACACAGTTTCCCTCTTCGTAACATGTAGAGCAAGAACCTTCAGTCATGATAACTATGAGGACATAAGCCTGTTTCACAGCATTTATTTCTTGCATTCAATTTTTGCTTCCTATATACACCCATAAAAAGGAAACAAGCAATACACACTGAAATTGTCTATCAGAAATAAATCTACAAGTGTCCTACTGAAAACCAATGTATTCTTAAATACAATCCAGCCCCATTAAAATACATGGACTTTTCCTGACGAACAGGTATAGGCATGTATCTTTGGTTTATATTTTAAACTATTTTTATAGTTTGTATTTGAGTACACATACTCACCCATAGCTACATATTCCTTCTCTCAATTCCCAAATGACATTGATTGTTTTATGGTAGTGGGGATAAAATGTAGAAAATCATAAAATTGGGGCTTCTCTGGTTTTCTACAAAACCACAGAATAGTTTAGTCACTGGATCTTATTGACTTGTTTCAACATTTGAGAATTATGGCAATAGATTGTGTAATAGCTACACAATCTTCAAAGGAGTACATATCACTGTGCAGTAATTCTTTTTCATCTTGAAGATATGAATGAGGTTTCCTGGGCTTTTTACAGATCGTTGAGATTGCAATGCATCTCTCCTCCTACAGGATCTAATGTGAATTTAAAAGTTCAAGAACATCAGAATATAAAAGATCTCTGGGATCAGACCAATGGGGTCCATCTAGCTGAGCATCCTAGTACCCACAGTAACCAGTTAGATGCCTCCAGGTAGCCAACAAACAGGGCTGTAAGGTGATAGCCATTTTCCCCACTGATGCTCTCCAGTAACTGGCATTCAATGGCATACTACCTCTAATTTCTCAGGGAACACCTTTGCCATTTAAACCTCTGCAAAATTTAAGATCAGCTAACAAGGCCTTACTTCAAGTTTCAACTTATGGAGAAACCAGCCTGGCTTTCTCAAGCACCAAGGCCTTTTCTGTCCCAGCTCCAGAGATCTGGAAAGCCCTTCCATGGCCTGTTCATGCATCTACATTGTTCATGACCTTAGGAAGGCAATTTTGTTTTACTGTGCTTTTGTGGATTTTTTTTAATGCTGCTTGGCTCTTGATCTCTTTATGGTTTTATTGTTAGCATTTAGGTTTTTGATGTTGATGTTTTAATGATCAGTACACTGCTGCAAAATTCTTCCTCAATTTCACTCCTAACATTCAGTAGTGAATAATCATTAGAAGTAAAAATACTTTGGGAAGGAATCCCTATTGCTTGCTTTTAGCAAAAGTAAGACGGACAACAAGAAGGGAATCCACAGTATTTTATTTCAGTTTCCTGAAAGTCATCGTAAGAAGAACTCAGGCTTTCCAGCTCTGCCATGATCTTATTGAGCTCACTGAAAGCACAGCCAATGGTCCTTTTCCTAAAAATAACTGTTTTACACTTTACTCCTAGAGTTACAGATTAGAGGTTAGGCTCCTTCACCTTAGCCTTAAAAGGAACAGATTAATCTATCTTAAAGGACTTTGTTTGCCAAGCTCTCTATACTATTACAAGAAATTATTATCAGTAGGGATCAACTGCTGCAAGCCTGAGGTTACTGAAACTGGTATAGGAAGGATAGCTGATAGCCTGTCCACATGACACAGAAAAATTTGAAACCCCTGTTTCCGAATACCACTAGGTTGGCCCCACCATTAGGCAGAGTGAGGTGTGGCCACCTCTGGCAGCTAATTTGGGGTATCATGAAAGGCCATCCAATTGTTATTTACCTATTATCTCTTTCTCGCTCGTAGTGTTTTTTCTAAATGGACATGACGGGCTTTCCCAAGTCATGCTGTCTTTTACAGATTCAGTAATTTCTTGACAATTGAGCATGTTTTAATTATGATTGCTTTCTGAATGTTGGTATGGATGTATTTTGATAGGCCCAGTTTCTGAAGGTTTTCTGTATAGTTTCTTGATGTGATGCCGGTGACTGATGTGACTTACAGAATGTGATGATGATGATGTATTTTTACTGCTGGGGGGTTGGGGTGGGATGGGGAAGAGAGAGAGAGAGAGGGAGGGAGGGAGGATTTGGGGCAGAGAATGACCCTAGTGCCCAAGAAGTTGTCTAAACCTGCCTTAAGATTTTGCCTCCTAAAGACATTTTTGTACTCCAAAAAACCTTAGGTTAACCCTCAAGTCAGCTGATATCTCCACTGTGTGGGTCCTGCTATTTTGATTATATCTGCATGAGCAAGGTAAGACTTGAATTAGAAATAGAGGTAATTATGATTGCAGTGTACACCAGTTATACTAGAGTGATTTCATTACTCTCAATTCTGAAAAACTATTTCCCCTCCTTTACTGGTTGCTTGGTTTTTAGAATTCTTTAGCTGGCTGTTTAAATTACGTTTTTTTAAACACTGAGAATGGAAAACTGATTGTACAGTTTAAATCCATTACAGGAAAAGAATGTTCATCAGTTGCAGCTATAATGAAACACACACACCACCGCACCATTCTGGAGGGATGGCTTATGGGGTAGCCTGAAGAACTCATCTTAAAAGTATCACTTCTAATGAGGAAAGATGAAGAAGACCAAAAAAAATTTAAATAAAATAAATTCAAGCCAATAGAATAAGTAGCTCCTCTATCCAACCCACCTCTGCTAATGTGATGAAAAAAGTCATTATTTTTGAAACATTTTCTTGCTGTAAAAAATTTAAGACAAGCTAGAGAGTTGTAGTGGTATTTCACAGGTATAAATGAGAGAAAAATAAAATTCTATCCTCTTATCTGCTCAACTCTGGTGAATACTTCATAAACTGAGAGGTCTATCATGATAAATTATGAACTATTGCAGTATGATACCTACAGGCCTTGTTATGGATAACCATTTCATGTGAAACAGAACATACCATTGTCTGTCTAACCCGGTGTTTATACTCACTGTATTTTAATTAAAGGACTTATTTTACTGACAACTGTAAGGAGGTGTTCTGCAGGAAACTGGCCCTGGAATGGAGCATTGCTTCCTTAAAGCCAGCAGCAACACAAACCTCAAATGACTACAGCTCACAGCAGGGCTTCAGCATGTAGCTATGTTTTAATTTCCTTAAACCACAGGATACAAGACTGAATTCAGATTGTGTCTGGGCTGATGTATTCAGTATGGATGGAAATGCAGATTTTTATAGTTTATCATTTCAACTACGTATACTTATGAGATTTCATTTCTTTAGGCTACTGTTGCCTCTTTCCAAGATTATAGAGCTGCCATCTTGGGCACTAGCTTACTCATTCTGGCAGTGTTCTCTAGACCATTTATTAAAAGCAGCACAATTTATTTCTTTTTGATAAGCAAGGGCAAGTTTCAACAATTTCTTACTTTCAACCCATTCATTCCTTTTTCAAATTATGATGCCTTTTACACTTCCTATAATGTCCCCTCAAGTTCTATAATACTGTGCTGCCATTATTTTCATTTAAGAATAGATTCAGATTTTACAAGTCAACCAAAGTAATACACCTCATGAACACTGGTGCTACTCAAGATAAATTTCATGATATACAGTTCTTTGATTGACTCTGGAAGCTCAGCAAATTCATATTTTTATGGAGAAATTCTTCAGGGTCAAACAAGCATCTTATCGTTTGCATGAGGAACCATTTACTTTCACACCAAAATAATCTAGAAATCAGTACTGTCAGTACTGTGTTTACACACAGAAATTAATGTTTTGTCCAAAGAACAGTGGCTAGAATGATCTCAAATTTAAAAACAAAACCTTATATGGTACAAGTATGGCTTTTTCATATGGCATTGCTATTGTTTGATATTTTAAGATTGTGGCTTGGTTCATATAGTCCTCAGGGATAGATGCTGAAATAGTGCAGTGGCAGAGTGGTACAGGCTTCTTCTCCTGCATCCACACAGAAACTCCCAAGGTGCCCACCCCTCCACAGCAATGCCACATTGTGAAGATGATTGGTTGTATGATTTGGGAGATAAAAATTACTCCAAAGTCCATTTGCATGGAGGGATCAGTTCATATGGGAGATTATCTGTGTGCATGTGTGGAGGAGGGGGGAAGGGAGGGGCTATCACCACTTTAACACTGGTCTCTGGTGAATCTATGAACTGGACATTGAGTCTGTAGGATGAGTTAGAAATAGATTGGGTACTTAAACACTATTTGTAATGAAACAGACTCCACCTACATCATACTAGAAGGAGCCAACAAATGAAAGTTATATACCTACCTGCTTTTAAATCCTGATTGAAGCGAGAATATTTTGAATGCTCAAGAGAAGGCAGGCACTGCTCAATGGGTACCCAAGCATATGTCTCTGGACAGAGCAGCTCAGAAGGTCTATACTGGCCCTAGAAAAAGTGGAGAAAGAAATAGCATGCCAATTGTTAAAAATCAAAACCAAACAACTCCAAATGTTTTTTGCTCTACATCAACAGGATTAGAAAATCCTAAACAAAATAATCCAGCCACACACGATGGCAGACACACAATTTCTCTGAAATATACATATGACTTTTCTGTTGGTGTCTCTCTTCCCCCTCCTTAAAAAAAAGCTTTATAGTTTTATCACTAATTTCCTTGATCACTGATATTTTCCTATTTTGCTGAATTGGTACAAGCATTCACACACACACTGCACAGCTTTTTCTCTTAAGCAAATAGCTCAAAAATCTTTCAAACAGAACAGCCTTACTTGCTGTTAAATTTAATGCAATTGAGAAGAAACAAACATATCATTTTATTTCACCTGGCTTAATCATAAAAGCGAAGTTTTGAGCTGAAAGGAGTTAAGAATAGAAATAAAAGTTTTTTCTAAAAACTTAGAAATGTTGAGAGATGCTAGGACACTTACATCTCAAGAAAATAGCCATCAAGTACATAATACTGTTTAATGTTAGGGTGAAACTCTACTTCCTGATCACATTTAGAGGATTATTTGCAGAGTCAATGAAACTGGTACCCCCACTGATATATGAACATTGTTCCCCAAAGTAAAACTTAATCTCTTCTTCAAGCTTCTTGACATACTAAAACTTTGCTATATGAGATTACCTCCACATACAAATACACTGTTTAGCACAAAGGCTGCAAGATTGTTTCAGGTCATAGGTTCACCACACACAACTCATCACTTTTAGTGTTAAGTACCCAAATCATGATTCTCTGTACAAGAAAATGTGAAATAGCCCTTATTTTTTACTACATTCAGGTCAGCCACCCAAATCCAGAGAAGACAATTTGACTGCGGAACATATTTCTATATGATGTCCTGTTCATCTGTCCAGTGAAAGGTTGCTTTTTGAAGAAAAACTGGCCACAGCTAACAATGGCAAAAATACATGCATTACTGCACATGCAGCCCTGTACTTCATACTCATAAGAACATAAGATCGATCCTAGATCTGACCTAAGGTCCATCTAGTCCAGCATTTTGTTTATACAGTGGCCAACCAGTTTCCCACAGAAAACCTACAAATAGGACATGAGTGCAATACCATGTTCCCCAGCAACTGTTGTACATAGGCTTACCGCCTCTGATACTAGAGGTAGTAAATAGCCATCACGACTAGTAGCGATTGATAGCCTTATCCTCCACGAATTTGACTAACCCCTCTTTAAAGCCAACCAAATTGATGGCCATCACAACATCTTGTGGTAGTGAATTCTATGTGAAGAAGTACTTCCTTTTATCTGTCATGAAGCTCCCATCAATATGTTTCATGAGATGACCCGGGTTCTAGTACTATGAGAGAGGGAGAACCACTTTCTCCACACCATGCATTATTTGTACACCTCTATCATGTCTCATGTTGCTCATCTTTTTTCTAAACTCAACAATAGATGTTCTAACCTTTCCTTATAGGGGAGTTGTCCAGCTCTTTGATCATTTTAGTTGCCCTTTTCTGTACTTTTTCCAGCTCTACAATGTCCTTTTTTAGGTGTGGTGACCACAACTGTACAGCGTATTCTAAGTGTGGTCACCACTTATATTCTAAGGGGAGTATGATCTTGGTAGTTTTATTTTCGATTCCTTTCCTTATTATGCCTAACACCTGGATTAAGACAGGTACATTTAATAACAAAAATCTGTATTAAGGACAAATCTAGTTTATTTTCTATCAGTTTTCATTTAACTTTCGCTACATCAAGCTTTATATTTTCACACAAATGTAAATACATATTAAACAATAATCTAACATATGTATTTGAGTCATCAGCATGTACATGAAAAAAACCCTTCTTCTATTACCATACACAGAATGTCTTACATACTAATCTTTGACAGTTCATTATTTCATCAAACAGAATACTCAGGGATAAATTAATCTTCTTTCTTTGACTGTTTATATCTATGTTCACCGCTCTGAAAACTGTGTTAGATAATTGAGTGGTACATAAATATTGTAAATAAATAAATAAAATATTATTACTCTTTTATCCCATCACCAACATTCCATTTTGTATATTGCATACAAATTTGTTTTAAGCTGGATTCAAGTCACCAATGGTGAATTTACATATTGGCTGTGTCTGCTAACAGCACTACTATGAGTTATGAGGATGAGTTACAACAAACACTCATCTCTCTCTAAATGGTCATGAGGAATTTGGAAACTTTTGTTTCTGTTTCTGATTAATGTTGTCTACTATGACGTCCAAAACCAGACGATCTGTGATGGCTTGTTGAAACCAGCCAACTTCATGAGTTGGACATTGCAATGGATTTGGATGTCCCAATGAACTGCAGTTGTCAAAGACAAAAGCAAAATCTTTCAATCTTCTTCTCATGGGCATAATAGAGGGGTGGGGGGGACTTACTATGGCTCCACCTCATAATGCTAAAGGAGCATTCCACAGAAACAGGGACAAAACACATGAAATTTCAAAATGAAAAATTAGTTAATATTTTGTATTGTATTAGTTATATATAATGGAAAGAGGGTATTTTGATGATGAAATATATATTTTTTGCTATTATTATTGCACAACCTGGTTTTCGAAATGGCTACCATTGTCAAGATCAGTCACATGCTAAATGAGGTTACATCTGATTAAGTGTTAGCATTGTATTGTACAGTGAATTAAGTGTTGTTTTCATTCTGATAGCAAAGGTAAGGTCCTAAAGTAGCGGCCTACATGTTAAAATATTAGAAACTGTGTGTTTATTAGCAGATATATAGCTAATTATGCATATAGTTTTGCTGTCCCATACGTGACATGAAAAAGTGCACTTTTTAGGTTATATATGTTATTTGTAGCATTTAAAATGTAGTAAAGCAGATTTAAAACAAAGATAATGTTGTCCACAATGAAATACTTTCTTAATGTTAATTTTGTATTTTAAACAGTTTATACGTCCCTTTATTTATTGTCCCATACGTGACACTTATTATGCAGATAATGCACAATGAATGTGTCAACTGAAAATACAAAGAGCACCAGTGCTGAAAGAATGAAGAAAATGAGACTAAAGAAGAAGATAGAGGATCCAGAATTTCAAAAAAAAAAGGAGAATGAATGGTTAAAAGAACCGAGAAGAAAGAAAAATATGTCTATGAGTAGCAGAGAGAAGTTGCAGAGAAAGAAGTATGAAAGAGTTCAAAAGAGGTTGCAGAGAGCACGCAAGAAAAAAACCTAAATACATATGAAAAATGTTCCAGTGGAAAAAATATTCCATTTCCTGAATTGCCAGCAAAGCATGTCACATGGAAGCAGTGGGAAAAGGATGCTGATGGAAGACTAGTGTTAAGCATGAAAGATGGTTGTGCTGGTGAATTACACAAAGATATTGTTTCAAATTATGAAAACTTTCTGGGTCATGTTCACATAAAAAGAATAAAAGCAAATGCTTTCTTAAGTGATCAAAAACTGGAAAATGTAAGAGTGCTGCAAATTGATTTTGCTATGTCTTATAGCTGTGAGTATCGGAACGAGATTCAGAGTGCCCTTTGGTCTCGAGCAAGTGTAACACTTTTCACTGCAGCTGTCTTATTAAATGGATCTTGTAGAACCTTCCTCTTGTGCTCAGATATAACACAGAAGGACAAACACACTGTGTATGTAATGCTGATGAAACTCTATGAGATAATGAGTGAAGAAACTGGTGTTACTCAGGACATCATTTGGAGCGATGGACCTGCATCCGAGTTCAAGAACAAATACATGGTGCACGTGCTGAAGCTTCTAGCAAAAAAATACCAAAGAAAGTTCAGTTGGAAATATTTTGCCACCTCACATGACAAACGAATATTTGATGGTGTGGGAGGCAATGTGAAAAGGCTTGTACGACAAAAGACCATGAGCCAAGGCAATGTCAGTGTCGTACAGAATGCAGTGGAGTTTGCACAGTTAGCAAATGAACTTGCTCCCTCAACATGCACTCTGTACATTTCACAGAGTGAAATACATTCCCAAGTAGAGAAAGACAAGCCTTGGGAAGGAACTATCACTGTGCCTGGGATAGCATCATATCATATTGTGCAGGCTAAACCAAACAGTCTAATTTCTTTCAAACACCATGACCTGGAGAGTGAAGAATCTGTTCCTGTTACTAGGCTTACTTCAAATGTGAAACTCAATATAGGTGCTTGGTGCTTCTTTAGTTATAATAAGGTGACCTACCCAGGCAGTGTTATGGAAGTCTGTGGCATGGATGGAGTTAAAGTGAGTGTAATGGTTCCGGCCAACAAACATCATTATAAGTGGCCCACACTCCTGATTGTATTACATACTCCTTTAAGGACCCACCAACTGTGGCTTTGAACTCTCGTCACTGCACCATGTATAAATTTTCAGAATTATTCTAATGTAAAGGAACTTTTCAAATATCAATGCTTAAATGCTCTAACTACATTATTTGTTGATGCTAGTGTCTTAAATCAATTAATAATTCATATTTAGTAGTCCTAAGTGAGTTTTTTTATATTGTAGTGCAGACAGTGTCCCATACGTGACAGCGAATGTCCCATACGTGACATCAAAAAAACATTTTTTTGACTGAGCTAAAATGAAAAAAATTAGTCTAACATAGATATAAATTTGAGGTGATATCTCAGGAATTGTCAGAAAAAAGTTGAATTAGTTTCAAGTTCACAGTTCACAGAAATATTTAATTGAAGATAACCATGTGCACGAAGATGGAAATTCTTGTGTCCCATACATGAAACAGTATTAATAGTATCTAAGATAATTGTTTCTTCCTGAATTTAAAGTTACTAACCCTGTTTTGCTAGTAATGACCATTGTATTCATATGCTACAAAATAAATTGTTTCACTTTAAACATTAGTAGTATATGCAAAAGATTCTTTGTCCTGAACTTGAGTATAAATGTCCCATACGTGACAATGGAATGCTCCTAAAACATGGTCTACCCATCCATACTTTCTTCATTTTATGAGAGCCTAAAGAAGAACTCCCTGCTCAGGGGGCCTGTTCATATGTCACAACAGCCCACCATGGGTTATATGAGGATTGCCTTACCCTCAAACAGCCCCTGCATTCACACAACATGACAAGCGACAGCAAGTCAGATGCCTCTGGGTGTCTTGCAAAAATGGTGTTCATGGGCACTCAGCATGACACAACAGCCCACCTTGGTAAATTAGCCATGGTGAGTTGCTGTGTTGTGTGAACCAGGGTCTAGTTTCACAACAACTTCAGGTATGTGATTACTGTCAGAAAAATCCTACTTATGTTAGAGTCCCACCCCGTTTTCCCAACTTAAGGAGATCACTGTGATGCACAAAAATCTCAGTCCTGTACTTGGCTGTAGGAGGACCTCTACATGTGTTAAGTCCTAACATGGCCCGGGTTTCCCCCATAATGAAAAGAAGAATGAAAACAGAACATCATAGTTCCAAATACTACTTCCAAACAGTAACACAACTACATGCTTATTTGGCACAATGTGACTCCCACTATTCATGGAATATGCCACCATAAAGTAGCTCCCTCCTAAAGAGTTCTCTTAAGTATCCTAAGTATTTGCACAACTATTTCTTGTTTCAGCATTTCATCAGTATGAGAGGAAAAAGTAGGAAAGTCTATCTGAAGGCCAGAATACATTCTGGATGGAAACCCTGGAAGGATCTGTAGTTTGGATTGCACAGTACCCAATGTGTACACAAACCACAAACACTAACCATGACACTAGTCCATTGTAGATTTGTACGGGAGTTATATTATAGCCAAGGCCAGATAAGTGGCCATTTCTTCTCTCACTTGTTTCCATTTCTTCTCCTCCTGCCAAAAAGAAATTCAAGCAATCTCACTTGTCACTAGTTCACTCTTACAAAAAATACACTGAAAGAAAAATCGATACATATGACATTCATTCAGACCAATGTAAAGCATGGCTGGATTTTTAATTGGAAACTTCTGGAGGAATGTTTGACAGTTCTGCCTTAAGGTTCTCTAATTGAAGTATTCTCACTCTGCCTTGCTTTGAGTTCCACTTTCTGTGCTAAAACCAATCAAAAGTATCTCTGGACTTCTGTTCCAAGGCAAGGCCAAAGGTTTTAATGAAAGATTTACTTTTTAAATATTTTGGAAAATCTAAGGGATTTGGTGAGTATTTGAGATGAAGGTGCATCAGCAGAGTTTGTTTTCACAAACTAAGCCCAGTATGAAAAGTAAAAGCTCCAAGGAAAGATAATAGTTTCAAAAAAACAAAGAAGGTCAAGTACCAGTAGCATAGAACAAACAGAAAAGGTTAAACACACATTTAATTCTTTTATCAGGTAAAGCATACATCTGTGTTCTATTTTTCCACAATAAACCCATTGATCTTTTATTAAAAGTGAATTAAGGCAGCCTTCATCTCGGTTTCCAGCCAGCTGCTTAAAAGAGGAGCCCTAACATTACATAAACAAAATAACCCCAAATTATCTACAGCAATGCATTAAGGCAAAGGCAGCCCTGCCATGAGAAAAAAATGAGCCAGTCTAAAAGTTTATTAAATTCAGCCTTCTTCTTGAAAGGGAATACCAACGGAATCCTATCAGTAAAGTACTACAGCAGACCCTTTGCTCCTTGATTTCATTATATAAACAGATAGGCTTTACAAGGGAGTGCTTTACAAGTAAGTTCAGCTACTCTGTTTTCACAAACTCTGTTTAGACTACACAGAGCTGAATCAGAACCCAAGAAGGCCATAGCCCCCTTCATGCATACAACATGCGGAAAGGAATCTCATGTAAAATGGTACTGGAGTGATGGCCCAGCCCCCAATGCATTCTGGAATCCTACAAGATCGGGGTTCATGATGTGGGGAAAGTTCACATGTGTAGGTTGTCTGTTGTAAAGGTCAACATCTAATACATTGATATTGAAGGTTGGGGCCAGCAGTGCATTGCAACCTCAGGGGCAGGATAGCCACATGGTCCTACAGCCTCATTGTATGTACGATATGCCTCTTCATGTGTGAGTGAAGGGGACCAAAAAGCTAAGCATTTCCTCCACCGAACTGCCCCTTTCCCATCCCCCACCCATTAATATTCCAGAATTTACTTTTGCCGAGAATTCTGCCAGACCTAACTTGTGCCTGAAAGATTGTAAAACGTCCATTATTTTTGTTCTGGTAATATTGTTTAGGATATTTCCATTGTTACAAAATGTCAATCAGAAGTAAAATACTTATTTCTGAGCAGTCATGATGTGGGAAACTTAGCTTTATATTTTTCCAATAATGTGCCTCATTAGCCTATAGAAGGACCTCTGTGTATTAGTTATTGTAAGACAACACAGCTACAGTACTAATTTATTTATTTTTATTTTAAAATTGTGATTTGGTAGTTCCATCATACACACAGCTGCAGTTGTACACACTCCATTTCAAATGGCTACGCCTCACAAGACCAGCTAATTTAATTCACCCCAATTCCTCAGAAGAATCACAAAAGATATAACAAGTTTTCATATTTATTTATTTATTTATTACATTTTTATACCCCCCAATAGCCGAAGCTCTCTGGGCGGTTCACAAAATATTCTTTGATATGAGATGTTACTGGCCGGCAACACATTCTCAAGAGCATATTGTGGAACCCATATATTTGGAATAATTTGAATTTCCTTCCCATGGAGAATGTAGCCTTTGTAATAAAATTAAAGAACGTGAAAATGAAAACAACAACCCCTCCCATTCTGTTAATAATATTGGTCATGTTAACCAAGCAGGAGCACCACTAGGCTTGCATGCATACTCTTCCCTCACCCCCCAAGGTTCATGTGCTCCTCCCCATTCCCATCTCTGGCCACCATTTTCTGTGGTTTAGCATAATGTCTGAGCTGAGGTAATCAATTATTGTTAACCATTGAAAAGAGGAGGGAATGTATGGACGTGAGGACAACAGATGGGGAGGAGCATGGAACCCTCTAGTATACTCGTGATAGACAAACTAGGCCACCTCTTCCTCTTCAGGTCATTCTGCAAGCTCCTGCTTCACAAACATTTAATATTTTAAGTGGCAAGTTTTCTTTCAAACAATAATTTGAGCTGTCAGGTTTCTCCCAGTACAGAGTTTATACTGGGAGGGGGGAGGGGGGGAGATTAAAAGTGGCAGAGAAAACATTTAGCACATTTCCCCCTTATGCCTCTCCTTGACTAAATTTTATTTCACACCTCCAATACTCCACATAGTGAATAAAAGGGCTTAGATTGTACTTGTGGTAAATTGCCTGCTGTGATCTGTTGGGAGTCTGCATCCATGCAGCTGTAACAATGATCTAACTTTGTAATAGCAAATCCAAAACCTGATATACTAAGATGCAGGTATTTTTCTATACAAGTTGGAGTAATAACTGTACAAAGAACATTTTTCACCCATTAACATTCTTTAGGAACAGGGATTTCATTAAAAAAAGACAAAAAGGAAACTGCAAACATGCAGAAGGAAGGAAGGACTGATTCCCTATCGTTTTGAAGAAGATGCTATTAATTCTATTTCTGTCAAACTGACCTCTTCTTGAGAGAAATCTGATAGTGTAGAAATTCTCATTTCCTTTTCTCTGCAGCAAGAGTAGACACCACTGGACTATTCAATTTTCACTAGCTCTCCGGAGAACCCTAACAAGCTTTGCCCAAGAAAAAGAAGGGAAATCAGCTTATTATATGTGGAGCATGTTGACTTGAAAATATTGAACTGCTCACTAGAGACAAAATAACAGGCTTCCAAAAGATGCTTTAAGGTGTATTACCTATTTTAAATATAAGCATTCTTGGTTCTTGTAGGGATACACTGGCCTTTTACAAGCTTACAAAAAGTATCAATGACTGCCAGCTGAACTTTGTATAAAAACAGTTTTAACAGAAACACTGAAACAAGAGCTGGAACAGACCAGTTAATTCATTTTGTCCTGCTGGGGTAGGAAGTTCCCTACAGTAAGGGTCTCAATTTTGCGGTCTGTTCTATAGCTGTAAACATCTCAAAAGAAACTTCCTCCACAACACAAATTCTATTCTTAGCAACCATATTAGGATTTTCCACTTTCCAATTAATCAGCCAATTTGGACAGCATCTCGTATTACCGATAGTTTTTTAAAAAGTGGTGTTTTTTTTTATAAAACTCATAGTTTTGCATTCCCTCTCATAAGACTGCAAACCCATTCCCCCTCCCAGTTCTCATAATTTCACCTTTGAGTGGGGAAAGACTTCTTTTGAGGGTCCCCTCCAATGCTTCCTATGGAAACATCTATTAGACAGTCTGCAAAGAAAAGTATAAATATGCTACTACTTTGTGATCTACTGGGCTCTGAAATCAAAGAACAAATGTTGCATCATTCTAATCTAGCCCTAATTTTAAAAGGACAGTAATGTGGCTTTTAATATATACATTTATATTCCTTAAATTTTTAGACAAGCCTTATCAAAAGCTCGGGACAGTTTCTTTTTAGTCTTATCTGTATATTTACATGGCTTGTTCATCATTAATAGTAGTTGCCTATTCAAATCTTTTATCATTAAGATTTTTTAAACTGCTTTTTCATATAAAAGCCTTTAACATATATTTTTGCATGAAATCTCCAATGCCAGACATGGCTGGGGTGGGGTGGGGGAGCACTCAAACTGAATTTCTATTTTTTACATTTCTATTCCTCCCTTCATTCAAGGTATTATACATGGTCTCTCCACTGCCATGAACCATCCATTGTTTATCTTCAAAACAGCCCTTTGGTATAAGTTAGGCACAGAGAGTCAGACTGACCCAATGTTAACCATCAGCTTCATGGATGTGAGGCGATTTGAATCTGGGTCTCCCTGGTCATAGTCCAATACTAACATCACTATGGAACCATCTCAGATGTTCATCTCAGTAAGTGTATTTTAGAATCCAAAAGATGTACGTCATAACCATTCGAAGCACTGTTTATGGTAACTTTAAAAAGATCTTATAGATTTATATATTAAATGGACAACACTGTATAATTGCCCTATGACCATTATATGTCTTTTGAAGTACAACTTCCTTCAAGCAGCTAAACAGAAACCTTTATATGCTACCCATTGATGGCTTCTCATCTTTAAGTTCCATACCCTAAACCATGACCCAGCAGATTAAAAGACAGGACAATCACTCTAACAGATTAAAGATCGCTATGGGACTGACAGGGATAGCATGCAAGCTCAAGATTTTCTTTCTTGACCATCCCATGTGGCCTGTCACAAGTTGTATGATGCTGTTTTAATGGCCTGTAACATTCTTTGTTTTCTAATGTAACTATATATGTGTTAATGCTCCCAAGGCCCTGTTGTGTTCTTTCAAACTTCCTCTAATCATAAAAAATGCTTCTTTTTAACCCTCATTCAAACTAAGAGATATTAACCCAGTGTAGAGCAACAAACAAACAAACAGGTAGAGGACTTTAAGAGAAGAAAGAAAATCCGAACTATAGAAAGTTTAAGTGAGATTATTCACATTTTATGCAGCTGCATAATAAAGTGCAAAAATGTTTCTCAAAGAGCATCTGTCATGCTAAATGGTGAGCCTTTTTGAAATGTAGAGGACTTTCAAAAGGAGTTAGTCATATGGCATGAGAGTATGCTGTTCAAAATAAACTAAAATAATCCCTTGGACATGCGAAGTCTTTGGACATATCTAAAATAGATCTTGGGATCCCAGGCTTTAAGGTTGTGTTCACCATAAAATTTAGGGAAACAGATTGTGGATTCTAAGTAGTCGGTTGTCATGAAGACGCTATTTATAAATCTGATTTGGCGTCCTTGTTCTTCATTACTATTGCCTTCCAACTGTAGAAAGGTTTGTGCATTTGACTTTTTTATTAACTTATGTATGTATATATGTGTGTGTGTGTGTGTGTGTGTGTGTGTGTGTATATATATATATATATATATATATATATTAGTCAATGACAAAAAATATTAATTCTAGATCTTTTGTAATGCTGCTTGAGACACAACAGCTGTTTTCCCTCCAATTGGGTGGTTCACATGACACAGCTGGCCTATCATGACCAGCTGACATTTTGAATACGCAGCCCTCAATCAGGGTGATAGTGGGTTGCACCATGTCAAGTGAACCTGGCCAGCATGGGTTAATCACGAGTTAAACAACCGTCACATAAACCTACTACTAATTGAGGGTTATTTAACCCTCAAATAATCCACAATGGTTGGGTTCTCACAACATGGCACAACCACCAATAAGTAGTTATATACTGAAAACTGTGGCCTCATGTTGACCTGGCCATATCGTGCGAAGCAGGTAATTAACATTCTTCCTTTCCTCCTGGGATCTCAAGATGGTGTATATATGCGCCCTACATTTATCCTAACCACTGCCCTGTGAAGTAGGTTAGGTTGAGAGATTGTGACTATCTCAAGGTCATGACTAAGTGAGGATTTGAACCATTCCACAGTTTTAGTGCAACACTCTAACCACTACGCCATTCTAGCTGACTGGAAATACCTGAACTTCAAGGCTTAATAAATGCTGAGGAACAAAAAGAGTTGCTGATTCTAAGAGAGAAAGACACATTTCTCCTGACAGTTCCATGTGGGAACACTCCCAAATTATGAATAAGAGTAATGTTTCTGCCAGGTCAAGCTTAGCACTCACCCTGATCTTGCAAATTCTACTAACTAAATATCTCGTGGCAGGGCAGAAAGTATACACTTACCCTAGCCATTTAATTTTTGTTATATGCTCCATGTGGGCCTGGAATGGAACAAACTGTATGATGTATAAATAGACAAACATTTAAAGCATTTTGTTTATCATTATTCCTACAGAAATTTAAACATTCCTTATCATAATAACATTCCTCTTTCAGAAGCTGGAGCTAGTCCACAATGCATCAGCTTCGCAGTTGTTAGGAGCTTCCCCTTTTTCAATATGCAACTCTTTTGCTGAGGGAACTGCACTGGCTGCCAATTTTCTACCAGGCCAGTAAGGTTTAAGGTTTTATTACTGGTGTAGAAAGCCCTAAACAACGTGGGATGAGGATACCTGAGAGCACCTTCTCCCTTACCAACCTGCCCAGTCACTGAGGTCATCAGAGGGCATGCTCCTGGTGGTTCTACATGGACTTACGGACTGATTAGAGTCCATCAGAAGAAGAGCTTTCAGTGTAGTAGCCCCCTTTCTTTGGCATTCCCTGCCCCTGGAGGCCAGACAGGAGCCAACATCGTGTTGCTTCCGGCGCCTCTTGAAAACATTCTTATTTTAGGAAGCCTTCCTTGAATGACTAGCTGCGGTACATCAAAACTCAGTTTATCAGAACCATTTCTTTTTAAAAATATTAATAATTTTAATATGATACTTTTATTCTGCTGTTCCCTGCTCCAAAATTTTTGGATGTGAACTGGGATACAAATATTGCAAATAAATAAATAAACTAATAAAATCATAACCCTGCAGGGGGATTTATGGCTTTCTTTTACTGACTGGAAGCAGAAACCGAAAGGGTAAGATTGAGAATTATAAATCCATATTATGAATATAGTGGGACAGAATACATTCCATCTACTGTTAAATATGCTTACTTTCAGTTTAATCAATATAATTCTCTCTTATTTTGCAAAAGTTTATATAATAGGCCCAAAATATCTAAATGAAAACTTGCTGAAATCTTTCAGGATCTTTAATGGGAAGAATTATAAACAATCCATCATCATGCCATCATAAAGGTAACTACTGAATAAGTTTTCTTTTGAATTACTGAAAAAGAGTAAAAACTCTCAGAAGAGTATTTAGTGTTTCACCCCATGCTAAAACAATGGAATGAAAAGATTAGGCAATTAGTCCTTCAAGACCAATAAATATTATTTAGTCTGCAGCAGGCTTTGTACCTTGGTTCCAGACTGTTGATGACAGAAATAGAACGTTTTATGGATTCTCTATTGAGGTAAGATGTCTGAATGTTTATTCAAAGCTGAAACAATAATATTGAAGTAACTGACAGGAATAAAAAGAGCTGTTCTAAGAAACCAAATATTATAACTATGCACATAAGCGGGTTAAAAGAAACAAAATTAAGTAATCTTTTCCCAGATATTTTGTGCCTGCTACATTTAAACACTTTAGTTTGCCTTTGCATTTTCTCCTTTCTACTTAAGTCCTAGACTTGAAAAGTGGGAAAGGACAGTGGAAATGGTATTTGTGTGTGTATGTGGAGTAAGAAGGGGTGGGGATGTCATGCCCGTTATTATTATTATTATTATTATTATTATTATTATTATTATTATTATTATTTATATAGCACCATCAATGTACATGGTGCTGTACAGATTATACACAGTAAATAGCAAGACCCTGCCGCATAGGCTTACAATCTAATAAAGTTGTAGTAAACAATAAGGAGGGAAAGAGAATGCAAACAGGCACAGGGAAGTGTAAACAGGCACCGGGTAGGGTGAAACTAACAGTATAGAGTCAGAACAAACTCAATATTTAAAAGCTATAGGGAAAAGAAAAGTTTTTAGCTGAGTTTTAAAAGCTGTGATTGAGTTGGTAGTTCTCAAGTGTTCTGGAAGAGCGTTCCAGGCGTAAGGGGCAGCAGAAGAAAAAGGACGAAGCCGAGTAAGGGAAGTGGAGGTCCTTGGGCAGGCGAGAAGCATGGCATGAGGCGCTCATCAAAACACATGAATATGACTAGAATCTCCTGAAATTATATAAACAAAGAAAAACTGACAATTGCATTTAACAAAAAGATTGAGTTATCGACTGCCTCTGAAAGTTGAACTTTTCGCAACATTTTATTTGAATATGTCTCACCTTAATATGGCCTGATAATACAAGGAGGATTCTTGGAGAGGTGAGGCCTTATTTATTTATTACATTTTTATACCGCCCAATAGCCGAAGCTCTCTGGGCGGTTCACAAAAATTACCACACATGTACTGGACCCTTTCCCTTCCTGGCTTATAGAAGCAGCTGGGGGTGGTTGAATGCCTCTTTATGGCAAGGTGTAATTCCATTTTGTCTAAAGGAACCGGTGGTGAGACATCTGTTTAACCCCTCCCTGCCCCCAATCCACTGTACTGAATCATTTACAGCTAGTATTATTATTATTATTATTATTATTATTTATTTATTTATTTATTTATTTATATAGCACCATCAATGTACATGGTGCTGTACAGAGTAAAACAGTAAATAGCAAGACTCTGCCGCATAGGCTTACAATCTAATAAAATCATAGTAAAACAATAAGGAGGGGAAGAGAATGCAAACAGGCACAGGGTAGGGTAAGCAGGCACAGGGTAGGGTAAAACTAACAGTATAAAGTCTGCACAACATCAAGTTTTAAAAGCTTTAGGTATGTGCTGGCATCTCAGTTCCAGGGGTTTCTGGATCTTTTGGATCCTGCATTGGTTCCTGTCCTATGGGAAGATCCTTAGTTCAGTAAAGTAGAAGACATGATAGGTATTACTTTGTTTTTGCTTACAGCAATCTCCCAAAATGTTTCTCTATTGTCTTAAAGGGTTTCTCTGATGGCTTTGGGTTGCTCTGTTTTCTGCTGATACTGGTACACCTTTCCTAGCCCTTTCCCCCCTTCCTTTTTGTTAATAAACTTTACATCTTTTTTAAAGTTTGTTTGTATTTTATTCCTCTTAAGCCTCACTGCTAAATTCAGAGCCTTGTGCTTTGGTCTTGCTGGGGCTTAGAATTTTAGGTTTGAGGCCCGAAAAAGAGGGTGTTAGTTTGAACCCTTACTTCGGTGCCCCAAGACAGACCTGAGTAGTCTGCGTATTCCTGGCCCAGGCTGGGTTTGGACGTTAAGGGGTGGTGGACGTCTAGCAGGTAATTTGTTTGCCCGCTGCCTACACTGCAGGAAGTTGGGGGCAACCACTCTTAACCCCCTCCTCAAAGCCCAATATGACTTGGGACCAGGATACCCCAAAGACGCATCCTATATGAGACTGCCCAGATTTTAAGATCTGGTAGGAGGCCCTTCTCACTGTCCGGCTACCACACATTTGGTGGTGACACAAGAGAGGGTCTTCTTGGTTGCTTCTCTCAGGCTCTGGGACTCTTTCTGGGAGAGGATAGGTTGGGGAACTCTGTGCTATCTCTCTTTGCCAGTAAGCAAAGATATTCTTTATTTAAGCAGGACTTTGGTATGTAATCTTGTCTGTTGCTAAAATGGGTTCTATTGGATTGGGCATTTTACTAGGGGTGTGCACGAACCCCCCTGCTCAGCTTCTCTTCCAGATCCGCGATTTGCAGATCGGGTCGCTTCGCTCCGCCCCTGCTCCGCCTATGTCCGCTCCGCTCCGCTGCGGAGATCCGGATCGGAGCTCCGTTTCCCCCCCCCCCATAGGCTTGCATTAAGCTAAAAAAGTATACAACTTTTTTTCTGTTAAAGTTAGAAACCTCAAGTTTGGCACCATGACACCTCATGGATGTATACACACGCACGCCAAGACTCAAGGCAGTCCCATCATCCCCTGATTTTGGGGGAATTTATGAAAATCGGGCACCCCATTCACACCCCTTTTGATAGCTCCGTCAATTTGCACATCAGAAACCTCAAACTTGGCACCATGATAGCTTATCCAGGGATACACATGCACGCCAAGACTCAAGGCAGTCCCATCATCCCCTGATTTTGGGGGAATTTATGAAAATCGGGCACCCCATTCACACCCCTTTCGATAGCTCCATCAATTTGCAGGTTAGAAACCTCAAACTCGGCACCATGATAGTTTATCCAGGGATACACATGCACGCCAAGACTCAAGGCAGTCCCATCATCCCCTGATTTTTGGGGAATTTATGAAAATCAGGCACCCCATTTGCAGACGTGGACTGTTCTCTGACATTTGGACAGATAAAAAAAAGGGAAGTGGGCACACTCACAGATGCCATCTAGACCCACAATCATGCCAAGGTACAAGGCAATCCCATCATCCCCTGATTTTTGGCGGAGCTTAAACCTGCAGACAGCTCAATGGGGCCATTTCAAAGGAAATCCCAAGATGCCATAATTGGGGAGTAGAGATCAAGCTAAATATGAATCTTCTTCCACACTTGAAAAATGGATTTGGAACTTCCAAAAGTCTAATTGAGCGCAGGAAAGACTTCTCCCCTGAGTCAAAGCCAGACACAAACCATCCCTGCGAGGCGGGCAGGGGAGGAGGGAGGGAAGGCAGGCAGGCAGCAGACATTTCTGGGGGCATAAGGAAGTGAGCCAAGGAAGGATAAGCCAGTAATGCATATAAAATGGAATAAATAAATAAATAAACAAAGGAGGGGTGGAATTAAAAGCAGCAGTGTTGCTGAATAAACAACAAGAAGAACTTTTTTTAAAAAGGCTATATCTGTCTTTTACCAGTAAGAGGGGGGGTGGACGTGCCCAAAGGGGGAAGCATCTGCCAATTTGACTGGTCCTGTCTAGGTACAAGTCTTTAAGAAGCAAACGCTCACTTCAACTCATGATAGGCATTGCTCCACTGGGTTACTCTTTGGAGGGCTCTGATGGCCCTCCAAGTACAGGAGAGTGAGGGCATGTCCACATGCCCTAGGGGAGCTCATCCCCTTGCACCACATCTATTCAGTTGTTCCCCAAAGTTAGGGTGGGTAGCAGTGCTGTGTTTTTTCTATCTCTTATTATTGTCTTAGTATATGATTTCAGGTTGTGTTTGTGCATTTGGTGGGGCTACTGTTTTAAAAAACACTGGGAAAAGTCCGTTCAGACTAAGGAAGAGAAGTTCCCAGAATCCCAAGTTACCCGTTTTGCCTATCCCCTCCTCCAACTTTGGGATCATGTGATCATGACCGGGAGTTGACTCTGCCCCTCAGCAATCGAAAAGGTAATTTTTCCCGCCTTTACCCTACTTTTTAAAAAATTCTAGTAAGCGAACTGCACCATGCAGAGAGCTGAGAGTCGGCTCAAAATGACCCCCAGCCATGACTCTCTGAGCACAAGAAGTTTCAGAAAGATAGCTTCAAAAAAAACACAGTTATCCCCTTTTCTTTTCCGCAATGCAATCCTATGGGTGAAAAGTTTCAAAATAGCGATCGGATCGGTCCGCGGAAAGAGGATCGCTCAGAAAATGGGCACTTCTCTTCGCCTTGCTTCTAGGGGTCCGCAGTCCGCTTCTACTCCACCTCTGGGCAAGGCGGAGCAAGCCAATTCGCTTCTGATTCTCCGGTTCTAATCAGAGCGGAGCACATGCCTACATTTTACCTTATAGAATGCCATTAATGACACTTGGACTTCGTGATTTATCTATTGGCCCAATACAGAAATGGCACCCACAGATAAGTCACATTTTACCTGAATCCCATAAAGCAGGTTTTAATTTTCCTCATGGAACATATTCAAAAACAAACTTCCATTCATCATTTGGTCCTACTGCAGATTGGAGCAAATATACAGAAATGTATGAATATCAGGAAAGAACTGGATTCCCACAGTATGTTTTCTCTTAAAGTAAAGAGCAATGAGGCAAAAGAAGTTCAGAAATGCTTAAAATAGTTAGAACTGCATGTATTTAATAAGCATGAACAAAGGTTTTCCAACTATAATTTTACATGACACTTTAACTGACTAATGATAGTTAGGTCAGTTAAAATTTAAAATATCCCCGTTTCCAAAATTTCTCTTCACATGGATGAATTCTATATGGTTCACTAAAAAGATAGCAGAATTCTACGTATAGATATAATAAAAATAGAGTATGAATTGTTTGCCAAAGGCAGTTCCCCCCACCGCCCTCCTCCTTTCTAGGTTTGAAGTAACTAACTATTGATGGCTAAATTTACCAAGCTTACACATTGTTTTAACTGATTTAATTGGTTTTACTGCTTTTAAGTTCTATACTGGTTTTAGCTTGATTAATGGTTTAAGTTGGTTTTAGCTGTGTATATTTATTGTTTTGTTGTATAATTTTATCTGTACGCCGCCCTTAGATCCTGGTGATAGAGTGAGATACAAATGTTTTTAATAATAAATAAATATTTTTCCAAAACATTGCAAGGAAAAAAATTGTGGATCCATTGCAAGCCTATCAGAGTTCAACCCTACTCAAATGTGTTATGAACAAATTCCCTATTGTACTTTGCCATGACAGATATTGCTAGCTTAGATTGTATACATTTTAAAGCTGTTTCACTCCAGACTACAGTTTTCCTCAAGATAAACACTGCATTTTTAGCTTAATTAAGACTAAAGTATCCCAATGGCTAGTAAATCAAGATGTCACTGTTTTCTCTTAGTTAAACAGTTAGGGCATATGGTCCAATTTAAATTGCCAAAACAGATTAAATACAAAACGCAGCCAGAGAGCTGTAATTACCCTGTTCTCCTATGTGTTATCGATGGCCTCACTGAACTTCTCAAAGATGTCATGGTAAACCAACTGCTTGTATCTGAAACAGAACGCTAATGAATATATACTAAAAATTTAACTGTTGTGAAGAATTCGGAATAGAATTAACAAGTAGCAAACTGATCTGCTTCTTCCACTTGTTGTGTTAAGAGCTACTTTAGAAGTTGGCCCACAGAAATTATGTTTATGCAAATGGTGTTGATTTCACCTACTTTAAATATTAAAAATACATGTTGTAACAAATTATGCTGGTCTTTTCTAAGCTTCCCTTTATCTCAGGCATAGCTTAGGCACTAATATTGAATTGTCAGTAATAGCCAATCAGTGCAACCAATCTTGGCCACCTGGCTAGCCATCTCCAGAGTGGAAGAATATTCAGATAGACCTTCTAGGAGTAGCTGAAACATGGCCAAGAGTAGAGATGTAAAATATTTGGAAATTTTGAGGCCATGTTGCCGGGGGGTGGGGGTGAGCACGTGTTTTCCCCCCAGTTTTTCAGGGGGAAAAGAATTTTTTTAAAAAATTGACAATTAAGCAATACTTATTTTTTTAGCACACTTTACACATCTAAAGTGACTTTGTTGCTTTAAGGCAGCCTTCCTCAACGTGGCACCCTCCAGATATTTTGGATTTCAACTCTCATCAGCCTCAGGCAGCATGGTCAATGGTCAAGAATGCTGGGCGCTGTAGTCCAAAAACATTCAGAAGGAGCCAGATTAGAGAGAGCTGCTATAGGAACATAAAGCAGCCTTTCTGTTCCTTAAGTTATTTTATGTATAACTTAGTTTGCTCATAAAATTATCACTGCATTTTAAAACTTTCAAAAGTAAACTGAATTTGTAAAATTGCAATTATTGTCTGAATAGGTCAGAATGTCAGCCTCAGAAACATAGGACTCTGTGGAACAAAACCCAAGCTATCAAGAATGCACATTTACTATCAGTAATGTACAATGGTGACTCTACCCACAGAATAGAAACAGAATAAATGTCTATAAGTAAAATATACTTTAGATCAATAATTTTAATATGGAATGAAAGAAATATGTTGGGAATAAGTGATCTTATTACATAATTCTTAGAAATACTTTGGTGGGAAGTAAAAGCTGAATAATAATATATATATTTTGTCTTAAATTCTAAAACAAAATATTTCATAATTCAAAGCTGTTCCATTCTTTCAATTTTTTGGAAAAAACACAAAAACAGTCCTAAAAAAAACTTTTTCTCCTCAAATCTTTCTGTTTTTTTCCCAGACCTTCAAATATCTAGCCAAGAAGTTGGCAAAACCAATTTTAATGATAGCAGGATGCTGATGTTGTTTTGGAATGGTTACTAAATATATGTTTTCTTTCTCACCCACATAATACATGCTTCATTTTAAGCCTAAGAGAGAAATTGCAAGCTTGCTAGTGGCGAAGTCCTGTTATTAAAAGTGGATGTATGATTCAGGGATCGATGGCAAGTGATGTATACTATTGGACCAACTGTACTTCCATGTCTCCTTGATATTGTTCCACTGTTTCTTTCCCCACCCCACCCCATCGATTCTCTACATATATTTGCCACCATACCCACTACCATTTTTCCATATTATTGCTGTTTCCAATAAGAAAAATGGTGTCCTCTTGGACTTAGTGTTACCTTTTTTAACCTGTGGTACAGATTCTAGCTGAGCTTCTATTATTGTGGTTCTGAGTAACCTCCAAGCATTCTGAAGGGATTTAACCATCTTGATTTACTCTTTCACCAGTTCCCTTATTTTAGAGAAGCTTCCTCTCTTGAAGTCAAATGTGACTATGTTGGACTTCTTTGGACTTCCCTTGTTGGAACATCCTTGGGTCCTAGTTGGCAGTCTAGCAGAAAAGTCTAGCATGTTCCAAACTAACTGTTATTTTCAGACAGTCTTCAAATGCATCCACACATAGTACACATGACTACACATGACAGTAGGTACCCTGGAGTTTATCAGCACACAGATAACTGTGGCAAAACTATGGGAGCTGAACAGCTATTTCTAAAAACGGATTATTGAATCCAGGCTATATGTCCTCTCTTTGTTTTAGAAGCCTAAGCAATTATGCAACTAACTTCTCGGGCTTACAAAACAGGGATGGCAGTTTGCCAGTCTCTCCAATATTACAAGGCATGCCATAAGAAAAATACTCTATGAAAAGCTTTTTGGCTTTCACCATCAAAATTGTTTGGGAAACCGCAAACACACAAAAATGCTTAATAAAAACTGGTTCTTTTGTTTGGCACTTTGTTTAGTACAGCATCTCAAAACTCTATTAGACCCTAGACACTATTATTGGAAACATGGCACCATCCTAGAACCTACTTGATTCCATGCAATCTTGGACTAGAATATGGTACATCTAGGAGCCACCATAATTACTACTGACATGTTCCTTTCAGAACACATTGCATTTGTCTGAATCAGTTCAAGAGTTACTCTAAAATATTATGAAATAAATCCTACAACAGCTTCCAAACAGATTTTATGAGAAACTGCAGCATGGAGGTAAAAAGCATCCTGGATTTATTCTAATCCCTTCTATGGGATTTATTCTGAGAGGTAATAAGTGTTTAAAGATAAAAGTTGTTTAGTAATCATTGTGAATGATGGCTGGGGGGCGGGCAACTATCATCTGGCATATTTTACCCATCTAAATGAAATCTGCTTTTAACTAGAGTCTACAGACAACTGAAAACCTGATTTGTTGCAGTAAGTCTTAAGGGTGTAAGGATAGTGCAAATATAGATATTGTTTAAGAAAATATCAACATTTCCAGAGATGTTCAATAGATGAATAACTATATTATGAAAAGTGGGGAAATACTTGAGTTTCACAATACATAATATAGTGCATCCTAGCTCTACTTCAAACATAGTGGGTACAAGACTGCTGAGCAACTGTAAAAAAAAAAACTCTTCAGATTTCAGAGATACAAGGGTATGGCCAATTCATTCAGTTCTCAGTGCAACATCGGGACTGTGATATCTCCTACACTTTCTTGAAAAGAAGAGTATAAACTATAATGGGGGATGGCACAAGAAAGTTGATGCTCCATGGAAGATACATCATATTTACTTTAAATGATATGCTTCTAAAGAACACACACACACCCGGATGCTTTGGTAATGTAAATCATGGCACTCACAAGCCATTATATTAGCTGCCCTCTAGTATCGATATAATTCATGACAATCTTCTTTGTGTTCTGCTGTGATTAGCGAGTGTATAACTGCACTAGGGCATGAATTAGACATGATAAAACTCTCCCTAGCGTCTCATTCAAGAACAGTTTGTCTCAAGCTTGTTATGGGAATCTGGAATTAATCTTTCTGGCAGCTCTCTCTGACAGCAGTAGTCAAATTACCCCTAATAACTCAGGGGCTATTAACCCCTTTCCCTTCTCCCTCAATTGACCTGAAATTCAAACCTTTAAGCACACACAGGTTTTAAAAAATGGAAGGGTGGAAGGTTAATGTACTATTTCTACTGTTTATGTGTTAGATTATTAACAAATTAGCATTATACATTTTATATAAATGCATTCAATGCACTGCCTTAATGACAAAGCATGCAAAAGTTTCTATCCAGCCTGACTTAAATATGTACTGTTTGCATACAAAGCAATGAGCACATTTACATTTCCCAAAGCTAGTAAAGAGTTACATGCATACGTTGAAATGTCCCTATGGAAAGCAGACAATTTATTGCCTACAATCATGCTTTGCAGCCATTCCAATGTTTTGCAAACCTTACTGCCTGAAACTCAGGAATCTCTCAAGCTTTGATCCAGGGTACATCAACCATAAAAGGTCATCTTAGAAAAATCTGGATGGAACTAACACTTTGGTTTACGTTACAGAAAGTGAGCAAGGCCTGCCATTCCAAGTGAGAGGAACCATGCTGTGGAGTGTAACCATGGCTTTAGGGAAGAAAATGGAAAGTATTCTAGATGCCTCTAGGGACTGCCCTTGCCTGTTAAACACATGCACAGCCAAATTATATGGAAGCAAACTAAGCAGCATTTGTTCTCTAAAAGTACTTCACTGTGGAATTTGGGGCAAGCCTCTGTTTCTCATGTTAACTCACCCACCTCACATGGCAAGGCAGAGGACACAGTGAGATTACTGCTTTGTGAACTGCTATGAATACTTGGGATGTAGGGAGAAATCTAAATAGAGTAAAAGCAAAGAAAGCCATCTGTGTTTTCTAGAGGATGCATGTAAGAAAGAACTCTGCTTCTACCCTTGCAAGCTACCTTTCACTTCTGTAAACATGTAGCCAACAGTCTTTCACAATGCATGCATTCATCAAAACCTAACACTTTCCTAGTCCTGTTGCTTCCTAAAACAAGTGGAGATCACAACTCGTAGGATAGGTGGAGCCTCACATTTCATGGTATACAATGCAGTAAGTGATAAGCAACAAAGTTGCTTGAAATCAAAGTTCCTGAAAGCTGTCATCCATTTGAGAGTGTCAGTGGTAATACGCCTTTCAATAGCCAAGTGGTCTTTAGAAGAGTAATTTTGAAGCTTTAAAACAAGGTTTAAAGACATTACAAACGACACAGGAGCAGCTGCAATTGCTCCCAAATTTGTAGCAACTGGCAAGAATTTTCTTTCTCCAGGTCAGGCACTCAGTTTGTGGCATATTCTCTGGTCAGTTGAAGTAGCTTTGGTGGGATGTAACTGCTGAACTTTGCAACTAAGATTGTAGTGCCTGAATTTGCTTTCCTTTTCCCCCTCCTCCTCCTCCTCCCTCCCAATCCCCTTTCCTTTTGTGTCATGTCTTTTAGATTGTAAGCCTGTGGACAGGGACTGTCAAGAAATACTTTTGTAAGCCGCCATGAGAGCCTTTTTTGGCTGAATGGCGGCATAAAAATCCTTAAATAAATAAATAAATTGTGCACAGCCACTTTGGCCGTGTGCTGCCAGAGTTAGATATGCTGATATGCCTGGGGTTCAGGTGCCTGGCTTCTATGGGGGTGGGGGTGAGGAGAATGAGAGAGAAGCTTTAGTGTAGTGGCTTGTGGGTCAGACACTTCTATACTCATGGCAAAAATAAATGTGCATAGGGCTGTCCCCAATCAATACCATCAAGCAAGTCAAAATCTAATTGAGGATTTCAGAAGAAGTGTTTCGCTGGTAAATAAGGCTACTTAACAGCAACTGAAATCATCCTACAAAATGGAGGTTTAGTCTAATCTTACGATTGCTTTAAAAAAGTATATTCCCATATGGCTAAAGGGGGAAATAATCTAGTTTATTAATAATCTAAATAATCTAAATGCCTGAAAAATCCACAAATCCTGTGTTAATGGCTATCATTTTTTTTGCTTATTCAAGCTCACTGGGTTACAAAGAGTCAAAAATACATTTAGTTCATGATAGATTGTGTTATGTTTTATTTACCTTTTGCTTGGCATGATACAAAATCTATTGTACATCACTCACTCTCCTTGCAATGGGAAGGAGGAGAGCTCCCTGGCTAAAGCTCTGGAATGTTTTTGTAGTTGCCTGTGTGCAGATAGATAAATAACTAAAAAATGGAGTATAAACACACGTTAAACCGAATCACTACAGTCCTAAACATATATTCATAATATTCTGATCAGGGAAAAATGCTTCCCTAGATTAGGTCAAACAGTATTACTTCATATCACTGCACTATCTTCCTAGAACAGTTTAGTTCCTAAGTATTTGTTCCTTCTTACTAGCAAATCCAAAGTGGCCCTTCTTACACATTGTGGATTAAACACACCTGAAGCGCCAATAGTAGGCCAGTCACAATGCCATTTTTTTACTTGTGTCAGTGTCACCAAGTTAAAAGTAAGCATCCTTGCCAGATCAATTGTACATGGGGTAATTTTCAAGGTGACATACCACTGAACAGCATGATTTAGGCTACTTTTGGGAGAACTGTCACAGCTCTCAAAGTAATGAACTGTCAGACACTAGTGACCTGTAGATGCAAGTGATCTGGCATCAATGCCTGCTTTTCACACACTGACGCCAATAACTCATTTCTAAAGCATTTTCTGGATGTTGGCTGGCCTACTACAACCAACCTCTAAAGAAAGCTGCCAGTTTGAGAAGTCTTTATCCCAGGTCTTTATCAGCATAGGTGTCTGGCTCTGCCAATAAGTATCAATACTTTAGTGAATAGCTGATTGTCATCTAAAGGCAGCTAAAATAGGATGAAGTCGGGAAAATATTACGTGCCAGCTACGTTGTGTGTGGGACTGGCAAGAGATTTGCAATCCTTTCAGTGTTATAGTGGCAGACTCACAAGAGAATGTGGCTAAACAACATCCTGTTGGGATTTTGCTCTGCTGTGGTTTTCCATTTCTGCTTAGGCAGCGAAGCCAAGTTTACTGAAAAAGGTTAACTAAATTCCACAGTCAGGGAACTGTGAAAAAGCCAGAGCTCAGGGGATTTAGGCTGCCAAAGCTTGACTTTGCGGATGTGGAGTTGCAGGCTACTACTACACAAGCTTTCAGTGCTACTGAGAAGTTGCTGAATCCCCCAAAACCTAACCACAGGAACTAGTTCTCAAGCACTGCACAATAAAAAATACCTTCTGCTTATGACCACAGCCTATCAGAGGTATTTAGCGTAATGATTAATCACAGATGAATTGGCCTTTTGTTTCTTTTCTGACATTTTGGAATCCTTTCTGCTGTTCCATCCATCTGATATCATGCCATGCCATGAGAATGAAATGGCCTGACCAACTGAAATAATTACATTTCCTGTGGACTCTATGCAAATCTGGATGAAGTTTCCATTTAAACACCTTGTTCGTGTTTCAGAGAACGATCTCTCAAACATACCACGAGGAACATTTTCAGAAACTATAAGTTCTACTATAAGTTTCAAAGTATACGTTTCTAAAAAATTGCAAACTCAACAGAAAAGGTTTTGAGAAGGCAGACAGCTGGCCAAAGTAAAGCAACATTGTGGACTTAAATTGAAGCTAATTTGCATGAAAATGTACATGCCAAGAGAGCCTGGGAAATGCTACAGGGCAAGGAAGCTTAGCTTAAAAAACAAAATGAGTATCTTTTGACAACTTAAATACAGTGTAAGGTTAATGAAGGAGAAAACAAAAAGGTGTTCACAAACAAGAATATATTTTCAACCAAAAGAATATAAAGTAGAAGCTTTCTGACGGAAGCTTTTAGAGTTAAGGGACACAACAATATTGAGAGAAGAGGCATGGGAACATGGTTTGGCCTTTAGATGATTGTATAGTTCTTTTGGAGGGGCAGGTTGACAGAATACTAGAATGAGCTCAACCAAACCACAGCAAAAAAACCACCAAACCAACCAACTACTAACTGTCCAGGAACCAGCAGACCAAGTCCCCTAGATACATTCCATGCTGTGATCCGAAGATCTATGTGCTCTGAACCCATGTGGCTGCAGTGTGTGCTTTGATATTGCAATTACATGGGTGGGGTCTTTCCTACCTGATTGCCACCACACCAGGAAAGCTCAAGTTACAATGTATATAAATTAAGATTACCAATAGAGTGTGATATTCCAAGTATCTTACCATTGAGCATGCTGGAATCTTTCAGGCTATGAAGTTTACAGACTATTATAGTCAAGATGTTAATTCAGTTCCCTTGTCTACAGGCTAGATTAATTTAAATCAAAGTGATTTAAATCAGGAAGAAACCAGGTGGATTTGTAAATCAGTGATTTAAATCATGTTTCCCATTAATTCCCCCCTTACACACATATATTTCTTGAATAGTGCAAGTCCGATCACTCAAGCATGTTAATTTACAATAAAATAGCGGTTTCATACTTACAAGCAGCTTTTTATCACCTTTTTCACTGTAAGTTTTGCATAATTTTGTTCTTACCTATACAGGGAATATCTTTAAAATATTCCTTTATAGGGACTTCCTTATGACCAGCACCATATGTTCCTTTGACTTCAATGGTTTTTACTACCAGAGTAGTCATATTATTGCAGCCTAGGTATGGAAATACAGGAAGATGCACATAGGACAATTTTGTCTTCTCTTTTCCACCCCAATGTTGCTCTTTCCTGCTTCAGTCTGCCATGGCCCAGCCTCACCCACAGAAAAACAAAAATGAAATACCCATGTCTGATAGATTAAAATGAGATTTGATAGCTACTGGCCAGTTTGAGTAGACAACATTGGACAAATAGTTTAATTTGTTAAAAGCCATGTTCCTATGGACTACAAAATCAAGCTGAACTCCTTTGTCGTTAACTACTGAGTTGCGTATTTCAATTCCCTGCCAACTCTTTCCTAACTTAACATGTTTTTTGTAGTTCCAAGGAAGTCAAATTAAGGAAGACTGTATTTCACAAAAATGATATTTACTACAAGCTGGATCAGCAGATCTCCACAACAACTGGAACGAGAATCATATTTGTAGATAGAAAAAACAGGTGACCACTAAAAATGCATTCTGTCAGGATAACGTTCTGTCTTGCTCAGCACTTGGTAGCACATTTTGAAACATCAGAGCACTTTAGTAACTAGTGAGAGGTTCAATTTGGGCTGGAAGGAAGGAAGGAGGTATATTGTTTTAACTTGGATTATGGTTTGATTTGTTTTTAACTGTGTATATTTATTGTTTTATACTGTATGTTTTTATCTGTACGCCGCCCTGAAATCTTAGTGATATAGGGCGGGATATAAATATTTTAAATAAATAAATAATAAAAAAATCTTTCCTTCATCCAACGTCTAAACAGTGGGCATTCTTCAACATTCAGCTAATCAAATGTTTTTGGGGGGAAACAAGTGGTTTCCAAGCTTATATTATATTATTAATAATATAGTGCCTCTATTTACACGGTCCCTTCACTGGCTCCCTACCTCCTACAGAATACAAGCTCCTCCTTTTGACTTTTAAAGCTTGTCATGGTCTGGCTCCTCCCTATCTCTCATCTCTTATTTCACCTTACTGTCCTGCTCACACCCTTCGCTCTCCTAACACGATGTCTCTTACTCGCCCAAGAGAGTTTCTACTTCTCTCGCTTGTCTTCGCCTGTTTTCGCTTGCTGCCTCCTATGCCTGGAATTCTCTTCAAGTGCATCTGCGAACCGCGATGTTGATCTCAGTTTTTAAATCTAACCAGAAAACGTTTCTTTTCTCAAAAGCTTATAATCCGTAGTGTGACAATAGTAGTTTTTAGTATTTGTTTTATTGTCCCCCATGCTGGTTGGCCTTTCCCCCTCCCTGTTTGTCTGTTATTGTGATTTTAGAATGTAAGCCATATGGCAGGGTGTTTTGTAATCTGTTTTATTTTGTTCTGTACAGCACCATGAACATTGATGGTGTTATATAAATAAATATTAATAATTATTATTATTATCAAGAACAGTATGTCAGGTCCCTAACCCAAGGGGCTTACAATCTGAAACAGACACAGAGAAACAACAGAAATGGAGACACTGGTAATTATTATTATTATTAATTACATTTCTATACCGCCCAATAGCCGGAGCTCTCTGGGCGGTTCACAAAAATTAAAAACATTCAAAGTATAAAACAACAGTATAAAACCATAATATAAAATACAATTTAAAAGCTAAATAAAACACCATCAATGATAAAAACAGCAGCAATGCAAAATTACAAATTTAAAACACCAAGTTAAAATTTATTTATAGACTGTTAAAATGCTGGGAGAATAAAAAGGTCTTCACCTGGCATCTAAAAGCATATAATGTAGGTAAGCAGGTGAAGAAGGGTTCCTGGCATTATTATTGATCTTAATTGAACAATCTGATGTATTTACTGATAAGATTGTTTTAAATAATGGTAAGTGTAGAAACCCATTACGCATATCTATGAGTAAAATTGCCGTTCTGTTGTTCAGTAGTAATAGTACGGCACACAGAAGGAGTTATTCCAGATTAATAAATATAAATTGGATCTGTCTCCCACTCTTCTGTGTTGCTTAGAAACTATTAAATGAACCACAATAGAACAAAGACAACAGGACCTACAAGTGCTGGACCATTATAATAGAACTCACCACATCAACAAAAGTGATTAGTACCAAGACATACTTGAAATTTATTTATTTGTTTACAATATTTATATACTGCTCCCCATTCAACATTTCGGAGCGGTGTACAAAATAAAATACAATAAAAACAGTATAGAACACCTTAAAATAGATTTTTAAAAGCAAATTGAAAGGTGAACTGTGTCTGGTCATTAATGAAAGGCTTCCTGGAACAATGACGTTTTCAGGAGGCGCCAAAGGGAATACAAAGTTGGTGCCTGCCTGAGCTTCAGAGGCAGGGAATTCCATAGTAGGGGGGCCACCACACTGAAGGCTCTTCCCCTGGTGGACTCCAATCAGATGATGGGTCTATGTGGAACCACCAGGAGCAGGCCCTCGGATAACCTCAGTGACCAGGCAGGATGGTAGGGGAGAAGGCGCTCTCTCAGGTATCCTGGTCCCAAGTTGTTTAGGGCTTTGTACACAAGTACAAGAACCTTAAACCTGGCTTGGTAGCGAATAGGCAGCCAGTGTAGTTCCCTCAACAGAGGAGATACATGGTGGAAAGGGGCAGCTCCAGACAACAGCCGAACTGCAGCATTCTGCACTAGCTCCAGCTTCCAGCGCAGCCCCACATAGAGCGCATTACAGTAATCCAGTCTTGAGGTTACCAATGCCTGTACCACCGTGGCCAGTTTATCCCAGGAGAAGCCGTAGTTGGCAAACCAGCTGAAGCAGGTAAAAGGCACTCCGAGCTGCTGTGGCCACTCGACCCTCCAGTGACAGATATGGATCTAAGAGTATCCCCCAAACTACGAACCTGATCTTTCAGTGAAACCCCATCCAGAACAGGCAATGAGCCTATTTCCCAGACTCTGGAACCACTCACCCACAGGGCTTGCCAGGATTCAGTTTCAGTTTATTGGTCCTCAGCCAGCCCATTACTGAGTCCAGGACCTGCACAGCCTCACCTGATTCAGTTGTCACAGGGAGATAGAGCTGCGTGTCATCAGCATATTGATGGCATGTAGCTCCAAATCCCCTAATGACCGCTCCCAACGGCTTCATATAGATATTAAATAACATTGGGGACAAGATGGTGCCCTGTGGCACCCCACAGCTCAATTGCCAAGGGGCCAAGGAATGGTCACCCAATCCAACTCTCTGAAAACGAGCCCATAGGTAGGACCGGAACCACTGTAGCACAATGCCTCCAATGCCCATCCCATGGAGTCAATCCAGGAGGATACCATGGTCGATGGTATCAAAAGCTGATGAGAGATTGAGCAGGATTAACAGGGTTGCACTCCCCCTGTCCCTCTCTCGATAAAGGTCATCCATCAGGACGACCAAGGCTTATTCAGTCCCATAACCAGATCGAAACCCAGACTAGAATGGGTCTAGATAATCAGTATCCTCCAAGAGTGCCTGCAGTTGCTCCAAGAACTTTCCCTAAAAAAAAGGTGTTTGCAAATGGTCGGTAGTTGTCTAGTACCATCGGGTCCAGGGAGGGCTTCTTCAGGAGTGGTCGCACTAGTGCCTCCTTAACGACAGCAGGGACCACCCCTTCCCAGAGGGAGGCATTTATCACCTCCTGGACCCACCCAGTCAAACCTCCTCGGCTTGCTTTTATAAGCCAGGAGGGACAAGGATCGAGAGGACAAATGGTTGGTCGCATTGCTACAAGCACCTTGCAGTAAGAACATAAAAAGACCCATGCTGGATCAGACCAAGGGTCCATCTAGTCCAGCACTCCATTCACATACTGGCCAGCCAGCTGTTGCCACAGTGCAACAGCACCCTTCTGCCCATGTTCCCCAGCAACTAGTGCACATAGGCTTACTGCCTCTGATACTGGAAGTAGCACATAATCATCAGGACTAGTAGTTCAGCTTGAGAAACTCTAATGCTAAGTATCAGTATTAATAGTAGAAAAACGGTTTTTTCCTTTTTAAAACTATCTGTTTGACATCTAACCTGGAGTTCTGTGTAAGAAGACTCTCGTAATGCTTTAAGACTAACACATGATAGCGTCATAAGACGCATGAATTTTCCAATTTCCACCTGCTAATTGGGGGACAAAATGCCAAGCTCCACTTGGCTTTAAAGGCAAAGTTCATGAAATTCTGTCTTGGCCAGGTCCATAAGTCCTCTCTAACTTGCTAGCTGCCATCCCAATCCCAAAATGCCTGCCTGCTTGCCTGGAAGGCAACAGATTCTTCCCCTCTCATTCTTCACTTTTTTCAGAAAAAAACAATAAACAACGAGGAATTAAGAGTAATGAGGGGTGGATAAAAATAGGCTGAGCTATGAGAAGTACAGTGGGCTGGGATTGAGAGAGCAACAAAGATTTCAGTAAAGGACAACACAGATTTAAATGAAGCAATGATTGGCTTCTTTAATGACCAATCATCATGCTGGAGGAATGTGTGCTGCTAATCAAAGGTGTCCATAAAATGGCACCAACTGGGTATGCCTTTTAAAGGGCATACATTAAAATAGCAGGGCAGAGTCCCTTAGGAACTCTGTATTAATTCTATGGTATGCTCCTCCACTGTATGTTTCATTATACAACATACAAATTAATATCCAAACTTCCATTCATAAAATATAAGTATGTCTGTAGGCAATATGAACGTTTAGGCTGCAACTCTAAACACATTGACTAGGGAGTGAGTCCAACTGAACACAATAGGGCTTACTTCTGAATAAATATGCATAGAGCTGCAGTGTTAGAATATTAAACAAGCTTTAGAAAAATATTGCTGATACAAGCCACATTCCCAGGGGAAAAGACATCTTCAGTTAGTGCCTTCCTTTATCTGGTTGAGTACCCAGTAGTCACACACTAATTATGTATTTCGAGTTGCCCTGGAAATATTCTTCCGAACTTGCTCTAAGCTAATAAATAACCTCTATATCTAACCATCTGATGGATATCAGTGTGGTGGTTCATGTATTGTCAGCAAATTAAAGGGAATAAAGAGTAGCAAAAACCCAGAGACATTTGTTCATAGACACTGCACAATTCACTGATTAAAATATGTTAAACTTTTTACAAACCAGGATCCATCCAGTGGAATTATTGATTCCCCACCCCCGCCTTTTCTTTTTTTTTTATATATATATATATATATATATTTATTTTCTACAATACTTAAACATACACATTACATCACATAAAAAAAAAACACAACATACTACATAATTCAGTTGAATACAATATCTTATCTTAATAACATAATCAATACACCTACAGTGCACCCCCCACCACGGGATCTCATTCCTGATTCCAGAATCTCATACTTTCTTCTGCTGGTGGATTCCCACTCCCTTTAGAAAATACAAATATTAGGAACTGTTTCCAAATTCCTTCAAAATCATTTGATTTAGCTATACCTCTTCTCCATTTAATATTACTTGTTAATTTATCATTAATAGCTATATCCCATACTTCTTTATACCATTCTTCAATAGAATATTCCCCTTGTATCTTCCAGTTCCTAGCTATAATTAATCTTGCTGCAGTCAACAAATTCGTTATCAGTTCCTTAATTTCCTTTTTACATTTAAAATCTTCTTCAAATAGCGACAGCAATGCAACTTTTGGTGTTCTTTCTATCTTCATTTCAACAATTTCTTCAATTTCCAAAAACACCATCTTCCACAATTTCTGAACATAGTTACATTCCCACCACATATGCAAATACGTTCCTTTAACCCCACAACCTCTCCAACAATTTTCTGTTTGCTGATTGTTTATCTTGTTCAATCTAACCGGAGTTAGGTACCACCTCCATACAATTTTATAATAATTCTCTTTTATTCTTACTGACATATTTCTCAACGCTCTTTGTTTCCATATTCCCTCCCAACCCTGTTGTCCTATTTGTACCTTCAAATCTGTCTCCCAAACCGTTTTACCCGAGTTATCCATTGTCCCTTTCTCCACCAATATTCTATATATTTCGCTCATTAACCCTTTTAACACTGTTCTTTTCCCCCTTTCCTTATCTTTCTTATCTATTAATTCTTCAAACTTTGTTAATTCTCTACACTCTCCATTATCTCTTACCCACTTTTTAGTCCATTGTTCTAATTGCCTATAATTTAACCAAGTTAACTTTTTATCCTTCAAGACCTCTTCTATGTCCTCTCTTGTACCCATTCCTCTTAACCAATCTCTTAATTTCATTTTATTTTTTTCTATTAAAACTTTGCTTAATCTACTCTTTAATTCCTCCGGGAAATTCTTCAACAATATTACCGGTGACAAGGGAGAGCTGCTCGGAAGCAGCGCCCCTTTATATTTACTCCAAATTTCCCAGTGAAACCTCAAAAGCGGATTATTTATACCTTCCACCCATTTTTTTTTTCCTTCCATAAAAAAAACATTTTCTAATTTAGTCTCTATGTTACTCATGTTTTTTTCTTCCATCCAATCTAAGTTCCCTAATCCTAAAATTGCCTCCACAATATATCTTAATCTATTGGCTACATAATATAATGTAATATTCGGGAGACCCAATCCTCCCTTTTTTTGACTCAAATACCATTTACTTTTATTTACCCTCGCTTTCTTATCACCATTACAAAAGTTATTTATAATCCTTTGCCAACTTTTTAACTCTAGTTCTGAAATTTTTATTGGTAGCATCCTGAACACAAAATTTATCTTTGCTAAAATCTTCATTTTTATTAATGCTATTCTTCCAAACCAGGATAAATTTAACCTTTTATATTTTTCCAGTTTTACTAAAATCTCTTTTTTTAAAACATTTAAATTTTCTTTCTCTAAACTCTCTAACTTCTGCGTAATTTTTATTCCCAAATATCTAATCTGAGTCTTAACTCTCATTTCTCTTCCCCTTTCTTCCCAATCTTTCTCTTCTTTTTTAGTATAATTAAACAACATCAATTCTGATTTAGACCAATTTATTTTTAACCCCGTAATATCCTCAAATTCTCTCAGTTGCTGTTTAATTCTCCCCATCTTCTCTATTGGATTCTTTATCGTCAACAAGGTGTCGTCTGCAAACATGTTCAGTTTAATTTCTTTCATACTACCTATTCCTTCAATCTCCTCATCTTCTCGTATTGCATTCGCCAATAATTCCATTACCATTACAAATAGGACTGGTGAGAGCGGACAACCTTGCCTTGTCCCTCTGGCTAGTCGTATCTTATCTGTCACACCATCATTCACTACCACTACGGCACCCCCGCCTTTTCAGCAGCATACCCTTACCTAATATCACAAGCTGCTTTCAAAGTCCCCCCCCCCGGTCAATTTCAAAAGTGGGGACAGGCATTTGAGAAACTCAAACTCATAATTTCCATGGGCATACAGAACTAGTTCATTATATTCCTTATTTTATTTATTATATTTCTATATTGTGCATTAGCTAAAGCTCGCTCAGATCTTCAGATCCCATCCCAGCCAATGAATCTTATGCAGACAGAACTGTAAAATAGTCTGAGCACTTGAACCAAACCAAACAGTAGCCAGTCCCATTATGGCCAAGCAAAAGCAGGGAGGAAGTCAATGGGAATACACAAGCCTGTCATAACCACATGAAACACTTGAATCAAACATCAGATTGAATTCAGACTTGCTAATAAAGCAACTTCAGTCTTACCTTGTATCTCATTTTAGGGCACGAATGAATATAAAATCCCATGTAGTAATAGCTTAGGTCAGAGGCCTTTTCATGAAGTTGCCTAGTAAAAGCAATTTCCCTGTAAAAGAAGCAATCATTCTGAATGGATAAAAAGATAATACCAGATAGATGTGTTCACAGATGCAAGCAGCTCTTGAAATATAGCTTCCCCAAAATACATTTGAATGACCTAAATTTTGGCCTATGTTAAAGGGATGATTACATTTAAGTAAAGAATGAGAATAATAAGCACAGAGACAGTTCTATATAAAAACCCACTGACTCTTTACTTAAGAGAGCCAATTTTGCATTTTGTCCTGCCAAGAAGCTAATCTGAAATTCAAATTGCAAGTGATTAAAACCACCCTTTTAACAGGTTTCCTGTTAATATTCATGCACCAATGTGCTATAGACGTCTGGCGAAGTCATTGTATTGAGCCAGGCTAAGACAGTACAAGCAGACTTCAGAGAATTTTAAAATCAACAAGTTTCCAGGAGAAACTTCCAATGAGTTCTAGCAATTTACATGCAAATATCTATCTACACGCAGAAAATGCTATTTTCCATATCTAGTGAATGCTTATTTTGTACCCATCCTATTTATATATTTGAAAGAAAAATTGCAGGATTTTCTCTTTTTCTTATTCAGTCTGGAGGCAGCAAGAGACTAGAAGTTGTTCTATAGCTTTCCCCATTACATCAGTTATTTGGAGACAGTTATTTTCTTCTCACTTGGGACAACAATCACAGCGATGCGTGGGACAGTGAAGGATTCACAACTGCCAGTTTCTCCTCATTTTGTAGTAGCATTCTTACTTCACCTTCCACCCCTATCCTTTGTTTCAATTTTTCAGTATATGGTAATGAAATCTACATTTAGCAAGCAAAACATGGCCGAGTTCGGAGGGCATATTAGGCAATGGAGGGGGGAATAACACACTCACTGTGCATTATTTTGCATTACTCCCCACGCAACATGTTGCCCCTCCCCCTGACTGAAAGTCCCAGCGTCCTTCTGGGCTGCTGGTGCTCCTCCCTCCCTCCGTTAGTCCTCCTTGAACTTTCTTGTTGCCATTCTCTGTGCCTTTTTCAGCTCTACATGATCTGAGATCAAGCAACCAGAATGATATACAGTATTCCAAGTGTGGCTGGCCTATGAGTAGTATTCTATGGTGGATTTGCTACTCCCCATCAGGGCAGAGGCAAGTTGCCAATCCCCCGCTACTCAAATAAAGCCATCCTCCAAAAAGTTGTTTCAAATTGATGGGAAACTCCTGGAACAGAATGGGAAAAGGCATGGAGGGTGCAATAGGTAGGGGGATTAGAAAAATTGACAACACCAACATAAACAACCTGAACTACTTTCTTTTATGGCAGCCTTCCCCAACCTGGGTCCTTCCGGATATTTTTGCCTATAACTCTCTTCATCCCTGATCGCTGAGCATGGTGGCTGACGTGAAGGCAAAGCTACTCTTGGATACATTTCTACCTGTCTGTATAAGGGCACTGGGGTAGTGACAGTTTTATTTTTCATCCCTTTCCTAACAATCCCTAGCATGAAATTCACCTTTTTCACACCTGCCACAAACTGAGTCGATCCACCACAACTACAAGACCTTTCCTGATTAGTCACTGAGAGTTCAACAAATGCATACATGGTTAATTTTTTTGCTCTCGTGTGCATCATTTTGTTATCCCTTTATCTAATTTGAAGAGATCCATCTGGGGCTCTTCACTCTCTTTCGGCTTTCACCACGGATTGGGGAGTTTGCACTGCTGCACATCTGTGGCCAGGCCCACCTCTGCTTCCATTCTGCAAGTGACCAGCCCCACCAATTCCATTCCACACAAAAAATGCCCACCACTTGCAGAACAGAGATTTAGCCTTATTTAAAGGCTTGCCCCTGGCAAGCTGGCAGAGCTCCTTTTATGCATGCTCCACTGGCCTGCCACTTTCCAGGAATGAGCGTTTCTGCTTGTTTTGGGTTGTCCTTGGAAGCAGCAGAGGTGCCACTTGGGGAAGGGAATTAGCTGGCTGCTTCTGAGAGGTCTCCATTGGATAACATCAATTATTTAGTATCAGCAACAAAACTGACACTTGACTGCTCACCTCTAATTTCAGATGATTTATGAGTATGTTAAAAAGCACCAGTTCAATACACTTCTTACTTCCCTCCATTGAAGAAATAGCCCATTTATTCTATTTCCCTACTCCTTTTCCTTTAATCAGGTACTGAAAAAGAACCATCCTTCTATCCTATGACTGCTATGTTTATTCAGAAGCCTTTGGGGAAGGCCTTTGTCAAAAGTCTTTTAGAAGACCAAGCATACAAAATATATTTGATCATCTTTATTTACATGCTTAACACAGTCAAAGATGCCTAAAAAGTTAGTGAGGCAGGATTTATCTATATGCTTTTACTTTTAATAATGCTTTCCACCAATTTATCCAGAACAGAAAATAAGCTAACCATACTGTAATTTACTGGATACCTCATGATCCTTTTTTAAAAATTGGTGTTACATTCACTTCTTCCTAATCCTCTGGAGTGTAGGACAATTTTAGAGACAAGTTGCATATTTTTATTAGAGGAGCAACAATTTCACATTTTAATTCTTTAAATAAAAACTCTTATGTGGAGATAAGCCTTCACCATGTCTATTGGACTCAGTTCTTTAGACTTCCTCCTGCCTGGTAGTTCAGACACTGGCATCTGTGCTAAATCTTCTGTAAGACAGACACATATCTGCAATCTCCCCTAAAAATAGCTTGTTCAATCTCCTAACCCAAGCAAGTTCTTCCACTCATCAGCTCACAATCATTCCGATAGCAAAATGCCACAAACTGAGAGTGGGGGGGGGGGGGAACCACGGGCCACATCACATCACAGCAAAGTTGGCAGCTAGATTATTCAAGTATGTATTCTAGGCAAAAAAAATCCTATAGTCACAAGCCAATATCAGTCCAATCAGTAAAGACTTTAAGAAAATGAAATTAAGTCCATCAGCTTTCCTCTTTTAAGGAAAGGGTTACTATAAGCACAAGGCTCTTGCCAATTTCCTCTAATTTTTCCAGAAAAATCAAGCAAAACCCAAGGTAATAGATGAGTAAAAACAAAATCTGTGTGATATTACACATGTAATGGACCATTGGTAACTTTGGAACTTGGAGAAAACTCCTGCAGCACATTGGACAAAACCGAACACATCATTCCAGAATCAATTTCGCAGCCACCAATGTTTTGGTTTCATGACTTAAGATAGCATTTTGCATGCTAAAATATACAAGTTTTCCTTTATACACTCAAGTAGATTTCTTTAGAAAGCATGTAATCGTTGCCCTATAGTTGCATTGCCACATCATGAAATTACACCATATTGCATTATCACCTGGTCAAATGCCTCAGATTCTTAGATTTTGAGCCAATATTTGAAGCAACACATCCATTGGTAAATGTTTAAGTGCTATTTTAAAATAGGATTCCTTTAGCTTAATAAACAGTAATAATGCCGCCAAGCGTAAGCAAGGGCTTTTCAATCCTCTCTGAATAAAATTGGCAACAGCTTGTATGGTATCAAATTCCTTTAGTGCTTCATAAGAACCCTCTCTCCTAGCATTCATTAGGTAGTAACTTCACATTAGGACCTCTAATCCTAGAGGGAGTTCATATTTACTGCTTCTTATGCATGGTTTAACAAGCTAGCTTCTTAAATATGTGCCTCATGAAAGCATACTGAGCTTACCTAAACTTTACAGATTACATAAAAAATTAAAAGCATTTCAGGTTCTCCAAAATATTGTTCAAGTTAGCTTATTATCAAATAATAGGATATTAAAAATACAACAATTTGCAGCGTTCCTGATGGAAACAAGGCATTTATCTATAGGCAAGTAGATGTGAAACTGTGTAATTAACACCACACTAGCTGGTTCCAGTTTCAGAAACCACCAAACCATGATGTATATATGGCAGTGAAAATAAAGTGGAGAAAATGTTAATTTGAACCCAGGTTCGAATTCTTTAGACAGAGTAGTCAAGTTTGTTAGGCAACTTTGGCCGAGTTCATGGGTTTCAGCCTAACTAACCTCACAGAAATACTATGAAAATAAACAATTATTGTGCTCACTGAAAGGTATACTAAATTGGTTATTACAAAAGACACTTAAAAACCAGCTGTGTCTTGCATGCACTAGATGCCCCCCTTCAATGGCTAGCCAGAGAAGCAATAACTGTATGGATGGGCAAGAAATTTTGAATTTTAAAAAAGTGATGAACTGAGAAAAACTGAAAGACAAAATTACTTCGAAAGCAGAAATTGCAACCCTGTGAGCTTATTTCCCTTCCAAGCCCCTTCACTGCAGGGAGGAAATATTGCCTGATCTAGACTGTGCCAGTATTACCCTGATGCCATGACTAAAACATCCCATTCTTCCTGGAGATGGATCAAGTACTTAGGAAGACACCATGTTCACATAAATGACATGGATCAAGTGTTCATCTACCTTGCTTTCGGGATAAAGTGGTGGAGCATATATCCGAGATACCTGCTGGGTTGCATTTTTCCCCTGTTAAGCCATTTCTGAATGTTTAATATGAAAACTGGAACACATGATCAAGTAGTACAGTTTTTTCTGGGCTGGCTGTTCTGCCTCAAAGTACTGGTGGGAGAATTCCACACTTGAATGCTCCTTTATATTAATAAATAAATAAATCAACCGACACTCCCCACACGTACAGAAGCCACCTTGTGGGGAAACGTTCTAGTTTTGTATTTGCATTGTACTTGTTAGTATGGAGGAACATTCCAACATGTGGCTCCCACAACTGCAGTCTGAAATTGACGAGACCAACACAAGTTGTACCACAGGTCTGTTCTTATGACATCTTTCACTCCCATATGAAGTAGCCTTATCTTCCGAACCAGATTTGCACACTGAAATGCATTGAATACTGGTCAAATAAACGTAAACCCTCAATACGCTATTAGAACTTGTGAAGTAAAAATATTCCAACTATTTAAAAAAAAAAAGCTAACAAGCCTTTAATCTGATGGCTAGACTTTCATTCTATTTTTTTTTAATTCTATACTTCAAATACTGATAAGACATTCAAAAGATTACTGCATATTGTGAAATGTCTCCTTACCTTAATGCAGAGTAGACTCCTAAAGACAGAGAAGAATAATCAGGATCATAGTAGAGATACACAGAGGATACACACTTTGGAAGGATGTCAATTACACCCACAGCAATTATCTTTCCATCAAACCAATACTGTTGGTGGAAAGAACCATAGCCACAATCCGGACCATTAGGTAGATTTTCTGCCTAGAGAATACAAATCAAAATGAAATTACCATTTTAGTCAGTTTACTGCATTTTCCCATTACCTTTAGCGGAAAAAAATATGGGGGAAATGAAATTCAAAAAGGCAAACATATTAGGTAGAGAAATACTATTCAGAAAGAAAGCTCCTAGCCAATGAAATACACCATTGCTGTTAGCTAACTGTCCCAACCCAGATAATGAGTTTTCTGAAAATAAGCAAAATTACATTTAAAAACCTGAGATGTGGATTTTATGCATTTTTAAAGAGTGAGCTAGTTCTGCAAAGGTTTGCAATATATTCAACATGTCTGTTAATATTTATTTATTAATAACATCAAAGACTTGTTTTCTTTGCCTTGCAAATTTCCTTATATCAAAGACTAAGGGCCTCAGATATTATGCTTAACAATGAAGGGTTCACATTTCTCAGTTTAAGAACTAATGCCCAGGTTTGCTTTTTCCCCTCTTTCTTCCCCATTGACATGTCTTTTAGATGGTAATTCTGTGGGCAGGGACAGTCTTAGATTTGTTGATGTTAAGTAGGCCACACTGGAATCCTTTTTGGCTGAAGATTGGGGGTAAAAGGTCTCTAATTAATTAAATAAATAAATATATGCAAACAGTTATGGGAGTAATGTTGTAACTATATAATTTGGGGAACAAATCCATAAATAGAATTCAACAGAACAATTCAGATCCTGCTCATTAATTCTTCATTTTTAAAGGATGTGGGTAACTAGCCCCAGTGTTCTAAATACTCAAGGTAATGAATTGATGTTTCTAGAAAAGAACTGGAAATCTTATGTTTAGAGTATGCTTTCCCTGGTTACATAAATAGGCCGTTCTTTACATTCAGAGACCACATTTCCTTTTCCAAGAGCATGTTTATCCTTTTAAGAATTTGAGGGTTTTACATCTAAACTTGAACAGAAGTACTGGAGAAACCTTACTACTGCCAAGGGTGTTCTCTCTAAGTAGTTTATTAAGAATTTAAAAGACAACTAGAACACAGTCACATACGTTTCATTTTTGCTTTTCAAATTATTTGTGGTATAATGTACCACTTTGAAACCAGCACATGATGTTTGTTTTAAGATGTAGAATTTCAAAAATCCTTATGGCCTTGGATATGCAATCCTTTTTATTTAGTTTCACTTAATCAAAAACATGTGCAAGTGGTGCCACACAAAATTCAATTCAAGATTCAAAATGTCAATAAAAAAAACATCCCAGGGGAAAAAATGGCATTAACTTTACGGGGAAGGTATATAAGCATCTCTGTAGCCCTTCAAAATAGGGAAAACAATGGAAATCTGCTGCCTTACTTGACGAGGTGATAAAAGCTCTTTACTTATTAAGTCTAATGATCCCGATTAGCCTTCATAGCTTTCAGGTTGGTGGAATGTAAGTGTGGTGGGGGTCGATTCAGCAGAAAAAAACCTAACAAACTCTCCACACATGGCTTCATTCAAACAGCAACATATCAAATTACTGGTGCAATTACTATAACCTGACGATTTCATTGCACTCATGTGGTAGTTAACTCTTTAAGACCTACAACAAACGAAGTCATCTTAGCTGTTAGAAATGAAGTAATCTGAAGCCGTGACCCTAAAACCACCCAATTTACCCACCCTGGATATCTATTTTTAAGAAGCACAATTCAATGTTGAAAACTTTAGGCTTTCTTTCAGGTTTTACATTTGTAAAAAAAAAAAAAAAAAAAAAAAAAAAGGGCAAGGAACTAAGAATCTAAAATTTCTATACACTTTTTTTATTGTATTTTATATTATGGTTTTATACTGTTGTTTTATACTTTGAATGGTTTTAATTTTTGTGAACCGCCCAGAAAGCTCCGGCTATTAGGCGGTATAGAAATGTAATAAATAAATAAATACACTGTAAATAAATACACTTGTTCATGCACTGGTTATTTCACGGTTGGACTACTGCAACCTTCTTCTCTCTGGCCTTCCTTCTTCTCACATCAGCCCGTTGGTTTCTGTTCACCACTCTGCCGCAAAGATCATCTTCTTAGCACGCCGCTCCGACCATGTTACTCCGCTTCTGAAATCTCTTCATTGGCTTCCAATTCACTTCAGAATCCAATATAAACTTCTCCTGTTAACCTTCAAAGCTTTTCACGGTCTAGCTCCTTCCTATCTCTCCTCTCTCATCTCACACTATTGCCCCGCTCGTGCTCTTCGCTCCTCTGATGCCATGTTTCTCGCCTGCCCAAGGGCCTCTACTTCCCTTGCTCGGCTTCGTCCATTTTCGTCTGCTGCCCCTTACGCCTGGAACGCTCTTCCAGAACATTTGAGAACTACAAGTTCAACCACAGCTTTTAAAGCTCAACTAAAAACTTTTCTTTTTCCTAAAGCTTTTAAAACTTGATGTTGTGCAGACTTCTACTGTTACTTTCTACTGTTAGTTTTTCCCTACCCTGTGCCTGCTTACCCTTCCCTGTACCTGTTGGCATTCTCTTCCCCTCCTTATTGTTTTACTATGATTTTATTAGATTGTAAGCCTATGCGGCAGAGTCTTGCTATTTACTGTTTTACTCTGTACAGCACCATGTACATTGATGGTGCTATATAAATAAATAATAATAATAATAATAATAAAACAAATGTTCTGCTTTGATGGTTTCAAGCTTATCTTTTGCAAAGCAGGGTTTAGTACAGCAGGTCTGTTCACTCCTTCCCATCCAAATTTCCCTAAGTAATTTTCTCACAACGAAAGTGAGGACTGTTACCTGCAACCAAACCACACAAGGAGCACTGACAATACGAAGCACTATATAATGACAAATTAGCTGTGCCATCTGAATGCATTTCAAGAACTGGCTTGGGACTAAAAGCCTCTAGTATGCAGCGGTAAGGATGAGTTGAGACACCCACGTGAACAGTTGTGCATGTATATAATATAAACCTGCTTTTCTATGAACTGAAGCTCATTAGGGCCCCATCATGTGTTCTCATACTGCTCTGTCTTATGAACGGTCTCCACTGACGGGTATCGCAAATAGCAGTCTGTACTATACATTCTGCATCAGTGATTACCAGTAGGGATTAACCAGCAACTTGAGGCTGGGGGAAGAGACAAACTGCCTCAATAAATCCAATTTTGATGGGGTTTTAAATACTCATGTTAAGGCTAATTAAGGAGATCAGATGAACTAAATTTGATCAAGAATCTAAATACTGTTTTAAGAACAGAAGCAAGTAGGTAGCTGAGAAAGGAATGCATTGAAGCAGCTCCATATTCAGGGCAGCAGGATAGTTTAAAATATATCAATTTCCAATTCCAAGGCACTACTTTTTAAAAAAAAAAAGCGAAAGGAAATTATCCTTTCTGAATTTAAACCTTTTAAGCCACTAAGCTTTTGGAGTCTCTTGATGTCTCATTAATTGTTTTAAACTGATAACATATGTCAGGAACATCCATTTTTTCAGACTTCTGGCTTTTCCTAGGGATCAGTTATTCAATGTATACTGTATATGTAAATACAAACATTATCTACTGCTTAACTTTGAAGATGGGCTACCACATCCCCTACGTCAGGGGTGCGGAAGCTCAGACCCTGGGGCCGTTAAGAGCTTCTCTGAAATTGAAATTGGCCCCCAGGCTGAAAGATGTCCCCTGTTCCTGCCCTATATCCATCCCACTGCCAGAGTATCAGATTGCACTGGCTAGTTATGTCATAACATAATATGTCTACCAATAAGAATCCCAGTTCAGTGATCTGCTGCAGGCACAGAGTTTTGAAAACACACACAAAACCTCCAGAATATTCAAAGTGCCATTTTCACTTAATTGGAAGGGCAGCTCCTTGCTAGAAGTCCGGTTAAGTGAATGGGGATGCCCAACATGCAGGAATGTTGTAAAGCCACTGGAGCACACAGGAAATAGCCCCTGTCCAACAGTTATTAAAGGAATAGATAACTGCCAAATCACAAACAAGGTACATATCCATCTTCCTCATATTCATTTTCAGAAATCGAATTATAACATTTACAGTCTTCTATTCAAAAAAGATTTTTGCAAAGGTATGTGACATCTTAAGAAGAAGAAAAAGAAGTTGTTTTTTCACGCTTGTGGCAGTTTTTCTAGATAAACGTGACAAGCTTTGCCAAGTTATGCCGGGGTTTTTTACTGATTAAGGAATTTCCTGATTATTGAGCATGTTTTAAGTATGACGACTTTCTGGATGTTGGTGTGGATGTATTTTGGTAGGCCGAGTTCCTGATGCCGGTGACTGATGTGTGTGTGACTAACAGAATAATTGTGACATTTCCCTGTTGCCATAGTTCCTTAACTTCCATAGCCAGTGGTGTACATTTTTCTCTTTTCCTCTTCCTTTTCTACAACATTTTTGTCATTAGGTATTGCTATGACTGTTATGTCTGGTCGGTTGCAAGGTACTGTCTTGTCCATATGAATTGTTCTGTCCCAGTATATTTTATGATCTGCATTTTCCAAGATTTTTGGGGGGTGAGTATGTATAGTATGGTGTAGGTTGTTTGATGAGGTTGAATTTGATGGCGTTGGTGAATTATTTTGCAGCTGTATTGTGTCTGTCCGTATAGTCCATTCCTGCCAGAAATTTACATCCTCCCTGTTACATGGTCTATTGTTTCTTGGATGACACTTCCTACATGAATCTGTTGTTAAATTGTTATCTTCTATGATGTATTTTTGGTAGTTCTTGGTTGCTATGACTTGATCCTGTATAGCTATTAGGTATCATTCTGTTTCAGGAAATTGCTCGCCTTTCCTAAGCCATTCGTACGATAGTTCTTTGTTTATTTGTAGGTTCTGTATTATGTTGTAGTGCTTCCCATGTAGTGCTTTTTGTGCCCATTTTTCTTTTTTCTCTGCGAGTGTGGGCGGTCATGTTTGATCTTCGTTTTGTAGTGCTGGGTTGAGTGGGATGTATTTTTTATTTGCTTTTACTATGGCTTTATGAATGGGGGTGTTTTTAGTGCAAAAGAATTTTGAGTGATGATGATGATTTCATTTCTATACCGCCCAATAGCGAAAGCTCTCTGAGTAGTTCAGGTCACAGACAAAAATAGAAATTGCAAATTTTTAAAAAAATATACATTATAAAAAAAATAATCTAAAAATTATTGAAAGCACAAATTAAAAAACAATTTAAATGCCCAAAAACAATTTTGATATAATCCATAACCACAACTACATAAATAAAACAGCATAAAACCAATTTGAATGTTAGCATATGCAGGTATAGTAATCTGGTCGTCAAGTGGAAAGCATCATACTCTTAAGCATCATAGTGTAGATTTACAAATGATCTTGCTTACAAGGTCTGTACACGTATAAGTATTTACAACAAACTTTCCTATGATATCCAAGTCAACATAACCATTTGAAAGGTACAATTGTCATTTCTAAGTTACATTTATATACTACTCTGCTCCAAGGAGTTAAAGGTAGCATACTTGTTTCCCCACTCCCATTTTATCCTCATAACAACTTTGTAAGGTAGGTTAGATTGAGAGATAATGGCTGGGTTCAGACAACATGATAACCAACAGTGGTTTAAGTAGTCAGTCGTCAGTTGAGTGGTCAATGGTTGGTTATTGTCTTATCTGTCAGGCAAAAAACACCCCACAGTTGACTATTTCCCCAAAATAACCAACACTCTGCAGAGTTCACTATCTGCACAACCGTTCATTAGCGTGTTGTCTGTCGGGCTCAGTGGACTATTTTGCAGGGTTGAGTGGACTATTTCAGCTGGATGCAGAGTTCCTGGGCAAGAGTGGCCAAAACCGTGCTGGCCGCTCTGCTACAGCCAGCACAACTCGCAGAGGCTGCTGGGATAGTACTGGGAGGGTGGGGAGAGGGGCAGGGGCTGTGCCAGTCAAATGATGGGTTGACTATTAGTCCACTCAACGCCAGCCCCAATCACTTCACAGTTGTATAGGAACATTTTGGATGAGTTCAGATGTTGACCGGCCCAAGGTTACCTACTGAGCTTCAGAGCTGAGTGAGGATTTGAACCTGGGGCTCATTCAACACCCATATGTTTGGGTTTAACCCACTGCATCAAACTAAAACTAATTATCACAAATCAGAAACTCACAACCACCCAGCGTGTGTTTTTTTTAAAGGTATTCAACTGCATCTACCACTCAGTCTATCAGGTGCTCCTCCAAAAAGCCCACTAGCTGTTAAGAGGCAGCCAGAAATGCAAAGTTGAACAAGGACTGTGCATCTCAACCTTTAGCATTTTTAAATAGAATTTTAAATATAATTAAGAAAGCTTGTTCAAAATTCGTCTAGTATTTTCAAGAGCACCTCAAAGAATTCAGCAAATTACAATAAAATAAATAATATGCTGGGAATCAAATTTACTGGACTTTTGAAAAAAAATATCTCCTACATTATAAATAAAATTGCAGGCACCAGGTACAGGAGACAAACTTTGATTTGTATTAAAAACAATACAACTATTTAGAGTAAAAGATCATTACATACCTCAAGTGGAGAGTCACAGAGGAATCGTGTGAACTGTGTTTGGGATATTTATCAAAATTCCATATCACCAAGGATATATGTTCAACATGGAATTAAACACACACAGAACAGAAAGAAACAAGTTAGTAAAAAGATTTTTTATCTTAAATGCATTGTGCTATGTGATTTACCTAATGCTTGTTATAAGAAATTACGTCATTAAATAAATAAATAGAAGCTTTCATAAATTTAGCTCTTGAAGATTTAGTTTTGGTACTTTGCAGTATGAAAGCTGCTGCATTATAATGAACTAAACCCACTTGTTCCTATTTAACAAATTCATCAGAAAATAATCAGGTGGCAATGCTACGAGTTGGCTTTTAGCAACTTTAGTGTGAGAATTAGAAGATTTTAATTATTAGATATTGAAAACTGCAGCATAGTCTTATTGTTATTATTATATTTATTTGTATCCTGCCTTTTCCCCAATACTGAAACAGTTGTGGCAACAAGGAACCTTAATGGGCTCTGAGCAGAGGCAGGATAGTCATCAGATATCCTACATAAAGTGATCTAAGGTTATGAGCTATGACCTACTAATTGTGAAATTCAGCTTCCTCCTCACATTACCTTGGGTTGGGATTTTCTTTCAAATCAGAAAGTACTACCAAAAATACAGGATAGGAATCTGATAAACCAATAATATTTTGCTTGGAAATGCAGCCCTAGCTTAGTCAGCCAAGTGGCGTGTCCCACCTCACCCCTATGCACACGATACAGGACAGGCACGTCACACTTCCATTACCTCTCCCACCTCAAAAAGAGGAAGGAGGGAGAAATCATGATAATGGTGCCTTTACATGAGCGGCATGTACATTAAGTATCATGGAGGACAAGGGAATGCACCACTCTTCCACCAAAGAAAGGCTGATTATTTGAAACAGGTCTCAGTGACTTTTTTTTTTACTGACACTTCGGCCCAATCCATTTTCTCACATATGAGTATCTTACAGACTAGATATCCTAAGTAAAAGGGACCTTCTTTATGGGAAGAAGTTATATTACATGGTCTTTCCGTTTTTCCTAATGTGCAGATTCTATCGTGAACAGAACATGGGGAGAAAAAAGTGAAAGAGAAATGCAGTCACAACAGCCTTGCTCAGACTTCTTCACGTATACATTAAATGCATGGGGAGCAGGATCCCTCAAATGGGCCATCCCAACCTGTTGACTCCGCTCCCTTGACCTTCACATGTAGAGCTGAAGATCTGAAAAGGGGAGCATGCAGATCTCTACATGGAAGTCAGGAAGAGGCAAGTCAGAAGGGCACGCAACATTGGCGATGGCATGGTGCCCTATTTCCATGTATTCAGCCTACCTATGGAGAATGAACAGCAGGGTAAAGACGACCACTGAATGGAAGGATCAAGACAGATTCACTTCTGAAGGACAGTTTGCAACACTATTACATGTATGCTGTTTGTACAAAGTGATTGATTGCTCCTTGTCGATTACATATTAAAGAGAAGATAATCTAATACTAAAGTACTACTGACATGTAAACAATTCTATTAAACATAAGCCACCTGAAAACACTTTTTAAAAAATGAAAAAGAGGAGAGTTTTCAAAGCACACTGAGGTGCCACAAATAATTCCTGACAAACCAGAAGGAAGTAGCATACAAAGATTGTAGCTGTGATACATTTTGGACACGGATTCCAGCAAAAGGTGGAGAACAGAGGAAAAATTGTAAGAGATCAAATATCTAATTGTCTATTTGAAAAGATCCTGCTTTATAAAGGTTTAATTTTATTTCATACACACACAAGGCAAGTTTAAAAATAGAAACACAGTGGGTTTTTAAAAAATGAAATTAATTTCCCCCAAGTTAAATTTTATCATGCATTCTCATATATTAGTGCCTTGTAAATCATTCAACACATACTAAAGATGGCAGGCAGGCATTATTTTATTTTATTTATTTATTTCATTTCTATACTACCCAATAGCTGAAGCTGTATTTGCTGGTTAGCAATTGTGTGTAGGGGCTAGGAGCAACCAAGGCGTTGTTGAACCCCTTCCCTATACACCAACTTCTTCCCGACAGACTCTAATCTCAGGATCCCACCCCTGTCTCAGCTTGCAGAAGGGGAATAACCCAATAGTGAGTGGGAAAGCATTTTGTACTCCCTTCACATCCATCATTTCTCTTCGACATATGTTTTTTATCCATACACCAGTATTATATGGGAAAGGGAAGGGTTTGGGATCCATATCCCATTTATCTTGTAATGGATAGTACCACCCTCCGATTGTGGGTCATCCTACTGTTCTGAAAACTAAAACTTCTAAGAACAGGTTGATCCATAATCTGTCCTTGCATGGAGCTGTGCACAAACCAGGATAATCACACGATAACCTAAAGAATGTCTGTTTATATATATTTAAAAAACTTGTTTTTCTTGTGACTACACACACCTGATTCAGTAACTGCCCAGACTCTTGGATTCCCTGGTGAAGTTTCTGATCTTTACAGGAAAACATTGTTTTAAAAAATCTGAGGAATCTTGTTCATTTGTTGCTCACTTTCAGTTGATATGGAAGAATTTGTTTCTTAAAACCGACCGTAAAGTAATGCAGACATTAAGAACATGGAATCCACGAATTGCACCAATATTGCTAAAGCTTAGGAAACATATGCTTCATGCCCACATAAACACATTATACTCCTATAACTTTTCATAGGCTCTGACCCATGAAAGCTTATGCCACAACAAATTTTTAATCTTTAAGGTGCCACCAGATGCTTTATTTTAACTTGTGGTGACAAGAGAACCATGTAGCAGAATTTACTATTCTATCAAAAGAAAGCAACATGATAAGAAGGAAAAAGATTCCAGTGAATCGAGAACTTCCAAAAGACCATAATATGGTTTTCTTTTCCAATGCCATCTCATTTTGCTTTTGGTTCTGTTCCTGCTGCAATATGTCTGTAGCTGAAAGCAAGAACTAATTAACCTACAAATGGATGGTAAATATTTAGACAAGCCCTTTGACAATTAAAAAGGAGTCTTCTATAAGCCTAAGCCGTTGCCGGGGACAAGGGAACAGTGTGCCGTCTATAGTTAGTCCTTTCGGAGTCATTCACAACCAAGGTGTTCAAAAGCCAGCATAATCTGGAGCTTTACAACAGAGGCATGAGAAAATTGTTGGTTTCATTATTCTAATTATACCTCTGAATCCAAGAGCAGTAATGTAGTTTCCAAAGATCCATTCAGATTTGAGAAATAGGCCAATTTCTAAGCATCTGCACTTCTTTGCTTTTATGTAGACCTTAGTAATTCCTTAATTATAGTAAAAAAAATGAACTGGCATCAGAGGAAAAGTAATGCATTTTTGTTCTTGGAAAAACTTTCAGGAATTCTAATTCTAGCATGTCATTGGGCTGTAAATGCCAAAACATTTTCTAAATATTTAGTGACGTTAAAATAATTGTTGTGCCTTTTTTACTTGGAGCTATTTTCAAATATTTGAAGTTATCACAGATTATATCAAAGTTACAGGTTATTACACATAGACACTGCTCTGTGGTCCCTTGAGAATAACAAATATTGAACACCTTTAGCTGAAACAGCTTCAGTTGATTTGAAGCTTAAAACCATCAACCTTCAAAGTCCAAGAAGGCCCAACAAAGCTTGAAAATGGGACCCATTTTGTCACCCACTTGCCAGATGCCATACAATACTACACCCAGATATTCTGCTTGATGAAGGTTTGTTATTGCCAGTAATACTGCTTGATAAGAATCATAGAATTGTAGAGTTGGAAGGGGCCTATAAGGCCATCAAGTCCAACCCCCCTCCCCTGTGTCTGCTACCTGGTAACAGTCAAATAAAAAAATTGCAAAAAATGGATACTGCAATATAGCTACTACAACATGGCAACAATATCTGACAGTTCAACAATCATTGTGGAAAACAAAGCATGAGCTCTACAGCTGAAGCTAATTTGAAATACCTAAGCATGAGAACAAAACTGACAGTTCTTAGATATCTTCAGTGAAGTGAAACACTTCACTGATATTTAAATTTACAATTGATATGAAGTACTGAAGGTTAATCAGTCATAATATTTGGCCACTAAAGTACATATTGCTAAAGGGAAAGGTTAGCGTGAATACACATAGCACCAGATAGAAGTATTTTAGTGCACTTAAATTTCAGAATTTTTCCAGCATCACAATTAAATGTTGCTCAAACAGTACAGGTCAATTAATTTTGCTGATGCCTTAGAACACCTGGTTCCAAGTAATGGGACTATTGATTCCTAGCTTTTGAATGGGCCTTTTCGAGGGAAGTATTGCTTCCTGGCTTTTCAATGGGCCAGTCTGGATGTCACGATCAGGGCCTAGAGCCCACAAGTATCTCCTATCCTCAGCATATGTGCAAGGAGAAGACATAAGGCTTTGTTTCTGTTTTTGATTAACTACAGTTTAATAGCGCTTCCAAATCCGAACTGTGGATAGCCTTAACTATGGTTTGCTGAAACAAGCCAGCTTCATAACAGTGGGTAGGGAGGACAACAGAATAAATTCAAATTTGAATTAAAGTTGGCAAAATATTCCCTCAATTTAATACCTAACATGTACTTTAAAACGTAATACACTTATACGAAGAGGATTCCCCATTCATTTCAATGGCGGGTACAACATTGTCCAGATAGGAGCTCAATGAATACGTCAAGCTTCCACACTACTGTTTTAATAGCGTATAAATAAATAAGCAGAATATTTGAAGTTATGGATTTATTCAAGAGACTAATATCTCAATCTGGAAGGGGTTTATGGGTGGGGGAGGCAACAGATATGTTCTTACATAGATTAGTATATTGTTGATATGAACTGCTTACGTTTCCTTTATCTTCCATTTGCTTGAATCTCCAACCGAACACACAACTGTCATTTTGGAGAGTTAATAAAGAAAGGAAAGACTATTCGCAACCAGTTCAGTCACATTACTACAGTTTTTTAGACAGTGAATATTTTGTAGGTCTTTAAATAAAAATTCTTCCAAAACAAATATTTGACTAAGCCTAAGGTAAGGAGCCTGTCCAGTTTTGCAGTGGAAACTGAGCAACACGCTATTTTTTTCCTATAAACTTGTCATTATAAAATATGCCAAAAGCAGTGGAGTAGAATGCTTGCTTCAGTAAAGCTAAATAGCAATAAAATGGTTAACTATGGCTATTTGAGAGAACTACTGTAAGACTTATGATCATGTATGGAAATGTTTTCTAACTGGTGTAATTGCCACTTGGTTTGTTTTGGTTACCTTGCAGATGTAAACTATTTCTTCAGAAGACATAGAATACCATAAAGGGACTTAATAGCCAAAAGTTAGCTTTAACAAAAAGAGCATTATGTAAAACAGCATATGGCAGCCCCAAAATAGTAACACTGTTATCAAACGTGAAGACAGAAAGGTATTTTAAAGTTTAAACTTCACAATCTGACAAACTTGCAACAAACTTCGTTGAATAGCAGTGGCATAACTTTAGTTCTGAGTATTCAATATAAACAATTTAAAGAAAATAGCACTACAGTATAGCAATATAAGTTGTATATTCTAGATGTACACACTTAGAATGCTTGATGCTGTGCTCATCTCAAAGAAGGGGATATAAAAATAGTTAAGTAATTTTAATGGATTACTGTTAGTAGTGGAAGCATGCAAGTTTTTACAATCACAGAATATTCTTCATGAGGCAGAAGGGGAATGCTTACTCAGACCAAAAGTGCTTACTGGTGTCCATAAGTTGAGTTACTTGATCGAATAAAGCAAGCAGCGTTTGAGATGCATAGCACCCAATCTGCTGCAGATGCACATTCATTTAAACTAAGAATGCAAGTTTCCTATTTAGCCCCTGAGTATTACTTCCAAAGCACATCCCATGGCAAGTTTCCATTGTAGAAGTAGTGGAGAGGAAAGGTGGTGTGGTGTTCCTAACAAAGAAACACAGGAAAATTCTGAACATAAGTCTATCACATTGCTGGACTACAACTAATAAGATGTGAAGGCCCAGGAAAAAAAAACCTGGAAACATTGAGAAAAAACATTTTTCTCCTGTTTTTTCCTAAGGGCTGTTTTTGTTTTCCCCCAGAAAACTGGAAAAACCGTACAGCTTTAGACTATGAAATATTTTCTTTCAGAATTTAAGACAAGGTGTTTATATATTGTTCCCCCAAACGGTTTCTAAAAAAAAAGTAATAACACTTTTGTAGAAAGGCTAGAGATGTAAAATGTCTAGAAATAATGAAGCCATAGGGGGAAATGTTTTATAATGTTCTCTGTAAAATTCTCAGAATAGCTAGTTCTTCCATTCCTTATTAATATCATTGGTCTAATGATAAACACTTCTGGAGTCATGCTCAGTTTCCCAACACATGAATAGAGTCACCTTTTCATAATACGGAAGAAAGTATGCATTCTTGACAGTTTGGGCTTTGTTCTACAGAGTCCTGCACTTCTCTGGTTAGATGTGTAACAGTCAATTAATATAGTTGTAATCTAAATCCACATGCGGGGGGAAAAACATTGCAAATTATCCACCTACTGTCACCAGCTGAGATGAAACAGCATGTGGGTTATTCAACGTTTCTTTTCGTCTTCTTTTTAATTAATTTTGAGTCTTGAGTCTCAAAGAACTCACTGCCACTGTTTTTAGTAAACTTCTCAAGTAGACTTCACCACTAGGTAATGTTGCCATAAAAGTTTTTAACTTCTGCCACTAAAATAAAACCCTTCTACCTAAAAGAAACTCAGTAGCCTGGTTCCTACATAGGCATGGAACCGACACTAACACCAGAGACAACCTTTCAGAATGAACAAAAAATAAGATGCTCATTAACGGAAACTATTTACAAAAGCAAATAAAATGCCACTCTTCAAATAATAGGTTGGTTAAATGGTCTAAAATTAAATATGGTTGCTTACCATTCCCACCTGAATCTTAATCAGTTAAATAAAATCTAAGTGGCTTTTGCTTCAGATCAGATTGCTCTAAGCTCCATCCCACAAACAGGAATAGACACCAGTCTTTCCTCTGCCTCCAGTTCTCTCTGCTTCTTCTTCCTTCCAGGATGATTCATATGTTTCAGGGACTACTTGCTGAAGCCCCGTCAAGTCAGACATAAAACAGGAATCTAAAATATGTCACGTATAACTTTGCTCATAAAATTATCGTGGATAGTATATTAAATTTAACAGTATATTTTATTCAGAAAATAATTACAAATTTACTAATTTACTTTTAAAAGATTTTAAACAGAATAATTTGTGTGAGCAAACCCTGATATACCTTATATAACTTTAGGAACATAAAGGCTGTTTTATGTTCCTAAAACAGTCTTCCCCTACCTTTTGGACTACAACACCTAGTATTCCTGACCATGCTGCCTGAGGCTATCCTGAAGCAACAAAGTGACTTTAGATCTGTAAAGAGTGCTAAGAAAAAACATACTGCACATTTTTTATTTCCCCCCTCAAAATTTCCAGTCCCGTCCTACCCCAAACCTCCTCCCTCTCCCTCACCAGGAAAAAAAACCCACTTTGTTTCCATGGCTTCAATGTTTCTGAAAATTTTACATCTCTAAGGAACATGATCCAGAGATGCAATTTATGAGCTATTAACTTTAGGATTTACATTATGTGTGTTTTTTACTCCTAGGTTGTGGTGCAACCTTAGTGGTCTACAGAAACACCAGTGACGTGTGGGTCTGTTTGTACTGATGTAGCGATTCTCTATAGAGCATTAGATCCTTCCTGCTGCACACCTGCCTTCAGAGAAACATTTGTGAGGAACAGCATCCCCCTCATTACGTTCACTATTTTAAATCTCATTCAAGCTCGATCAATAAATTTAAAGAACTGCAAAAGCATCAAACACCACGTAGTTGCACTGATGGGCCTGCATACAGTGTGTGGTAATCCGGCAGAGGAAATTCCATTCCATTAAGGTACTACAGCAAGGACTAACAGCCTATTTAACTGTCAGGAACTCTGTATCATTGTCAGAATAGTTTTTCTTAGGGGACTGGGTAATATAAAATTCCATGTTCATACCCGCTCAGATTTCAAACTCTAGTTCTAAGATCAATGAATGGGAAGGTTGAAAAGACCAAAATCTGATGAATATAAGAAGTGGTTTAAAACAGGTGTGCATTGTGTAAGAAAACAGGGAAGATAATTTGGATACGAGACAGAAGGGCTGTTCCAAGGTCTAATAAACAAAATGCAAATGTGATCTGGCTTTTTACACATATTTTGTACGTGTTCATATGACTTGCTAAGGTGGGAGAAACCCATCCAAGCATTTCCAAGACATCTGTTGACCCCCACATTCAAGTGCTTACTGGTTTTATGCAGGGCATGTTCTCTCAATTCTCTCAGATAATTACATTTAGATACTTCAAGCAGATTGGTCCAGATGTCTTGAATTCGGGGGTCACAGAACATTCAGCACCCCCGTGTTTCCATCCCAATAGTCCCACACTTAGGACGCTTCTTCCCACTTGCTAGAAATCTCTTAAAAATCCATTTCTTTTCAGATTGCTTCAGCTGATATTGCATAGTGTGCTGCTGTCATATTTATTTATTTATTTATTTATCATACTTATACCCCGCTCCTCAGCCAAAAAAGGCTCTCGGAGCGGCTTACACTTAGCAAAAAAGACAGTCCCTGCCCTCAGGCTTACAATCTAATAAAGACATGACACACAAGGAAAAGGAGTCAAGGAGGGAGGGAGGGAGGAGAGAGAAAGAAAGAGAGAGAGAGAGAGTCCAGCAGGAGCAGGCCCCGATGTTACTTCTGCCTGCTCCTGTCCCCTCGGTCTTTCTTCTTCCCCACAGGGCCAAGATGGCAGTTTGCCCTGGGGGGGGGGAAGAGTCCAGCAGGAGCAGGCCCCGATGTTACTTCTGCCTGCTCCTGTCCCCTCGGTCCTTCTTCTTCCCCACAGGGCCAAGATGGCAGTTTGCCCTGTGGGGGGGGGGGAAGAGTCCAGCAGGAGCAGGCCCAGAAGTTACTTCTGCCTGCTCTGTCCCCTCTGTCATACATCTTACTTATCCAAACCTTACATGATAGAAAAGCTAGATTCCACCCCCACCCCCCTTTCGGTAACATAGAGTGGATCCAGACCAAGCTAGTTGCAGTTAAGTCCCACTGAAATCAATGTCAAAGTTAGTCATGGCTAATGTCCCTTGGATTCCAAAAGGACTGAAGTTCAGCTAATGTGTTTTGGATCAACCTATAGGGGTGTAGGAGTTGTCAGGTACTGCTTGCAATCAGGGTGCTGTTTCTCAGTGTTGCCTACCAGCTTTTTATAACCCTTCCCTCCGGTTTTATTTTTTTGTTTACAGAGCAATCCACTGTATGTTTATTCTGAATTAAGTCTCGTTGAGACTTTCTCCCAAGTAAGTGTGTGTAGAACTGCAGCCTTTACATTTGTTTTAATTCTTGGGGACTATGTGCATGCAAACGCAAGGCTGTCATGCATTTAGTTTAATGTATCTCAGTACTTGCCGATGAGTATTAAAATGATTATATGTAGTTGAGGTTTTTTATCTGAAAAGAATAAACATTGCAAGTAAATATCACAACATTATTATTATTTATTAGAGATAACATACTACAGAGCAGTGTAATGTTTTCAACTTTTTTTCCATTTTAGGCAAGAGGGAGAAGTACTGGCTTGGTTCGGAGGACACGTTAGTCAACGGTGGGTTTAGAACTCCGTGGTGGAGTTTTTACACCACCATTGAGAAACGTAGCATCTGGCGGGAAAACTTCACGCAGCAGTGGAGGTTTTTTGGAAAATCTTGATCCCCAATTTTTAATGTGTGTCATCCCACCCCACCCCAGATCTACCCATGCAAGCAAAAAAAATCAAGGCTGCATCCTATGCACATCTTCTTGAAAGTAAGTCCTACCAAACACAGTGAAACTTACTTCTGAGTATACATGCTTAGGATTGTGCTGTAAGGGTCAATAGGTGGAAAACAAGTCATCAATGTACTAAAAATGAAGATTAATCTAAGTATTTATTAACCTAGCTAGACTTCTTATTTAATAAAATAATAATAATAATTACCCATGACTTATATTTTCTATTCTGGCGCTTGGTATTAACAATTATCCCAGATGTTCATATATATGAATCATATAATTCCTAAAGTATTTGAGAGCCAAACATAGAAATGCTTGCACTTATTTAATGGGAACACCACATCTCTATCACCATGATTATTTCAGGACAAATTAGGTTTCTACAAATCCCAGAGAAAAAGGAACCCAAAAGACATACAAATCCATTTTTCGGTATGGGATAAGTATCTTATAAAACACAGTAAACATTGCTCATCAGGTGTTATTTCTTCAATAATCATTATCAAATACTATTTCCTTAATGTACTTGTCATCCCCAGCTCTTCAATGGCAAGTCTCCCAGAATGGCTTACGTAAAAATATTAAAAGAAATCACAAGTACAATTTTTAAAAAGCCCGTAAAACAAGACAATAATCAGTCAAGTTGATATGTGAAGTAACTTTGCTTATCCACCAGACACCATCTAAGATGGACTCATTCAGCAAGTCTCAAATCATGTCTCTGTGTTAGATACTGCCTCACTACTGTAAAGAAACAAAGGAGTGGCAAAAATTAAAGTCAGCTCTGATAAGCCAGGGATAAGGGACTGTAATAAATATATTTTTAGCTGTGGCCACAACTAATTTTATGCTTTAAAAATATTTATACAGAAGTTATGACAACTCGGGCATAGCCTAAAGACAAGTTGTAGCCTCTGTGAAGCTTAACACTGTGCCTTCTGTGACTTATTTTACAAGAAACAGATCTGGCAACTGGGAAAATGCAACAAGTGATTTTGCAGCAGCGGAGTCATTTAGGCTGCTGGAATGACCAAGATCCATAATACTGCTAATTACACATGCTGTAAATCTCAAATCCATCATGAAATTAGTTTCAAATGTCTTGAAGACATCATCATTATTTATTATTATTATCATCATCTTTAAACCTGAGCATACTTTTCTAAATAAATCCTAAGGTCTGGTACTGACGTAACACTGACTGATCTTGACCATAGCTAAGAGATTAAAAGTGTTTGTGAGTCTTTTGTGCTCCAGTCCACAACCTCCTTCTTCTCTTCCACTCAAATCCTTCCCCTCACTTTCAGAAATGGAGCACATGGGCCCAAGAGAGAAGGAGATGCAGGGGGAAAAGCAAACAAGACTGAAGGCTGCACCCAATCTTAACCATGGTTAAATGATTGGGAAACATTACACCTCAACTGACCTGCATCCAGTGTACTCATTCAGAGCAATACACATTGGCAGCTGAACAAGCGGTTTAGGAGAGCAGAAGCAAGATGGTTCCAACTGACTTAGTCCACAGGTAATGGAGTTTGTGATAAGAATATTGCTAGCCAATATAAAGCATATCCAAACCCTAAAGCATTTTCTCCACCATTCACACAAACTTCTAGTGTCAATTTCTGCTTGATTTCCTTTCCCAAGATCAGTATTTTAGATTATTGGGCAAAATCCAAACGGGGCACTTATGCCATTGTCAATTCTCTCACACCCTGTAGATTCCGTTGCGCAACAGGAATTACGCTGATTCCATTGCACAATGGAGATTTAGCACTTTCCAGAGGAAGCCCCAAAATGAGCAGAAACACTCGTTTCTCAATTGGGACAGGTTGAGCTCCCCTATGTGAATTTCACTGAGCTGCCCCATTCCAAAAACCAGTGTTTTGGCTTGTTTCTGGTTGCCCCTGGAACCTTTATTCTTCTAGTGATGGGTACCGCTTGCGGACAAAATTCGATGGGGCCATAAGCACCCCAATGGACTCTGTCCTTATCATTATGTCCCCTTACCAAACACAACTTGTTTGGTAAGGGGACATACCAAACCCGCCTGGGGTATCTGGCTCATTAGCTATCCAGTACAGAAACGTTTCCTCAAAGGTTGTAGTAATAAGAACTGATCTGTTGTGATGATTAAGAGCCCAAACATTGTACTGCTTTTCATACCACCACCAATAATATGGACAGAAAGTGCATGCAGTGAACTGTACCTGGTCCTCGTTACATTCAAAAGGAGAGTCCTTGTGTATAGCCATCTGATACTTGGCAAATAAAGAGGCAGACTGGGTGAAAGATGATTTGAACTGTGGGTCCTCAAAAGAAACTGGCACTAACCTCACCTTCAGAGCAAGGGAAAACACAGGGATTTTATTTGAATTTGTCCAAATGCTCCTGAAGGTAAGGCTAGCACATGATCTCCTCAAATCCATTTCAAAGCCTCTGCCAAGGAGACACACAAGGAAGCCCAACAACCGCAGAAATGTGCTACGATGGTTCTTCTCTATAGGAACATCAAAATACAGTTTTGTATACTAACTGAAACTGTATTGCTTGGTGCCACACTTCAATTTAGTCACTTCATATTTCATGCCAATTACCTCTTCATGTAAAATATGTAAAGGAATTCCAGGTAAGCCAAGGAGGATTTGACCATCTCATGTTCTAGAAAGATACGCTTGAGTTTTCAGCTTGTATTCTGGGGTTTCTCACTGAGATCGATACTAGAAGATCATCGTCCCTGAAAGGCAACTTGCCCACTACTACCAAATTTCCACTCCAGCATGCAGCTACATGAGAGTGTTGACCGGATTCTAGGATGCACTCTCAGTTCATGCGAAACAATGTCACTGCTCTGTGTGGACGGAGACTGCAGTTAAGGTATACTCATAACTGGCCTGGTGGGAATAGATTTAGATTATCAGATGTTCTCCATTAATCAGAGCTGATAAACTTACTTAAATCTCTTCCAGAGACCTTTCTCCTACTCTGAATAATTATGTGTGACAAATGCCATGACTGATACCCCTTAAAGTAGAGTAGTACAATATGAACATGCTGTAAGTAGAGATGTGGTTTTCACTGGGATATGGGGGTTTTTTTGGTGGGAGGGTGGCGGCTAGGAACCAGGCAGGAGAAACATGCTTCCTGACCTGTGCAGCAACTGAGGTATCAGTCACCATGGCCATGTTTTTAAGCTCTAATAATTCCTGAGCACCTAGATATTTGCACCTCACTGGCTGAGAAACCAACAATTGATCAGAGACTGGGGAAAAGGAAGAGGGACCAGGAGAAGGGGTCAAGGCCATCAAGGAAACCCTGAAGACCAGATTGGTACCCCAGGCTGGTCAGATTCGGCCCGTAGGCCTGATGTTCCCCAAGTCTGATATAGTGGGTATATAGTTCTGTCCAATATACCACATGTCTTGCCTGGCTCAAACTATGTGCATCTTCCAAAAGTTGCATAGTATCCAACAAAGGTGTGTGTGATTGTAAGAAACTTAGGTGAAAGACAACGGGAAGGGGAGTTGGGGAACCCTAGCATGGGACAGAAAAGAAGAACAGGTAAAGATTAAGTCAAAGAACTGAACTGGCTGAAGGCAGTCATCCCCAGCCTGGTGCCTTCCAAATGTTTTGGACTATTACTCCCATAAACTTCAGCCAGTACACCAATGGCCAGAGATTATGGGAACTGTAGTCCAAAACACCTACATTGCATTGGCAAAGGCTGGTTTAAGGGAAAATATTTCAGACAACGTACTGTTCCTCCACTGCCTATAACTTTGTTCTCCCTCCCCATCCCTTTTCAGAGTGCAATTTACTTCATGGAAAGTCCCTGCAGCACAAACGCAACACAGGTAAATGCTCCCACTGTCAAGCATTCTTTATTTGTAGTAATATTTATGAACCAAACAGATCCCAGTAGAAGCGTTCATTGTAGAAGTATCAACACGGATTCCTGAAACTAGCTGTTCAGGAAACATGCAGTGCCCTTCACTTCCTTTCCTATTCCTCATTATGCAACATCGCTAACATATATGCCAAACCCATTATTGCTTCCCTTTTTCCTTGTGTTTAATTATTTGTGGCAGCCATGAGATCTGCAAAACCTGCTTGTATTTCCAAGATGTTCCGTTTGGTTTAGTTCATATCATTTTTGAAGTTTCTTAGGGAATTAAGTATTTTAAAAGGATCAACTTTTGATTGTTTCAGAATAGACTAAAGCAACATGCTGTCTGACCTGACTGGCGGTTGGTTTATCAGGTGGGTCCTTGTGAATAACCATCTGGTAACGTTTATAGACCTGGTAAGACTCCTGAAATGTGGCTTTGAACTGGGAACTTGGTGGAGATGATCGCACCAGCCTCACCTTCCAAAGAATTAAAGATATTAATTATTGCAATAATAGTAATTAGATAACTTAGAACTGTAAAGTTAAAAACTACTTCTGCAGTGATATAGATTAATATTTAAACAATAATTCACCCCTTTAGCTCAAAATTATGCCACCAATGTTACTTTCTGCTCCTATACATTGATTTTTCAAAAACAGAATGTTTAGTCCCAACGTAACTATTCTAAATTTGGTTTCCAGTCACTGAACTGTAAATACTTCAATGCTTTGAAAAAAATCTGTAAAAAAATCAGACATTTAATGAGACGTATTCAAACATACATTTGTGTGTGTGTACAAACACAAAATAGACAGATTGTAGCAGTAACAAAAACATCAACAAAACAAGCCCCCATACAGGGAAATTTGGGTTGTGCAATTTCTCATCCTAAATGTTGGTCCCTTCCTGTGAACTAGATTTTCATATCAATCTTGGCTCTTGGGTGTTTTTTAATATTTATGTGCTATTTTGAGATGAGAGGATAAAAACATTGTCGAAGCTTCTTTAAATCTAACTGCATAGTCTACTTTTCTTAAATTCTATTAGCAAACTAATTTCATGTTTGGGTGTTGTAAATCATATGAGCAATGCAATGCTAAGCATAATTAACTCCAAACTTTAATGGGACTTGTGCCACATTAAGTATGCTTAGAAGTCCAGCCCAGGCCACAATAACCTATTTAGGCTATCAACTGGAAAGCAAATTGAGCACACAGAAATTCATGGTTTTGAATCTGCTGCTGTTAACTTACACCCCCAAAACATTTTTAGTTATGAATAAATGTACCAAATTCAACAGTCAATGTATGTTTCAGTTTCACTGTTGATTTCTCCTGCTAAATCTAATGTATCATGAACAAAGGGGGGGGGGAGATTTACTTTGAACCAGGCTTTGGCTATAGATCACGCATTGCAAGGGATCAAGTGAATATGTTGTCATGACCAGGTGCTACACAAAACAGATTCTGAATCACAAATGTATGGCAACTGGATAGCAATACAGGAAGAGAGTCGGAGGTCATGTTAATGCTAGGTAGCTGAGCCAAATGTGCCCCTGAGTCAAAGACGAGCTAAAACAGAAGCAAGGCTGGGTCCAACACAGAAAGTAGCATATAACACAGTTTCAAAGAGGAATGTGGCATGGGCAAAGTTCCAGGAAGGAGCAACACAAGATCAGAGATAGGAACAGGTCATATGAGTGTCCACGAAGTAGAAAACTGCACTTGGCCAGGATACACTCTCTGATCCACAGATTAAAGAAAATTGTTCTTTGACCATTTAGAGCTTTAGAGCAACTACTAACAAAATTTTACTTGTAATAGCTGCACATAAAAAGTTCATACCAATGAGTGGTATGAACCTCTGCCAGGGGAGGTATGGACAATTCCCAGGGCCATTGCCACAAGATGAACTGATTATGTGTCTGTCCAAGCATTTTACCAAGTATTCCCTGCCCAAGTATCACGAGAGAAGGAAAGCAGAGGGATTCCTGCTCACCTGAATATGCCCTGAAGAGCAACAAATTTAGCAGAAGAACATGGTCAGACTTTCTCACTTCTGAAGAAATAATAAAGAAGGGGGGAGAACTTATAGGGACAAATTTACAGCAGCAAGGACTGTTTCTCTGAAGCCAAAAATTGCTCTTTAGGGAGCTGTCTGCTGCACAAAGAAGCAACCAGGAGGATAAAGATGATTATCTGTTAATTACCATATAAATAAATCTTGGCACACTGTCCAAGATCAAGTGAATATACAAAAAGTTTAAGGAACTTTTAATAAGTGGTAGGCACTTAATAGGTACAATTTTGGTCTATTAAAGAAAAAATATTCTAAAAATATTTGGAATCAACTGAAAGTATGTATATGATTCAAGTCAGAACTCTTGTACTGGACTTCACCAAATTATTAAGACTAATTTGTGAAACAACAATTTCAGCCATATAAAAATACTGTTCATGGCCAATTCAAGATGTTATTTCAAACAAGACCTTAAATTTAGGCCGCAATCCTATGTTTAGACAGAAAAGAAGTCCTACAACTCCCAGAATGCCCAGCCAGCATGGCTAGCTAGAGCATGGTGGGAATTGTAGGTGTTTTTCTGTCAAAACTTGTATTGCGCCCTGAATCGCTCATTAAAGTTTTACCCATCATTATTTTGGTTCTGTAGGTGGTGCATTACGCTGTTCATTCAGATGGAACCACAGCACCCCCTTGTGTTTCTGCAAAGCTATTTTTAAAAAACACAACCCCCCCCCCCAGTCTTATAATAAATTGAAAAACACAGGAAATGCCAATAATGGACATTAAACTCTTTTCTAATACTACCAGTGCCTATCATTTCCCCTATTTTTACACTCAAAGTACAACATTTTTCACATTTGACAAACCAGTTGCCTGGAAAATTAATACAAAGCCTTCATTCATATGATAAACAATTTAAATATCTCAGTACCTCTAACTGGTGCAGAGCTTCAGGAAGTAAAGAGACAAAAATGAAGTCTTCCACTGATTTGGGCTGGTTTGTTTTAGGGTTAGCACTCTGACCAAGTATATTCTGAGCCTCTACTCGAAACGCAGGGTTCTGTGTCTGGTTCTGAAGGCTCCTCTGAAGCTTGTGTTCCTTCCGTATGTCCTTGGCTTTACGGCAAGGAGGTTTACTCAAGTCAGCTCCTTTGCCTAGAACAGCAATGCGGACATACTCAATGGGAAAAGCATGCATTGAACAAACAGTCACACTGATTCCCCTTTATACTTTTAAGATGACTGACTACAAGGAAGGGCAAGGCTATCATTAAGGACAAGGGCAAGAAGTTCAGGTAGTCTAGCTACATTTGACTACTGTGCTTGCACTTCCCACTTGCAATGTTAAGCAGCACAAATGCCTTCTTACTTGTGCATGACAATACAAGATTGTCCTTGAAAGTTATTCTAACCAATCTAGTTGGGCAGGAGACATGGGCTAGAAAATTATGATGGCTTGGATCCTAAGATGAGTTAGCTTAAGGGTGTTAATGGAAGGAAAGTTTCCTCCTCCTCCTCCCCTCTGCAAGCCTCTGTGATCACCCCAACAGCCTTTCAGGAAGCCCTCCTGAACAATGGGGCAGGAAATTATCTCTGCATAAACGTCTTTAAGTTAACTTGGCTTAGGATTCAAGCCTCTCATTCTTTCTCGAAAAACAACTCCAACACACCACTAGATCTAAGAATAAAACGACATATATTACTAGGGAGAAAAGTTGATCAGGAACTGGAAGGAACAGTAGAATAACCAAGTTACAGAAGAACAAGAATACCTAATCTTAGCTGGAAACGCATCTATTAAATAGGAACATTGTAAGAGTGTGGTTACTCAGGTACCTAGAAGTTATAATACCAAAACTTATAACATGGCTGCCACATAATTTGAAAGACACAATTATAACTGAAAGTTTCCAGTTCTCCCTGCCTTTCCATTGGATATGGCTGACCAAACGCCAATATGGATACATATCCAATCTCTTTTCTGTTTCACTTAAAAGTTATTGAAGCCCTAAGTGATCCCTTACAGTCTTTAAGTTGCCACAAGATTGTTTTGCTGCAACAGACTAAAACTACTATTCCTCAGGAAGTTAATACAAGCCTTCCTATAAAAGTTGGTCCTTCCAAACATTGTAGCAAACAAGGCCTTTGATTTAGCAGAGAAATACTGCTGGAAGAGGGGGAAGCATGGCAACTTTAAGAATAGTTTGAATGTGGGTTGTCACTGAGCTGTAGGTTGTTGTTGAACTATGAGTTGTTGTGTTGTGAGAACCCAGTCACACTAACAAGCCATGGTTTGATAACCAGAACCACAGTTCACAACCCAACAAACCGTGAGTTTTCTTTGTGAGTTGTTTGCGTGTTAAGACTGACAACTTAACACACAGCCAGTGTGTTAAGACTGGCGCAAAATATTAGTGTAAATGCAGTCTCAGTCCATTTGTTAACAAGCCCCTTGGATTGTTGATGGCTGAAAAATTCACAGACTTCTATTTACCAACCATTAGAGAGAGAAATTACAGAAGACAAAAGTATAAAAAGAGATGCAAAGCTAGCTTGCCATTTTCTTATATCAAAAAGGAAATACCTGGTTTGGGACTTGCATGATTTACTTTAGCTGACTGCAATGGCTTGCTGGAGTTGGCACTAGCTTTATCACTGCATGATTCAATATGTTCATAGTCTACTTCCGTCATACTTTTTTCTCCTTTTATTTCTTCATCTTCAGTCTCTACCTTCTCTGTATGATTGAGTGGTTCTAGTTCAGACTGGCTGGTGTCTGGTTCACTTTTGAACAAAAGACTGCAGCCATCAGCATCTTTGGTGTGGGAATCCATGGGCTCTACTGGAAATAATAATAATGAGAATGAACTGTCAACACAGGAAAAAGCAAAGTTAAAACATCTTGGTGCAGGGCAACTCTTACATCAACAAGAATCAAAACCATTTTGCAACTACAGCTACAAATACACATAAGCACTTGCATAACAGTTGAGCATTTAAATTTGAAAACGTGATTGGTAAAATCAGCTAATCAGCATGTTATTTTAATATGACTCTAAAACAGTTAAGATGATCTATCAACTACAGTAAATTAGTCATGATCATCCTGAAAGACCTTACCTTATCCAGAGGTTCCCAAATCCCAACCCCCCAAAAAAGAAAAAAGGGGGGAAATATTTCTAAGAAAACATATGAACATAGGTCTGCTGATGAAGTTCCTTAATTTGTAGGCTTCTATTCAGGCAACAGGACAAAACATTGGGTTCAATCAGATATAGCCACACATAATTTGTAGTACATACAGTAATTTGATAGTGGACATTCAGATCTAAGGAAAGATCTGAATTTGTGCAGACAACAGAAACTGATAGCTAACAGACCTGATAGCTAACAGCTAACTATCCCACAATGATTTGTGTGCACCTGTCCCTTGGCTATGCTGAAGTGAGAGTCTGAGTATCTGACTCAGCTGCTCCATATATAGCCAACTCCTTTAATCAAGGCAATTGCCTGCATTAATGAGTATGTATTGTAACTTTCATATGTAACTTTCATGAGTACTTTAAAGAGCAACATGTAATGGCCAAAATAGCCAGCATTAAGGGAAAATTTAATGCCTGCAGAATTCCACATACTTAAATGCTATGTGCCTTGTTCATATAACAGAATGGCTGAATGCATATCAGCTGAGAAATGTAAGACCAGCAGCATCAAGTGTTAAAAAGGCAGACTGATTTTAAATTGAGGTGGGATTCAAGTATAACTGATTTTAGATTCACATCAGAGAAATGAAGTGATTACTTCGCTCTAAAATCTTCTGGTTATGGATCTGATACAAGTAAATGTAGGAGATTTTTATCCTTTCAATGCCTCCTCTTTAGGTTTTTTTAGTTTGATTTTGCGAAGTCCACGGATACATCTTAAATTTACAAAGAAAGTAGGCATACTCAGGATCTCTGAACAGTTGATGCAAAACTAATCCCTGTTAAAAGGTCTTGAGCGTGAACTCATGCTTGATGTAAAAAAATGCCTTGCTGCACCAGACAAAGGTCCGTCCAGTCCAGCTTTCTTTGCAAGAAACTCAATAATCAGCAGGTTCTAGATGAGACACCATTGGACCGCATCCTTCTATCTGTATCTTTGCTTCACATAATGAAATACCTACACCATAAGTACAAAGAAGCAAGCAGGTTCATACTCCAGATATAAAAAGGCAGCACAGCATCTATGGAGCAAAGAAACCTACTTCCCACAAAGCAGAACAGGATTTCTTATAGGTTATAATTTTACCACACCAATGTAAACTGTACTATGAACTAAAACTCATAATTCATTAAGAAAGATAGCTAAGTCTCTGAATCATTTACACACTATTGACTCATTGATTTCTATCTGAAAAATAATGTTTAATTGTAGAACACAACAGCAGCTAATTTTAAAGTCCACTTGTTACCTTCGCTATCTATTTTAGAAAGTTCCCCTTTTGTTAAGAATTTCAGCATCTTCTTTAGAACCTTCTTATGAGATTTGGAAGGCTGGAAAAGTAACGCCTGGCATCTAAGAAAAGAAACAAGAATACAGTCAAGGTATCACCCAATTAATAAGATTTAAAGCTTCATAGAAGAAGCCCCCAAACAAGCAGAAATGCTTTTCTGGATCAGGACAGGTTTGCAGAGCTCTTTCATGTGTGCTCTGCTAGTCTACCCAGTTCCAGAAATGAGCGTTCGTTTCCGCTCCTTTTCAGTCGCTCCCAGAAAGAAGAATCAAACAGAATAACTTTGGCAGAAGCTTATAGAAATTTGTAGGACTCATGAAAAGAAGATGATTATAAATGAATGAAACAGGATAAATTAATATACCAGCCTGGAACAGAATCAGAAAATAAAAGATGGAAGAATTACGAAACTGACCAAGTTTGAGGAGGGGAAGGGGAAGGGCTGTGAATTAATACTAATATGTTTTTTCTGTTCTTTTTTCTTTGTCTCCTGTTCCTTTTTGTATTTTTTTTAACGTCAATAAAAAAAGTTCAAGTGCTAAATATTCACTTGCGGAACAGAATTAGCAGGGTGTAGCAAAATTGGTGAGGGTGTAGTGCCCCATTAGATATTGCCCAAAGTATTCTTTACAACGTGATGGTATGCAGAGCAGCCTTGCATTTAAGTATTCACCTGGCAGCCAGAGGCAACAAGGAATTGCATGCAGGTGAATGAGCAAGTTGGCAGAGTATGGAGCGAGTGTCCAGTCCCTCCTCTGTGTCCAGCGTAGAAATCCAGTTGACAACAAGAGGATGGAAGCCCCTGTCTGTGTAGTAACTTCTGTGGGCTTATTTACAAGGCTGGCATAGAGAGCTTCAGCTTTCTCATTTTATCCTCACAGTATTCACCAAGGCAGATTAAGCTGAGATACAGTGGCAACGCCAGCTGAAATCCCCCTTTAATATTCATAGTAAACAAATTTCTGAGTCTGTCTACTGCATAAACTAGCATTCAAGAAATGTTCTTAGAGAGAAGATACAGGAACAGTCAACATAAGTTCTTACCTTATTGTATATTGAGGACAACATGTTCGATTCATAGTGGGTTTGTAAACGTATTTCCCACTCCTGTAAGTTAAACAAAACCTGTTAAAATGCATTTTATAGATACTTAGAATATGCTTAAAATGTGTAACCTGAGGAATGTTTTATATGGGGGATTTTTATTTTTATTTTGCTGGGAATCCAAACCAGCCTCAGACCCAACTCTAACTTGCAATGTTAAGAGTAGACTACATCGCAGGGCTCCTTTAAGTTATTATCTCTCAGCACAGCTCCCCAAAACTGTAAGTTGAATAAAACCCTGGATCACTCTGCCATGTTGCTGCAGAGCACTTGCATACTCAGCCTGAAGTATACTGCACTCCCGTCGCCCAGCCACAACCCCTTCCAACCACCAATATACAGATTACAAACTGCGTTTACCTTGTATTTTGCAGTGGCAGGAGTGAGGGAGGGAAATTAAATGTTTCACACCAAGTAAGATTGAAGTTTAAAAGAGCAGTAACTCCTCTCTCTGCTACCTTTTGTTTGGGGGATGGACAAACTAGTGCCTAGATACAGCCATGTCAAGAACTTGGATTTCTCCATTTATTTCCAAGGATGGCTCTCACTTTAAAATTGGTTTCTCAAGGTGAATCAGGAATGTCCTACCCGGCAGCAAGACGGGTCACTCTACTTTTTATATGCTCCACTCACTCTGCTATGTAAAGCTCCCAAAGGAGGCTCCATTAGAGGAGTAGCAAGAGATTCCAGGTGGGACTTGCATCCCCTTTGAGGGCTTCTCTCTGAGGACTCAATGACTACTTTTACACACACACATACCCTTGCGTCAAGCACCCACTCCCATCCCTTGTAACCTCTGATGGAAAGAGATGCAGCCACTCCCCAGCAGGCTAACTTTTGTGTCTGTCTTTTCTGACGCTCTCCCAACTGGCCTCTCCTGACAACTGATCAGTGGCATTTTGAAGCTCCCTGCCCTAGCCACACACACACTTCCATGGTAAATTCCCCGCTGTTGGCACTCAGCTTCCCTGTGCCCACTGATTGCCAGAAGTGGATGACCATGCCTGTGAGGCCTAGCTGTGGGAGTGCTACTGGCAGTTCAGGGACAGCAGTTGGGCCCTCAGCAGATACCCCAGGGAGCTCACCCCTAATGGCAGCCCTGACAGACACAAAGGTTATCCAGGTCCCCAAAGCCAGGCTATAAACTTAACTAGAGGCAAGTGCATGGAAGAGTTGAAAGCCCATGCACCTTGTATAATGCAGCCTTCCCCGAACTCTCCAGATGTTTTGGTGCTCTCCAGATGTTTTAAACCACAACTCCCAGAATTCCTGGCCATTGGCCTTGATGGTTGGGGTTGACGGGAGTTGAAGTCCAAAATATCTAGAGGGCACCCAGCTGGGGAAAGCTGTTCTAACACAAAGTCATTGAAATTTTGTGTATTTTCAACAGGATTTTATCAGTTTTCCTAGAGGTGGCAAGCCACAATTTCAACATATATTTGAAGTGTCAGAGCCTTTTAGGGCACAATCCTATGCATGTTGAAACAGGAAGATGTCCTACAAAAGTCCATGACTGGCTGGGGAATGCTGTCTAAATATGCATAGAACTGTGCCATAAGTTGTCTGTTTACCTCAGTTTAGGAGTTGTAATTCAAATGACTATAGCTCAGTGGCAGAACCCAAGTACAAGGACCCAGGTTCAATCTCTGCCTCTGCCATTTCTAGTTAAAGTCAGTCCTACATAGCGAAGCTATCCGAAACACCTTAAAGAGCAACTCCTAGTCAAAAGAGGCATGAAGAAATGATGTTAAACCATACAAGGCAGCTTCTTATATCCTAGGGATATAAATCTGACTGCAGCCTCTCTGCTACCACACCCATTATCACAATTGTTGATCATCAGTATTTTTAAAAAAGAACAGGGATGAGGACTAAGAAGCCAAGTCTCAAGGAGCACAAGCTAGAAGCCCTCTGCTAGCATTACTGGAGATATTTTCTCTTTCAGTTTCTTCATAGTCCCATCAGAAGTTTATCAACACATTTTAAAAATTACAATACAAATTTACAGCTAAATCACTTTCATAACATACTCTTAATATGAATGAATGCAGCCACACCAACAGTGCTCAAAAGACATATTTTACCTTCGCCATCCTCTGTCTATAAGATCTTGATAATCTTGAACAGTCAGTGAATGAGCCCACATGCCTGGAACAAATATTCATATAAGATACTGAAAAAGCTTTTCCTCAAATAACGGGAACAGAAGCAGCCTCTATGGTAAGCTACTATCCGCATAATAAGTTCACCTACATTCTTTGCAACTCACACACTTTAGAAAATGCTATTGAACACCTTAATACTTAAGTTAAATCTTTTTGTGATCAATGTTAAAATCAGGTTCAGGTTTTGCTACCTTCACTCAAAGCTTCCCCAACACCCCATATTGATTATCTGCCCCTCAGTCCCACCCACCAGTCCTATTCGCCTTGCCACACTGCCTCATCAGTTACAAGGCAATGGTTGAGCTGAATCTTCCCAGCAATGTCCCATTCATCCCTCTCTATTCTTTCTATAGGCATTTAGAAACTCCTTCAAACCCAGCTCTCTATTTTATTTATTCACAATTTACTCTATTCCTTTTTCTCTTACTCCACAACTCCCATCCTTCTGCCCAACAAGTCCCATTTTCTTTCCTCCAAGTTTCTGAGCTTCCATCTCTACTATCTGTCTCCCAATCCCTCTTGCCCACACCTATGCTGCTACTCTTTAACTTGTGGCCCACAGCTCCCAGCATCCCTTACCATTGGCTACATTGGGCATGGCTGATGGGAGCTGTAAGCCAAAACAAGTTGCCCAGCCATGCTTAGCCCATGTTATCTCTATATCTGCCTCCATCCATGCTGTTTAGTTCCTGCCCCATAGGACTAATGGAAATATAAATTGGGGAGGGAGGAGAAAAGTGGCTACCAGCTATTCTGATGAAGTGGCCTCTAGTCCATGAATGCTTACACCCTAATTCAGTTGGAAACCCCCCCCTCCCCAGGGCTAACATCTTCACCTTGTGGGGAAGAAGGAGCTGTTGGTTTGCCCCTCCACTGGGAGATGAGAGGACGGAGCAGAGCCTTCCCACCAGCCTAAACAGTCTCCTTTATTTCTTTTTATTTTCTCCCTCTTCCCTCCCCATCCACTTTTCCTTGTGTGTCATGTCGTTTTTTAGAGCGTAAGCCTGAGGACAGGGTCTGTCTTCTTTATTGATACATTGTAAGCCGCTCTGAGAGCCTTTTGGTTGAGGTGCAAGATAAAAATACTCTAAATAAATAAATAAATAATACATGCTAGATTACTGTAAACACGTTTCTTATTTTAAATCCACGCTATGCTGAACCAAACTGCAGAGCTGAACATGTGGGTCAGACAGCACCTACCTTCAGTGATAGTTCCTTAGCTATTGTTTTTAGAAAGTTAGATAGGGACTGACTTGAGGGGGTGACAGGAGGTGGGGGTTGTGGATTCCTCCCACTACCTTTACCCCCTAATTTTGGCACTGTTGCAGACCTGTGCGTGGTTAAAAAGGGCAAATCCACGCCGCTTTTCTAACGGATGAGCTAAAATGTCTGGCTTCCTCCTTTTCAACGCTTTCCGACCCCTCTTGCTTCTCTTTTGCGCCTCATTCACCTCATTGATAGGGAACCCCACCCCTTTCCCAAAACTCCGCCAACGCCCCCCATCCCATCCCGACCCGCACCGTGAGAGAGGTTGCCGGTATCGTTCTTGCAATAGCCGCAACGGTAGCCTCCATCACCCCCACAGTATTCCACGATACTCGGCGAACTTCCTCCCATCGCTGCCATCTTGGCCGGCCGGCTGGCCTTAAATAACCCCACGCCCGAGGACCTTCCGCAAACCCCCAGTTTCGGGGCACCCGGAAGCAGAGGGGCGAGCCGCCGCCATCTTAGGAAAGGGCAAAAGACTGGGTGGAGCAACCGAAGGGCTACAGTCTCGAAAGGTTTTCAGCACGTCTTCCGGACGCAGATTGCAGAGCTTCCCATCCTCCATGTGCGGGGCAAAAATCAGTAGGAAGCAATGTATGCACCTGACGGGGAAGGCGGCAGCAGGGCTTTTTTTTCGAAAAACTTGTATCGAATTAAACTGTAAATTTTTTTGACTTATTTCCTATCGTGCCTTCTTCTCACCAACCACTCATCTAGGTTGTCCTTTTTAAAAAACAACAACCCGGAATTCTATCCCAACAAGCAACGAGGGCCCAGGATCGTCCACCACTGACCGAACTTGCAAGATTGTTTCACAACAGGACAACAAAAGGGCACCACCTCTCATGAGGTTTTTCTTTGAATCCTGTCCTTGAAGTGGAAAATCCTAATGCTACCTGCTATTCGAGGCATCCGCCACAAGCTTCTTTTTATTAACAACAGACACGCTCCGTGCCTCGATTGAGATCGAAAGCAGGCGGGGCAAGTGAGGCGGAGCTAGGCAAAACAGACGGGCAATGTGTGCCGCTTTCGCCATCTTCCTTTTGGGCTGTATTAGATAACCAAGAGGCGAAGAAGCCCCCGAACAGGTGGGCTAGCGGCCGAGAAGGATGCGACGCGATGGAGGTTTTTGTTTTGCGCGCCAGCCTTTCCCCCAGCGAGGGGGAGGCAGGGAGGGACCTGGAGAGAGGCTGCTGCTGCTGCCAAGAAGGGCCGCGTCATTCCACCGCCCGTCTCGTCCTCCGCACTTACCGCTGGATACTTTCCCCCGGGAACAGCCGCAGTAGCCGCACCGGTAACACGCCCTCGTCCCTTCGTATTGCACTACGGAGTTCATGATGGCCCGGCCCGTCTCCTCTTCGTCGCTTTCTCTCCCCGCTTCTCGGGAGCCGCTTGAGCTACAATGACGCCTCGACACGAGAAGCGCCGCCAGCTGCACTGGCCACTCGACCTGCACACAAGCCCTCCACCACCTACAAATAACGGTCGTTGCCCTCTTGTGTCGTGTGTGTCACTTTTTCCTGCTCTGGAGGCAGCCTCGCAAAGTGGCTGCTAGACGTTCACTTCCAGGCACGTGTCTCGGTGTAGCAAATCGTTTTGCCGTGCAACGGCTCGGGGTGTCTTAATGTCGGCTACAGCTGCTTTACCATCGCGACGACGGATTATTACAGTAATCCTTCTCATAGTCTGGATAGGGAATTCCTACATTTCCAATGGAAGGCTTAGTAGTGGTAATAATAAAATAATAGTGTGGTGTAGTGGCTAGAGTGATGGACTGGGAGTTGGGAGATCTGGGTTCTAGTCTCTACTTGACCATGAAGTTCACTGGGTGACTTCGGACAGTCAAGACTTTTAGCCCAACCTACCTCACAGGGGTGTTGTTGGGAGGATAAAATGGAGAGGATTATGTATATACCACCTTGAGTTCCTTGAGGGAAAAAATGGTAGGATGTAAATTAAACAAAGGTATTCATTTTCCCAAGTGGAAGTGAGAGCTAGCTGACTCTAGAACACAACAGAGAAAACCCATGATTTTAGCCAGCAGGGGCTCTAAAAGGAGGTACTTCTTGACACAATGCATAGTTAAACTATGAAATTTGCTACCCAAGACAAAGTGGTGGCTACCAATTTGAATGGCTTTAAAAGGGAGATAAATTCCTGGAGAAGGCTAACCGTGGCTACTAGTCCTGATGGCTATATGCCACCTCCAGTATCAGAGAGAGAAGGTCTATGTACATCAGTTGCCGGGGGGGGGGGGGGGGAATGGTCAGAAGGGTGCTGTTGCACTCATGTCCTGCTTGTGGGTTTCTCAGGGGCAGCTGGTTGGCTGTTGTGTGAACAGAATGCTGGACTAGATGGACCCTAGGTCTTATCTAGCATGGCTCTTATGTTCTGTATTTGGGGTGAATGAGGCAATGACCCTCTGCCTCTTCCTCATCCACTTGTGGCAGAGAACTCCCACCATAACCAGGTGCATTTGCTCCAATGCACGGGATGCAGATGCTGATTGTCATGCATAATCTTCTACTGCCCTCCTCTGACAATCTCAGTAGAATAATATGTATCTGCTCTGTCATCTGCTCCACCAGCCCCAATGGGCACCAACCATCACTGATTAGCATAGCTCTGATTATACAGCCACATGTCCCCCGCAAACAAGAGGGAGTTCATGTTTGCTCTTTGAGTGAAAAAGAATGCTTCCAACAGCCCTGCAATGTAGTAGGTCAACACTATTCAACACAGGGAGCTGCCTTATACTGAGTCCAACCATTAGTCCATCTAGCCCAGGATTGTCAACACTGACTGGCAGCAGCTCTCCAGTGTTTCAGGCAGATTTTTTTCCTTACCCTACCTGGAAATGTCGAGGTTCTCTACCATTGAGCTATTTCACTTCTCCTCCTACTCCTTTGAATTCACAGCCAAAAATTCCAGTACAGAACGCCACTCAGGTTGTGGCAAACACCAATCTGCTTAAATTGCCCCCTCCTAGCCAAAATACTGCACTCGATGGCATGCAGGAGCATTGTCTCCATTAACTTGTAAGTCAGTCTTAGAAATGTTCTTCCTTTAAATGTTTAATCAGTTTTTCACACAAAGTAAGAGCAAACTTAGAAAGAGCAAACTCCTGTCTTGTGGCTTCCTTTTTTCTAGGTGGACATGCTGGGACATTACAGCTATAGTATAATCCTGAATTTCTCTTGATTCCTGTCATTAAAATGGCAGGGGAGAGAGTTTAGATTAGAAGTTGAACGCTGTATGTCAGTCTATCCATTTAGGCTGCAATCATAAATATGTGTGTTTTAACATTCCTACAACTCTCAGCAGAGCCAGATAACATTTTCTTACCAGTTTATTTATTTATTTATTTAGAATATTTATATACCGCTCCCCATTGAAAAATTTCGGAGCTGTGTACAAAATAAAATGAAAAGGACAGAACAAAACCGTTAAAACAAAATTTAAAAGAAGCAAAAACAGAGATTCAAGGCTGCATATTAAGGAAAGGCTTCTTGGAATAAAGATGTTTTCAAGAGGCGCCGAAAGGAGTACAAGGTTGGCGCCTGCCTGACCTCCAGAGGCAGGGAATTTCACAAGAGGGGAGCCACCACGCTGAAGGCTCTTCCCCTGCTGGATTCCAATCGGAGGATGGATCTATTTGGAACCACCAGGAGCAGGCCCTCGGATGACCTGTGACCAGGCAGGATGGTAAGGGAGAAGGCGCTCTTTCAGGTATCCTGGTCCCAAGTTGTTTAGGGCTTTGTACACAAGTACAAGAACCTTAAACCTGGCCCGGTAGCAAATAGGCAGCCAGTGCAGTTCCCTCAGCAGAGGAGTTACATGCTGGAAAGGGGCAGCTCCAGACAACAGCCGAGCTGCAGCATTCTGCACTAGCTCCAGCTTCAAGGGAGCTGGAGCTAGTGCATAGAGCGTGTTGCAGTAATCCAATCTTGAGGTTACCAATGCCTGTACCACCATGGCCAAGCTATCCCTGTCCAGGAGAGGCCGTAGTTGGCGAACCAACCAAAGATGGTAGAAGGCACTCTGAGCCGTGGCAGCTACTTGAGCCTCCAATGACAGAAATGGGTCTAAGAGTACCCCCAAACTACGAACCTGTTCTTTCAGAGGCAGTGCAACCCCATCCAGAACAGGCAATGAGCCTGTCTCCCGGACTCGGGAACCACTCACCCACAGGGCTTCCGTCTTGCCAGGATTCAGTCTCAGTTTATTGGCCCTCATCCAGCCCATTACTGAGTCTAGGCACTGGTCCACGACCTGCACAGCCTCACCTGATTCAGTTGTCACAGGGAGATAGAGCTGCGTGTCATCAGCGTATTGATGGCATTTAGCTCCAAATCCCCTAATGACCGCTCCCAACGGCTTCATATAGATGTTAAATAACATTGGGGACAAGATGGTGCCCTGCGGCACTCCATAGCTCAATTGCCAAGAGGCCGAGGACTGGTCACCCAATGCTACTCTCGGAAAACGACCTCGTACGTAGGACCGGAACCACGTAGCCGATGAGAAATCGAGCAGGATTAACAGGGTTGCATTCCCCCTGTCCCTCTCTCAATAAAGGTCATCCATCAGGGCAACCAAGGCTGATTCAGTCCCATAACCAGATCGGAACCCAGACTGGAATGGGTCTAGATAATCAGTATCCTCCAAGAGTGCCTGCAGTTGCTCCGCCACAACCCTCTCAAGTACCTTCCCTAAAAAAGGGGTGTTTGCAACTGGGCGGTAGTTGCCTAATACCATTGGGTCCAGGGTGGGCTTCTTCAGGAGTGGTTGCACTACTGCCTCCTTAAGGACAGCAGGGACCACCCCTTCCCGGAGGGAAGCATTTATCACCGGCTTGCTTTTATAAGCCAGGAGGGACAGGGATCGAGAAGGCAAGTGGTCGGTCGCATTGCTCCAAGCACCTTGTCCACATCATCAGGCCGCAATAACTGAACTGATCCCACAAAATCGGGCAGATGGTGGCATAGGACACCTCAACTGGAGCTGCACTAACAACAACGTCAAGCTCGCTGCGGTGAGAATTGATCTTGTCCTCAAAGTGTGATGCAAAAAGGTCACAGCGGGTCCTCGACAGGGCCAGGGCCCCATTTTCTGGGGAGGATCTTAGCAGCCGCCGGACCACCCGGAAGAGCTCCGCTGGATGGCTACTCGAGGACACAATGGAGGCAGCAAAATAAGCCTTCTTTCCTACCTGCACTGCTACGCAATAGGTACGATTATGCGCTCTACTGCGTGCTCGGTCATCTTCGCTTTGAGACCTGCACCATTTGCGCTCCAGACGTCCAGCCTGTTTCATTGATCGCAACTCCTTAGTATACCAAGGAGCAGAGCGGGCTGTACAGGACTGGAGAGGGCACTCAGGTGCAATCAAGTTGATGGCCCTCCGCATCTCACCGTTCCACAGTGAGGCTAGGGCCTCGGCTGGATCACCAGCTCTCTCCACTGGAAAATCCCCAAGAGCATTCAGAAATCCATTGGATTCCATCAGTCTCCTGGGGCGGACCATCCGAATGGGTCCCTCACCCTTGCAGGAGAGTAGTAATGCCGTGAGTTCAAATCTCACCAGGAAATGGTCTTACCAGTTGGTCCAGTGGTAACATCCCTCTAGCCTATTGCACGTGTGAGGGGCTGAGACAAAATTGTACAAGGTTAGCAAGTTTGCATCCTCACTGACCAACAATAGCAACTAGAAAATGACTTTTCTGCTACCTAAATTGAGCTGCTCAAAAGAAAGCTTGGGATAACCAAAATTGGGTTTCTGTGTGAAATCAATTTTCTGCTACTGAAAACAAAATCCTAGGCTAAGATTGTATCAAATGACACTGAAACACCTTTAAAAAGAACAAAACCTGAGTGTACACCTTTCACACCTGACTGTTTGGTGGGTCTTTGTGGAGTTCTAGTTAAAAAAAAAAAAAAAGTAGATCAGGCAAGCCTGAAGTCTGTCCACCTGTGCTAGAAAGCTAGATAGCTGGCCTTCAAACTAGTTACAATAACCATCACATGCATAAAGCATGCACAGACGGCCCCCTACCACACACACAAATATTTGGCAGAATATGATGCATTCGCTTTAAGAAACTCCAACTAGAATAGAGCAAGTCAAGGCTCAAAGAAATTCCATGACAATTTAGCAAGCAACACCACCTAATCTAGCAGCACTAGATTAAGTGTCTCATAATTAGATCAGGTAGATTAGTCAGGCAGTAGATATGCATGCACTCCAAGGCACAGAGCGATTTCCCTCCATGTGTAGCATAATTGACTGGAAATTCCCCAATCTTAATCATGGCAACTTTGACTATGGCACTTCTTTGATGAGATTTTAGCCATCTTAAGCAAGCCCTTCCAGGACCTTTTGATAGCTTTAGCAAGAAGTCTCCTCAATATAACTTTTGGTAGTCCAAAACCAATAGCGACTTTCCCCAAGTTGTCTTAACATTTGTTTTATTGTCTTCGTTGGACCCAGGGACTTTTGTCCCTTTAAATCTTTGCTTGGATCCTATAAAAGCCCTGGGCTTCAAGCCCTCTGTGTTCTGGTGCCTCCAGCCAGTTCCACTTCACTGAAATTACTCATTTGGTTCCTAACCACCCAAGGCAAGGAAGGTACCACTTTGCTCCTAAAAATCACTGTGTCAAGTCCTGTTACATCCATTGACTCTCTCTCTTCACTGAAGTAATTCTAATCCACAAACCCAGGCTTCTGTCCAAACCTCACCTACTCTGGCCACCTAGATCTCTCCTCTAGCTGAAGTAGTGGCCCAAATGCAGCCTCTTTCAAGGATTGCTACACTGCAACGTCAGGAGTTTGCCCACACCCCACCATCATCTGCTGGAAGGATCTAATGAGAAACAAGGGAAGCTCTCTCCTGGATATTCTGCCTCCACCCCTGTATACCCATTCCTACTGTGTGCTTCCATGAGCACTCCAATTTTGAGCCAGTTTTTGGTCAGAAATCTAGCTATCTTGGTGCAGCCTGGCCCTGGTCATCCAGTGGGAAGAATTGCAGCTGGAAGCCCCTTTGGCATCCTTTTCCAGACAAAACATTTCAATTTTATTGCTGAGATGCCATTACAGTTTAATAAATAGAAATGGTCTGTAAGATGGTTGAAGCTTTGGCTATAGGATAGTATAGAAATGTAATGAACGAAGGAAAAAGAAACAAGGAAATAACACACAAGGTGCTGGAAATTGGAAGGGGTGTGCAGGTCGACTATGGGTAACACAAGGCCTGTCTTCCTCTTTCATCACTGTGACTGTGTGCAAGGACTAGCCTTGGTGCGCTTCCCACAGGTAAAGACATGAGCTCTTTCCAGCTCTTCCAATCTCACCCTCAAACCTTTCCTCTCTCCCCCGCCAGTATTAGGACCCCAATTTGCTTAGCCCCAACCTCTTCAAATCCCTCACAGCCATAGACCAGCCATTTACTCAAACATTCCACCCATCTCCATGGTCTAGTCTTCGTAGACCACAGCCCTAGACTTAGGCAATGAGCTGACTTTTTAGCTAATTCCCTACCACTTGAATCCAGTGCATGTTATCTTACATCCTCCATTTTGATTTTCCTACACTTGCTTAAAATGTATAGGTTTGTTTTTAGTATCTGAATTCTGCCATTCGTATAGTGCCTTTTGCCACCCACGGAATTCCAAGAGTAATTACTATGTGTATTTTTTCTATCCTTGTGTGTTCAAAAAAATGTGTGTGCATGCGAGTATCATTGGGTTATCTCTGCCAAGACAAGCTCTGACCAAAGTTCAAAGATCCCTTAGACAGGTGTACCTCTCAATATGTGTATGTTTGTGCAAACATCTAAACAAGACAATCAGTAACAAACACAAAGACCCAACTGATATGGAGACAGTACTTATATTGCACTCACAAAACCAAAATGGTAAAACATGTACAAACCTCTGGGATGCCCTTCAAGGGATTATAGGATTGCAAATGTAACAGTTCTTTTCAAAGCAAACTATCATTGTTACACACATTGAAAAATTAACTACACTACGTGAACACTAATAAAATTTGGATTAATACAAAGATGTGACTCAAACTATTTTGAAATGACTAACCTTTTAAAAAATAAACTGCCCATTGCAAGACACTGTACTAGGCATTATAGTTACCTGCACAATTTCATGGATTCCAATAGAGCCTCAGTCCTGAATGTATAAGGAAGCTTCCCTCAAACTTTCGATGAACACAAACATTCAAAAGTCTCCAGAAGAATGACTTAGTTCTCGCAGAGTTTTTATCACAGGTATGCTACTTCAGACTTCTTCCGTTCACCAGGAACAGCTTTCGAAGAGTGCAACACAACTGCATATAAATGTCTATCTTGAGATGCAGAAGCAACGCTGAAGCGGTATGATGGGAGACACTGAGGCACTTATTCAGCTAGCTGTGTAGGTTTCATGATGCAAAAAGATGGATGTATCAAGGGTTGCTCTTAGCCTTGCATTCCTGTCCTTCTCCTCTCCCCCCATACTCATACACAGATGAAATTCAAAATCTCATGTTGCTAAGCCAGCAGTGACCTCTGAGTAACAAAGATAGATCTTCCTATTGTGCTCATTTACAATTAACTTGTACTGAACACTGTAGATTAAAATGCAAAAGAGCTTAAATGGGGCAATTCTAAACCTTTGAATGAATGCAAAACAGAGAACAGAAATGCAAAAGGACACAACCTTTAATTTCAAATTAATTTGCTGTTACAGCATATAAACCCTACTGTATGTTGTATAATACAACATCATCAACTTCTAAAAACACTTCCCTTATTCAAGCACATATGCAATACTTAAACAGGAAGGCTTAGCTAATTTCCATCCTCCCATTTCTCCTGGTCAGGAAACTGGTCAACACTCAATACCGTTATGGAAATTTTGGGTACCTGCATTAAAAAAATTTGAAAAGATTAAGTCTTGCTCTAGAAAACAACTCACCACAAAGCAAGCTTTATTATGTTTGAAAGTAAGCAACACAAAGTATCATTACAAATAACATAATTCTGTGATTAGGTACCTTACATTCAGATTGGCGCCATTCCATGTGTCTGTGGGGCAGGTGGAATCAGGGGTTCTGAAATTTCAAAAGCCTCCACTGTCCTCTGGGAGAAGAGAAGAATTGGCATCTAATATATTTGTTTAATCCATCATCTATATAAAAATATGCACTAATAAGCATTCTGCCTTTTTATCCAGCAGCACCTAAACATACTACATTCTTAAAAGCAGAATTGTTGCCCAACATTCATCACCAGTTAGCAAAAACGCTTTATCTCATCACTAATTCACTTGTGAAACGTTATACAATTCAATGTAAGACTATGCAATGCAAAGAGTGGAACATACAGAAATCTTTAGCTATACAGTATGAAATACTGTTCACTGCAAATATTACCATTTTACTATTTCAGTGGTGTTATTTCAGGCCAAGTGGAATCATGGCATTAAGCACAAAACTGGATCCTACACTTAGGAAGCAATCCTATGTCCCCTAGACAGTGTCTGGGGTGACATAGGACTGTTCAGTTTCTTGGCTCAAAGCTCATAGGCAGGCTTCCAAAACTGCTCCCCGCATCTCATAGCCGGCATGGAGAGAACCGCGCTGGCTACTTCTCCACCTTCACAAAACAAAGTGTGGCAATGGGGAAAAGGAGGCATTCCTGGGAACAGGGAAGTGAGGAGACTGGTGGCAGCCATATGGATAATCCCATAGTGCTCTCCTCCCCCGCCTCCTTCCATACCCCTCCCTGAAGCCTCTGGTAGATAGGCGGAAACACCCACCTAGCTTAAATTTAGAGCGGCAGGTGCAATGGCACCTGTCGCTCTGCCTAGGATAGTCAGTAAGCCCCCAACTTTGAAGACTTACAAGAACCCAGGGCTTATCCCACAGGATTGTGCCCTTAAGCAATGTTGTATATGCTTAAAATGTATGCAGGATTTAAGGAGTAATGAAAAAAATGGGTCTCACATTTTCCTCCAAGCAACACAGGTAGGAAACTGGCTTTACCTAGTATCTCACCTGTACCAATTAAGTCTTAGAAACATGGCTCCTTAATATAGATTACAGGCCTCATTGGAAAAACAGTTTCATTATACCTGCCATTCTTGATAGCTCATTGATATAACTGCTTGTTTCCGGACTTGAGAATCCTGGTCATTTTCTCCTTCGTTTGGATTTAAGGGCTCTATCAAAAAAAATCACATTTTTTTTTTAAAAAAAGTTTATATTTTTAAATAAAAAAAGTTAATATACTAAAGCAATACAATGTACTTGTATGCAAGCTTAGTCAAATTTAGAGCAATAAAGTGTTTACAACAATTCTATAAACATTTACCTATTATAGGAAGCCTGTCCTGATCTATTGTTATTCTTGCATGTCCATCCTACAAGAAACACAACTCAATTTACCAAATATGGCTCAAATGTAAGTGATACATATGAATCTGAAATGTGGTAGGTTCAGACATATTCAGAAATCATCATTTCCATAATGAGAACAAGCTGCTCCCCTTTCCTCTTTCACATTTGAGAAGGACATGCAATGTTAAGCCAATGACATTTCTCATTATGTTCAAGCTTGAGAGTTGGGGATTCTCTATTCTATGCTTAGTAAAAACAAGCCAGGATAATCCATATTTAAAAGGCTTTTAAGAATAAGGCCGTGTTCCCTATGATTTGAAGTCTTGATTTCAAAACCCATTTGACAATTGGAAGAATGCCAATTCAGATATATGGTTCAAGCTTAAACACGTAAACAGGTTTTCAGGATCAGGAATGAAAGCACCACATGGGCAAATTACATTTGGAATTACATGCAATAGTCACCAGTCCAGTTTAAATTTAAACTGGTTAAATTATTAAATTAACTTTGACACCCAAATGAAATGTGATATTACAAAATTATAATTTGCGCTAACAATGTCATTCCACTAGTGTAGATGACGTTGTTCTAACAGAAACCAAGTTCCAAAGTATGCACAAGCAGAGAATCCAACTAAAGTTCCATTTGTAGAACCACTAGCAGATTTTAGGTTTACAAAGTCTGTCACTAGCGCTTGTACAATAAGGAAAAAACAGCGGAGCTCCACTAATACAGCAATTTCTGTTAATGGTATATTGGATTTACGCCTTAGGAAGCATACCTACTTTCTTTATAATGAGAGTTGGTAATAGTCACATCTAATACAAAATGTAGATGTCTATATAGAATTTTGCACACGAGGAGAGGGTACGTGGAATCACTTGGCCTGTTTCAATTTTTAGTGTGCTGCAGCTCAAAAGTGTTCCATATTTGAGGTTATCAGTCACAGAACACAGGTATCAGGCTCAAAACCAACTTAACAGCTTATGGTCATGCAAACTATTAGTTAATTACATGTAGCTAAAGTGAGAACTGACTTTCTAGCAGCCCTCCAGTTTAAAATGCAAGTCCTGTGCTTCTTTATAGATCTGCTTCAGGCAAAATGAAAAATGATGGCACTAACCAGAAGGTACAAAAATATATTTTGCTTTTTAACTGACTAACATTATAAGACTTCAAAATGTTTCTCCTTACCTTTATTAGGAATGATACATGAAACATGTTTTCCACAGTTCGTGCGAAAGAATTTGGATCAGTTACAAACTCAAGAAAGGGTATTGGATTATCAGCTATAGAAATAAGAACACGGTTAGAACATTTTGTGCTGCTGTTTCGATTTCTGTACTGCTTTCCTCTTTTGTTTTCCTTTCTCTGCCATCATGCACCAACATGATTCCTCCCAAATTCAGGAGAAATTTCTGTAATCCCTTATTTCCTTTGTACTGTCTTTTTAGAAGGTAAATGCCAACAGTTGCCAATACAAACAATCTGACCCATGCTTCACAAAGAAATGTATTATACTAGAGGACATCAAGTGGATGGAGCCAAAGCAACCTACTTGATGAACAGGTTTTTCTAGCCAAAGTAGCATCTGGAAAAGTTATCAGTTTACAAAGAGTGAAGGAGCAAGCTGTCCTTAACCACTTCTTAGTTCAGGCAAGACAGACTGACTACTTCGGATAGAGGCTTGCAACCAATTTTAGATGGTCCTTTAGGGGGACTGTAACTCCAATGTATGCAGTTTGGAAGTTCTCCTGGACTCGATGCTAACCAGGGAAACTCAGGTTGCAGCAATGGCTAGAAATGCATCCTACAAGTTTGATGTAGGATGCAAAATGCATCCTACATCAACAATGACCCTATATGGAAAGAACAGACCTTGCTTGAGTTATCCATGCTCTAGTGCATGAACTGTGAATCGCTAGTTCCAGGGGGGGGGGTCCCCTTGTGGTCTAAGAGCTTCTTCCCAGAACATGCCTATTCCCCTCAAACTCCACTCCTCTCCCAAGTCTCCAGTTCCTATCCACCCCTAAAAAACTTTCAGTACTGCCACACCCCTTTCATTTAGGTTTCTAAATGCAGCCAGGTGTATGTGATACTTCTGGAGAGGGCTCTATATAGGGCTGCCTTTAAAGATGATTCAGAATCTTCAACTTGTATAAAATGCAGCTGCTTGAGTACCAGTAGCTGCTAGACAATCAAGACGCTTATATTATTTCAACTGTTTGGCAGTGCATTTCCAGGCTCAGTTTAAAAACTCTAAACATTCCAATTCCAGGTTACTTGATAGACTCATACCAATCCACTCCCACTCTGACATCAGTGTTGGAAGTCCTGCCTGTGTGCAGGCCTGTAAGAATATTTAGAATGGCGACCACAAGGAATAGGACTTTCTCAGTAGCATCCCTCCCCACCACACACACACCTCTTATGGAACTCTTATGGAACTCTATTCCAATTGGGATCTACTAAGCCCATCATTACAAGTATTCAAGTAGGCCCTAAAGATTTACCTTTTGACCTCGGCCTATATTTGAGCTAGTTTATTGGGTGCCACTGTATAGATAGTGCTAGCTAGTTTTTATTGTAAACATTGATTTTCATTGTTTTATCACAGTCTCATTGATAAACCATTGCTTTATTTGTTTTAATTTTCTGTAGAACATAAAAAGAGCCATGCTGGATCAGTCCAAGGTTCTAACTAGGCCAGTCTCTGTTCACAGTGGCCAACCAGGTGCCTGTGGAAACCCCATGAATAGGACATGAGTACAATACCATCTTCTTGGTCATGTTCCCCAGCAACTGTTGTACATAGCCATACTGCCTCTGATACTGGAGGTAGCATTTAGCCATCAGGATTAGTAGCCAATGATAGTCTTATCCTTAGCCATTCAAATTAATGGCAATCACAACGTCTTATGGTAGTGAATTCCATAGTTTAACTATGCCCTGTGTGAAGTACTTCCTTTTACCTGTCCTGAATGTCCCACCAATAAGGATCATGGGATAACCCAGGTTCTAGTATTATGAGAGGCAGAAAAATGTCTCCACACCATGCCTTATTTTGTACACTTCCACTATGTCCCCACTTACCCTCCTTTTTCTCTAAGCTAAACAATTCCAGTTGTTGTAACTTTTCCTCATAGGGGAGGTGCTGCCCTTTTCTCACTTTTTCCAGCTCTACAATCTTTTTTTAGGTGTGGTAACCAAAACGGTACACAGTATTCTAAGTGTGTTTGCACCATAGATTTGTAGAAAGGCAGTATGATAGTGGCAGTTATTTTCTCAATTCCTTTTCTAATTATGCCTAACATGGAGTTTGTTTTCTTTACAGACTGGATTGACATTTTCATCAAGTTGTCCTCCACAACCCCAAGATCTCTTTCTTGGTCAGTCACTGCTAGCTCAGATCCCATCAGGTTATACTTGAAGCTGGGTTTTTTTGCCCCAACATGCATCACTTTACACTTGCTTAGACTGAACTGCATTTGCCATTTGCATGCCAATTCTCCCAGTTTGAAGAGATCCTTTTGGAGCTCCTCACAATTTCTTTTCGTTTTAACCATTTTAGAGAATTTGCTGTTATTGGCAAACTTGTAATCCTAATTCCAGATCATCTATGAACAAGTTGAAAAGCATTGGTTCCAATACAGATCCTGGTACCCCACTAGTTATTTCCCTCCATTTGGAGAATTTACCATTTATTCCAACTCTGTTCGTCCATAAGAGGATCTCTCCCCTTATTCTATGACTGCTAAGTTTGCTCAGGAGCCTTTGGTGAGGGACTTTGTCAAAAGCCTTTTGGAAGTCCAAGTAAACAATGTCTCCGGGATAACCCCTGTCTAAATGTCTATTGACACTCTCAAAGAACTCTAAAGTGAATCTAGTGAGGTGTTCTGAGCATAGTCTTGTCCAGTTTTCTTGGATGAATTTCAGTTGGTACAGCTCAAGGATGTTGACAAGGTGCTTGGACAGGTTCATGCGACCATTGCTGTACTGGATCCTTGCCCCTCTTGGCTAATAAAAGCCAGCAGGGATGGAACAGCCGGCTGGGCCAGGGAAGTGATTAATGCCTCTCTGCGAGAGGGAGTGATCCCAGGCTGTCTGAAAGAGGTAGTAGTGAGACCATTCACTCTTCCTTGGACCCAGAAAATCTTAGTAACTACAGGCTGGTGGCAAATGTTCCATTCCTGGGCAAGGTCCTTGAGCGGGCCAGCTCCAGACACTCTTGAATGAGACTGATTATCTGGATTCATTTCAGTCGGGTTTCAGGTCTGGCTTTGGTACGGAAACAGCCATGGTTACCCTGTATGATGACCTATGTCAGGAGAAAGACAGGGTGTGTGTGATTCTGTTGATTCTCCTTGATCTCTCAGTGACTTTCGATACCATCAACCATGGTATCCTTCTGGAATGACTGGCTGAGTTGGGAGTGGGAGGTACCGCATTCCAGTGGTTCCGCTCCTACTTGGCGAGAGGGCTCCAGAAGATGGTGCTTGGGGAACATTGTTCAGCCCCATGGATTCTCCAGTATGGGGTTCTGCAGGGGTCAGTCTTGTCCCCCATGCTGTTTAACATGTACATGAAACTGTTGGGTGTGGTCATTCGGAGTGTGTTGTCATCAGTACACTGATGATACACAGCTCTACTTCTCCTTCTCATCTTCATCAGGTGAGGCTGTGGATGTGCTGAACTGGTGCCTGGCTGCGACAATGGACTGGGTGAGGGCTAATAAACTGAAACTCAATCCAGACAAGACTGAGATGCTACTAGTGGGTGGTTCTTCTGACCGGATGGTGGGTGTTCAATCTGTTCTGGATGGGGTTTCACTCCCTCTGAAGGAGGTTCGTAGCTTGGGGGTTCTCCTAGGACCATCTTTGTCAATTGAGGCTCAGGTGGCCTCGGTGGCATAGAGTGCCTTCTACCAACTCTGTTTGGTGGCCCAGCTACGCCCCTATCTGGACAGGGATAACCTAGCTTCAGTTGTCCATGCTCTCGTAACCCCCAGATTAGATTACTGCAATGTCCTCTACGTGGGGCAGCCTTTGAAGACGGTTCGAAAACTGCAGCTTGTGCAAAATGCAGTGACCAGACTGAGACCTGGAACCAGAAGGTTTGGACATATAATACAGACTCTGGCCCACTTAAGTTTCCGAGCCCAATTCAAGGTGCTGGTTTTACCCTATAAAGCCTTAAATGACTTGGGACAATACCTGACGGAATGCCTCTCCCGACATGAACCTACCCATACACTGCGCTCAACATTTAAGGTCCCCTTCCAAGTGCCTACTCTGAGGGAAGCTCAGAGGATGGCAACAAGGGAGAGGGCCTTTTCAGTGGTGGCCCTCCCAATTATGGAATGATCTCCCCGAAGAAGCTTGCCTGGCACCAACATTGTTATCTTTTCGGCGCCAGGTCAAGACTTTTCTCTTCTCCCAGGCATTTAACAGCATTTAACAACATATGCTAAGTTAGTTTGTTTTTAACAGACCCCAGAACTGTTGTTTTTAAATGGATACTGTTGTTTTTATGCTTTTGATGGTTTTAAATTTTGTATACTTTTTAATGTTCACTGCTTTTAACTTTTGTAAACCGCCCAGAGAGCTTCAGCTATGGGGCGGTATATAAATGTAATAAATAAAATAAATAAATAACAGGTTAGTGAGACAGAACTTAACTTTGTGGAAGCCACGTTGATTCTTTTTCATGAGGGCTTGTTCTTCTATGTTCTTACTTATTTTGTCTTTAACAATGCTTTCAACCAATTTACCTGGAACAGGCCTAAGATCTAATTGGACCCACAATATGTCACATGTATACTTACGATCTTGCGCATGATAAGTTTGTAAGTATCCCAAGATTCTCTCTACTTCTTTTTCTGTAGCTTCTTGATGAGATTCCTCCATTTTCTTCAGCTAAAAAACCCCCAACAAATTAAGCTATCATTCATCGACTACATGATATAGTTACTAGCATTCTCCCCTCACCCATGATACAGGATATGATAGTTATGTAAATGAAAGAAAGGCTTTCTAACGATCATTAAAATAAGCTGTATTGTGTTCTCAAATGCAAGAGTTCTACTATAAAATTAAAGTTTAGAATTTTAATAAAAAATTAAAAAAAATAACATTTAAATCTTCCATGTGTGAAAGATTTTTTTTTTCAGGTGCACTTATTCAGTTTCTAGTAAGAAGCGAGTAGACACAAGTACAGACATATCATCTGAAATCTTTCTACTAATATGCAGGGAAGCTATCACAGCTCTCAAATATGGGACACACCCATCTGAAGAGGATTTTTTCAGTGTTGTCCTAACAGGATTTTAAGCATATTATACTAAGCATGACACTACAAACTCTTATCACATCAATACATGATGTTTCCTCCATCGCTGTAGGAAAAAAATAATTACAACCTGCTCCAGTAAGGCAGACCTGAAGTTCTGCATGCATTAGTCAACCTTTCATGGATACGAGATTATGCTTGCATTCTACTGTGTTACTATACTGTGAATTTCACTCTCAAATATTTCTAACCTCAAAAATGCAGCCTTAAGCTTCCTGTACCACACACATACAGACCTGTGCTGGCATTGCTCTTCCTTCATCTGACCCTGCCTTCTTTCGTTGCCTCTCAATTCGCGGCCTCTCCACAGGAGGATCAGCAGTAAAAGTTCCCAACCTACACCAATTAAAACATAATATTTATGTAACATTCCAATTAGTTTGAAGACCACATAATGCAGCTTCTACTTGTAAGTAGGGCTAAAAAAAATATGCATCTGGGTCACATAAGCTTCCAAAAAAATGTGGTGCTAGATCCTGAGAGATGAATACTTTGCAATTAGGCTTACAAATTCATCATTTGCTTGATTGCCTGTGGAATTGAAAGTACATCCAGGTGTGTAAAAATGAGCCCAATTTGGTTGCTCTGCACACTTTTTTCACTCTTCCTGCAAGCTTTAGAATGCTATTGGCTAGGAGTGACACCAGAAGAACCTCATGCAAGGTATTCACAGCACACCTGTGTATGAACAGAAGTTGAAAGTGGTATGTAAACAAAAGTACGAATATAGGGCTCTCTTCCATAACTCCAGTCTGGACAGAATTTCTTTTTCCCACTGTGAAAGAAATTAGAGACGAAGGCAATTCTTTGTCCTAGTTTAGCTTGGGTGGAAAGCAGCCACCTTGCCCCAACACAGTCTGTTAACTTCACCTCTGGACTCAGCATGTGACTGATGAAACATGATAGGAAGGGCAAGACAGTGAAAAGTCTCCAGTTCAATGAGGACCCAAATGCTGTGTTCACTTGGTTGAGTATTCAGGCAGCACTCAAAGGGCATATGGGGCACCATTCTACTGGTCATCTGAACTTGAGATAAGGAGTTCCAGCCAGATTTGCACTCGGTACAAAAAGGGTTTAACATAATACATGTAGTGCCCGGGACAGGAGTGTGGAAAACCCAGCCAATAGTGTATAAGCACTTTCCAAATAATTGCTTGCAAGGATGCCTTAAATATGTAACATTAGCGCCTAAGAATCACATATTTTTTTAGACCCATCTTCAAGGCATATTATGCTACTGACATCCCAAATATCAAATCCTTTACAGAATAGCACTTGTGAACATGTCACACAAGACAAATTTGAAGGAAACCTTAAATAAACTTACATGAAGTGGAAAACTGGTGCTCTTCTAAAGTATTTTTTAGCTTCATCACCAAGTTTATGCCAAGCATTACTTGGTAAAAATCCACCAACAACCTGCTCCTCTTCACTATCACTTCCGTCCCTTTCCAGGCGGTTTAAGCCCATAAATGTTAACTGTGGAGGAAACATATTGTGAATTTTTGCTCTAAGTGGAAACTCGTATTACGCACTTTCTAGAAAAAAAAGATTATGAAGAAATATCAAATTAGATGCTCCAGGCAAGAGAGGCAGACCCCTTTCTTTTCTCCTACAAGTAAAAGTTATCATCAGCTTCTTAATTCCATCTGAGGATTGTGTAAAGTTGTGCCTCTGTCTGTAGCTCCAAGTGGCCAGAAAAATCCTAAAGGCAGCTGTATACTGAAGACAAAGAAGATTGTGTCCATTCTCCAAACCCTGACAGTATAGTACAAATAAATTTATCTGACTCTGGGCACAAGGGGCATCAGGCAACAACTGCTGTTGGAGCAGAAGTGCATGTTAGCATATTAAACCTGTGACAAGAAAAGTTTACAACCGTGCCTGAATCCTGTCTGATGTACCAAGGTAATTCTGAAATACAACAGACACGTTTTAACTTGTTGTTGTCTAAAGCCACTGAGATCACTTCAAAGCTTTGATATGGTAACACACAGGGTAGCCTAACTGACAATACCGCAAGAGTTCTACAATCCCATGCAAGTGTGAGAAGACTGGGAAATGTGGGAGTGGGCACAGAGTTTGATTCCCCAAGTATCACAGCTTACATTTAAAGTAAACAGAAAGGTTCTAGCTTCTGTAGCTGTATAGATGTGAAGCGAAATACTTGAGTAACTGATCTTATTTAACTACCACTCTGATTTAGGGGACTCTGTATTACTTCTTAATCTTCCTCTCCATGACTAGCAAAACAGAAACAAAATTAACAAGCAAAGTCTACATAACTCGGAGAATTTAAGCAGGGTCCAGAATTCAATTTTTCTAGATGCTTAATTTAGACTATTAGCGGAAAGTTGATTTTTCAATTGTTTTCGGCACAGAGGCTAGGTTCAGACATAACGTAAAACTATGGTTTGTGCTAACCGTAGTTAAGAATAGGGCTGCGCACCCCCCGAACCACTTCGGATCCTGATCCAGACCTTCTGGATTAGGCCCGAACCACTTCAGATCGATCCAGTCGTCCCTCAATCTGCTCCAGAACCAGAGCGAGATCCGGAGGTACGGATCAATATTTGGCCCCCATTTTGGAGGCCCTTCCCCACTTACTTGCCTCCACGGCAGATGTAAGTGGGGACAAAATGGGGGCCAAATAAGCCTTCCTCCCCCCCTTACCTGGCCATACCTCCCCCCCTTACCACACCATAGTTTAAAGCTTGCTCATATAATGTAATACTAAAAAGAATTTTGCTAATAAGCTGTCTGTTACCCAAAAGAAAGTGAAAGAACTCCTATGTAATAACTCTTAAAAATAGAATAACTTTATATTACTACACAACTAATCATTGCAAACTTACTAAATCTTCAGCAAATGCAGATGGATCAAAAACTGTCATATCTGACTGCAACTGGCTTGCTTTTTCCTTTCCTAGATTTGAAGCCAAAACTAGGAATTGAGCATCCAAAGCAGCCTCCCTTGCCCGAGACACTGTTATGAAAAGAAGAAAGATATTTTTCTACTGTCAGAGGCAAATTAAAAACAAAAATGATTTGATTTTCATTAGAACCCAATTCTTGAAGAATGTCTGCTGCTTCTAAGAGCCCGAGGTTTTATGGCTTAAAGTAAAACTCATTTAAGCATTCTATGAGATATATTACATGAGGAAATTGCTATTCCTTATGGGAGATCCAACCCATATCTGGCTCTAAGTTTAAAGTTAATACAAACATCCTAATGTCACATATTCTGAATGGATTTGCCTATGCGACAGAAGGGCAGTTGAAAACTTATTATGTTAAACGTCATCTAGTATTTCTAAAAAGAAGCTGTTAGATGCCTTCTTTAATTAGATGCAGCTCTGGCCATCTCATCAAAATAATTGAATTGAATGAGTGCCAGATATGTTGCTTTTAAGGTTACATGATCTGCTGTACAAGTCTAGGGAAAAACTGTAATTATAATATGTAAACTACAAGGGTGACAAATTGATTTATTATGGTTGGTTCAGCCTGGTTATTTTATTATTTCACTGATGTGCTTTTGAATAATGGTGCCTATAACGTTGTGGCAGCTGGACAGTACAACAGAACTTGACTTAATATTATTGGAATCTATTATATACCTTAGGACCTGTTCAGAAGATACTAGGAGCAGGCCTCAGACTGACTCACCTGAACATAGGATTTTCTTGATCCTGGAAGATTAACTCTTTAAACCATCGTATTAACACTACCCAGCTTCATGCCTTCTAATCATCTTGCTCAGCGGCCTCATATTTGAACAAAAGCAGTGACAAGATGGATTTTTTAAAATACAACTGGGAAAGTTGAAGAAAGTTGAACACATCTTATCACTCCCCTTTCGGACTTCCCAAATAGAAATGAATGGAATCACTGAAGAGCAGTATCAAGAATGCCAACCAGCTTCCACAGTTACAGTCCCAATATCTTATCAGAGTTAAGATCAACAGGGTACAACAGCCTCAATCATCTCTTGGTGGAAGTTATCAATCAACCCACAACAGCATTCTAGTCAGTCAGGAAAATCATATCCAGATTAGGATTTGACTTATTCCAAGCCGGAAAAAATTGCACACTCAAAACTGCAGCCTCAAATTTGCAATTTATCCTCAGTCAGTAATGGGACCATTACCCCACTAATAGCTTTCTTTATCCAGGTATCCTACTTTGAGGTTATTACCTTAAACTGGCAGTTCCACACCAATCAAACCAACCCAGGTAGTTTTGTCTTTGACGTGCATGGCAAATTCATCATAACAGATATTACCATCCAAAACAGCAGAGCAGGACAACCATTTGCAAATGCAACAGCAGTAATAGAGAAGACCACTTTACAGCTATCACCACCACGACACATTACAATCTATGCTGCAACTGGAAAGATTCGGCAAGAGCTGAAAACTAATTGCATTCTTCAGCTGTTATCTCTGTGTGAGAGATAAACAGTCTGTGAGACCTGCAAAACCTGGTTCCTTCCTTTGTCTGGCACATTTCATCCTGGCCTGGGAGAGCCTTGACTGACTCCAGCTACAAAGGCTGCTGCTGTTATGCACCAATTGATTTTCTAGAGTTACATTTTGATTAATTATTTAGTGGATTGCTCTGACTTAATACCTTAATATTTGCAAGATACTATGAATTGTTTTCACTGTTGATTTCGGCATATTACTATTATATTTTGTCAATGTTTATGTAAAATGCTTTGGGCATTGAATAAAGAAAGGCACAAATTGACATTGACATTTGTAAATCAAAGAGAATTCTAGGCAACTGACACCACATTACTGGGGCTTGTCAACAGTTCAGGAGCACTTACTCAACAGATGTCAAAGTCCGTGAAAGTAGCCCCCAGAGACATTCTTACTGCTAGCAAAATTATAGCAGTTAAGTTGTATATCAGTGACACTATCAATAGGCAGAGAACCAGAGGAAAAGAGAATTATAATTGTATTTCAAAAAAAGAGACAGCGTTTCAAATGCCTCTTGACTAGAGATGTGAAAGCCAGAGAGAAAAAATCATTTTCCCCCATCCTGCTTTTTCTGGGTGTTCACATCTCTTCTCTTCACGCTTTCTGAAAAATCCAGGCTACAATCAGTATCAAAGAGCATAGGAAAGTAAAAGGTGACTTATAGCTTCTCTCATTATACCAGCTTCAATACTTCATACGTAAAAGCAAGGTAGAGAGGGAGTAAAGGCAAACATAGTGATAAATATTACCTCCAGTAAACAATTTATTAGCATCTTCCAGAGCTTCCGTCAATTTATCATTTCTGGTGCTCAGCATCATCTCACGATTCTCTAGAAAAAGAAACATATGTAATGCATACCTTTTAGGCAAAAAATAAAATAAAAAGAGCAATATGCAACTAAGGAAAATTACACCCCATACATCTGAACTACATATGGTTTAAACCTCTACAAGTTCCAAATGTGATCCTGTTTAGACAACATGCTAAGCCATGGTGATTAGGCAATTTGAGCTAAACATTATGGCTTAGCATACCGTGTGAAGTCCTTTAAGTTGCTATGATGAGAACAGCAATGGACACTACAGACCAAATGCAAACCAAAATAAGATGGACAAACTCTAGATCAAGATTTTTGGTTTCTTTGCCACACTCATAATGACTAAGTAACAACAGAACAGCAGATCTGAGCACCCTTTACACAGTGAGAAAGTGACAAGTCCACATTAGAGATGCAGGACAGGGCACTAAAATGCATTCATTGTCAATGGCATTGATTTTAAAATAAGGCACCCAATTTTAACATCTGCAATACAAAATGAGCAGAAAAGTCAAGGGATGCTTGATGGTTGACTAACCCACTGTTTTCCCTTCCTCTTTAATACCCTATTAGACACAAGACCATTAACTTTACTTCTACATCTGTGTAGGCAAATGAAAACACTTTCAGTTCTCATCTACAAGGGAGACTTAGAAGGTCAATCAGATGACTTTAAAAGGAGCTGATTGATGTAGACAAATTTGTTACTTACAAGGTGGCCAGCAAGTGCTATTTTCTTGACCCACAAAAGTGTTCAGTTATCAACAGAATTTCTTAAGGGTTCCTGTTCTCATGTGTTTAATGCATTACATTTTAATGTCCATTGGCTATAATCAATAAAATGTGATCTGGCCGCCTGTCACTTCTACCCTTTCTCTGCGGGAGAGCAAGGGCGGGGGGTGGGGGAGAGAGAGCACGATGACACCTGGCCGTATCCCACTGACCCCGGTCTCCGGGAGAGGACCGGGATCAAGAGACAGACAGAGGGGGAACGGGAGAGAGAAGAACTCGGCTCCTCCGAGAGCTGCGCCCGCTGGCCCTGCCTACCCCTCCAATATCCTGGGGAAGGGCGTGGGGGCACCTACGCTGGACGCTGGAGATCAGCTCCCGGTACTGCTGGCGGAGCAGCCTCCGCGTCGTCTCGTCGGCCTCGTTCTCTGAGCCTCTCCCGCCCGAAGGCCCCGGATCGGGATCTCCTGCTCCTCCTGTCCTCTCCTCGTTTCTTTCCTCGCCGCCATCCCGAGCCTGGCCCTCCTGAGCTGACCGGCGCCGACCATGGCCGCGGCTCCAAGCGGCAGGCGAGGCGAACGGTCGCCGCCGCGAGCGCCAAGATGCGTCGTCATCGTCGCCGCTGCCTCCATCCGCCATGGCCTCCCCTCACGGCGGCTCCCGCTGCGCGGCCAGTTCCCGTCCGTCTCTCAGTCTCTGCCTTCCCGCGCATCTGAACCACGGGCGAAAGGGGCGGGGATTGTGGACACGCCATGTACGACAAGGAAAACTTCCGGTTAAAAAGGAAAGCCGCCCTTAGCCGTCCTTTCCTATGAGAGCTGAGCGGCGTCGCTCTATCTTCCAGCAACTCTATGGCGGAAGCTTCATGTAATTTGCCTTGGACGTCACAGCTGGAAAGCCAACTCAATTTTAGAACAGAAAGCGCCGGTTAGGAGTGGAGTGGCATAGTCCACCGAGATTGGGGGAGTGGGGAGAGAGAGCAGCAACTCAATTTTCTAGCTGTGTGATCTAGAAGTAGAAAATGCTAAGGTAGATGAGTATGCGCCTCTCCACTTGCTTTTAGCTCTATGTTATAAGAGAGACAAAGAAATCGGTTCTCGGGTGTTTCTGGGATTAGATACGGCAGCTCGGCAGGTCCAAACCAGACCGCGAAGGGTCGCGAGCGCCGTTCTAGGTAATTAGCGTCAGTGGTTCTTCTGCTCCGCCGCCTTCGCCCAGGCGTCTTTTAGTGTTCGCGGGGCCCTTCCTTCTCACGTCGGTCTTTGACTCTCGAAATTATCAGGGCCGCGAGATGCAAAGCCCTTAACTACAAATAACAGGCAGTTAGCACCGATGCATGCATTGAAACTATTGTGTGCGCAACATAGAGTCTCTGTGCTTGTTCTTCAGTGAAGACATCCGCTAATACCCTATTTCTTCGATTCGAAGACGCACTTTTTTCCCCATGTAAACATCTCTAAAAATGGGGTGCGTCTTAGAATCGCGGGTGTGTCTTAGGGTTGTTGTTTTTTTCTGTTGGTGGTACTGAAATTAGTGTGCGTCTTACAATCGAATAAATACGGGTAGTACTCGAAGATGCAAATATTCAGTAATATATGCCATAGAAATGTCAGTGGACGATCTACAAGAACGAGAGCCTACCTCTCTCCCAATGTAGCTCAGTCTGAGTTGAAGATCGGGACTCAGAGCAGAAGAAATTTGCAGGCAATTAATGCTGCTCCCTGAACCCCATTTTTATTATTATATTATTATTTACATGAGAACTACCAAGTACTTAAGATTTAACAAATGCGTCTGATAAGAGACATCTCTTGTCCACATACTCTGATTTCTTGCTTGGAACAGGACGAAGAAGAGGCCTAACGTTATTCATCCAGCAGAGGGTGGTAGTGTGGTTTGGCTGGTTTAATTTAACTGCTCTAGTCAAGATAATTTACATAAAAGAAACAAACCAGAACGGGCTTAAGTTTTTTGTGAGATACCAGTTAACAACAGTGGTTAATTCTGTTTTCTGTTTCTAGGCTAAGATATAAACCTTTGACCACAATATGAATTTAACAAGAAAGCCAAATTAAAAACAGACAAGGATGACTCACTGCAATATACTTAGTGCACCTCCCTTCTTCCAATGAACAGAAATATGTTTATTTTAAACATATGTAGCCCAATCCTAGATATGTTTACTGGGACGTGTCCCCTAATTCCTTTTGGATTCCAGCCTTAAACGTTTCAGATGAGTAGAATATCTAAAAAATAGTAATTTCATATTTAAAAACATAAAATTGTATTCCCATGTTTAAAAACCGCTGCCAATCCCTCATTCATTGTTCACTAAGCTCATATAAGACATTTCGCAACTCCTAAAAGATATGGGTTCTTGCTTTGGTTGCTTAAGCAAGTGCACCTGACAGTCTGCTACTGTTATTCAAGACCTTTATCTCACTCTGTTTTGCCTGCATCCCTGGGATTTGCTTCAACTGCTGAGTCACCTGACTTAGCAGCTGTTGTGGGCTGGGGTCATGTGTGTGTTTCTCCAATTGGTGTTTATATATAAAAAAAGGAGGGGGTGGAGTAGCCAGAATAACAGGGAAGGTTGGGAAGAGTCCAGATAAGCGACAGTTATCTGCAAATCCTAGCACTATGGATACAGAAGGATCTGTTGTAGTGACTTGCAGGGTGTGTGTGCCAAGTTTGTCTTCCTGCCTGAGAGTAGCATGAGTTGCAGCTGCAAACTGTACAGAGGATGTTGACACAGAGAGAGCCCTGCTGAAATATATTTTTCCTCCCTCTTCCCTGCCTATTCCTTTTTCCTTGAGTGTCATGCCTTTTTAGCTTGTAAGTCCGTTTAACTGATTGTGGCTTTATTTTTTTGTGAATCGCCCAGATAGCTTCGGCTATTGGGCAGTATAGAAATGAAATAAATATAAGCTGCTCTGGGAGCCCTTTGAGCTGAGTAGTGGCATAAAGTAACTTCAAATAAATAATGGCAAGTTAGTTGTCCTCCAGGAAGAGAATGTGAAGACACAACTCTACAGACTTTGGTTCATTGGGGATGGTGGGTGGTGGTGGAAATCCTTTTGAAAGAGATAGGAGTCTCTATTGGAAGAGCATCAGAAGGGGGAAGAATTAGAAAACTAAGGGCAAGAGATAGGGCAGTGGAAGAATGTGACACACAGGACCAAGAGAATCAAGACTTATGCACAAGATCAAGGGAATCATTGGAGTTTAAGGAATATTTGATAATAAATCCCCATGGAAACATCACCTGTAGTTTCTCCAACAAGAGAAGTACATAGCCATTTGAAAAAGGGCCATTAATGCAATCTCTTCCAATACTTCTGGCTCCATTAACCCTCTCCTATTCAAACTCTTCCAGACACTAGAGCATACAAACAGTAATTTTTATAGATACATAACTTGGAAAATCTATGCAGCTGTCATAAGGTGCCCCCACTCCCATCAACAGAAACCTGTCCCTTTCTCCTATTCCCCTTCCACATAAATACAGTAACTATGGACTTTATTAACCCTTGTTACAGCACAGGATTATACAAGTCAGTAACTGCAGGATTAAACTCACTTTTTGATGATTATAGTTAGTAACTGCAGAATAAGGCAAAAAGTCCCTGGAGCAATATTGGTAAGTGACTGCAGGAATAGCATGAAAGGTCACACCGTGAGGTAAGTAGCTGCAGGAGCAGGATGGTTGTTCACAGGATGATATTATTATTATTATTATTATTATTATTATTATTATTATTATTTATATAGCACCATCAATATACATGGTGCTGTACAGATTACACAGTAAATAGCAAGACCCTGCCGCATAGGCTTACAATCTAATAAAGTTGGCATGTATCCACAAGATCAGAATAACTGTTCATGGAATGAGGTACATAGCTGCCTATAGTGAAATACAGGAAAGCATTGACAGAAGCAGGATGAAGGCTCCCAGGATGCAGGACTAGGATGAATGCCCATAGAGGGACAAATGGAAGAAGCTACAGGATCAGAGCAAATGCCCAAATGTAAGAAGAATGCCCAAGTGGAAGAAGCTACAGGATCAAAGAGGAGCCTAATGATGCTAGCCTTGCATGAGTAGCTGTAGAGTCAGGATGAGGATGATCTGTTATGGGGCCTGCTGTTGAAGAGAGCAAGCCTTTTCTTGTTCACTTGTTCTTGTGTGTTCCTAACTGCACTGGAAGGTCTTCTTTCCTAGCAGCCACTCCTCTGCTTCAGCTCTTTGGCCTTCTAATGAGCCAGCTGCTCTTTTCCTCTTCCTACTATACCCTTTTGTACCTTCGGTTCTTAAGTTCCTTTTATGCCTCTTTGCTCCATCTTTCATCTCTCTGCTCTGAACTTCCAACATTCAGGCTTTTATCCTGGCCTTACCATTTAAAGAGCTCCTTCCCCAATTCACTTTCCTTCTGTTTAATCAGCCTTAAATATCATTGGTTACTAGGGACGTGCTCCGCTTCTAATTGGACCGGCGAATTAGAAGCGGAGCAGGGGGCTTCGGCTGCCCTTAAGGCGGAGGCGAAGAGGATTGGGGGGCCGGCGGAGCGTGGCGAAGAGGATCGAGGTGAAGGCGGATCCTTCGCCTTGATCCGGAGCTCCGCCGGAAAGGTAAGTGGGGTTTACCGGGCCCTGCCGCTCCGAATCGGAGCTCCGCAGTGGAGGGGAGTGGCGCCAGGTAAGGCCAGGAGAGGAGGGCGGGGGGGGGGGGTTACTGGGCCCTGCCGCCGTCGCCGCCCGTGCCCAGTAACCCCCCCTCCTCTCCCTTACCTGCCTCCATCCGCGGTCCGTCGGCTTCTTCAATTGAGCCCACGGTTCAACCAGGAAGTCTAGGCCGCACTTGCGGCCCAGACTTCCTGGTTGAACCGCGGGCTCATTTGAAGAAGCCGACGGACCGCGGACGGAGGCAGGTAAGGCCCCCCCTCCCCCTTGGTCCCTTACCGGGCTCTGCCACCGTCGCTGCACGGGCGGCGACGGCTGCAGGGCCCAGTAAACCCCCCCGCCCTCCTCTCCTGGCGCCACTCCCCTCCACTGCGGAGCTCCGATTCGGAGCCGGAGCTCCGCAGCGAAGAGGAGCAGAGTATGGGCGGAGTGGTGCGGAGCGGGCCGATCCAAAATTTTCGGATCGGGGCGGAGCAGGGGGTCCGTGCACACCCCTATTGGTTACTGTTGCTGAGGAGCCAGTAATTCCTGGGGGATTATACATCCTCCCACCCCATGGCTCCTTACAGTAACAATCAATGTATGCTATATTATAATATGATTACAATGTGATTTTAAAAATCCTTGCTGATACTACTGGTCCAGTATTCAAGGACTGTGATTAAATGTTCTAATCGGTTTATCTTACTAACTTTTTTTCAGCCAAGGCTATAGTCAAGAAACATTGTACTCCTAAAGCCTCATAGGAGCTATATTACATTCAGAACCACTCTTTAAAGTCTTTCTACTGACACCCGGTTCATAGTAAAGAGGTTTAGGGCACAATCCTATGCATGTTTACATAGGAAAAAGTCTTAGAATACCTGGGGAATGCTGGGAGTTATTTCTGTCTGAACTTGCATAGGATTGTGTCCCTAGTCAAATCACTACAATGCCCTTGACTGGATCTGGTGAGAGAAGCCCAAATAAAGATAAATCGCTACTCTTTACCCAAGGATCAAAGAAAGGAAGGTCTACATGTTGACTCACTTATTCCTGAATGTTCTCATTCTCAAGATGTCGTTGACTTTGCCAGGACCTTTCAAATCCCCTACCCAGACTCCATCCTGGTCAATTTCTTCCATCAGTGTCCACTGATGGGTGGAAAAAAGTCCCTTCTTGATTTTAATCAGAGCACAAGACACATTTGAGGGCTTTTCTTCTGCAATAAACATGGTGTCCTTTTTCTGACCATGTTAAACAGTGATTTGATCCTTCCAGTAGCAGCTGGGACTCCTCAGATGTGCTGCAAAGTTATAAGTTGCAAAGGAAAAGGCCTCTATCACTCTTCCAACTGCTCACTCGGCACCTCATCAAGGCACTGCTTCAAGCAGCTCCACCCTTATATACCTTAGGACAAACAAAAAAGCCAGGCTCAGCATTGATTGAAGGCTGCAAGGGGGGGCATCAAACTCCAGGCACTACCACTTCTCCCAGCCAAAGAGTCAGTAGAAAAAATGCACCACAAGAAACCTGACCTTGAAACTGTAATGCTGTTATACCATTTACAACTTTGCTTCTTATGCTGATGTTCCATTGAGGCTATATTAATCACATTTTTTCTAAACACTAGGAAAAAATTAATCATTTCTAAATAGACATGTTTCCCCTCCCCTCCCATCTTTTACAATGACCACATATTTTGACTTCATTTATTTCACCAGTTTCTCCCACCAATTTCTGCAGTCCTCCTGGCAGCTTACAAGAGAATGGTATCTACCACGTTAACAGGCAAACCAAAATCCCAGCATAAAAACAAACAAATGACATGCCCGATGCCTGCCGTCCCCAAGCTACCAGTGCTGGAGGGGTGTTAGTAACACAGGAGGCATTAAGAGAGATGTTGCTCCCATTGTTTACCCACCCCACCCATTACAAAAAGCTGAAAGAGAAACAGACCAGAGAACATGGTAGGGCACACACACAAAATAAAAAAATACTGAGCATGTATACAACAGGCAATGACAGATCTACAGCAGCCTTCTCCAGCCTGGTGCCCTCCAGATGTGTTGGCTGGGGGGTTCTGGGAGTTGTAGTGCAACACATCTGGAGGGCATCAGGTTGAGGATGGCTGCTCTACAATAATTTCTCTCTGAAAAGCTAGTCTGTACGTAGTTTTCCTGCTGTACCTAGCAGGAAAATTAAATAATGTGATTTCTATACAGCCTCTTGCTACTGTTTATTTCTTTAATTTTGGTGCCTTTTTCTGGAAAAAGGCAAGGAGTATTTAAATAGAGGGACTGTTAATCGTTCGTGAATTGCTGATCCTCCAAAGGAGAGTGTTTGAAGGGTTAGAGAGGGATTATGTACGCTATATAGTTTACTCAGCTGAATTCTAGGCTTGGAAACTTTTACTGCTCATTATATAATTGGCTGTTTACTATATAATTGTATGTAGTGTGCAGGCAGAGACATATTATACATCTAAGTATGTCTGTTTAGGACTAAAACTAAAATGCAACAGAGTAAAAATCCCATAAAATTGTGACCATGCAGACACCAGGACTTCAACATCAGGTCAGGTGTGGGTGACAAGTTTCCTCTGGCCTCTTCCTCTGTTTTTTGTAACATTTTGCCTGTTGAAGATATATGGAGATCATGAAAGCTTGCACACTTTTTGTGACCTTTTGGTTGGTTTAATAAAGGTAGGGTGACCATATGAAAAGGAGGACAGCCCCCCCCCCCAATTCTTTAACAGTTGTATTGAAAGGGCAATTTCAGCAGGTGTCATTTGTATGCATGCAGCACCTGGTGAAATTCCCTCTTCATCACAACCGTTAAAGCCCTGTCCTCTTGATCAGATACAAAAGAAGGTAGGGCTCCTGCAGCTTTAATGGTTGTGATGAAGAGGGAATTTCACCAGGTGCTGCGTGCATACAAATGACACCTGCAGAAATTCCCCTTTCTGTACAATTGTTAAAGATACGGCAGCCCTGTCCTCCTTTCCATATGGTCACCCTAAATAAAGGTGTTATACTAATACAGATTTTGGGATTTTTCTCATGACTCACACAGCTATCTGCCTTTGCTTTTCATAGGGCTGTAGTGGCCTAATAGATAAATATTCCATTTAGTAATAAACTGAGCAATAAGGCATTCTGCACCCAGTCCGCAGCACCTGGGAGGGCATGTTTATATGTATTGCATTTCCTTTTATGCTGTTTCCCTATGCAGTAACTGAGAATTCCTGTAGAGAAGTGACGTGTTGTAGCTTAGAGCTCCTGGGGTCAGATTCCTTACACTTCGCTGCTAACCAGCATAGTGTTCTCAAACCTTAGCCAATTCACATTAATAGAACGCTTTCATGTGATCCTGAGGCAAGGGGATCCATACACAGAGAAGGATTAAAAGACGGTGAAGGACGTTGTAAGATCAAGGGAAGAAGAGTTTTCATACATGTTTGTTTTAAAATTTGAGGTAAGTAAATCCTAAAACACACTTGTATAAATTTTCCTGACAGCAGAAAGCTTAGAAGTTATTTGATAGCCAGTCTTTGCAAAATGTTACATAAAGAGACTTGTGTGTTTTGATTCCTGATTCTCACACACAAACACACACTTACTTAACTGCTACTTTCATTTTATCCTCTGCAGCACAATTTGTTTTCGATCCTTCGTAGCTAGCAGGTAGTGAGAAATGTTTCTTTATCTAGCATTACAGGCTTGAGTCATACATGTGTGACTCATGTGGAGGGATGTTAACTTGAGATGAAAGAGATCTTGCAAATGGTGGAGGTGATTATCATAGTGATGTTTTTCATTGCTCTTTTTAAGCTTCCACAATGTTCAAAACACACTTTGTTAACTTTCAAGCATCATGGACAATGTATGATCAGTTTATTTTATATTATATTACAGTTATAAACATGTCCTGCTTATGGGCTTTTCCTGTTATCATGTGGGGGCTGTTTGCAAGACAGATATGCAACACCTTTCTCACTTTAAGTAATAGAAAAACTCTGTCAATTTACTATAGTCTACACAGGCTTTTACTCCAACAACATGCAGGGGCAGAATGATAATTAAAGGGTTCTTTATTGCTGTTAGTAATTAGGTGCTAATTACAGCCAGGCGCTGAAGTTTATTAAAATTAAATTATATATACAGGTTTCTATTTGCATATATACAGGTTTGCATTATACATTATAATGCTGATTACTTGAATTATTTTGTAGATACAGAGTTGTATCCATGGTTAATGCTATTTAGAATAGACCTATTGAAATAAGTGGGACTTTCATTAGATTGCATTGGATATAATCCATTGCCATTATGCAAGAAAGAATATGATTGGTGTATACCTTGTGTGCTTCTCACACCTATTATGCTATTTATGATTATTACCCACCATTCCTTCAAGAAGTTCAAGGGACAGGCTATATGTGGGGAAAGCCCCGTGGTGGCTGTGGATCTGTGCTGCGTTGGTTAGACAATGCTTGCGCAGCTTTGCAGACACTGTGGCGCTTCCCCGTGATGCTGCGATTTGAAAGAAGTTGGGGATTTACCCTGACTTTTTCAAACAGAGCGAAGACAATACTGTGCTTCTTTCGACATTGCTCCGAGGCCAATCCGGGGTCAACCCAAGGGCAGTGCTTGGTGGAAGGTGACCAATGATTGGTTACTTTACACCAAGAAGAGGGTGGGGGTGGCTCCAGTACCTGGATTGCCTCCCAGAAACCCCATGCTCCCTCCTTGGCATCGGGATTACCCGATGCTGCCCCAGGAGAAGGGAAGCACGGGGTTTGAAAGGGAGGCAACACCAACCCAGCACCGTGAAGACAACCCCCAAGTCAACATGGTTACATTAGAACATAAAAAGACTCCTGGTGGATCAGACTAAGTGCCTATCCACTCCATCATCCTTTTTCCCACAGAGGCCAAACAAATGCCTTTGAGAAGTGGGGGAGAGGTGTCCTACTTCATAGAGAGGACAGTCCTGTATTTGACAAGTTATCAGTGAGCAGTCCTCTATTTGTAGCAGCCTCTCTTTGAAGAGCTGTCCAGTCCAAGTCCATTTTAAAGTAAAAAAAAAAAAAAAACAGAGCAGGTTTGTTGTTGTTTTAAGTTGCCCATTAACTATTAGCCCCTGGAGAATAGACTGAGCCCGCAGACAGGTCACCTGGCCAGTTTCCCCATGATGGTGAGATAGTTTCCATTTAGATTATACTTATTCGCCTCTCTCTATATAAATTATCGTATGCAATTATAGTCCTTCTTAGAGTACTATAGACAGACTATAGACTTACCCAATTGAATTGAATGAAACTTAAGTTAGTCATGTCCCATTCTTTTCAATGGGCCTACTCTAAGTAAATGAAATATTGATTTGTTACTTTCATATCCCGCCTTTCCTCCAAGGAGCCCAAAGCAGTGTAAATGATCCTCCTCTGCTCCATTTTATTTTCACAACAATCCTGTGAGGTAGGCTAGGCTGAGAGTCAGTGACTGGCCCAAAGTCACCCTGTGAGCTTCATGGCCAGTAGAGACCTGAACTTGGGTCTCCTGAGTCCCAGTCCAACACTCTAACCACTACACCACACTGGCTCTCAACATTGGATTCAACCCATTGTTTTATTATACATGACACATTCAGACCTACAGCTAGTGAAGATATTTTCCTACTATTGCTATTAGGGCATGATTGTAGTCCCAGGTCAGTGCTGATTGAAGGAATTCATGATGCTGTCTCTATGCTGTAACTTGCATATGCCCGGAATCATTGACAATACAGGGAATTTGTGCATGTCCCAGTTTGTTCCTGGAGTAGTCACTCTGTTGAGAAATTTTAACAGTACAGCAGAAACCGACACTAGGCAACTTTTTCATAATTCTCACCAGACAACTCTTAAAAATATGTTAATCGATTGGCACAGTTGCTACCACAAAGCTCTCTGATGAGGAATTAATACTGAAACGTGGGAAGAAGAATGTACACCTGTGTTGCTCTCACTGGAAATGATGGCGAGAAAGCACTTTGGACCATGTCAGCAGCTGGAAACTACTGTAGACCTATTGAAATGAATGGGACAAGAAAGCTTTGACTAAATTAAATCTCATTCATTTCAATGGGTCTACTGCATTTAGGATTAATATTGGATACTGTCCAATATGTCCAGGTGTAGCACAGTGTAACCCAGATTCTCAGAGTTCAGACAGATTCATGCTGTCCTATCACTACACCCAACTGAGGTGAGTTCACCTGCATTGTAGGTAACATCCATGAACATCAAAAGAGATGAAACACATAGTGCGTTGCTGAAGGGAAAGTCGTCTGCTTCTCCAGCAAGGCTGAATGGCTGATCAATATTCACCATCCCCACCCACCCCAATTGTTTAATGGCATTTATTTGGGCTCCTACAGAGGTTATTACTAGATGTCATTAGTATAGCTAATGTTACTGCAGAGCAGGTTATAGGGCCTGTTCAGATGACACACCAAGCCATGGTTAGGTCACTAACCTTTTCGCAGCAAGTGTTTAAACCGTGGCTATGTAGCCACCATGGTTAGGAATGGTTCACATGACACGCTAAGCCATAATGTTTAGCTCAAAATGTTTAACCACCATGGTTTATCTTGTAATCTGAACAGGGTCATCGAGATATTGGAGAGCTGGAACAGATTCTCAGAAAACCCAAAAATTTGAGTTGGGGTGTGTGGAATTAATGATTTGGATGATGCATTTGTTAATTTGATAATTTATTGATATTAACATACAGACTTACCCAAATGTTGTAAGAGCACTTTCTATTGCTGGTCAACCTTAGATTTCAGAGAATGATATAGAGTTAATGTGAATGGGGCAACCACTTTGTATGGACATTTGAACTGGATTAAATGCGAGATTTTGAAGTGCACAACTAATAAAGACCCAAATGTGCTATTGCACAGTGCTGACAGCGACCATCCACTGTACTTGCACAAAAATTTATTCTTCTACTTACTGATGGTGACTAAAATTGTCTGATCAAGTCAGTGAAAGCTTCCACCTTCTCCCAAACATAAAGTCTGAATAACAAAGGTCTGAGAGATTGTGGTTGGTCATAAGAACTGTTTAATATAGGCTTTATTGCATTTTTCACGAAGGATTTAATTCTATGCTGGGCATCCCTTGCTTACTCCTGTTGCTGAGGAGGTTGTGGAGGGCCCACACGATAAGGACAACTGTGAGGCATGTGAACATGGTGTGTGCTTGGGGCAAGCAGCTCCCACTTCCCTGGGGCAGTCCCTTCAGTGGGAGGGGAGCTTTGTGAGACCCACTTCTGCAGTTCAACCAATGGAGGGGGAGAGAAGCTGATGGACTTGTTGCAAAATCTTGTTTTTTCTTCTTCCTGTGATAGCTGGGTTTATTGTCATTCTATTTGCTTCGATCCAGGGGAAGTAAAGGGAAAACCTGGCATTTGCATTCAAAATGCCTTTTCTTTCACCACAATGTAAACCGCCCAGAGAGCTTTGGCTATGGGGCGGTATATAAATGATGATGATGATGATGATGATGATGATGATAATAATAATAATAATAATGGTTGAAGCTACGAACAAACCCACTGATGTATAGCTTATAATGACGCCATGAAAGAATATAAACTATTTGTTTGTCTTTTTCCTTCTTTTTAATCTGCACACTGACTTCTATTGTTTCGAAACAAGCATATTAGAAATTATGGCACGCTTACAAGTGCATAGCTCAGCAGGTCTGAAACACATACAAGTACATTCTTAGCCTAATTAAATTTTTCATAACGTGCAAGTTAGGACTCAGCCAGCACATTTTCTTGTTCAGGTTTTGGATCAAGTACTGCTAAGATCAAAGCTAAGGTTTTAGTCCCGGGTTCTCAGCAAGATTTGACCACAGCAATTTAGGAACATAGAAGCCTGGCTGAAAGCTGCTTGTGCCCTGTAGTTCTTGCAACTACTGGGAACAGGCTGCTGCATGGGAAAGCAAATGGGAAGATCCATGCAGTCCAGCATATTGTTATTCCCATTAGTGAATGAGTTCCTCTTTCCACAGTAGCATATTATTATTATTATTATTATTATTATTATTATTATTATTATTATTATTTTATTTCTTACCCACCTCTCCGATTGGATCGAGGCGAGGAACAGCAATAAGCATCAAATACATAAAATACTGATTAAAAACATTGTATACACTGTTTAAAAACATCCTAAAAGCATCCTAAAAACATACTAAAATGTCCTAAAATTCTACTGGCTATGTTGCAGTCTCTGTGTGAGAGCTATACAGGAACTTCGGCTATTGGGCGGTATAAAAATGTAATAAATAAATAAAAATAAAATAAATAAACCTGGTTCTGACTTCATGTGAACAACTGGTGTTACTGGATTTCTTATGTCCAGAATTTAATGTTTATTTGATTTAGAACATTTTAATATCACCCTTCTTCAATGTTCATTCCAAGGTGGTTACAAGATTAAAAAAATAAAGAATATACATAGCTGCAGATAAGAAAAGAAAGTAGTAATCAATATTTTAAAAATATATAAAATACTTTAAAAATCTGAGTGAATGAAAAGGTTGTTGCATGTTGCTTTTGCCTAAATTTTAGGCCAGCCATGCCCAACCTGGTGCCCTCTAGATGTTTTGGACTGCAACTCCCATATTTCCCAGTGAAAAACTAGCTTTTTCCTGTATTGTCACCTGCATCATTTCAGGCACATAGAGAAAGGCAGATTATTTGAATTGGCTTCAGAAGTAAACAGGCAAACAGCAGAACTCTTTAGAGAGAGATAATGCAAATAATCTGTCTCAGCTAGAATCCGAGGAACTGTACCGTGCACTAACAGTAGCTTCCAGCCATTCTTCAAAGGCAGGTACACATATAAATGTATTTCAGTAGCTCTATCTGGCAATCTGGTAGCAGTAGTCCAAAGGGATAAATTTTGTTTTGGTTTCATGGGTACTTGTAGTGTCCCCTGGAAACACACTTGAAATAATATTTCTGTACCTTCCTGGATACTTGTGCTTTAAGATCTAAATACAAATCTAACCAACAGGCTTCCATTATTCAAATTGTGTTTTCCTCCAGTCCATGCAGAGCTCTTCTTCATAAGGCTGTTAACTGCTGCATCTACTTTCAGTTTCATTTGCAGAATCAAGATAGGAGCCCTTCACAAAGAGCTTTCCTTTCCTGCTCTTCCGCTACATGACTTCTAGGTGGGGCTGCACTATAGCAGAATAGCACAAATACACAAGTAGTTCTTTCATTTTCAGAAATAATACCCCATTTTTCCTTCTGTAAAAACAAAACCAGGAAAGTGCTCTTTACGAACAGAAGCAAAACAGGAGGGTCATGATGTCCTTTATTATTGTGTACTGAGGCTTTTATGCCTTCCCTTTGTGTTTTCCCAATGTTCTTTCTATGTTTTTTTTCTTATTACAGTAAATCCATTAATGAGGAAATGGCAGAAGAACTGGACAGTGTCTCTAGATTGGTAGCACTAGGACAGCCTGCCCCAATCTAGTGCCTCCAGATGAGTTGGATGGTAACTCCCAGCATTCTTGACCATTGACCCTAGTATCTGGGGTATTTGGGGAGTTTTAGTTTGAAATCTCTGGAGGGTATCAGGTTGGGGAAAGCTGCAATAGGACTAGGAGCTATCTATCTGGAAGCACCTAACATGTAGAGAATAAACTCCATCTATGAGCACCTACATCAAGCACCTACAGGGGCTCAAGTGGTCCAAAAAGCACTAACATTGAACTATAACATTCCCTGGCATACATAACATAGAGTGAGGATAGGTAACATGGTGGTACCTTCCAGAAAATTTGGACTACAACTTTCATAACCCTGGACCAGTAAATGTTGTGTTCAAGTTGCAACATTCTCGTGTTTTCCCACTACTTCTTCCTTCTATTCTTACCATTAAAAATCCATTAAGGAGGAGAAGATGGAAGAGCTGCACCATGTCTTTTTTGATGGGTAGTGCTAGGAGCCCTCCATCTGAGAGCACCGTTGGAGCTGATTTTGTGAATGGCCTCTGTGGGAAATGTATTATTTGAGCTGATGTCAACTCAGCCAAAGGCAGTTCTCAACTGAGTGAGAACTGTTTCACACATATATGCAGTCGCCAAATGATGAGCATGCTTGGGTGGACTCACCTTCATTGTAATATAGAATTGAAAGGGGAACTGGAACCATTTTTGCTGCATGGAGTGCACATTGGGGAAGAACCGGGAGTAGTTAAATATCAGTTGAAGTAAAGTAGTCAGTGCAGATGGTTTACGTTATCTTATTATGCAAGGCAAATATTAGAGAAAAAGGGAAATGTATTGGAAAAAGCTGCCTGTGAAACATCCAAACTCTTTTATTGCTCACTGTTTCCGAGTTTTTCCAGACTCTAAGCTGACGACTACACTTAACCACTTTCTTTTATGAAAACAATTACTATTGCCCACAAATCTGGAGCCAAACCTGCACCATTAAGTTGCCGTTTATGAAATCCATGGTCAACATTTGTTTTGCATTTTTGTCAGCAGATTGAGTCATTTGACACAGGGCAAGAATCATTTGTTTGTTAAAGGGAAAGGTAATCATGAAAATATTTCCAACGTTCAGGATAGTTTATATTCTATTCAGGCTGCCTTCAGAATTTGTTAAACCTTATTTACAATGTCCTTGTTACAAGGAGAGTTATATGCAGCAGCTCATAGCTGGCCTTCTAACCACAGCAATACTTAACATCTCAGTCAAGGTAAATATAAAACAAGCAATTTCACAAACTTATTTTGCCTTTTCAGAAAATCATAAAAGCAATATAAGGGGGCTGTTCAAACAACATGCTAAGTCACACTCAGTGGTTGAGTGTGGGTTGTTTTGAACTGGGAGTTGCTTGTTGAACCATGGGTTAGTGTGTTGTCTGAACACAGCACATTTTTTACAGGGTGGGTTATCGTGTTGTCTGAATGCAGTCAGGGTGGCTTGTTAACTATGCTGCATGACTTGTTAATCACCCTGAACAACCTAACAACAAACTATGGGTTCTCAAGGTGGCTTATTCAAGGGGGGAAAAGCCACTCTACTGCATTCAGACACAGTTCAAAACAACCCACACTCAGCCCGGAGTTTTAAATTCACTAGATGTGTGCATTTTATCCCCATTCAAAGCTGCCATGCATTTGTTACCTTTACATATCTAGACGTGAAGGCCTGCCACATTCCTCTTACATTATTTACAAAAAGATGGCTGTAATTTTCATACAGTTCATTTCTCCCTAGACACACATGTTCAGATCTGTGTTTGTGTTTATCACTTTAGCACCATTGTAGTTGTTTAAAAGCAATTGTGTAAAGACTTTGGCCTACTCTAATACAGGAGAACCCACACTGGTGTCATTCTTTAGCTTTTATGTACACTACATTCCATTCTGGCCCTGCTTCTGCCAGGAATATAGATTTACTCTGCCGGGAATATAGGTGAACTTAACTTGGGGGTAAAAGTGGCTTTCAGGGATACCCTATAGGAGCATATTTCCAATTCCCCTCCCCCAAATTCTAGGTCCAACAGACCTTGGAGAGTTTCTTTTCATATTAAACACAACCCAAATCCTTTCCATTAATAGCAACTCAGCACTGAAGCTCCTAGCCTTGCTTCAAGATTATACACAGATCAGGCTCCGTTCTGCAAACAGTTACAGGCTCACAGTCCTATTTGCAAATTGGGGTTCCATGTGTGTGGATATTTTTAGGATCAGAGCCGATGAGTCTGGCCAACCTTTGGCTCTTCTCCATGTAAGGCCTAAGGATAGGGTTTCTGTATTCTCAAAGCCCAGTTTTCTCAAAGCCCAGAAAGTATTCTATTGGGAGGAAATTTTCCTGGAGATCTTAAACAGTAACCTGCAGGCAGGAGTACCAATAATTACTGCCAAAACATTTTTAAAAAATTACAACTAACATCTGCACTGAGATTGCATTATCCACCATCAGTTCCTACATTAGATACGCTTCTTGACCAGCCCATTTCAAGTCACAGATGCACATCAAGATGTGGGGAAACCAGTTGAGACATGTGCAGAATGCAGGAGGGAGAACAGAGACGTCTCCTTCTCCATCATCCTTCTGAACTAAAAGCAGCTCCTGTGAGACCTGTAGGATGCAACATCACAGCATAATAATTTGTTATGCTTATCCCAGTTTTCTGAGCAGTGAGAACTTGTACAGGTGGAAAGAAGTTACTGGAGGCTTATAACATTTGTGTAGTATTGAATCTATTTACAAATATACAGATTGAGCAGAGGCAGAGGCACAGCTTAAGCACACAATCAGACAGTTAAAGTCATAGCTCCCATATCGGACAGACACACCATCCCCAAATGTTGTTAGCTTATAGAGCTCCAAACTCAGTTCTCTGTGCCTCTCTTTGACTGGGCATCTCTAAATGAGCAACTTATAGCACACTCATAGCTGGCCACTCACAGAAGTTTGTGGATCATTTTGATGACATTGTGAACCTCCTGTATACCCCCTACTCCTTCCCCAGTTATTCCGTTTAAAAAACAACCTTGGATATCACGAATCTTCTGAAATATCTCAGGATTTCCTACCGTATGCTCTACAAAACACCCATCTAATATCATGAGGAGAGCAAGTTTTCACATGGTCACTCCTCTCCTCCGGTGTAATTCAGCTCATTACAATTGTGGAAGAGAAGCTGGAAGCAAAGTGCCAGTAAGCAAATGCAATTTCCCTTTATTCTAAAGAAGCCCAGGGGGGATCCGCACATCGTACTCAGAGCGCTTCTATGCGACCCCAGTGCACCCCGAAAACGATCGTCTAACTTGCCTGTAAAAGAAACGAGGAAGACGCGTCCTTGCCAGCGAGGAGAGCTCGACGGAGGTGGCACGACTCCGCTGCCGGCTCCGGCGCCCCTTTCGGAGGGGAAGGTGCCGGCTCCGGGAGACAGGAAGAAGGAATAGGAAAGGGAGAGGCGAGCGGTGTGTTGGTGTGTGGGTCTCCACCTTGAGAGACGCGTCTCTTTTCTAACCCAAGCCGCCGCCATCATCCCTTCCCCCTCAGCCTTTGGTGGGGGCGGCGGTGGGGTGGGGTGGGGAAGAGAACTGGCAGCTTTTGGTCCTTTGAGGAAGGGAAACAAGCAGGAAATCAGCCACTCTTCTGTGCCCTCTTCGCTCTCTCGTCAGCGCGCGCTTTCCTTTTTCTTTCCTTTCCTCTCCACCCCGCCTTCTTTCGCCGAGCTCTCCTCGCCAGCAAGGACGCCTCTTTCTCATTTCTTTTACAGGCAAGTTACACAATCGTTTTCGGGGTGCACTGGGGTCGCATAGAAGCACTCTGGGTACGACGTGCGGATCCCCCCCCAGTCTATCTCCACATGGAGACTCCTAGATTGTAGCATCCTTCACTGGTGGGAGGGAGGAGTTATATGAAATGCATATAACTTTCTAGCATTTATACATAGGCTTCAAAAAAAGTGGACTAAATATCCAAATAAGTATCCATTTGAAGATAGCATTCAAATATTGAAAGCACTGTAAAGTCCTCAATCCACTGCATTATAGGAGGAGATGTTTATCCTTCCAATGTTGTAATATCAGTCTTTTTGAAAGCACTGTAAAGTCCTCAATCCACTGCATTATAGGAGGAGATGTTTATCCTTCCAATGTTGTAATATCAGTCTTTTAGTTGTCAAAAGGGCACAGAGAATCCATTTACATTGACCATTTGTTAATTTCCATGCAACAGATAAATAATTTTAAACAGTGAATAGTGAAGACTGTTCCAGTACAAAATTTATCTGTGTAACAACCCCCTCTCAAAAAGAAGCAACCACTAGACATTGCCATAACATATGTTTAAAAGAAGCATTAGCTGTATTGTACCACCACCAATTAGCTGAATTAGACAATCCCTTATTAAAGAGACATTGCGGTGTCCAACAGACATGAAACAAAAGCTTTTGAGAATAAAACACAGGCTAAGATCTATAGACACAACAGGTTGGTGCCAAAGCAGTCATCCACTGATTAGGCCTTTTTGGGATGGTGCCCACAGCAGTTTCTCAAATTCTCAAATGTGCCCATGGATCCAAAAAGGTTGGGGACCCCTGGGCTAGGTCTTGCCTCAAGGCAACCTACACTGATAGCCCTAATCACAGCAACTTGATTGCAAATCTACAGCAATTCTTCAGTGTCTCTGGATATTGAAGATGTGGTTGGTGAGGTATCCTATATTAGCTATGAATAATGAAAGACACCCATGTACCTATGGAGATCTGTCTGACAGTAGGACTTCTTTTGTGTTTATGGGATTGGGCAGCAGTCAATGGGATGGATCAGGGAAAGGACCTTCTGCAAGAGGAAGGGTTCTGCTCATGAAAGGTCCTCCACCTGATTTTTTGGGGATCCTCCCTCCGCCCCCACCCACCCCCACAACACACCTCACCCCATTCAGCAGGGTCTCCTGACTCTCTGTGTAGCATTTTCAGGGGGCTGGAGGGGCTTGGGGAGGTTTGGGGAATTTCGTTTCCATCACTGCAGTTGATCAAGCATAAATCTGGATCTTACCTTATGTCTCCAATATTAAGGTTATCCAGTGCATTTGGGAAGATGTCTGTTGGTATCCTAACAAACCCTCTTTTATAACTATGAATACTGGTTTCTTTCATGCAGCTTAATCCTGTTTCTTGGAAGTAAATCTCACTGCATTCCAATGGAGCTTGATATAAGGGTAGAAGACATAAGATTGCAGCCTTTGTCCATTGCCTTTTTACTGTACATTTTCTTTGTTATTATCTGGCTGCTGGCTCTTCCGCTGTTCCATCCTCACTCCATCTGCTAGAAGAGGAAACTCTTACTTGCAACACAGAAGGTCCACCCACATCTGTGCAGACAGGTGAATCTTGTGCCTCTCAGAGTTGATGCCCTGCCTTTTGCAAGGACACACCCTGGGTGGGGTGGGGTGGGGTGGGGTGGGGGTGGGGGAATCTGACATGAAGCCAACTGTGGCCTCTCTTCAGTCTTTCATTTTCTGGGTGTTATCACTCAACTGCCTGAAAAGGCAGAGAACAGGGTTGCCCATTTTTCAACCTGTCCGAATGATCATGCCTCAAAGCAGCAACATCTGCATTAGAGGATGATCTTGTTTTGTTTCCATCCCATTAAAACTTTCACCTGCTGATTTCTGCATATCAACTGAGTACCAATTCTCAAGTCCTGGTGCATTCTCAAGGCTTCCATTGGTTTCTGAGAGATGCTTCACACATCCTGTTTGTTAAGGAGTACAGCAATTATTTTGCATAAAACAAATAAAGCACAGAAGGTGTGCTCAAGAATCCTGTTTTTCAATCACATATGGACACATGCCCCAAGACTGCAGGACTCCTACAACTTTCAACCCTAACATGTGCTAGCCACATGTTGATGTATTTATGGTATTTTATTACATATTTGTGACTTCAAAACCATTATTTTAATATTTATATGATATACTGTGTTTTATTTAGGTTGTTAGGTACCCTGAACTTTTTGTGAGGAAGGGCGGGATCTAAATCAAATAAATATTTAAAATTCACTTCTAGTTCCCTAATATATGAATCAGCATTGAGAAAACACTGCTGAACACATTTCCTAATTTTTCTTTGAAGTGATGACAAGGGCTACAAATTTGTGATTAGTTGGCTAGCAAATTCCATAAAGCAGATTTTTTTCAGTGTGTGTTAAAAATATGGAGAGTATTTCCATCTGCATATCTCTTGTCTAAGGAGAATATCTGAGCTGCTGAATGCTTAACTCTTCACTCATGGCTTCTGCTTTCAAACTTTACAATTCACAAATTGGCCTTATTGCCAATAAGATTTATGGAATCTCCACACAAAATGCAAGGCTACATACATATTATTCCTGTAATCTCTAAATTCACTAAAGAGTTTGCAAGTGCACTGAACTCTCTCGGGGGGTGGGGGCTACATATTCCTGTAGTCTCCAAGTTCCCTCAAGTGTTTACAACTAGGGCTATGGTGGAAACAAACAGGCTTCTTTAAAAATAAGTGTCCCTAGCTCCTGAAAGCAGATAGCTTGACACTGCTAGCAGCTTGTTTTTATGATTGGAAAATGATAACATAGAGTATAAATAGTGCCAGAGCCAGCCTGGCCAAGCAAATGAGTTACACAAGTTTAACTCTGTCATGAGGAGAAATAGATTAGGTTTTGCGTTTGTCTGAAGCATTGAGGGTTTGTGCCAGCTGGGCCAAAAGAAGACGGCTTCTTTCATTTCCTTCACAACAACTAGGCAGAAAGACCTGCTGGAGCTCCCCTTCCTTTACTACCTCCTGATCCAATTAGAAGGTGTGCTAATATGGTTTAGCAACTGGCCTTAAACTCTAAGTCACAGACAATGAGACACCTGTTCATTGAGTGACTTCCTGTTCCTACAAGGGGGAGTGTATGCCTCTTTTAGGATTACAACAGTTGTATCACAACAATCAAGCAAAAATGCAAGGTACCTAATCTGCACCATCCTTAAATTTTATTTATTTTTTAAGCCTCCTTTCCCTTTAGCAGCTGCAAATGTGTACCATGAGAAACTGGGATAAAGGGCAAATTGGTGTGTTCTTTTGTCCTTTTTTCTTCTCCCCCCCCCCCGATAATGATGCATTTCTTCTTTTGTAGGGGTGGTGGTGCATAAGTGACCACCCTATTTTAAATTCTAAAGACAATTCCCATCAACAATGATCATTGGCTTTGCTTAAAGTGCTTTAAATATTCTCCCTGCACATGGTAGCTACTCATCCAAGAGCAGGTTGCATGAGGCTGGTAAACCATCAGAATGACTCAAGCATATGGTGGGGCCCATCACATGGGACTTTCCAGGGCAGAAATAGCCATATCCTTTGCATGTTACCTGGGCTGCACTTTTTTTGAGAACAGTTCCCATGTGGCTGGGGTAGCAATGGCCCAACCACATAGCTCTTTAACATAGTATCTCTACTGCCTAGGGTAGGCTCTAAATAATGTGCAAAGTCTGGCTAATTCTATGGGAAAGGCCCACATTAAATATCTACAGGTCTACACGTAGAACACCATGAAGAGGTGGACATGAACTGGCAGAGTCTTGTGGTGGTAGAGCACATTTGTTTGAACCAAGGAGAAAACACACACCTAGAAATAGAAAACCACAACAGTATTAGGCTATAACCTTTATTCCTGATGTGCTAGTGGTTTCTTTATCTCAAAGAGGCTTTTTAAAAAACAGACAAACGTGGGGATTTTTTTTTTAAATGGCACCCTCACTTGCAGTTTGAAGTGGTACAGTCCAGAATTCCACCAACTAGACCAGGCCTATGTAGGTAGCTTATTTAAGTAAGGTGACCATATTTGGGAAACCAAAAAAGAGGACACCTAGTGTGTGTGGGGGAAGCAGCTTTCTGAGTCCTTCAGAAAGTACGTTATTCCCCCACCACCTTAAAGAACCCGATTGGAGTGGAGGAGGGGAAAGGATTTCATTCTGCACCACCACCATCCACTCCAATTGGGGCCTTTTCTATAATGTCCACGAATGACCCACTTTCCCCTTTAAGACCTCAATTGGAGCTCAGGGTGGGGGAACGATGTGCCTCAAGAAAGCATGTCATTCCCTCCTGCCATGGTAATGGCAGCCTTAAAGGGGAAGGTGTGTCATTCCAGGACATTATTGAAAATTATAGAAAATCCCCCCTGACACCATGGAAAGAACAAAAACCAGGACAAATCCGGGGAAATCCTGACAGTTGGTCACCCTAATTTAAGAAGCAGCTCTTACAGTGCTGGAAGAACGTAAATGGCACTGAAGACCAGACCACCCTGGAGTGTGTCACAGCATTCCAAACATCCTGGAGCATGGAGAGGCCTCAATCTGCCTTCTCCACTGAATAATTCAGGGCAAGGTGTTCATGGGGACAGTGCCACACATAACAGTGTTTTGCAACCACGTATAGAAAACAGGCACACATTTAAGCTAGATGTAGCTTCTTCTTCCTGCAGTTGCTACATGAATAGATGCCTATATTTAATCTATACAGCACTTCAGCATTTTGCAAATATGCCTGCAGGTCTCCATTATTCCCATTTTTCAGATGGAGAACTGAGATTGGGTAACTTGCTTATAGAGTTGCTACCTCTTTCTGCTGTGCTTTACTGTCTGTTGCTGTTCCTTTAACAGTGGCAACCTGGGATAGAGAAATGAAGCATGAGAAGCTTTTCTTGGCATTGTCATAAAGTGAGAGAGAGAACTAAATATCAGACTGCTATTAAAGTCAAAGGACCAGAAATAGTAAATATATTGACAATTTGAAACATATTGAAGGGGGGGTAAGTGGGTTCCGGACCTGTCCGGGGAAAACCGGACAGTTAGTTAGCCTATGCATAGGAATATAAATAAGAACTATAATAATCAGATGTGCAGTACAATCCTATCTATGTCTACTCCGTATTGTCCAAGAATCTACAAATTCACTTGCCAACTCACAAGGAGTGAGTGTACCCAGCCCTCTGGCAAGCAGGATACCTGACATCACATGGATCTTTTCAACTAAGGTCTCATTTCTACTGTGGTTCTCCAAAGGACATGAGGGAAAGGGCAAGCACTGGTGTTGATCACAAGAAATAGTTGGCTAATTAGCCAAATTAAGTTTTGTAGACTCCTGAGTAAGTCCCCCTGTGTAAAATGAGCCTTACTTCAAAGTAAGTATGTATAGTAGCCTTCCTCAACATGGCACCTCCAGAGGTTTTGATCTTCAACTCTAGCCAGCACGGTCAATGACCAGGCATTGTAATCCAAAATGTTTAACTTGTTTAAATGCTGTGTTTTAAAATTGTCTTTTTCCGTCTTTGGGCTGTTTGAATATTTATCTCTTCTTTTTAAATTATTTTAAATTACTGTTAATGCTTTAAAAAGTTTTTAAAACTTGTCTTAATGTGTTTATCATTGATTTATTTGTTTTTGTTTTTATTATGTATGTCACCTTGAAAGCTTTTGCTATTGAAATAATAATAATAATAATAATAATAATAATAATAATAATAATAATAATTCTGTCATATGGACCACATACACATCTGTGTTCTACTCCAGGTCTCTCCCAGTCTTCAGTCTAGTCATGTTTTCTAAGCTGCACTATAATATCCTGTATTTTCTCAATTTGTGTGTGTGGTTAGTAAAAAATATTCACAAGCACAGAAAACACACCTCTTTGTTTATTTGTTTGTGGGGTTTTTTAAAATCCATATGAAGGATAATATTTTTTTATTATTATTATTTTGGAAAGTTTATATCTCACCTTTTCACTGTCAAAGCATCTCATAAGGCATCTTACATTGTTTTAAAAAATAACCCCACTACTGAATAAATAATTTAAATAGTAATAAAAACTGAGACAACAGTAGCTGATAAAACCAACTAAAGAAGAACAGATCAGTCATTGAAAACTCTATCAGGCCAGCATAAAATCTATACAAATAGAAAAGTCTTGACTAAGCAGCAGAAGACAGAAAGTTTGGGGGTAGCCACAGAGAAGGCTCTGTCATGCATCCCAATGTCAACTCGATTATAGCCAGGATACAGACATGAGCCTCTGCATCAGAACTTAGGGAAGGGGGCAAGATGATATAGGAGGAGACAGTCGTTTCACATATATGGGCCCACGCCATTTAAGGTTTTAAAAGTAATCACCAGTACCTTGAATTGTGCCTGGAAACAAACAGGTCACCAGTGCAGGTATTGTAAAATGGGTGTAATATGCTCCTACACACATTATAGAAAAAGGAGTGTATGTAATTTGTCTCATACATTAAACATCAGTATAAGTAAATATTTGTTGCAATGAAAACCTTAGAATCAAGCATGGCACATTTGAACTGGCTAGTTCTCAGTAGGAAGGACAGTGAAAAGCAACTATTGGTCAGTGCTATGTTTTGACATTGTTTTTTCCTCTTTGTGGTAACCAACTGCAAGTCATTCATCAATGGTGGTGATCTCTGCCAGGCCAAGGCTGCAATCCTAAATGCACTTACTAGGAAGTGACATCTCCATGTTGTGTTAACACTGCCACCCACAGCACTGGATCGAAACACGTTAAGCCTTGGACCTTCAGCTCTGCCTATGAGACTGTGGCCACAGCTAGACCTCAGGTTTATCCTGGGATCATCCAGGGTTCGCCCCTGCTTGAGCACTGGATCCCCTGTGTGTCACCTAGATGAACAGGTTTGACCCATGGACGATCCAGGGATAAACCTTAGGTCTAACTATGGCCTGTGTTTGCTATTTCTTCAAACAGGTTTTGTCGTCAATCTCTTGTATTCATTGGTGCTGACAAAGTGTTAATAATAGCAATTAAGTCATGGTACAGACAGGTGCCATGCCTCTTGCATCACCACATTTCAAAGTGTTTCTGCCTATGAGACTCCACCTCTCCAGTATGAATCACTGGAAAATTATTCCTGACATAGATGGTCATGTTGGCATTGGACACCAAGCACTCTCTGAAGAAGAATAGGGAAAACAAACAGGGCTGAAAAGGAATGCAGAACTCATTAAAACACACACAGAAGACAACTTAAACCATGGCTTTAACCACGGTGGTTAATCCAGAAAGCCGGGCCACGTTCAGAAGACACCTTAAACCATGGCTTTAACCATGGTGAAAAAGGCAAAAACCCTTATTCACCATGGTTATAGCCTTATTCACCATGGTTAAAGCCATGGTTTATGGTGTCTTCTGAACAGGGCCACACACACCCCAGTCCATGATTCCTCTTCTAGATCTGCCCCTTTGAAGCAGTGTTAGGGTTGTCACTTATTATTTTTAGTGCATGTGCTTCTGTGTTTTCAACAGCAGCCTGGCTTCACACTGTTGAAGCTTGACATGGCAAGTTCCAAGCCCTGAGTCCACTTCCTCTCTTGTACTTGCCCTTCCACCATGCTTTGCTGGAGAGTAGCTGACTTCCTGTTCTAACTTGAAGTACAGGGCAGTATTGAAATATAGTAAATGAAATGAAATGTTGCAACCCCCAAAATATGTTATGTTCCTAAATCTCTTGATTCAGTGATATCTGGGGAAGCCACGGGTCTTTTCCTAGTTCTGTCATCTGCTCCTCTGCTGTATTGAGCAAGACTCCACATGCATGGCCTCCACACATAAGCAGAACTCTAGGTGCGCTTTGCATGGTAGACTTTCTGGTGTCCCATGCTTCTTATTATGTGCCAGAGTATCAAAGAGGGAACAGAGATATAGCCAAAGTCTGGTTGTTGCTAATGTTGTTTTTCTTGCAATGCATCTTCATGAATCTATGGTACATTTTAATGACCGTCATTTTAAAATGGTGCAGCATCATCACATATGTGTTTCAAGGATAAAGTGGAGACTGTTTGCCAAAGACACCGCTCAACAATGAAATTGACATGCATCTAATCATTTATAGATGTGAGTTCACCCATGCACAGTTATCACTTGATGGCTGCAACATCAAGCAATGGCTTGTATCTTTCAGGCAGCCACTACCGATCCAACATCAAAGTTAATTCATATTACTAGACAATGACCTAGTTCGCATGATCAATCCAAGCCACTGTGGCTTAAATAAGTCACGGTGCCCATTCAGATGACATGCTACACCACAGTGGTTAAGCATTTTGAGCTAAACATTATGGCTTAGCATGTCATGTGAACTATTCCTAACCATGGCAGCTGCAAAACCACAGCTTAAACATGCTCATTAATCATTTGTTGCAAAAGGGTTAGCGGCCCAACCATGGCATTTTCTTTGAACAGGCCTAGTGTCTCGTTTTAATCCCCAGGTGCCATTTCCCTAAATCCCCAGGTGCCATTTCCCTGGGTGCAGCTTGTTGTGTCATCCACATTCAGATGGCATGGCTTGTTTGTGGGGGAAAGGACTCCTCAAGCTGACCCTGGGTTTGGACAACATGACAAGCCGCACTGTGGCTCATTTGTTCATGGGAACTGATCCACTCTGTAGAACACTACTTATCATTAGAAGTAATTCACATATTCAGCTGCAGGCCTGATGCTTCATATAGTGAAACACACTTATGAAATGGAGGTAAAAAATGCAGAGGCAAACCATTGGGGGGAAAATAGGTGTGATCGTGCTCACAGTCTGCTTCGTTTCTAGATGCTGAGAGAGAGAGCTCCCGCTTCCTTTTTCTTTTCTTTTTGCTGTGTTGCTTTTCTCTCTGTGTGTCTGCTTTTATTTGCTGCTTGTAGTACCACTCCATGCTCACCCATTATTGAGTGTGTGTGTGTGTGTTCTTGTTCTACCCTATTACCCCATTGAGAAATTTAAAAAGAAATTAAGAAAAAAGTCTGTCTGTCTCAGCGTGTTTGAATTCAAGTTGCTTCAAGGCACCCCACCCCTGTGTGTGTGTTTTACTGTTAGCGATCTACACCAAGCAGGATATGACACTTTGAAAACGTTTTGAAGACTGTATAGGGAGTGTGTCCCGGGCCTCAACAGTTGTCACTACTGTTATAAACTGTTTTAAAGCAGTAGTGTAGATCCTGCCCCAGTCTACTCCCCACCGAAAACTATATAAAAAGAATGCAAAAAACCCTCTTTATTTTTCTATTCCAATACTTTGGGTTCCATCACACATAATTTCGCCCCCTGCAGAGTCCTGCAATAATAAAAAGTGTTTGTGTGTGTGCGTAAGTAAAACTGATACTTGCACAGACTCCATAGGTCATATCTAGCATTTCCCCATATCACATGGAAAGTCAGGAAGATGACAAAATACCCATTCTGTGATGTCTTTCTACCACTCCAAATCCACAGCGATCTTTCTCTCCCTCTTAAGTAACCCTGTGGCTAATTGACTGTTTCTGCGCTGTACCTAGGGTGGAGTCAAAGTTATTTGTTCAACTGGTTATGCTTAATTTAAGGTGGGTCCTGTAAATGAAGGCTCAGTTCACGTGATTCAGAGGACAGGAAGGCAGAGAAAGAAAATAAAGGTAGAAACTTGTGAGGTGCAGTAGCTGAAAAGAGTAAGCTGCTAGAGATGTTTTTCTAAAGTGCTGAAAGGGGCCCAGAGCAACCAGATTTTTCTCTTTCCTGGAATGTAAGTGTGTTAAGAAATTATTATTATTATTATTATTATTATTATTATTATTATTTCAAAGGGTTTTTGTTTCTTGCCACAACACGGTCTCCAATTACTTGAGCACTATTTTCCAAAACACAGCTGTGCGTAAATGATTTTAATGAGATAAAACCTGCGGGTTTTCAAGTCTGCTATCTAGAAAAAAGAAGGGAACTGAAGTAACATTCACTGATCTTTGAAAATTATATTTAAGAGAGTCACATCAATATGAAAATGTCACAAAATGTACATAATTGGGAGACTTACGCCGAAAGGGGTTTGCAGAATCTTGTAAAGCTTCTCCAGAGAGTGTTAATATTTTCAAATTTAATGCTTTGGGATTATGTTTTAATCTGCAGCAATTTCTTAATAAAGAGATTTGCATATTAATGAGAATTCTAGAGAGACAATTTACCCATATTCTTCATGTTTGGGTAGATATATTTTCAATGCCAGCCTACTGAAATGTGAGCTGAGGAGCCCAGGTGGCTTCATATTGCAGCGTGCCTGGGAGGGAGTTAGATAGCTAAGGAAACCGTTGTAGCAAGGTGTAAAATGAACCAAGGTTGTTTCTGGTGCAATTTATAGGGTTTACAGCATTATGTTTCCCCAGAAATGCCCCTCTGATTTCAATGGGATGTGTTCTCTAGACAGTGCATTGAGTAGTGTAGCTTTTATGTCTACTCTACACATACAAAGAAGGAAAGAGGCACAGGATTGCAATATAAGACTTGATGTGCCACTGTTTTTCTATTTTTAAAAGGCAAAGGGACCGGATTCATAGATTTCATGTGCACTTTAACATTATCTCATCTCAATGGAGGGGACCCATCCATTGATGCAAATGATTCAAATGAAGAGGGTGGGATAGAGGTCATGGAAGGCTCTGTACATTTGCTGGATTTCTTTGGCTTTGAACAAATTACTAGTTTGGGAACATCATTGTTCACACTACCTAACCATAGGAATGAATAATGCAAAACTATGAGAAAAGAATGAATAAACGATGGCTTATTAAACCATGTACTCCCCCCTTCTAATGGGCCAATTTTAGTGCTTCTGTTGTGTTTTATTTAAACCACACCTGAATGTGGAAACTGGTTGAATCTCAGTTTCCTAACTAGACTATGAAACTAGAATAATTGATTTCCTGAGCATGTAAACAAAAACAAAAACAAACCGTGATAATGATCCAGAATGACTAATCTGAAACCGGAACATTCCTAACCATGCTCTTATGTCCCATTTTGCTTATCAAAGTCAAGTGTTAATTAAAATGGATTACTATGTGATCTAGGAGAAGGGTGTGGAACATCACTCAGCCTGAGGGCTAAAGCTGTCAGGGGCTGAAAGCAAAAGGGGTGGGGCCAAATTATCCCCAAATGTACCAATATATTTTAGCTGAAAGCTCTTATTGCCTAAGCCTTAGAAAAAGCATTTCAATCCTATAGAGTGGTGTGGGGAGAGAGAGGGAGGTGGGAGGGGGAACCTGCACAAAAACTGCAGGTTTCCCCACCAGGGGCCACTCCAGAGGGCCTAATTTGGCCCCTGGGCCTTAGGTTCCTCACCCCTGATTTATGACAAACTACATACCAGTTGGAGGCCTGGAACCTAGCAATAGAGCCAGGGAGGGGGAGGGAGGGATTCAAGAGAAGGAACCATCTCTAAAGAGAAGCTGGAAATTGTGGATGGGAGGGGACTTAAAGAGAACCTGCATGAGGGAAGTGCACTGGGTGGAAGAAGATTCGGAACCTCCCCTTTTACCATGTGATTTGGACAGACCCATTTTAAACACATGGGGCTACTGTTCTCGCATATAATTGGCCTTTATACTGATCTTGTTTGCACAGTCGTGGTGTGGATGACAAGCCGCAATGATTTGTTAACTACCCCTGCACATGTTGGCCAGATTTCCCTAATTACCTGCACTAGTGCAGCTTGCCATGTGTCATCTGAACCTGGGCAGCATGGTTTGTTTTAGTGGACAGCAACCCTCAAATAATCCATGGGCTGTTGTTATTGGAGCATTGCTGCCCCCACTCACCATGCCACCCTGGTTCAGATGACACAGCAAGCCGCACCACCAAGGGTAATTAGAAAAATCTGGCAAGCACTTGAGACACAGGTCAGGGGGCAGGAATAAGCCACTGTGGCGTATTTCCCTCTATAATCATGCGAACCAGCTCACTGAGTAAAATGAATCAAAGTAGCAGCCCGAAGATTATAATTCTATCCACGCTTACCTAGGAGTAAGCCCCATTGAATATCGTTGAACTTGAGTGAACATGTATAGTATTGCTTTCAAAGCCTCTACATTTAAGCCTAAAGCAAAGGCGGAGAGTTCTTTGTAGTCCCACAGCATTGCAGCGGCATAGTGGATGATGTAAAGTGGACATTAAGAGATTAGCTGTAATCAGTTGAAAAGAAATCAACTTCATACATATGCAGGCATACCATATGGGTAATGAATTTCACAAGGCTATTTTTTTTTATTGGAATCTTTTAGCAAATCAATTAACAAATTAAAAATAAAAATAAATACCAAAAAAAAATATCAGTGGAACAAGAAGTCAGGCCTTGTTTTGGGATAATTCTGCGATTCCTTGGTGGTATCTGTACCATGACACCTTGGAAGGGCATCTGCTCAAAAGCCTACAGCATTGCTGCTGCAAAGCTAAACTGTTAAAGCTAGATGGGGCAGGCTGGAGTGCAGGCTATCCAGCTGGAAAAGCCCCTCCCCTGCCCTGTGTTTCCATGCTTTCTCATCAACAACAAAAGTCAGTCTCTCATTGACCGAAGCAAAGGTAAAAGTCGCCATAAATCTGCACTTTGAAAACACACAGTTTCTGGGGTGGGGGAAATCCCAACGTGGCTATGAGTTGGTGGCTGCATCATTTAAACAACGCAGCGCCACTGCGCAGCCACTATGGCAGTTAATAGAAACCTCCCTTGTGTAAGTTACAGATTGAAGTAATGTTGCTAAAATTAGGAGTAAGGATGATGCAAAAAACTTAGAAATGAAGCCTCATTTTGTGGTCTGAATCTGTCCTTCGAGCTTTGTATGAATTAGGAATATAATAAAAATTCTGTGATTGATGAGTAATTCAGATGCATACATGTAAAGCTACATGTGAGGAGCAGTACTCCTACCAATATTAGGAAAATACAGCATACCAACATTTGTGCTGCTATTTTAGTGCTGGGAAACCCCCTACGTAACAGAGGCATATCATGCAAAGGGTCTGTAACCTGCAGGGAGTGATGGGGAGAAATACTCTTTTGCTATAGTTTACTTTCATTTTCCTGTAACTTTATACATTAGAAGAATGAGCAAATGTGGGTTTATATGTTCAAGAGATTCAGTCCCCCTCAGAAACTTTTTATCCCAGGTCTTTGTACACATTGACCCTGTCTTCACGGGTGGCCATGAGTAAACTTAACTGGAGGGGGAAATGTGGTCTTTGCGTCGGCCATTCTGCTTGCCTGGTTTGCCCCCTCCCCCTCCCCCTCCCCCTCCCCCTCCCCTGGCTTCCAGCAGCCAATCAGAGCTCTTTTCTTCCTCAAAGTTATTTTCCAACAATGTACACACAGATGCTTGATGGTGCTTCATTTCTTTCAGCTGTCTTTCTTCATGTAAACGGGTGGTCGTGAAACCTTCATGTCAAAATGGGCAATGAAAACAGCAGCCCAGAAAATCAGGTGAGTGTGATGATACATTCAAGAAAACTAGCGACAACCTTTTTCAGAAAGTTACTATGTTTTCAAAAGTTCCTGCTTAAGATTTGTAGGATGCATATCAGATGCTGGGTTGACGCTGGTGCTTTTCATGCATTCAGGGTCATGAATGGTGGGGAGGATGGGGAATTGGTCTCTATGGGAAAAGGTTCCTAAAGGATCAGTCTGAGATTCACACCAGCAAGGAACCTGATCCAGGAAGGCCAGCTAGAACCATGGCAATCCATCAGCATGGCAATCCTAATCCATCTGAGAAAAGCATTGACTTTGCCAGTGGATTGAAATATTTCAGGTTGGGCAGAACGAGTGAGGAAGGGATCAAGGACTGGTACAGAAGATTAGACAAAAAGCAACCAAGAACTGGGGGAATATACCGAAATGAATGACAGAGAAGGCCAATGGAACGCCATTCTGAATAGCTGGGAAAATGTAGAAGAAAGCCACTATGGATGCTTTGTTGCACAGAGAGAAACTTAATCCAGACAAGACAGGGGTGCTCCTAGTCTATACAAAGGAAAATTGGGGAATCAAGGTTCAGCTTATTTTGGATGAGGCTGTACTATTCTTGAAGAAAAAAAAATGTTAGAAGTTTGGTGCATTCCTGATTTCACTCCCAAACATGGATGCTCAGGTTTCAGCAGTGACCAGGAGTTCTTTTGCTTAGCTAAGGCTAGTGTGTCTCCTATGCCCATTCCTAAAGGTCTCTGATCTGGCCATGGTGACATACACCTTAGTTATATCTCATCTGGATGATGACAACATGCTATATATGGGGCTGCCTTTGAAGACCATTTGGAAGCTTCACCTGGTTCAGAAGGTTGTAGTTTAGCTGTTGACCAGGGTCAATTATACGGAGCCTGTGACTCCTAGATTACAACAGTTACACTCGCTGTCGGTCCATTTCTGGCCACAGTTCAAAGTGCTGTTTATGACTGCCCTAAAAGGTTTTGAAACAGGTTATCTGAAGGACTACCTTCTCCGGTATGAACCTGTCCAGGTACTGAGATCTCCAAAAGTGGCCCTTCACTCTGTCCCACCAACATTTGATATACATGGGGGGTGGGGGTGGAGTCTAGAAAGAGCCTTCTCAGAATGTGCCACATCAAACCCCAGCAGGCAAAAACCTTTTTATTTAAATAGTGTTTGGCCTATAGAGCTGATTCTTTTTGTTTGCTACCCTGTGTTAAAACCTTTGATTTTGGGATAGTTTTGTATTGTTTATTATGTTTGTTTGATTTTTAAAAATTGAGAATATTGTTGTTAGCTGTTCGTTGATGCTTCTTGTTGTTAGCTGCCTTGGTCATATTTTATGGAACAGCAAGGTGAGGGCACAAATGTCATAAATAAATAAATAAATAAAAAGAAGTCACAGGTAGGTAGTACTAGTAATACAGAATTCTTGGCCCATTACACAAAAGTGGAGCCATTTATGTACCTTTTATCCAGCTCTGGCATTTGAGATTTGGCAGAAGCTCATGGGTTTGCTTGATACTCATTACAAACTTATCTGTCAGCCACTGGAACATTTTACAGCAAATAAGGTCAGCACTCTCCTTAGGTAAGGAAGAAGGAGATGGCAAAGATGTCTGCCTCTTAAGCTATTATTATTATTATTATTATTATTATTATTATTATTATTATTTTATTTATTTATATAGCACCATCAATGTACATGGTTCTATAGCGCTTGTATAGCCTGCTGCTGAACATAAGGATTTCTGATTAACTCTAGGGATGCCAACAAGCCTAAATTTTACTTTCTTTTTTATTTGGCTGTGAAGACAAAGTCAAGAAAGGAAATCCTGCAAAACAATTTTAGTAGTTTAGTACCAATGCACTTTGAACTCTGCAAGCATACTTTCTTTGAGAACTGAAAGACTTTTCTAGGTCTAATTCAATTTCTGTGACATTAGAAGAAATAAGTTATTTCTTATATCATCATAATCATCAAAACAAAAATTTTATTTCATAAATATAAGGTATCAATGATATAACAAAAAAAAATCAACACACACAGTCTGTTTTACATTATTCTTCACAGGATCTGTAGATATTTCAGGATCATTGGTTTTGAACATACACTTGTATATATTTTAAGCTCTATTACAATCACAAAATGATCACTTTTCAGTTATTAGCCTTGCTAGCATCCTTCCAAAAAGAGGACCTCACACTCACTGGATGCTGATCTGTAGACCCTGTATTAATGTATGTAATGAAGTGGAACTATGTTTATATCTAATCAATTCGTTATGTTGTGTTAGCTTTTCAGCAAGAGCCACCTTCCTGATTTTCCGAAACCATCCATTCACAGTGTATTCTATTGTGATTACCCTGTGTTGTGCTATAACTATCCTTGCTGTCGCTAGTAATAGTAAAACTAGGTCTTCTTGCTTTCACATGTCATTGAAAATAGACAAAAGAGCTAATAATGGGTTCCATGAACTGTTGTTGTTATTTGAGGAATATAATTGAAAACAGTTGTTGTTGTTGTTGTTATTGATTTATACCCTGGCTTTCCTTTCAAGGACCTCAGTGTGGTTTACATTTTAAAGATACTGACAATGCTTTGGGATCTAAAACTATCCAGCTTTGTGCTTATTCCCAAGCCCATGTTGATTTTATATTTGTATGTAGGCCATTGCAAAACAACAACGGACAGTTCCATAAGCCTCCCATATTCCCTTTCACAAAGGAAACTGATCCTGTTCAGGCAGCTCTGCATCTTTTGTGGAAGGGGGAGCATGAAACGGTATGACTTCGCCCAAGGTTACAAAAGGTTACAAGGTTGTTGTGAAAATAAATGATTTATCCACACAGCACTTGTCCCAAGTGCACTGAAGCATCAGCTATGCACAGGCCTGGGTCCTTCTTGACTATTGAGGAGAAGCTTAAGTTGTCACTGCTTGTTCTGCACCTGTTTGGAGCATAAACAGTTTGGATCAAAATTCTTAGAAGAAAATATTGCAATACTCTGAAAGTTCATGAACATAAACATTCGGAAGAGAGAACAGCTGCCTCTTGGGCACAATTGTCTCCCTGCAGTTCTGTCATGTAGAGTACTGTATATTATTAATTAAAAAGATTCTTCTACTGGGACGTAGATGCTTTCATGGAAATGGCCTGGTCATTTGGTTTCCTTACTATCACATTGTGCTTCCAGATGAAGCTTTTATCATGCCATCGCCTTGCCTCATCCATGGAATTTTATGTGGGTCCAGATGTCATCTTCAGTTTGTAACAAACAATGGGCGAATTTACCCTGAGTAACAAATTTATCCATTTGAAAAAAAGTCAGGAGAAGCAGTGCAAAACAACAGGAGGGTTATAAATAGGGATGCTGGACAAGAGTTCCCCTTTAATGCAGGATCTTGTTCTGTGTATATGAGTTGTTGTGCATGCACAGTATCAAAGTGCATCTTGAGAGCTGTAGTTTGGAATCGTGTAGTATAGCACGACATCATCTGTCACCATATTCTATGCCATGTTGTTCTTGATTGGTTATTTTGCATGACCTTTCTGAATATTATGTTTGCTTACCGATCATTGGTATGTGGGAGAAGAAGATGGACCCGCAGAGATGTCCTTTGCCGCCACCTCCTCCTTATAGAGCCAGAACTGTGGTGGTGACAAGATGAGGGAAGCAGTCCTGGATGTACTGGATCATTCAAGGGTTAAATCAACCACTCAGTGCATGCACAGACATGACATTATTTAGATGCACACTGCACATGAAATCAATTCTGAACTTAACAGCAAATTCGTAATACACCAATCCGGACATGCTACAAAGGTGAGCATTACGAATGGACGAGTTTCGACCAATGAGCCAACTAATTACAAAATTCACCAGCATCACTATTTATAACCCTCCTGATGTTTTGCGCTGCTTCTCCTGACTTCATAAACAACACTTTGTTCCAGTGCTTTGTAAAACATGTTTTCTTTGCCAAAGTTTGGAGAATATGACTGTTTTCTTACTAGAAAAAAATTACCTAAGGAGGAGAAGACAGAATTGTTGCACAATGGCTAGGGTGACCATATGAAAAGGAGGACAGGGCTCCTGTATCTTTAACAGCTGCATAGAAAAGGGAATTTCAGCAGGTGTCATTTGTATATATGGAGAACCTGGTGAAATTCCCTCTTCATCACCACAGTTAAAGCTGCAGGAGCTATACTAGAGTGACCAGATTTAAAAGAGGGCAGGGCACCTGCAGCTTTAACTGCTGTGATGAGGAGGAGGAAATTTCACCAGGTTCCCCATGTATACAAATGACACTTGCTGAAATTTCCTTTTCAATACAACTCTTAAAGATACAGGAGCCCTGTCCTCCTTTTCATATGGTCACTCTAACAATGGCTCTTAATTGTTAGTGTTAGAAGCCCTCCATCTGGAAGCACCTTGTGTAAAACACATTTACTTTGCCAAAGGTTGGAGGATACAAAAAGACCCTCTGGGATTTATGCTGTATATGAGTAGCATTCTGCTAAACAATACTAAATGCTGGTTACTTTGCAATCCATAGTTAATTAAGAGCAAAACCAGACATCCAGATTTCTGCCCCACGTACATAGAAAGTGTACGTGTGTGTATTCATTTACATACATAGGTGTGTGCAAGTGTGGAGAGCAAAATCACAGCCACAATGCCTTAGCTCTCTGTGCTCCATTGCTTTAAGCAATTTTCTTTCAGTCTAGTTTTGATTCAGGAAACAACCAGAACTGGAACAATATTGCTTAAAGCAACTAAGCATCAAGAGGGGTGGGAGGTGTAGCTTTACTGCCCTTCCTTTTTTCATGTAAAGAATAGAGTCCTGATCCTCCCTCACCCCCATTTATTTGGCAGACAATGTCACTAAAATATATATGTCTTCCCCATCATGTCTAATTTGGCTCTAAGACTGCATGTGAATTAGGTCCCATTGAACTCAGAGGGCCTTATTTCTGAATAAACACATTTTAGATTTCATTGCACAGGCTTTAGCATTGCTTAGGGTGACCATATGAAAATGAGGACAGAGCTCCTGTATCTTTAACAGTTGTATTGAAAAGGAAATTTCAGCAGGTGTCATTTGTATATATGGGGAACCTGGTGAAATTTCCTCTTCATCATAACAGTTAAAGCTGCAGGTGCCCTGCCCTCTTTTAAATCTGGTCACTCTAGTATATTTCCTGCAGCTTTAATTGTTGTGATGAAGAGGGAATTTCTCCAAGCGGCAGTTACTGCAGCCGAAACTCTCCCCACGGCCTGAGTTCGATCCCAGCGAAAGCTGGTTCTCAGGCAGCCAGTTCAGGTCGACTCAGCCTTCCATCCTTCTGAGGTCAGTAAAATGAGTACCCAGCTAGCTGGGGGAAAGGTAACTGTGACTGGGGAAGGCAATGGCAAACACCCCGCTACAAAGTCTGCCAAGAAAATGTCAGCGAAAGTAGGCGTCCCTCTAGGAGTCAGCAATGACTCAAGTGCTGGCACAAGAGGTTCCTTTCCTTTCCTTTCTCCATATATACAAATGATACCTGCTGAAATTCCCTTTTCTATGCAACTGTTAAAGATACAGGAGCCCTGTCCTCCTTTTCATATGGTCACCCTAGCATTGCTCAGTGTGGGCAATGGTATAGAATCTTCAGCAAAAATCAGGTTCAAAAGGCAGATTAACATTGGAATCTTATTCATGTCTACTCAGAACTAAGCCTCATTGCATTCAATAGGACTTACCCTCGGGTAAGTGTGTATGGCATTGCAGCCCCAAATATGTAAACTGATCAGCCATAATGCAAATCACATTCACCACTACAGGTGCCATTTCAGGTTTAGTTTTGCACCAGCTAGTGCAAACAGTGATAATTAAATCCTTTTTTTTTTCCTTTTTCTTTTTTAATTTTCCAGTTGATTACGTACACAATTGCTTTCACTTAGCCTGCGAAATTGCACATGTGCTGACTATTTGGCCGAAAAGCTGTGTGGCCTGCTCTGGGCAGCCCTTAACAGCTAGCATGTGTTCATCCACCCTAGTCGGCTACTTTGGCCGTCATTTCTGAAATCTGATTCCTGACGCCATGGGGACGACCTTTGGTCCACTTCCCAGCATTCACCTGCAGTCAGAAAGGGCCCTCCTAAGCTCCTTATGGAGGAAGCGGCTGCGTTGCAACGAGTGCAGTCCTGATGAGTCTAACAGACTCAGATTTAAGCCTGTGCCAGACTGCTTTCTCTGTGTGTGTGTGTGTGCACGGCGCACGCACCAGAAAAGTGCATTGGGAGATGCAGTGACAATAAAAGGTAAGAAGAGCCCCTTTATTGTCTGCATTGGCTATGATTTATTCCAGCACTCCATCTCCCTGTAAACACAGAGCTATTAGGAATGGAAACTTCACGTAACTCTTCGAAGCTGACTCTGAGCCAGGACTCAAAACTAAGGCATGTTGCAACAACTGCCTTAAAAGGCTGTGTGTATTGATGATGAAAGTGCCACAGGAAGAAGATGGGTCAGTAGGGTGGGAAAGGAACCAGATTCCCTTGAGGCAATCAGGAATGTTTGCTAATATTCCCACCCACACTTCAGGCTTTTTAAGTACAATTCTTGAGTTCAAAACCTGATTATTCGTGTATGTGTAATGCTTAATGAAGTGCTTGATTATTAACTGGGAAGCTTCAGACTGCTTGGAATGTTTGCTAACCAATACTGTGGCAGTGCCTTAACACTGTTGCTAGGGCTTTACAAACTAGAATGAGAAACTTCACCTGGAAGAACTGCATGGATAAAAATCTTATGTCATATGAAGTACGCTCAATTTTAATAGCATTTGCTAAATTTTATTATTGTGCTTCTCACGCCATTTGGCTCCAGGATCCTTTTTATATGCAGTAGATAATTGATCAGCATAACTCATTTCATCTATCTCTTAGATCAGATAAGAATCAAACGATACTTTGAATATTTTAATTTGTTCGTGTTTACTTGATTCTTGCCTGCTAAAACTAAAGACCCTCTCACTTGAACCAAAAGGAGAAAACTGCACATCATGACAATGTGCTACTTTATTTGAGGCCATAAGATAATAGTATTACTGCATTCTCAGTAACATAAATGCTTATTTAGAAAATCTTCTCTTGCTATGTTGTCAACTTGATGTTTTAAGGAAACTGGTACTGAGATTCTATGTTGATTATTGCCAGTTAAAAAAGATTAATAGGCTTCATTGTTTCTGTGCCATTGGTTTTGTTCATAAAGACCAAGTGTTGTGGTTTTTAAAGCTTCTACATTGATAGTTTTGTAAATTTATTGCATTGGATTAGCCCTGAATGAAGACATGAGAGGGTCATACGTGTAAAAGCTGCTGATGTTTACAGATGATAAGGGCAGGGCACTTATGCTCCCTGCATTGATTCAGGCATATGAACGGTTCCTGTGAAGAGTGCTACTCTTTTTACTCTTCTACTGGAAAAGAGAAATGAACTCTTCACAGGAACAGTGGGCATGTCTAGACGATGCCTTATCCTGGGGATCACCCCAGAATCATCCCTGTGCATCCACATGATGCACAGGGGATCCCTCTCTTTCCCCAGGATAAGCGTGTGGGCTGCCGTCCCAGTTTCATCCCAGCTCCTCGTAAGTAAACGTGAGGAGCCAGGAACAGGGCACGGAGCACGGAGGTGGGAGTGGGATCTTTTTTTAAAAAAACCCAACAGCCCTACTGTACCACTGGAGTGCTTGTGCATCATTTTCAATAATAATAATAATAATAATAATAATAATAATAATAATAATTTTAAAATGGCGGGCACGACATCTTTTTCCTCCCGGGTTACTCACCTTGTGTGGACTGAGGGGAGGATCTCACGATCACCATATCGTAAGATCCTCCCCCTCCCCTACCTAGGTCTAGACATGCCCAGTGAATGCATTTCTTACTTCTTCCTGAATTGTGCTGGGTGGAGGAGCTTCAAGAAGTTTAACAATGTGAATTTGCTAAATACAAAGTCCGCCTGTAATTCTGATCCACCTCTTGCCTTGGGTGAAATGCATAAGTTCCTGAGACAGCATAGAACAGAAGTGCAGAGATATATGGCAGTCCTTAAGTTAGCAAAAGTCAAAATTAATTTTAGGTGATGCACTAGGTAAAAAAAAAAAAAAAACTGAGGCCAAACAATAAGTTTTGCAATTTAATCTCAAATAAATTGACGACTGGGCCTTTAAGGCTGCAATCCTAGATACACTTCCTTGACAGTAAAATCCACTGAACTTAATGTGACCTACTTTTGAGTTGACATCTCTAGGGTTGCACTCTTGTCACAAATCTTGCCTTTCATCCAGAAACTGCATGCCCCCCTCCCTCTCTAAATTGAAAAAGAAAAAACCTGCTTCCAACAGGCAAATCAGTAAGAGGTTTTATTAACTTAATTCAGGGAATTTTACAGGAGATGACAACGTCTTCCACCCTCCCATGTTTCCCTACCACTGCTTCTGTCTTCTTTCTCTCCACAAAGATTCTGTCAAGGAGGAAAAGGTGAACAGTGTCGTTGTTCACCTTAACTGGTAGTGCTAGGAGCCCTCTATCTGGAAACACCCAAGGTGAAAACAGCAAGTGGAGCTCCGATTGCATGCATTGTTCTCAGTCGCTCACATGACCTCTCTTTGGAAACGAGCCCTGAGCTTTCCTCTCTTCGGATACTGTATACTATCATTATTTTAACTCAATCATGAAAAGGAAAGAATATGCATTTGCAACAATTTCTAGAGCGGTAGCTGTGTTAGCCTGTTGCAGCAAAAATAACAGAGTCTTGTGGGACCTTAAGACATTTAGAATGAATTAGTCTTTAAAGTGCTACAAGACTCTTGCTATATGCATATGATTGTGCTTACCATTTGTCGAACCCAAGGCATGCCTCTCTTCACTTTATGTTTGAGTATATGTAAAAATTGATTGTGTGTGTGTTTGGCTATTTGGCTATTTATTTATTTAAAAAAAAGTTCTGTTCTGAATCAATTAACTTTTTCCTTCTGTCCCTTTCAGGAATAGTGATACATTTGCTGACCAAGGGGAAACATTTACCAGGCAGGAAAAGGAGATAAAGATACCCTCTAGGGGCCAGATAAGGGTATCATACCTACAGTAGCTTAAGAACAGTTGTTTCTCCCCCCCCCCCCCCGCTATGATTTGTTTTGCCTTATTTGTAACTCAGTTGTTTCCCTCTTGTCACAACAACATTAGGAAATGTTGGGGAGATGTAAAAAAAATAATGTAGGGGGAAGTGCTGAGAGTTCAATTAAGTCTCCACTTTTTACTTGGTGGTAAAACTAGGGTGACTTTATGAAAAGGAGGACAGGGGCTCTGGTATCTTTAACAATTGTATAGAAAAGGGAATTTCAGCAGGTGCCATTTGTATGCATACAGTACCTGGTGAAATTCCTCTTCATCACAACAGTTAAAGCTGCAGGAGACCTGCCCTCTTTTGTATCTGATCAAGAGGATAGGGCTCTTGCAGTTTTAACTATTGTGATAAAGAGGGAATGTCACCAGGTGTTGTATACATGCACCAGGTGCATGTATACAAATGACACCTGCTAAAATTCCCTTTTCTATACAACTGTTAAATATACAGGAGCCCAGTCCTCCTTTTCATATGGTCACCTAAGTAAAGCTAAGTATTCATTCTAAAACAGGGGTGAGCAACCAAAATAGAATCTAAAATATGTATTTGCGTTTTAACTGAACATCTATCCTTTTCCCACTCCAGGATGTTCCTCCAGTTCCAGAACCAGTCCAGCTGCCCAGTATTGAGAAAGAAGTAAAAAAGAAAAAGCAGAGGAAAAAGAATAGGAATAGATCTGTGGAACAAGATGAGTTGGACACTTCACCTTTAGATTCTGCTGTTCCGTTACCACTGCCAGATAATGGCTCCTCCTTAACTGCAGGAGATACAAGGTAGGCTCAGGGTACTTTTTATTTTGTTAATAAAAGAATGCGTCTAATGAAGTAGGCTGTTGCAAACTGAAAGTCACTTAATACCCACTAATCACCCTCTTACTTTCACACTGTAGTAAAAAGGCAGGTATTTATTCCTTTTGTTTAAGATTTTTTTTATCTACTTTTCATTATAAAATAATCCCAAAGTAAGCCACAAGCAATAAAATGCAGGAAAAAGAATACAGCTTTGACCAAATAATAATAATAATAATAATAATAATAATAATAATAATAATAATAATAATATGAGCTGGACAGGACAGTTAAATACCAATTTACATGATAAAGCAAAATAAAAAATAGAAAAAAGAGGAAAAATCAATTAAAAGCTTGGGGAAACAGGTCTTTAGCTGGCACTGAACGCTTGTAAGATCTAGTGATGGCCATAGATGATGGGGGAGGGAGTTTGGGGTGCCTGTATTGAAAAGGGCCTCTCTCGGGTTGCTACGTATTGAACTCCAGGAAAATGCAGCAGCATCAAGAGGGTGTCCCCACTCGATCTTAATATCTGGGCAGGTACATTCCATTTCAACACATACCTGTGGTTAAGCGAGAAGTCTAATCCACTTTAGCGACTGTGAGTATAATATCAGGAGGTGGTTCTTTTGGATCAACACAGACTGCAAAAATTTGTATGGGGCCACAATACTTTTCTAATAGTTGATTAGTAATCAATTACTTTTCGAGCTGCCCATCTGGCAGTTGGCTAAGCATGTATATTCTGTAACGTGCAACTTGCTGCATTCATGCAACTATCTCAGTGGTTGGCTTATTATCCTTTCTGTGAAACAAAGTATTTTTTCAGGTAGGGGCCCTAACGAAGAAAGTGAAAGGCCAGAAACGAATAATTTCTAGTAATGTTTTAGAGCCAACTAGACTTTACATTAAATGTATGACTGCATTTAACATACTTGTTTTTAAATGTTTTAAGTAGCAGCCATGAGGTAGTACAATCAGGTCAGGACCATGGCACTTGATTTGATTTGATTTATTAACCCTTCGATAGAGTTTAACCCTTTCCCCCAAGGTAAATCTCCGCTTCCTGCTATTTGGGATGTGAAAGAAATCCATTGGGTGTATAAATTTATAGGAGCTTACCCAATTTGGATCTCCTGGCCCCAAACGTGTATCTGGATGCAATTTGCGATTGAGATCTGCACATTTATGTACTTGCAATCCACTTCATACATATGTACGTTTGAAAAAATGTGCTCCCAAATGCTTACATTTAGAAAAATGCACATGGAGACATGTATGAATTTCTATGTGAGACAAGAAAGAAGAAATTTGCTACATAGCTGGGTCAAAATGAGTTTTGAGGTGGAAATCAGAGAACTTTGGTGAGCTCATGTTTTGCTCATTTGCACATCACTAGCTGCTTTTTGCACCAGGAGGGGAAAATAACAACCTCAGGGAGAGCAGAATTTTAGCTGGGACCACTGTGAAGGGGGAAATAGTTAGCTGCCCTCCTTGCATGCTGTGTTTCTGGTGACCCTTATCACATGCACAGAAAACTGTTAGTTTTAAAGTAAAAATAAGACAGACTAAATGCATTCCTGCTTTAGCCCTAAAGGCACAATCCTATGCTGGCTGGGGAATGCTGGGAGTTGTAGGACTTTTTTTTTCTGTCTAAATATACAGAGGATTGCTATATTTAGTACAATTAAGAGGACTAATAGGGATAATCTCAACTGCAAGAAAGTATAGCCAGTGAAGTATTGTGGAAGCAATGTTGAACTGGACTGAGCATTTGTTAGTCTTGTTATAGTCAAAGCAACACAAATATAAGCACATTAATGCAAACCACAAATCTGTGAAGTTACAGTGGTGATATTCTGAAGGCAATCTCTTGCATGCCAGTTTGGACTCTTCTGATTTTAAGACAACTTTCAGGAAGTGTGTGTGTTTCTCTTTTCACAAATCCTTTTCTGACAGAGGGAATTGGCCTTTAGTATCTGACTGGAAGGAAAGAGAGCTCTACCAATCACTTACCCCAAAGAACCTTCTTTTTACTGGGCTTGATGTAAATGAAGATTCAAGGTCCCAGACCCCAGATATAAGCAGGTACACAATACCAAGTGCAAACAACTACATACCCAATTGCCAAGTGTGAGCAGTTATCTCTGGTTTGAGGAAATGCACGTGTTTGTTTTGTGTGTATGTGAGGCCGTGCATTAATATCTTGCTTGTGAAAGTACATCCATAGGTAAGTATGCTCATCCTGGCTTTTAAAATATTGCCTATATCGTTTTAGGCTGTTTGTGGAATTTGTGTTCTGGATGGCAGTGTGTAGCTTGGGTTTTGCAAGTTTCTGGCTATTGATATTCTTGATGGTTTGGTGTGTGTGATTTTTATAACTGTTATATTGTCTGTCCTTAACTTTGGTTCAATAAGGAAAAAAGGCATCGGTGAACAAATAAAAAGACTTCAGCTTATTGAGATTCCAGCTCACATTAAACCAAAGTGGTGAAACATTACACTTAGATATTCCATTGGAATATGCCTTTTGCTACCCAGGCCAATCTTGGATCCTAAGAAAGTTCCTGTGTTTAAAAAGACGTGTGTGCACATTTGCAAAATGACTGAGCATCAGGTTTTGAATTCTGGCCTGACAATGCAAAAAGTGTGATCCAATCCTGATGCCAACACACATGGGAAGGCATGGTGTACATCACACTTAGATGGCACTGTATATATACATTGGTGAGTCCCACATGAGTGGGTCTGTGAACCCACTGTCTCTTTCCCTACATGTTTAGCACATACACTTTTGCACAGTTGTATGGATCCTTTAAGGGTTGAATGTTGAAGGGAATATCCCACCAAATATGGCTTTTCTCACCACTGTAGCACTGATATAGAAAGTGAACTGGGTAAAATTATCTTTCCAAGCAATTGTGAAAGATATGGGAGCATTCTGAAGATCTAGGCAATGAAATCCTCATTTTTACCGACATGTTAGCCCCTTCATATGTTAATTGCGTGAAAGGGGTCCATACATATAAAAAGGCAGTGGGACTCAGCTGGCACCTCCAGCCCTAAGGTTGCGTTACTTTCTTGTCCCACCAATACACAGATTGTGCATCAACGTCTGAGAAGAAGGAGTATATATTCACAGACCTGTATGGGAGTGGGACCCCTGATTGTGCATAGGCTTCCCATTCTTACATGCCAATGTTCAATGAGCAGACATTGGGGAAGGGGCAGTGGTGCTTGTGGACCCCCCATATGTGATTAATAGATGAAGGGCTAAAGGTTATGGAACATTTGTGATCACTGTGATGTCTGACTCTGGAAGATGTAGGGTCTGATATCTTAGAACTACAAGCCTGCATGAATGTAGATACAGGAATGACTTCTGTGCAAGCACTAACATGTGCCCCCAACATAATGCCCAAGCCATCCCAATGATACATAGTAGTTGTCCATGACCATACAGTTGCTTGCTACCAAACATACAGAGATTGAGTTCACACAACATGTTAACCCACACGCAGGGATGAGTGTAGGTTGTTTGTTGAACCATGGGTTAACATGTTGTCTGAACCCAGGGCATTTTCCACAGGGTTGCTTGTTAACCTTAGAGTGTGGCTTTTCTCGAACAAGTCACCTTGAGAACCCATGATCTGTTGTTCGGTTGTTCAAGGAGGTTAACAAGCTACAGCATGGTTAACAAGCCACCCTGTGGAAAATGTCCTGGTTCAAACAATACGCTAACCCACGGTTCAACAAACAACTCACAGTTCAACAACCCATACTCAGCCACTCAGTGTGGTTTAGTGTGATGTGTGAACAACCCCAAAGATAGTCCTTTTTCATTTCATTTCTTCAGGTATTTATTTTGTCTGACTGATAGCTTAAGTAACTTCTAAGTGTTTTATACATTTGTGTGTCCCTATAGGTAAAGCTAGAACTGTGTAACTTAGCAATATGAAAATAGATGTGTATTTCAATATTAAGACAAATGCGTGCTTGGTCGAAGTACTCATTTATTTCATAGGAAAACATCTGGTATCTTTGCACTTTTTCATGGGGAGAAATGTAAATCAATTTAGCCATGTTACAAGTGAGAATATATATTTTTATTCATCATTTATTTGTTACATTTATATCCCACCATTTTCTCCAAGGAGCCCAAGGTTGTGTACATGAACCTCCTCTTCTCCATTTCATCCTCACAACAATTTTGTGTGGTAGGGTAGGCTGAGAGTCAATGGCTGGCCCAAAATCACCCATTAGCTTCATGGCCAAGTGGGAATTTAAACCCACATCTCCCAAGTCCTAGTCCAACACTTTATTTATTTCATTTCTATATTGAAGCTCTCTAAACATTACACCTGTTTGGCCCAGAGGAAAATAAATGCTATTGAAGCTTGAGCTTTGAACTTTTGTAAACTTTCAACATTTTCTGCATGTCTACATTACTCAAGTTTCAGTTTAAAACAAAAATGAACAAAATTGGTCTGGTAGATCTCGAGTAATAAGACTTACACTACTGTATTCTTATATAAGATGCTGTAATTAATGCGTAGAGATAAGCCACTTACTTAGCACATAGAATCCCTCCACCCCCACCCAAAAATCTGCTTTGGTAAGTGAGTCTGCTAATCTAGCGTCTACCAAATTACTGTCAGCAGGGGAGCAGACAGGACATGAATTTTTCAATCAATATTCAAGAAAATGTTGCCACTCCTAAAGTACTTGGAGATGTTGCACTTTATTCAAGGTAGATATGTACAATTAGAAGCAGAAATTTAGTGATCCATTCTATTTTTAAAGCCTTGGTTGTATCCAGCTTGAAACACATTTATTTAGAAGTAAGCCCCATTGATTAGGATCACAGTCTTAGGAGGATTTGCAGTTAACAACATGAACCTATTAGGACTTGTGCATTTGGCACTTAATATTTCTTATTATCACTTATTAATGCCTTAAGTTTTATTGTTGTTTGTGTTTTGCCTTGGTAGCTTTAATAATAATTTTTTTACCCTTAAAGGCAGCATATTTTTTTAAAAAAATAACCCTAGGATAGTTAATAAAATGTATGTTGTCAAGTGCCTGGCCCATTAGTAGACATGCCCACTTTTTAAATGAAAGAAGTAGGGGTTCTGCTTGCAGAAAAGAAACTGCTGATCTCCATAGCTGATGGAGGTACTTTGGTTACTAGATGACCCAGGGTTAGGCCTGCACAGTATTGTGGCCTGCTACCTATGTGACAGTCCTCTCCCCCTGTTTTTTACACTCTCAGGAATGCAGTGAAAACAGAAGGTTTATTCTGGTGGGTTGCCATACATGATTAGAACCCTGCATTCAGTTTGGAGCTTCATGCCTTCTTTGGTTCTCTAGGCATTAACACTTCATTTGCACCAGTGGATGAACTGGCAGAAATCTGTTGCTTTCTGAAAATGGTTGAGGGTAAAGTGAAGCAAGTTGCTGCAGCCTGACTGGATCTGTGGCTTCAAGTTATTATTATTATTATTATTATTATTATTATTATTATTTATTTATTTATTTATTTATATAGCACCATCAATGTACATGGTGCTGTACAGCGTAAAACAGTAAATAGCAAGACCCTGCCGCATAGGCTTACATTCTACTAAAATCATAGTAAAGCAATAAGGAGGGGAAGGGAATGCAAACAGGCACTGGGCAGGGTAAACAGGCACAGGGTAGGGTAAAACTAACAGTATAAAGTCCGAGCAACATCAAGTTTTAAAAGCTTTAGGAAAAAGAAAAGTTTTTAGCTGAGCTTTAAAAGTTGTGATTGAGCTTGTAGATCTCAAATGTTCAGTAGGAGGGATCATAGCTGCTTTGCGTATAAAAGGTCCCAGCTTCACTTCCCGGCATCTCCAGGAAGGGCTAGGAAGGAAACCTTCTTGAAACCTTGGAAAGCTGCTGCCAGACAGTGTCGACAATACTGGGCTAAATGGACCAATGGTCTGACTCAGTATAAGGCAGTTTTCGATATTCCTAGGAGACAAGGTGTATATGAATGGAGATTTGCTACTCGGCTATGGAAATAATAGAGCATGAGGGTGACCCCACTGAGACTAAATAAATCATAGAGTCAAACAGGATAAAGATGAAAAAGCCAATAGGCCCAAGAGTTCTAGAATCTGGCATAGAATAAAGTTATTGATTCAATATTTCACTTGGGGTGCCAAAAAACCTACTATGTGTGTTTACTCAGAAGTCAGTCTCCTGAAGATCTGTTGGTCTTACTCCCTTGTAAGTTGGTTTTTAGCACTGAAACCTTAATTCAGGAAATACAGAAAGTGCAACAAAAAAGTATAACCTTGAACCTCATGACCTTTCAACTCAGGAATAATATGGTCACTCCATACTACAATTTTCCACCTGAAATTCAATCCTGTGCTGATAAGTTTTCCATATTCAGCATTCATTTTATGATATTTTTTATGTCTGGTAAGGAGCAAAGAAGCAGCATGCAACTCAATAAATTGTTAAAAATGATCGCTAGAGAAAGTTAATCCACGTATCTAACATGATAGACAGCAGAAAATGCTGAAGGAGTCGATTTTCCATGTAATCATTCTCTCAGAATTTTAAATCACTTTTATGCCTCTGGTCTCTTGCCTCATGAAAGCAGACAACCAGATTTTCAGTGCATGTGCCTGCATGGCTTTGAAATCTCTGTGGCCCAAATTTTTATTTTTTGTGTTCCACTTTATTGCCGATTTGAAATGAATAAACGTTTCCATTGTTGGCAGCCTAAAAAATGACGGCCTCTGTAGCAATGCTGCTGAAGAATCATCCAGCGCAAGCCCAGTGGTGGCGTCTCCAGATGTGATGGCACTGGGGAATCTCCTGCATGAACCAGAAGACCGAGCCACATCTGAGTTCTTAGAAGGGGCTGAAGAAACACCCGTGCCAATGCCTATGGTGGAGTGTGCCAAGGAATATGTTGCAGTAGGTTTGCCTGCCCTGTTGCCACACCCAACGCCTGTGAATGACAAAGACACAAGAACTATTCCCGCTGTATCTCTGGGGAGCGGTTCAGATGTTGAGCAGCAGCCTGCTGCCACTCTTGCAACAAAGGATGAGCAAGATCTAGATAATTCTGGCTCACAACCAAGTCCTTCATCAGCTGCTACTTGGATGCTGGGAGCTGGATTTGAACAAACCAATTCAACTATATTACAGCCATTACAGCAGAGTCAACAGCTGAATGACGAGAGGGAGGCACATGCCATCCCATTACCCAAGAGTGAACAAGGGGGAGATAATTGTATCACTCAAGAGACCAGCCAGGAGACAGAATTTTTGGAAGTGGGTTATGAGGAGCAGGCTGTAATAAAACCAGGTGGACAGAACACAGATGGCATAGACAGCCTGTGGATGAAAGAGGAAGCCTTAATCCCAAATTATCCCACAACAGGAGGTTCAGACTTTGAAATATATGGAGCAGTTGTTGATGGTCAGAGTTTTGTCAAGTCCAGTGACTCCGTCACTGAATGTAGCAACGATGTAACAACAAGCAAAGGGGATGAATGCCACCACGTTTTCCCTGAGTACAGGGAGCAGTCTGGGCCTGTTCCTGCCCTGCCCAATATGACCTTGAAGCTTTCAAATCTGGCCTTGATAACCATGTCCGAAACAAAAAACAGGGGTTCTCCATCTGAAAAAGAATGCCCAAATCAAGTCACAAATACACAAGCAGAAAGCCTCTTTGTTACTGAAAGAGAAAATCACAATGTGGATTTACTGGTTAGCTCTGAGCATTCCAGAGTGTCCTTTTTACCAAATGAGAATGAAAAGCAAAACCCCAAGACTGCATCTGAGAGCAGAGCAGAGCAAATCACACAAGATGAGCATGCGAGTGGAGGAAAAATCACTGTAGCTGACCCAGAAAATCTTGTCTGTTTTGTAAAGGAAGATTCTGTTGTAGATAAAGGATTGTCACTGGGGGAAAATGCAAGAGACTTCACAAGTGAGAGTGAGCTTACTGAGCTCATTAAAAAAGAAAACATACCTGAGGAAAACAAAGACATTTCTTTGGGAGAGGGTGGAAGTCAGGAGAGGCCAGTTTTAACAAGTCCGATTATACGCAATGAGGTAAACTGTTCCCAAGGGACACTCCTAACCTTTGATATTAACAAAAGGCAGGAGAGCCCTGACACTAACTGGGATGATTACTGTAGCTCTCTAGTAAACACTTCTGAAAGTGTTGCCAGTGGCAAAGCTTTGGAAAAGGAAGCAAGTTCCGAATGTAGTTTGAATGTATCCAAAGACCATTCACCTGAATTAAGTCTGGGATCAGACAAAGAGAAAGCAGCCACAGATGAAAAAAAGGATATAAACTCTCTATCTGTTGAAGCACTACATTTACAAGGGGGGAAATGCTCACAGAGCTGTGATCTTTTAAATCCCACTGCAGAAGATGCACCACTCAATTTCCCAGCCTGTAAAATGGCAGAGAAAGTTTGCTCAGCAGATGCACATGGTTCGCTGCTGCAGCACTCAGAGGACAATACTGTTATGCAAAGTGAGCGAGATGGATCTGGGGAGCACAGATTTGCTCAAAAAACTGAATGGGAGTTGGAAGGCCAAGCCAGGCATGAAATAACATCCAAAGGCAACAAAGCATTTGCAGAAATAATACTGGTTCCTAAAACAGAACTTGAGCATCAGGACTTTAAAGAATTGGCAAGTATTGCTGAATGTGTTTTAGTAGAAAAAGCAAAACTCCAAGAGGACATGTCCCCTTCTGAAAGCAAAAAACATAGCCAAATAGATCGCAGTGATGCCGACTCTGTACTTGTGACTGTTACTGAACAAAGCAATGCTGTGGGTAAGAAAGAAAGTAATGAAACCAGATGGGAGGAGTACAAAACAGAAATGAAAAGTCAGGCAACTGACACAACTTTGGCTCAGAAACCCGAAAGCAAATTGGACTCGCCACAGCATGTACAGCAAGGACAAGTGACTGAAGAAAATGACCTAAGTATGAAAGAGGCTTATTCTAGCAGCATAAGGGAGCAGCATAATTATATGCTACAAAGCAATGATGGCGAAGCACCTTTGGAAACTCTTCACAGAAAGACCGTGGATGTGCAACCGATGGTGGATGTTTTGATACCACCTCCACAAGTGGAACCAAAAGACAGTCCAAAGCCCCTTAGCTCTGACGACAGTAATCAACAGCACATTTCAAGCACAGAAGTCAAAGACCTGGATGACGACAATCTTAGAATGGTTACAAATCTCGAAGAACAAGAGCCTAATGAAAGATCTCCGGAAAGGAAGCATTCACTGGAGTTAAACCAAGCCAGTGGCCATCAGGGGCTGTGTGAAAGTGAAATGAAAGTTACTGTAGATGTTCTACACAAACCCCGAGAAGTGCTTTGTGGGCTAGAGATGAAACCAAACAATCCCATAGCTGTCGCAGACGAAAATGCACCTTTGCTGAGTATTTCTGACTCCGTGGGAGATACCGCACAAGACGGCAACCTGCAGACTTTAATATACCCAGAGGCGGAAGAAAGCTGTCTTAACAAAGAAACATTGAGCAAGCCCAAGCAGGAGGTTTCAAATTTTCTGATTTCAGACAGTGTTCATGAAGTAGCAAGTCTCAGTGATGTATTGGCTAAAGAATCTGCCATAAACAAGCAATTGGGTGGTTCACATGGACTGACAGACAGCACAGAACAAAGCAACACTGGTGTGATCGAATGCATTCCACTGATGCAGGAAACAATCACTGCCCATGCTGAACAACCACAGACTTTGCTAGGGGATTTTGAAGTAACTTGTGCAGATGATGATTCTAAGAGCAACAGGACTGACCCAAACTTCTTAAGCAAAGTAACAGAATTGGGAGAAGAAAGCTCAGATATAGAAATAAAAGAAAAGCCATGTTTAGTGGATAAAATTGTCCTGAAAGATGAACTTGGAAAAATAAGTGATGAAAGTGCATTTATCTTCATGGCTGCTGAAAATGTGGAAACACAGGAATATCCTCCTGTATCATCTGAATGCAGAGAAATGTCTGTCAGTGGCCCATTGGATAAAACTGGCAGTAATCGACAGACTGAATTTCTAGCTGCTGACTCTCAAACAGAACTAACAGCGCTTTCTACATCGACACTTTCAGGTGATCAGCTATCCAAAGTGGACCAGCAACCTAAAAACTCCAGGAATGATGGCAGTGTGGATGAATTACAAAAAGAAGAGCTAGGAGTTATGGCATGTCAAAATGTCTTGAGTAGCACTTCCAATTTGCAGATCGCTGCTGCAGCTGCTACACCTATACACGAAGATGATACTTTAGCAGAGAAAAGTGCAACAGGTCAAAGGAAACCCAACGTCCTACATTTAGACAATATTCCTTCAGAGACAGACCCAGGGAATGATTCTGTAATTCCCATCCAAGGCTTCCTTTCAGAAGAGAGTATAACTGTTCAAGATTCTCCTGAGACTGGGCAGTTTGAAGGAAATTTGTCACCATTTAATTTCATGAAGCTGCAGACCGAGATCTCAGCAATTAAAACGAAAGGCGCAAAAAGTGATGTAAACTTCAAAGCCCAGCAGTTTGACAGCTCTGTAGAATCTCTCTTCAGCCTTTCAAGCTTAGAAGAGAAGCTTCTGAGCCTTTCATCTTTCAGCAAGCAAGCAGGCTGTAATGAGGGCATTGCAACAAATATCACCTGTGTAGATGACAGGCACAGCAAGAGCGCAGAAAACACAGGGAGTGTGGAAAAGAGCAAATCTGTTTTTGTAGAGAATTTCAGCATCCCCACGATGGAAACAGATACTCCCAAACAGTATGCAGGGATCACTGAAAAAGAACCTGATCTTCCATCCTCCAGGGGCTTCGGCATTGGCTTTTTTGATTTCAGGAAGCATATTAGCAAAATATTTGAGAAGACGAATCCAACTACTCTGACTGCAGAATACCCCCACTTTTCAGCTGAAAACAGTGCAGGTGAGGCGGACAGCCCTGTGGCTAAGGAAATACCAGAGTGTAAGCGAGAATTAGAACAAAATGATGAAAGCAATACAAATGGAAAACCCAAGAATGACCAGAAAACAGAAGGATGCATATCGCCTTTAGAGGCTAGGAGTTTTGATGGAGCTACTGATGAAAGAATAGCGCAGGAAGAAAAACTATTGATGAACACTCAGGATGATTGTTTGCCAGGTGCCTTTTCAGAAAACATCGTCAATGCATATTGTTTGAGTGAAGACCTTCTGTCAAGTTTGCCAGAGTTAGACAACAAAGTGGATAGCTTATGCAGCAGTAACGTGAAGGCAGAGGAAAGTGAATGTGTTAGTGCTATAAGCAGTGACCATGATGAGAATCATGTGTGCCTAGAAACAGGAAAGCTACAACCTGCAAATTCTTCTACCCCAGAAATCGGGAATCTACCGCCCCCTTCAGACAATGAACTGTCTTTAAAGATTGCTGCCTCTCAAGAAGTTGTTTTGAAGAGTGATTTTGACAGAACTACTGCTGCAGAAGCAGAGGAGGGTAATTTAATTAGTCTGTGTAATGCAGAACCAGGCTTATCTGAAGAAGAGCGGATGCATTATGGCAACCTATGCCGTGACCCAATGCCTAGTGAAGACAAGGGGAATGGCAGGAGTGTTGTTGACCTAGGCAACATGTCAGCATTGCCATCTCTTGAAGATGGTCTTTGTGTACACAGGACGTTGCCTGGTGAAAATCAGAACAAATCCATCTGCTGTGATCGTTTGGATGAAAATGCACTTCAGGACAAAGTGTTCATGACACAGGATGCCTTGAGAAGTACAAAATGCTTGCAGACATTAGTAGATGCTCAAGAGCAAGAAAAAGAACTACATGGGCTAATAGATTATTTTAAAAATGAGGCAAATCCTGATGATTTCTCCCCAGGTTACTGCAAACCAGAACCTAGCACTGGGAGTGAGGGCTGTGTGGAAGAAGCAAATGACACCATGTTGAACACAGCAGAAATAGAAGCACGTATTTCTGTTGACACCCCTAAAACAGGTACAACAAGCACATTATTCACTGATGACTGTGACTCAGCTCTGCAACCCAGCATATGCAGTCAAGGGACTGATGAAAAGAAGCCTTCAGAACCCATTCAAGGGATGGAGCAAAGTGTGCATACAGGTGCTGAACTTGCTTTGGCAAATCAATGTAGAGAAGAGAATTTGGCACCTGAGAAGTCCCTTCAGGATGCCCAGGAGAAAGGATCGACCATATCGCTCCCAGAATCTGAGCAACACCTTGCTAGTGAACTTCAAAACATGGCCACAGAAGAATTGCCTGATGAAAGGTACTTATTTAAAATTAACTGTAAAAGAAATTTGCCAGTATGCTGATGTTCAAGTAAGACAGCATTTAGTGAGGGAGGATCAATCCATTTCTTGATTGCTTAGAGCTATGTTGAGCATAGTTCCTAATTTGCAGCCTACCTAGATAAAAACTATAATTCTTTCTGTAGAATTTGGTTTTAGTTAAGGAAAATGTTCATGAGTTGATGAAGGGAGTAACAACATACTCTGGGACCTGTAAAAAGCTGAAGTTTCCACAGCCCTTTACTTACTTCTTAGCCTGGGCACTTAAGCTACAGTCCTACAAACACTTTCCTCTTCTGAGCAGACACCTGTAGGATTGCACAATTATAGTTTTATGATTTTTAAGATGTCCATCATAATTCAGACATCCTTAAAAATCGGACAGCTCTACGTTACAGTGAAGTGTAGATTTGTTTCTCTGTGCTTACTTGTATATCTCTAAAACCGTTTGAGCTGCAGGGTTTCAATCTGCTACTGATTGAATAATTAACCTGGTTTATTTAAATTTGCCTTCCAAGGTATTCTGAAATGTCAAAATGGCTTTTATTATCAGATAACACATCATCAATGTTTCTTATGACATTTGACTGATTGAGGTTGCCATTAGTATATTACATTGTTTTATTCACTGCAGGTGTTCAAATGTATGGGATTTTTAATCTGGGATTTGCATGTTCCTGCTGGTTCTCCCACAGAGAGAGCACCTGCATTATTAAGAGCTCCAGGTTAGGGACAAATTCAGCAGATTTCCTCTCAACTTCTCTGCTGTTCCATTCCATCCTCCCAAACAGGGAAGTCCAGGGGATAAGTGGGAAAGAAGTCTGAGATTTATCTCCAGTCCTAGAGCTATTTTTAACAAACCTTCTCACCTCATTTGGGAATCAAAATGGACATTGCACAAATGGCTAGTCTTAAGGTTTAGCAATGTTTTTCCCCCCTCCCCCCAGTTATTCTGTAGGGTTTTCTTTATCGTTACTTTGAACACCACAAGAAGCTTTGTATAAATAACTCTCAGCCCTATGAATTTAGGCCTCCTTCTCTACTAACTAACCATGTCCCTGCTTTTTCCATAACCTCAGCAAATTTCCTGAGCTCTGTCACTCTCTCCTTGCTGTACCTGAGAAGGACGCTATAGCAGCCAAAGACACCTCTGATGAGGCGAGAGATGACGTCAGAGCAGAAAGGTACAGTGGAAAGCGTTAACTGTTTCAGAGGATGGTACTGCTCTGTTCTAAGTATCGTTTTTTCCAGGTGCATGAAAAAAGAACTTGATAGTCAAAGTGCAAAATTGGCTTTAACCCTACCTTGTTTTTAGCACTAGAGATCATAGAATAGTAATACAGAAGGAAATAGGGTTGTTCCTTCTACTTGTAATTGGTGCTTCATTTGAGTCACCATTCACCAGGGAACCTTGTTTTCAGTGTTAGCATTGGGTCATGTAAATTAATAACAGAGTGTGCGTTTGTACACAGCATTTGTTCCTTCCCATCATGAGTAAGCACAGCAGCTCTTACACATCTAGAATGAAGAGTGATGTGTTACCAGGGTATATTGTGTGACTTCCAAGCAGGATATCAATTTCTTTTATTTTGGGGCAGGGCTTTTGTGTCAATAATAGCTAGCTGTTGTGCAAAGTTCCCTTGACTTCAAGACGGTGATGGAAAATATCTTTCCTGTAAACATCTGTGTATCCCAGCTGCGAAAAGAAGAAGAGTCTTGTTAGGAGAAAAAGGGGGCAACCCTTCTTCCAGATAAATTTAATTCCTGGTACCTCTTAAGAATGTAAACCCTGCTTGTGTAATCCTGTTCACATCAAATTAATGGAGTGCATTTGGCCAGCTATGAAGCAGATAATGTAATCAGTCGCTTTAGCTTTTGTCACATTTAGGGGATTTTTAGATTTTTTTTTTTTTAGTGGAGCCTAGAATGAACAGCTGCTTAATAAGCATAGTAGAGTACACTATATAGGTGACTGAAAAACAAAACATCCTTTATGCTCTTAGTTTGTTCTTTTGTAAGAGAAGATGTCACTTTCATCGGGGGGGGGGGAAAGGCTGCTTTTGGCTCGTTTACAAAAAAATTATGCATTCTGAAGCTTTTGAATGTTTCAGAAAGGAGTGTTCACAGACCTTCTGTATTCTTTTTTCTATCCTTGCTGTCTTTGCTGTCTTATTAAAGGAGGGGTGTTTCCTTTTCAGATTACACGGTCAAATGTGTATCTGCTTGAGGGGCTTAGGGAGGAGGTGCAGAGTGTGCATATGTTGTAAAATTACAATGGGTGATATGCTTTGATACCTGTTGCAAACAGGGTGGTGTCCTGACCAGCTGCTATTAATTCATAAATCCACTGCTTCATACTTGTATATGTTGGAAGAATTTTTTTATCACCTGCTTTTCCTATCTGAGCATTTGTCCCAAGTGGCAACAGCTGCTGTTTATGCAGAACTGACTTTTTTTTAGCTGCATGCCTGTGGATATATACATCTTGCAAACTGCTTACACAGGAATATAGAATAATGTGAGGCACAGACTCAAGTACAGATCACTTCCCAAGGCAATTAATAGGGCACATTGCTTTTGTTCAGACTTGCTTATTACAGGAATGTATAATTAAGGGAGGGAGAGAAAACGTATCTGTTAACGGTTTGCCTATTCCCTGCTTTATATAGCCGTGGTAGTAGAACTGAAGCATTGTAGGTACATGAGTGTTGCCAAGTTGGTCAAAAGTAATCCCTGGAATTCCCCTCCTCTTTGTTGTGATTGTTTCCCTATATTCTTTACCTTTTAATCACAATGTTTTCTACCTTGCAGTGGTGATGGTGGTGTTCTAATAATCATTATGTGGAGTTTTAATTGTGTGGGCAAAAGTTGTCCATTTCTAAACTCTGGACATACAAGAATTCTGCTGTTGGTGATTCCCTGGGCCAGTTCAAACACAGAACACCTAATGGGGCTGTTCACATGACATGACAGCCCACCATGAGTTATTTAGAACAATGAAGCTGAAGTGCATGCAGGGCATGTGTGGCTGACACTTTGAATATCCAGCCCCTACTAGGGGGTTGTTGTGTCATGCGAACCTAGTGAGTGAGAGTTACGGGAGGGTTAAACAACCCTCCCATAATATATGATCGCTTTCAGGGTTATGTGAGAGTTGTTTAATCCTCACATAACCCGGACTTGCTGGGTTCACAGGACCCAACAACCCCCAACCCAGTCACATAGTGTTCACTGCTACAGTATGCCAAAAATTAGGACCTATCCAGATGATAAGGAATGCCTACAAAACAAATAGCTTCCAACGGATTAAGCAAAAAAGAGTAATTAGAATGATACGGGGGGAAATTTCCTTTTTAAAGCTCAAACTGTATATTGATCAGAGTTCTGTGTTCTGTCCTCTGTGGTTTTTTAGAACCCAAATTTCCGTCACAGCAGAAGAAAGGTAGACCTGGAAAGGCTGCTTAAGTCTTTCCCCTCTAGCTGTTCTTCAGCTCCAACTCACTCTCTCCATGCTGCTTTTTCACTTGCGGAGATAAAAATACAGGGAAGCTGTGGGAACTTTTTCTCCCAGAGGTGAAAAAGACTGGGGTGAGTGGGTAGGGAGAGAATGGAGTAAATGGCCCATCATAAAAACATTTAAAACTAGTATCTAGAACCTTGAATGTAAAACAGCAGTATAAAACAATTCTAGATCAACCAGTAAAAACCACTTTACAATTAAAACAGAGAATAGGGCATCTTAAAAATTCAACTCATGAAAAGAAAAGAGTGGATGCAAGAAAAATCTCCGTAGGCAAGGAGAGAATTCTGGATTGAGGCACTATAATTGAAAAGGCCCTGGACAACAACTTCTGAAGATGATCATAATAGGGTAGGTTCAGAGTTTTTCAGATACCTTGGTTATGGCATCGAGACAGGCTTAAAAATGCTTCACATTTCTTGGAGACTGGATTTCTCCATCTTATGCTGATATCACACTAGGTGGTGAAAGACAATGGTGAATGGTGCAAGAAGCCAAGAGTGGTAAATAGTGCTCATATGTATGGATAATTTGTTTCTGGGCTGTTGCGATTCACTGGTCTGGTGAATATATTATTCATTTATGTCCTGATAGATGTGGGAACAAAGTCTTCCCTTGTCATTAAAACACAATGTGAAAAGGCACTCTTAATTGTTTTGATTGCCTGGGAACTCTGCATTGATTTCTCTAATGGTGCAATTCTGTACATGTCTACTCAAAATTAAGTCCCACTGATTAAACGGGGACTTACTCAGCGGTGAGCATAGGATTGCAGGCTAAGTATCTAGTACTGCTCTGCTCCACTAGCACTGTATCAGCCTTCACAAACCTGGTGCCCTCCAGATGTGTTGGATAATTTTATACTGCCGGAGGATGATGAGAGTTATAGTGCAAAACATCTGGAGGGCACCAAGTTGAAGAAGACTGTTCTACATTGTAATTCCTGCCATAAATGATTGAGAACTGGTTTGCATCAAGTTGCATTCACTTGGCGGTCTAAACAATTGAATTGGATGAAAAATAAACCACATCAGTTAGTTACATAACATTGGTAGTTGAAGTATTTGCATTTATACTAGCCAGGTGGAGTTCTTGTTGTCAAGGTAAGGAAGAAACATGAAACGAAGGCTGAGCTTTCTCAAACAATGATTTCATTTTTGTCTTTGTTCCACATAAGCATACTGAAGTGTTTAAAGTATTTTTAACAGCTTTTTTGGGGAGGAAGGGTAAAGAAAAGAAAGCTTGAAGTAGCCAAATGTTTTTCTATTTTACACCTTGGTATTTTTCAAATGTTACATAGGACACTGGCAAATATGTGATGTGCAAAAACAGTTCTTTGAAAAATGTGTGGCTACTATCCCCTCAGGTGTATGCCTACACCATGCTGTTTTTGCAGACCAAGTTTTATTTTTCGTGCCCATTTCATGTGTAAAATGTTGAGAGATATGGGTTTCCTCCTCCTCCTCCTCCTCCTCCTCCTCCTCCTCCTCCTCCTCCACATTATTATTATTATTATTATTATTATTATTATTATTATTATTATTTCTTACCCACATCTCCCTCTGGATCGAGGTGGGGAACAACATTGAAAATAAAATACATAAAACTGATTAAAAACATAAAACCAATACATTATTAAATTCCTAAAAACTTTTAAGACATTTTAAAATTCGACTGGGTAGGTCTGCCGGAAGACAATCATCTTTATAGCTTTTCTAAATTCAGAAAGGCCATTAAGAAAGACCATTAGTATTTGTGCATGTGTAAGGGAATCTTAGCAAATCTGATTCCTTGGTAAATGTATGAAAACCGACTGATTTCTTCATGATGTATGAAACATGCAACTGAAAACTAGAATGTATGAAACGCGCAAATGACAACTAGCAACATCATGAATTATAGAGATGGGATTTGTGTCAAACTGACAGTACAGGTCCTATGCTGTCTACTCTGAAGTAAGTTCATTGAATTCAATGGGACATACTACCAGATAAGTATATATTTCCCCCACTATATTCTTTCCCTTTCTATATTTCTGTATTGTTGTTAGAGTACTATCTGACTTTCTGGCCTCTTAGGGCAGAAGTGGGTAGAACCAGAATGTACATTAAGGTCTACTTGTAGATCTGTGGGTAATTTGCAGTAGATTAGCAAGAATTTCCAATATCCACTTGTTTAACAACAGCAGCCACAGAATTTCTTCCGAAGAGATACTGTCCTGCTCTAAATTATAGTGCTGAAGTGAAGAAGGTTTGGGGTAAGCAGTATGGGGGTTTGTATAGAACTGTGAACTCCTTTCAGTTCTGTTACTCAAAATCAATTCCTAGGCTTTATTTAATTCTAAGTCTATGGCTGAGTTCACACCACATGCTAATCAACAGGGTGGTGGTGGTAATAGGAACAGAATGGGAAACAACCATTGATTAGCGTGTCGTCCGAACTCAGCCCATGTCTTTTGCACCAGGCATTGGTTGGTTGAGCCTGTGATTCTAGTAAAAAAGAAAATAGTGCTTCAAGCCTGAAGTCTACTCACTCCCGCTCTGGGGACCCCCAAAACAGCTTGCATCACCATTTCTAGGTAATGCACTAGTGTTGCCACACCAGTATTGTCAATATTAATATGAATACAATGGGCTTGCTTTATACCTTCATCTTGTACAAACTCACCTAATTTTGCTTCTTCCATTAGGTTATTTCACTCTGGCTCAGTTCAGGCTACACGTTTCTCTACGCAATGGGAAAACTCCACTCAACTGTTGAGTTTGTAGGGGATACTCACCACACAACATGTTCTAACTCCACTGTTGTGGAGTTGAGTAAAAATCAATGCAATGTTTGAATGACAGTTCCTCTACCCTCTCTCCTCCTCCAGTCCTCCTGACGGTATCCCATCAGCCATTGCTGAAAAAAAACCAATCTCAGAGGCTCTCCTAGAGCAGCACTCGCTCCTTTTGCTTCTCTTGCCAGGGAACTCTGTAGCCAGTGGGAAAAGTCAACTCAATGCCGTGGGAAACTCCACGGAGCCCAACACACAACACACCAGTTGTGCAGAAGCTCTCCTCTGCACAGCATGGATATTCAGCATGGAGTGTTTTCTAAAAAAAACCTCCACCATTGCTTGGAGTTTTCCCTCCAGACGACACATTTCTCAACAGTGGTGAAAAACTCAGCCATGGTGTTCTAAAACCACTGTTGAGAAATGTGTTGTCTGAATTGAGCCTCTATGTGTCTGATTTGTGAAGGGCATTATTAGAGCGGTTATGTGATTATAGGAAGTTTTTGAAATTCATCACAGTGATAAGATTGTTAGGCACTCCTTCCTCCTAGAAATACCATGACTAAGAATAGCTCTCACAGCAGGCATAGGGAGTATATTTAGAGAGGGAAAGTTGGGAGCTTTCAAAGTAAGGACTTGATCAGAGATGGGAAATGGGCGACCCTCCAGTTGTTGTTGGATTGCAACTCCCATTAGTCTTAACCAGCATAGCCAATGGTGAGCGCTGATTGGAGATGTAATCCAACAACATATAGAGGGTCATACATTCCTCATCCCTGGATTAAATCTCTTATATAGCATGAATCCAAACCAAACACCAGAGTATGTGTCAAGAAGTTGTTATCCCATACTCTGTTTCAAGCACAACAAGGGACATATTAGAAATTATATTGTTTTGAAATATTAGTATTTTAAAAAGCAATTAATGTTTGACTGTTACTGCAAGAACCACTTCTTGTATTTTGTCACTAAGCCCAAGTAAAAATCAGACAGATTACTTAATATTTGGGACTCTTTCCACCAGTTCTGGCTAACTTTCAAGTTATCTTGGGCCAAATTTTGTTTTCAACTGGAAACTATGCAAAATATAGTGATTTCATAGCATCAAAACTAAATCACTTGAGCTTTGGTGGCTTCAATGAACATTTCCATTGCAGGGCTTTATATGTCTTAGTGAGATTCTGAGGTTTTGAGCCCCTGATAAAAATTGGAACTGAAAGAAAAAGTTCTTACCAACCCTTGAGGAGCAAGGCTCCTGATATTTGCACAGCTATAATTTTCAGTCACCACAAATAACTCCCATGAGTTTTCAATTCATGTGCAGGAAGTGGTTTTAAATATAAGGTTCCACTTTAGTAAAAAGATCTCTATTGGAAAATTGATATCTATGCTCAACTAATTTATTAAGCTAAAGTTGAACAGTCGAGTCCTAGTAACTCAGTAGGATTTACTTTTCAGTAAATATACATAAGGTAGGGCCATCAGTATGTGGATCTACAAAACCCACCCAGGATTGCTAGTTGATGAATGAGGGTAAATACTAGAAATAAGAAACTAATATTTCATTTAGAACCCAGAGTCAAGTTAAAGGGCTAGGAAAAAATTGGTCCCTGGAAATCTAGCAGACTTAAATGATAATTGAGATTGGAGTTTTGCCTGTGGTTTCTGATGTAAGATTTGTACCATTACTAAATCCCATGCTGTATACAGGCAAATATTTCCATAGAGCAATGAAAGCAAGCTGCCTCTTAGTGCTACCATGGCCCTAGCCCAAATCCATCATTGATAGCTTGATAACATGTTTTCTAATTGCAACTCCTGGTTCTAATCCCATTTGAGTTAATGAGTGGAGAAATTGACTAAACCAGACCATAAGCAACTTTTAGGCTCGTCATTTTCACTCCCAAAATAAAGAGCAATACTATTCTGCACTAGCGTGCTAGCATAAGCTAGCTTTAGTGCAATGCCCTAGAAAACCCATCATACCAGCAAATGCTTTTCCTGTTTTGCTCAAGATAGTTTATATTAGCACAATGTAATTTATGTTAGTGCTAGTACTGAACTGGGTACTGCCTTTAAACTGTTCTTGAATGTACTGCTTGTGCATTGGGAAATGTGCACTATTCCAAGAAATATTAATTTCTAAAAATTAGGAAATGTTCCTGAATATGGTTGAAGGGGTTGCACTTTTTGATTCTTTCATTTTTGTTGTTTTTATATCCAGCACACTCCATACTGCTAATAATAATAATAATAATAATAATAATAATAATAATAATAATAATCGTTAGGTCCCTGGCCCAAATAGCTTGCAATCTGAAGGTTTATGGTGGAGAAAAAATGGATGGGAGAGGGAGAGGGCATCAAGGGATGAATATAGGCAAATGCAGTTTCATACACTTAGCTCAAAACTTCAGTGAGTGCACTTACTATATAGAGTTTAGTCTTAATGAATTAAGTCACACATCTAAGTAAACACGCTTAGGATTACACTGTTCTCTGTTAAGGATAGATATGAAGAACAGAAGTTGCATGAATGCATATTTACTGCTCTGTAAGATCATACCTCCGACATTATATTCAATATAAAATATTGTCTTCTCTAGGTATCAGTAATGCCACAAAAACAAGTGTCTTATAGCATCTTGAAGATTTAGAACAAATGTATTATGGGTAAAGGCTGTTCTGCAAGATGCATCTTGTCACAATCCAAATAGTCTATCAGGGGTCCCGGACAGGGCACCAGTGTGCCCACAGGGACCTCCAAGGTGCCCATGATGCTTTCCGCTTTCTGCCCATTTTAAAAAATGAATTTTATTTTATTTCTTAAGAAAAAACATGAAAAATATTAGGACACCAGGTTCTCCATCATGTCCCTGAATCTGCTGCTGATCAGCAGTTGGCCCAGCAGGAAGAGAAGGAAACAGTTGGTTCTTGGTCCCAGGCAATCTTCTTTGGTAAACACAGGCTTTCCCCCTTTGCTCTCCCTCTCCATTTCCAGCCTCTTGCCTTGCTCTTTCTCCCTCACTCCCACCCTATGAACTTTCTATTTCTCTCTCCACCCACCTTGCTGTTTCTCCCCACTCCTAGCTTTGCTCTTTCCCTCTCTCTTAGCCCTTTTTTCTTACTATGTCTTGCTTCTCCCAGCCTCTAGTCTTGCTCTTTTTTTTCTGTCTGAGGTCAAAGCAGCCAAAACTTTTTCTTTCAGGCCAGGGGCATTTTCCTTTCCTCAGAGTTGTAGAAAGGTGTGTGTGTTGTGTATAGGATAAGAGGAGGAATCCTATATAGGTCTACTCAGAAATAATTCCCATTGAGTTCCATGTAAACATGCATAGGATTGCAACATTAAATAGGTATTTTGTTGTACATGGATTGGCTTTGGAGTTCCTCTGGTTCAACTCAGTTACTTGAACGAACTCCTTGTCTTTTGACTAGTCAGCTCCCCATGAATCCCCTCCCCTCTGGGAGGTATTTTGTGGTGGTGCCCATAGCAGTTTCTCAAATTTCCAAATATGTTAGGGACCCCTGGTCTACAGGTGCCTTCTGGCAGTGTGTGTGTGTATGTATTGGGCACTATTGAAAATGACATTATTTTCCAGCATCTGAGATGCATTCTCTGTGTAGGGTGGTGGATGCTTTCTGTTTCGTCTACACTCAAGTATCCCAAAGCTGCCTGTTAAAGTACCTATCACTGCTTCCACTGCTGGAAGCTACTTTTGCTTCTTTCCTAGATACTGCCTGATTCCTGAAGTACTACATAAGCCTATAAACTAGTTTGACTGGAATCCACAGTGAGGCCAAAAAATGCAAGTGTGTACCACAGGCATGGATGGCAACTTTTCAGGAACCACAGGAAATAATATATTTTAGACTCTACTAGAATGATAGGGTTAAGGCAGAACTGAAAGCCATCTACTTTAAGTTCCTGCAGAATGAGGCAGGATCTTCCAACTGCTTAATATATTAGTCCTGTACTTGAAACAGCTTTGCTACATCATTCGGACATCAGTTCCTGGTCTTCTCAATTTCCCTCTTCCCACCAGTGGTGCTGCTATAGTAGCAATCCACTACTACTGGATTCCACTACTACTGCAATCCACCCGATTGCTAAGCAGGCCTGGCCCTGGAAGGAATTTCTGTAGAAGTGAATCTATCACCTCTGGACTAAAGTACTCTAAATTAAGAACTTCTGAAAGTGCCAATGGCATTCTAGTTGGAAACAGTGGAAGTTGTAGTCCAACATATTTGGAGGGAACCAGATTGGGGAAAGAATAGGGTTGCTTCCTTAAGTATGCCAACAGGCGGCTTTAATAAAACAAAGTATTCCTTTTCCCCTTTTCTTGTTTCTAGGTGCCTCTTGCTGTTGGCGGAAGTGAAGGAATCTTATTTTCCACCAACAGTTTCCCTTTTACAGGAGCTCTGCTTGTCTAGTCAGTGCCAAAGTTAAAGTTCTGTGTTAAGAGACAAGGTGACATATTGTAAAACTTTATCCATCGAGTCTTCTTTTGGTTTTGATTTGCTGGATATTGTTCCAAAAATCCCATCAGCGACCAAGCTAGAGCACATGAACTTTATGGAGACCATTTGTACTATTTTACTGTGTCTATCTCACTTTTTACAAACTAAACATGTGCTCACCTCTCAAACTCTTCTAAGAAGCAAGGTAGCATGTATGGGGATTGTCCCAATTTATCTTCACAGCAGATCTGGTAAGCAGATTTAGCTAGTAACTGGCAGAAGGTCACAGAATGAGTTTTGGTATTGGGTCTGGGTGAGGATTTGAACCCAAGAGCGTCATCAGAGGAGTGTTTTATTGCATGCTCGTTGCTGAAGACTCACAGATTTTTGTGGGTCTTTCTCGCTGTGTCCCACCCCTTCTAGTCTTCTTCATTTGACAAACCCTCCCCCCCAATTTATCCGAATCAATTTGTACTTTTTGAGACGGAAGTTGCCGCTATCTCCTTCTGTGCGCAGGAGAAGCAGCCCGATCAAAATGGCCCACTGACTGGGCCATGTGCAAGTTGATTACTTTTGAAAGAGGAAGTAATGAGGGACAAATGTGCAGGCAGAAAAGCAACGGTAAGGAAACACGATTTCCCCAGAATCTAAGTCTCTGCCCACTCCACTACACTGTGTCTCAATAGTATGGTTAGACTAAACCAAGGTGTATGTGCTCTATTGTAGAATGCACAACCTCAATTGCATTTAGTTGAATTTAACATTAATAACGCTACATCCAACTCAGACCCAGACTTATTTTTCTCACAGTACTTTCCCCACAGAGATACCAACAGTACCATATTTAAGTGTCAAACACCCCAATGTTAAATTCCAGAATGGTACCTGCAATCCTATTCCTACAGAAATCAATCCCATATATGTTTACTTCTGAGTAAACATATACAGGATTGCTCTGTTAGATTTTTTTGTAGCAAACATTTTTTAAAAAAAATTATACAAACTTAGATAGCTAACTTTTACTATTAGTAAACGCCTATGCCAAGATGTTGTAGGTCCAGCGTGTTGAAATTCCAGAGGCCGGTGCCACAATCTGAGGCTGTTTACACGATTACAGGCAAATAAAGCTGAAGTCTTGGAGTGGTGGTGCTCAGGCAACCTGCCCCGCCCTCAGGCAATGTCTTTCATGTTGTCCTCGCTTCTTAACAATAGCCCTCATCAAATATCACTCTGGGGGAGGGCAGGAAGTGTTAAAATGAAAGGCCTGGAGATAAAAATGATCCCGGTTGGGATGTTCTAACGTTGTATAAGGGTGTGTGTGAGTGTGTGCCTAATTTGTCATGTCGAGTGGAAAGTGTTTCGAACATTCAGAACAGCCTGTCATGACTCAAAAAGTCCTGGAAAGCAACTCCGGTAGGCGCTGGAGAGAAGGAGGGAGAGAGAGGGAGAGGGAGAGAGAGAGAGAGAGAGAGAGAGGAATAATAAATAAATAAATAAATAAATTTATATAATTATTTATTTATATATATACACACACAGTCTCTCTCTCTCTCTCTCTCTCTCTCTCTCTCACACACACACACACACACGTGTTTTGTTTCCACTGGCATCCACACGCACTAAATGAGGAAGAAGGAGCCAGCGTGAACTCCAGATTCTTGCGAATTCAGTAGCACCAAGGAGTTTTCGGGATCGATTCTTCTGCAGGAGGTTGCGAATGTTTCCTAAAAAGAGTCGGGGGCTGCGGCGCGCCGACATTCCAGCGACCGCCAAGCAGCCTCGGTCGGATGCCTCCGGAACAACTGCTGCTTGGCTAGATGCTCGCTTCTCCTCTGGGAGAAGCAAGGGAGGAGCCTCTTAAGCTGGGCGCCTCCGGGATCTTCTTTTTTTTTTTTTTTTTAAATAGCCATTGGCCTTTTGTGTGGTTCAACTTTCCAACCGCTTTCCGTTCAGAGGGGGTAGGCAACGCCGCACGCCAGAGCTTGGGGATTCCTCCTTCGGCTGGGGTTTCCTCCCCCCATCCCTCGTGTGTGAGAAAAGTTTTGAGTTCTGCTGGGTTCCACAGGGAGAAGACTTGGGCATATTAGAGCCGCTGGTTTGTGACTGAAAGGGGTTTGTTTGTTCGTTATTACTATTTTCACCAAGCGCTTTCCCGAATGGAATCGGCTCTGCGTCGGAGGGTGATGGCTTCTGGTGTTTGGGTTTTGTCTTAAAGCAGATGAAGATCCAAGAGTGCAGTGATAGCGGGTTCTCCCGCCCCTTTTCTTTAACTTTGGTAAGTTTGATTTGTTTTGGCGTTCAGATCTTGCAAGTGGTTGGAATTAGTGGAGTGGGGTGGGGTTAGAGCTTATTAAAAAAAACCCTATTCTTCTTTAAGATGTCACTTGAATTTTCTTTTCGATTCAAACTTTTCCCTTCCTTCCCCCTCCCTCAGTTATATTCCATGTGGTATGTGGGTGCTCTTTTTCCTTCTCACACAGTCACTCAACCCTGCCACACACACACACCCGCAAATTAAATGGGAAAAATGGCCTTTATATCCTGGTAGCTGAAGACAGTTGTGCACGTTGCTTTAAAATGTGCCTGCATTTCCCTGACTCACGAGATGTGTTTACCAGTTCCATGGAGACGCGGTGGCTTGTGTTGGGCAGCGAAACTTCTGTCTTTTAGTTTTATGAGCTGTAAATTGGAGGCTTTAAAAACAAAAAAACCCTAGCTAGTCACAGCACAAGGAAGAGCAAGTGCTTTGCTGTTTCTGTTACTAAACGACATTTATAAGGATGGCTGTTTATTGGAGTAGTAATGGGGCAAATGGGTTAAGCATATTCATTGTAAGTGATGCTCATAAACTTTTCTTGTAGCGGGTCTGGCTTTAACTTTTGGGACATTTGGAACCTTTAATTAGGAACATTTCTGAACCTTTAAAGCAATTGTCCCATATTGTGATCCATGAACTTAAGCCAAAATGTTAGCATTTAAGATGAATTTTGATTTATGGTAAGACTGAGAGGCTTTGATTGTGTCATGTTCCTAACTTATTCATGGATGTTTATGGCGGGGTTTTGAGATCTTTTAAGGTCTTCTCAGGTTTTCTCACCACTTCTTCCATTTTTCCCCCTTATCCACAAAATCCATTAAAGGGAAAAACATAGAACTGTTGCTTCTGTGCCTTCTGAATGCAAGTGCTAGGAGCCTCCATCTGGATTGAGGCCAGATCCTTAAGCACTTCACAGTGCATTGCTATGTGTGGCTATTCAGAGGTACAGTCTCACTGAGCTGACTTCCTGGTAAGTGTGTATAGACTTGTAGCTTTAGGACTCCATTCTATATGCACTTACTTGGTGGGGTACATCTCACTGAATTCATTGGGACTTACTTTCGCATAAATATGCACAGGATCGGGCTATTACTTCTGCTCTATTTATTTCAGTGGTGCTTAAGTGGCTCCAATTATATACCTACCTGAAAATAAGTGTCTCAAAAACTCGCACTAACTGGCTGTAAAGCTGTTTTCACACATGACTCTAAAATCTGCTGCCTAGCCTCAACTTGCATTATTTATATCATTGGAGTGTTGTGAATCCTTTTACTTTTTACTGTCTGTACTATAGAGTGATTTGAGCCTTCTGGCTGAAAATGTACTATTAACTCTCCTTTTGTGACTCCTGTGGGTTTGGATTGCATGGGGCAGGGGTTCTCAATCTGGGGCCTTCTTTAAGAGAGCTGAAAGTGATTGAGGCCCACCAGACAAAAAATGGTAGTTCAGGGGTGGAGCCAGTCACAAAATGGTGGCGGAGGTGGAGTATAGCTTAATTCTCAATTACTGATATCTGTTTGTATTAATATCTAATCCCTCTTTGGAAATTGCTACTTTCTTTGCCACAGCTTTTTCCTTGTAGCAGGGAGTTCCATAGCTCAGCTTTCCTCAAGTGAAGTATAGGTGTTGGATCTGGAGATATCATTACGAGGGGAGGGAGAACTTCCCCACATCCTCTGCTCACTGGACTTCAGCTGGTTGCCTGACACTGGCGGGTGTGTGGGGTGAGCCACCGGATGGTTCGCAGGCACCTGGCAAGAACTCGCGACTTTTTTTTTTACCCAGGAGCCATGATTTTGCCCAAAACTGCAGTTGGGAATATTTACAGAGGTCGCAGTTTATGCAAATTCACAGCTGCAAATAGCACAATTTATGCAAAACTGCAGGTGTAAAGGACCATTTGTACCTGCATTTTTGTGGAAATTGTACTATTTACTGCTGCAAATTTGCATAAATTGTGATTTCTATAGATGTTCCCACCCGTGATTTTGTGCAAATAGGGATTTGCGCAAAGTTGCAACTGAGTCAAGGTAGCTCAGGGATTGTGAGTTGGCAGTCCAGAGGCCTGAGCTGGCAAAAACTTTCCAAACTCCACCCCCAAACTAGATTCATCCGAAATCCCTAATCATTACTCAGACTCCGCATTTCAACCAGAATTTGCTGATCCAGAAGTTCTAAGTAAAAAAGTCTTTTTATTATTTGCCTCCTTCCTTCCACTGTCCTCTCAAAGTATCCTTACTCAACTCCTGTCATTTCTTCCACTTCTCCTTTCACACTTAACTTGCAACCTCTCCCTCCTACGCTGCCAATTTCTTTCACCCATGCCTTGTGCAGCATTGTATAACAGCTTCCCTCTGTTATCCCCTTCCTCTTTATTCCAAGTTTTTTGTTTTTTAATTAAAACAATTACCCTTGCTCTCTAACCATCTTCTGCTGCCATACTTGTCTATAGCCATGGCACAGGACAGTCAAGCAAAGAGCACAGTCTGCACTGCTAAGACCCACCTGAAAGTAGGCTGAGACCGACTGGTGGGACCCAACCTTCAGTTTAAGAAATGTTCGCGTGGGAGATCAGATTTACTTTGGATTGTCACTAAGTCCAAGGATAGTTCCAATATCCTTAAAACAACTATGTGAGGTTAGTTGGGCAGAGAGAAGATCATGAGAAGCAGCCTTATACTGAGTCAGTCCATTGGTCCGTCTGGCCCATTATTGTTGACACTGTCTAGCAGTGGCTCTCCAGAGTTCCAGGCAGGGGTTCTTCTAATCCTACCTGGAGATGCCAGGATTCAAACCTGGGGCCTTCTTCATGCAAAAGAGATGTTCTACCACTGAGCTACTTCATGCAGTAGAACCCAGTGCACTTTGTGGAGTGGGGCAGTATTTTGATCTAAGCCTCTTGTGGGGTTGAAACAAAGACTGTTGTAGCTTCTTTGCCATGCTAGTGTCATTGATGGTGACATAAATGCATGTTCAGATAGAAAGATACCATGGGCCTAAAGAGCATACTCCATTCCCCCACCCCCCCCAGCTCATTTAGACTGCAATCCTATACAGGAGTAAATCACATTGAAATCCATGTGACTTACTTTCCAGTAGGCAAGCATAGGTTTGCACTGTCAAGCACGATTTCTCCAAGATGGTCTTGGTGGCTTCCGTTGGCCAATTCTAGACTAATTACACCTGTTATCTGCAATAAATAATTTTAGCCATTGATTTTTCACTTGGCTGCAGCACAGGCAGATCTGTTTGGATTGGTTGTAAATTGCAATGTATGTGTGCTATTCTGTAATTCAATCTTCTCTTTTATATTTAGTGACTCACCTTAGATTTTTTCCCCTTGTCCCCACTGCAATAACTTGAAGCTGGGTGAATAACTTCTGAACTATGTAAGGTGTGTGCCTGGAATGGGTACCACAGAGGTGGAGTTCGGCCCCACTCCTAATCATGTATTTCTGACTAATCTCATCACCTGGCAAAAGATTTTCCTAGCTTGCCAAGATTCCAGAAGGCTGCCATAAAATCGTGTTTTCATCTGCAGATACAATCGTCATCTGATTGTTCTTTGACCTCTTTGTTCCCAACTATGTGTGTTGTGGTTACTTGGTAGGGAGGCTAGTATGCTGTGTTGCTTCCTTTAAGATTATCTTTAATAATCAGTTTCTCTATGGTAACATTTGCTTCTGTCTTTACTTGAGATTCATGTTTATTTGAAATGGAAAAAGGAATAAACCAACTGGGCCAGCTCAACTGGGAGTTGTTGAACTTTTTCTGTCAAAAACATACCTTGTGCCCTAAATCTCCAGTTGGCTGAATGGACTAAATGGTTATGTGTTAAAACACAGTGAAATATATGTGTTATGTGAAGGTTCTGTTACAACTTCTGGTAATAGGTTTATTTTGGTGGGTGCTGTTTAAGGAACCAACTGTAGTTCTAAATGGCTCTAGTAACCACATCTGTGATTGCAGTTCTCAGTTTTTGTGATAGTTCATAGGTTGCTGGAAAGGAAGCCTCTTGAGTGATTCCATTAGTATTTTGGTTAACCTTCTGGTCTGTGCAATTACAAAAGTATCTCTATATGGAAAATTGTGCATTTAAAATTTGTTTCAAAATGATAACTTTCCATCTATGAATTTGTTTTCACTACAATTTCTTGCCTCTTTCAGAATTATATATTGACAGTGGAACCTAGGGCCCCTTTCGGTTTTACAGTATTCAGATATAAGTATGCTGTGGCATGTTTATATATTGTTTTTGGTTTGGCACAGCCCTTGAATTTGTGCTTGAATTGGTGAGGGATTTTAAACACATAATATATTTTTTATATTTTATCACATATTTGGGAAGTGGGGTTTAAATTTTATATATAAATTGCAGTTGACACAGTTATGTACCACAGTATTCTATATTGTTAATAGGTATGAGAAATTTGGATTGTAATATGTGTGTATTATATATGTATTTCTTTTAATATCTTTTCATATACCCTTTTATATACTAGACTGCTGAAGAAGGCCTATAGTTCTGGTATTGAATGCTATTGTTAAACTTGATTTGACACTTTTCTATTGCTAAATGGCTTTATATTTGAAGCCTGTATAGATAAAGTAACATTATCAGACTTTTTGGATAGTATTCGTCTTCACCATTTTATCTATCACAATTGGTTTATTGCTCCTTGGTTTTAGATTGTGATATACTTGCTGTTTGGTATTGTTCGCTTATTAGAAATGTGAATACAATGTTGGAAACAGAATGACCTCAACAAGAATTGGATGGCTACTTGAATATGTTGGGGAGTTTGGTTTTTATCTTTTTTTATCTTTATTTTTCTTCTTTAAAAACAGAAAAAGACAGTTGATGTGGATTTTTCATGGCAGTCAAATCAGGAGTTTTGAGTATTTTAAAGGCCATGTTTAAAACACCATGGATGAGTTGGAACGTGCTGCAATGTGTCTTGGGCAGTAAGACACAGGACAGTAAGATTCGTTTGACAATAGAACCAATTATCTAGAGGGATGGTGGTCTCTCCATTGTTGGAGGTTTTCTGTTGGTAATGCTCTAGCTTTGGATTTCCTGCACCAATTAGATGGCCTGCAAGTCACACTCCAGCTGTATGATTCCTTTGAGTTACCCAGAGCACAAGTTGAGAACATTACCAGTTCTGGAGCAAAGTCTCAAAAGTTTACATTGCAGGGGTCAGTAGTTTGAAGGGATAAAAGTTTGAAGAGATAAAAGATAGGTAGATAGTCAGATAGATAGATTTAAGCTTTGAATTTTTAATACTAATTTGTTCATGCTGGTAAAGCTACCCAGATGATAAAGCTATCCTGCCTCAGCATTGTTAGCATAAGGCTTTGAAAGCATCATGAAGTTACTTTCCATTGCAAGTTAGGTTCTTATCTTAAAACTGCTCATTTATGAGCCATTCAATAGAATTCACTGGATCACTTGATATTAAGTAATTTCAGGAGAGGAAGAAAACAGCATAGTTTTATGTAAAACAGAAACTCAGTATCTAAAAGTGCTACGTTTTAAAATACTGTATGTTTCTTTCAATAAGGAAAGTTATGCTCAGCTTCTGCTATTTAGTCTGCACAAGATTCAGGGTAGTTCAGTTATGGATTATGACAGAATGCCATATCAAAGAATATTTGTCTTCTGTTATATATGAAAGAGCCGGAGTTAAGAAATAGGTCTACATCAGAGAATTTAGTGAGGCCTCCTCAGTGTCAAGTCCAGGTTTTGTGGGATTCATGGGCAAGATATTCTGATATTTCTTGTGGCTGTCACCACCCTCTCCACACCAATAGTCCAGAAGGAGATGACAAGGCGGGTGAAGGCTGCTGTTGCTGCTCCATTTTCTTTCTCTTGTCATTTTACATAAGCTTGAAGAGGACAGCTGAACAGGGAGAAACATGAACAAGGAAGAGGAGCAGGGCTAGAGGGCTGGGCCCTTTACTGAACTGTGGACCTCAGCAGATGTCCAAATATTCCAGCCTTTGGCAACATCATTTCTGCTTACAAAAGCTTCCTAGCTAGTAGCATTGTACAGTACGGAGTTAATATTTGTTGCAACCTCCCTAGTCGGTTAGAACTTTTTGGCAATGTTTTGTAGATAACTTAAATATATGGAGAGGTTAAGTGGGATTAATTATAGCTATATTATTAGGATTCAGATCAAGGAGCTGCCTCCAGGCCTTTTTACACCATCAGTTGGCTGCCAATAGTGCTCTAAGTGACACCGCCTGATTCACATCTGCCTTCACTCTCTTGGAGGGAGTGCAGTCTTGAACTGGTGATGCACAATTAAGCTTTTCATCTCTTTGAATAATCACAGCAGCAGTACTTTTTGGAATGGTCACAGCAGCAGCTAGGATTGCTGTGATGCATTGTTAGCAGTGTGGACTGAAGTGGAACACTGCAGATTAAAATGCATTGGACATCTGGACTGTGGGTGATTGGGAAACCGCCCAGAGAGCTTCGGCTGTGGGGCAGTATATAAATGTAATAAAATAAATAAATAAATAAACCATATTCTCAAGTGCCAAAAGCAAGAGTTGTCTCATGAGTTACTTTGTGTTGATGAGCTGCTATTGTTATAACTAAATAAGACATGTGAAAATTAATGGTGATCATCATGGCAGACTTAGACAAGTATTGCATGTTATAAATACTGTGACTACACTTATAACTCATTCAGAAATTTTGGGGAAACTTTTCAAATACTCCATAACATTTACTACCTGCTTGTCTATGTGCTTCCATGATGTTACTGTTGTTGTGTGTTCGCTATCCCCTAATGCTAAAAGTGTGCTTTCAGATCGGTAAACATGTGCAGTCTCTACAAGCTTGACCCAGATACCTGCAAACTGCTGCAGCAGATGAGAAAGGAGTGTGTGGTTGCTGATCAAAGCATTACCCCACTGGTGACTTGATTTGCAGGCTGAGTCCATTGATCTTTTGAATGCATTTACTGTGTTCTAGTTGCAGCTGTTGTTAAGCAGCTGGTAGTTAAAAGTGTGAAGCATTTTTCCCTAGCTGTTTCAGTCACAGTAGATACACAATCCTAAGCACATTTTGGAAGCAGTTTTTCCTTCCGAGTGTTCCCCAAGAATTTATCTAGCAGATTGAAAAGGATTTTATTATTCATCGCCTCTTGTCAAGAGTTGCCTTAGAGGTTGCTTTGTTCTGAAAATTCTGTTTGCACAGGACATTCCTCATATGGGTGAGAGTGTGTCGAGGAGTTTGTCAAACATTTTGTAATTATTATTAATTTTTCCAATGGAGCTGACCCAAATATTTAAACTTCAGATTTGAAAAAATTCTCAAATCCGCTTGGTTTACATTGGACTTAAGATTTTCTAACTTTAAATACTTGGGGGTTCATGTCCCTAGTTTGATTTTTTTTCCTTTGGCCTTTTGCTACTCTCAATAAACTTGAAGAGGGGAGATGCAGATTCAAATCCCATCCAAGAGATCCCTTGATCAGGCCAGTCAGCCTATCACATAGGCTCTCTGTGAGAAGGGTAGGGTTCCAACTTACTTTTAAAGCATTTAGGACAAAATCCTATGAACGTTTAGCCAGAAAGAAGTCCTACAACTCCCAGCATTCCCCAGCCATGCTGTGAGTTGTAGGACTTCTTTCTGCCTGAACATGCATAAGATTGCACCCTTTGTATCCAAAGTGCTTAAAAATCTTTATTGTGGTTACCTTCAAAATATTTCTGAGGCAGATTATTTTTACTCCGGTTGTACAGGTGGTAGTCACAAAAACCCCACAGTTCACGACCCAACAACAAATTCTTTGTGGTTAACAAACTATTGTTGCTTAACCCAGCTGGGTTTGCACAAGCACAACCCAACCCACAGTTCAACGACAGCCCACAACCAACCCAGTCTTGAATGTGGGTTGTCATGGTGTGTGAACTCGTCAGTGTGTCGATCTCTCCCCAGTTGCTTTTTTCTTTTAACTATGGTTAAGCAAGTGGTAGTATTATATAGAATCATAGAATAGAGTTGGAAGGGGCCTATAAGGCCATCAAGTCCAAACCCGCCCCCTCCGCTCAGTGCAGGAATCCACTCTGACAGATGGTTGTCCAGCTGCCTCTTGAATGCCTCTAGTATGGGAGAGCCCACAACCTCCCTAGATAACTGGTTCCATTGTTGTACTGCTCTGACAGCGAGGAAATTTTTCCTGATGTCCAGCTGAAATCTGGCATCCAGTAACTTGAGCCCATTATTCCGTGTATATTATTCTGTCTATACCAAGGCAACAAATTGGTGTTGGAGATGAATTCTGAATCCAAGCCTCCTGGACTATCTCTCCGCGACAATGTATTGACCTTCTTTTCTGCTCTGTTAGTGCAATATTGAAGTTTTACATTCTGTTGTCTTGTTAATTGGCAGTAGAAGAAAATAAAATGTCAAGTTGATAATGACTGGGTTCACACCATGAACAACCCATGAAGAAAACCCATGATTTGTTGTTGGGTGTAAATTGTGGGTTGTTCATAGTTAACAAACCATGCTTTATTGTGACTGGATTTAGATGACATAACAACCCCGGTTCAACAACAACCCCTGGTTCAGTGTAACTCACACTCAACCCATACTCAGCCCTTGAGTGTAGGTTATTGTGTTGTGTGATCCCAGTTATTTTCAGGCCTTTAATAGGTCCTTGCCCTATCGGCCTGCATAGCCTGGTCCATCTGGATGTGTTTTCTTCTCTCCCAACTCTACTAAAGACAAGATTTAACAGTGAATTAATAGCTTTCCCTTGTTAAAGGAAAATATCAAATTGCTATCTCTTTGACTTAGAAAAGCTCATCATGAGTAGGGAACATAAAAACAAGAGTGTCGAATGGTTTATATTAGCATATTCTTTTGTAGATCTGTCCTGGCAGAGAGGTAAGCTTTGGTACCAAATCAGCTTTGGGTTTCAAATTCAGGAACAGTCTAGGGAGCTTTTAGAGAAGGACTGTGAGAGTTGAGGGATATAGGAAGCTGGTGATAGAAGCAAGTGACTGCTGGAGAAGTTTGAATATTAATTTTCTATTAGGTATTTTGAAGTTATTATCCACACAAATTGCCCAGCAGTATAGTTGCCAATTTTTGATAAATACTGCTTGTAAAAAAAAAGGGGGGGAAAGAGTAGTTTCAGAAGGGTATCTTAATATGTATTTTCCCTCTGTCATTTTATGCAGTTCTTCAGCTCCTGGCGATGTCATAAAATTGGTGCCTGATGTGGATCTTTCCAAAGAGCCAAAAACCATAGTTCTCTCTGATGGACATGATACTGCTCTGGTTTCTGCTGAGCTGATTGCAACAAGGTAGGATAAGAAATTAGTTGTGGTTATAAGTCCACCTCTCATCACCTCTACGTCCATTCCGGTCATTCAGTGGTCCCCAGAGCAACAGGCTGCCAATGGCTTTGTAACTGCAGACTGCTGACTGATTGGAAATACCCAAGTGGTAATGAGTGGTGGTTCTTCTGAAGTGGACTGGAAATAGGGTATATACAAAGCCCTAAACAACTTGTGACAAGGATACCTGAGAGAGCACCTTCCTGCATTAAGCAGGGGGTTGGACTCGATGGCCTTTTAGCCTTTTTCCAACTGTACTATTCTATGATTCCTATTCTATGATTCCTTCACCAACTTACCCGGCCATTTAGGGCATCTGAGGGCATGTTCCTGGTGATTCCACATGGACCGATTGGAGTCCACGAGAAGAGCCTTCAGTGTAGTGCCCCCCTTCCTATGGAACTCCCTTCCTTCAGAGTCAGGCAGGTGCCAACGTTGTATTGTTTTTGGTGCATCCTGAAAATGTTATTGTTCAATGAAGCTTTTCCAGAAAGACTGGCCATAGTTCAATCTGTACCGTATTCTTTTAAAATGTTTTTTTTTTTAATGATGGTTCCCAGCCCACCCCCATTTTTATTCTTTCATTCCATTTATTCAACACTCCGAAATCTTCGGATAGGGAGTGGTATATACATATTATAAATAAATAAATAAAATGTGCTAATTCAGTGCCTCTTGCTTATTGGAATCCAGAATTAAAACAGCTGTGGATGTAGGCTGCAATCTCAGAAAGGCACTTCTGATGAGAGTGGCATTTGTCCTGAATTGGTATGAATCATCCTGGGGCAAAAGACTTGGCAGTTGGCAGGAAGAAGTACCCTTTGTGCACACATGGGAGAATGCTCAATGTTTTTTAGACCTTTTTGGCCATTCTTGGCAGACCTTTTGAAAAACAAGTGTAGATTCAAAACCATGGCTTTTGTTGCATTCTGCATTTTAGTCATGAGAGCTGATTACCCTTTGCTTTTGGTTAGATATTTCTTACAGTTGGCTTATCAAGCAGCCAGGCTGTGAGATCATGTTTCTGGTTTTGTGTTTTTTTTTATTGCCCATGGCTTGGTTGTCTTGTGTGTTCCCACCCCCACTAAATTTTTGATCCTACATTGTCTAGATTCACAGCAGAGATAAGAGACTGAGATGGAGCTATATTATCCAAATGTCTTTTGAACATTCTCCAGAAAGGATGTGTTAGAAGAAATGCTTATTGTGAAAGAAATAAGAACTGAAAAGCTTCACTAACAGATAGACTTTTCAAAGAACCTTACCACCAAAATATTTGGTCATGGCTTGTAGCAAGGCAGACTTGCTTGTTCTTCAGAAATCTGATAAAACAGTGTGTTCTCTCTTGGCTTCATGCAATTAGGTAGTGGAGAATTAAAGATATGCCTTTATTGGACCAAACATGTACACCTTCTTTCATCCACACTCACATTTAATATGCCATGCTTTTTCTTGTAAGCACAACACAAATGCTGACAACTTTATTTGCTATGATCATGTCTGACTATAAGTTATATTTGAACGTAGTTTCCTAGTGTTTGTTGATATGACTAGGAACTACATGGGAACGGCACAAAAGCATAGGGTTCTTAAGATGTGACAGGAGGATGTAGGGAATGAAAAAATTCAGGAGCAGAATTTTTTTTCTTTTTCTTTCTGAAGCCTAAAATGGACATTTTAGGTAAAATGGGGTGGGGTGGGAGGGGATATTTTCCAATACATTACTTTTTTTTAGAACAATGAATGAAATAGCTTAAAAGCAGTGTTTTTAAAATAACATTGTCTCAGCCAATTCACACTGCTGCAGATCTCTGAGATGTATGATTAAAAAGGTAGAGATGTCGAGGAGAACAGCATTGCTACCAGATGACTTAATGCGTTATATACTTGATGTTAGAAAGTACTTTCAAACGTTGCAGAAAATAGGACCTCTTCAACTATCTGTCCCAACAGTGCAGTCTGGGAGTCTGCCAAGCATATTGCTCCTGCAGTGTTGTAGCAAGGCCTTCGTACAAGCCAAGTCGTAGATGTATACCATCTGCTCAGGAGTCCCAAGGGCCATAACGTTATGTGTCGTGTTTCCATGTTGGATGGAGTTGTGGCATTTAAGCATGTAGGGAAAATTAGTAGCTTCTCCATTGCCTCTGTTAGAGCTTAGCAGAGAGAATCCGTGCTCAAGAATCGGCTACTTTCTGCAGCTGTTCAGTTATGCCAGTTATTAGCTCTGGCAGCTCCTTTAGGTGGAGAAAAGAGGGTACGGGCAAAAAGGGCACATCTGTTTCCGTCTATTGAAGATTGTGACACCATTTTGAATTATGATCAAACAATGCTGATAAGTTCATTTCTCTTTATATTATTAAAAATGTAAACATGATATGTCATCTGCATGAATACCTGGATTAATTTTTTTGTGCAGGCAACTCTGATCAAATGCATTTTCTATGCCATCAAATGGCAATATTCTATGGCAGCAAATAAATCCCAAGTGAGTCCTGGAAGGAGAGGGGCAGTTTGGGATGGGTCAATTCCCTACTTATCCTAATTCATCATCAATTACCAGTTTGAGCAATCCTTCATTTCCAGATGGGTATTTTAAAAGCACCCTTACCATATGGTATGTGTGTATGTAGGCAGTTACGTAATTCCCTTCTTGGACACTAAATATGCTTCTGCTAGAATGGCAAAAAATGGAAGGAGTTAATGGCCTGAGAGCCATCTGCCTCATTCCGGATTTGTGAAATACAGAGTATTCATTCAGAAGTGCAAACTAACAGTTAGATTCACACAGGGTGGCTTTCTGACTAGAACAGGCTAATTGCATCTTCCCATTGTGTGAACATGCAATGAAAGACACACAACGTGCATTCATTGCACTTTCCTGAATGTGTGTGTGTACGCACATACTGGCCTGGATTGCAGTGGCCTCCATCAGTTTAACTGCTCAAACAAACCATGAGTTATTTGAGGGTTGTCTCACCCTCTAATAATCCCTGCCACCTGGGTTTGCACAACATGACAACTTATGGCAAGGCAGGCGTCATGCAAAAACAGTGCTGCTGCCACAGTGGGCTGTCATGTCATGTGAACCACATTACAGTGTTGAATATATCACTCTTTATGAACAACAACAAAAATTGTATTATTTTGCAAGAGCAATGATCTCTCTCATTTCTAGTTTTTCTGTCTTGATACAATACAATACACCTGTTTATCTTACACATCCATATTGCCATGTTTCTTTTTGTAGTTAGCACAGAACAGCTGTTTTGTGACATTATGTTAAAAAATGTCCTTGCTACACATGGTGCTTCCTTTCTATTTCTTCCCTTAAATAATCAAACTGGCACAACAGATTCTTCAACAATGTCCTAATGTTTGCCTTAAAATAATTTCAAAGCCCTTTTCTCTAACACTATTAGCCATCTTATTTTACTTTTGGGTCTGAATGCTTGTCAATAAAAGATGAATTGTGATTTTGTGTGTGTGTGTGTGTGTGTGTAAGTAAGTAAAAATTGGGTCATTCTGTGCTAAATGTCTTCCAGATGGTAGTGTGTAATAGGAGCTCAGATTCTGTCCCTCCATCTGTCCAGTCAAGATATTATATCTTTGTTTTTTGTCTCTCAAGGGCAACTGTCTCAAGCATATTACTTCATCCCACAAACCTAGTGATAACATACTGCTCAGCATAATAGCAGGGATGGCATGCGGGGTGGTTCTGCATGTTGGGAATTTTCTTTTCATCTTCTAACCTTTGAGAGGAAGAGTCTGATGTTAATACTTTTGCACAGCATTTGTGTGAATACATTTCAACAGAATTCTCCAATCCTTCCCCTCAACTAAGTACTTTAAAATTTCAAAATCCGATATTTATGAATAAGTTTTATGATGAAAATACTGTACTTTAATAATAATTTAAAAAAGCATAGGCACAAGCACGGTGGACTTAAACTAAGGTGGGTGAGCCCTTCTTTCCTGGCCACGTGGAGAGTCCCTTGAGTGATCAGGAATAGCTGTTGGATGCATGAGCAATTCCCTCTCTTCCATTTTTCCAAGACAATTTGGATAATTTAAACCAGAGGTGAGTTTGGATCTCCTGGACCAAGTAAAATCTCCTGAATTAAATATAGACATTTTGTTCATTTCCAAGCAGTGGATTTTTCCAGTGTCACAGGGTCAAAATAGTTCTGATGTTGAGCAATGTTTGAAACCAGTGTTTCTGGAAGCAGTGTTGAAGGCCTTTCCAGATTATTTTATTCTTTCTGCTTTTTTGAGTAAGTGCAGATACTTGTCTTACAGGACACCTGTTTTTAAGTAATGTGATGAGAAGCAGACATAATATTGCTTTCGTGGCTTTAAATAAATATCAGGAGACTTGTGTGTTCCAGTGCTGTAAAAGTGTATTTGCAAAGTTTTAAGAAAATTGTGTAGGTGCAATGAGCAGTCTGGTTGGTGTTGTTACCCATTTTTTCCTTCTTTGAAAGGGCTAGATCAGCACTTACAGTGCTGTCCTTGTAAAAAAGAAAAAGAAAAGAAAAAAAAGGTGCATATTTACCAGACTTGGGTCTGATTCAGACAAAATATTTTGTGTCTTAATCATGATTAAGAGATAGTGAGTGTCCTGTGGGGTTATGTGCTACCTCCTCCCAAATTTTGAAACCAGAGTTAAATATTGGCTTGCAAACCCTGGTTAGCATTCACTTCAGTGCAGGTATAATGTCAGTTCTGGCTAATGTTGAAAAGGGAGTGGGGGAATGTCCGTGGAAGAGAGCAGGGGAGTATGTGAGCCTAAACCGCCCAGAGAGCTTCGGCTGTGGGGCGGTATATAAATGTAATAAAATAAATAAATAAATAAATAAAAATAAATAAAGCGTCTTCCTGTGTCTTAACCACAGAATAATAAAAATATGCATTAAGCACTGGCTCTTGTCAACGGTGGGTTTACAAGACAAATGTGGCCCAGAGTCATAGGGCACCCACCAAGAACATGGAATTGCTGGTAGGACATGCTCAAGCTGTAATGACACATGCAGCAGAATAAGGTCCTGAGGTGTCCTACTGCATTCTGAAGATGGGAGAGTCACATTTTTAAATATTCTGCTATGTAGAAAAACAATCTTAAAAATAGAAGATGTGGGGGTGGGGCAACTAGGTTAGAACCTTTCTTCTTGCAGGGAGTTGTGTTTTTTTTAATGAACGTTTTGACACAATATTGCCTACCCTCCAACTGGTACAGTTCGTTCTAGGACCTTAGGATTTTACCAGCTCTTTTTGTTACATATGTAAACCAGGTGATTGTTGTTGTGGGTGGTCATAGACATGTAAGGTTTTATTGACCCAAGCCAATCTAGAGAACGTTAGGCATGCCTGCGTGTTGTTGAAATTAATGGGCAGTTAAATATGAGTCTAGATATGCTTATTCAGAAGTAAATCATATTTACCCCTATATAAATGTTCATAGTATTGTACCTTAATAGTCCAATCCTATACATGTTTGTTCAGAATTAAGTATCATTTAGTTCAATGTAGCTTACCATGCTAACTATAGCATTGAGTGGGAGTTTATACTAGAGCCCAATTTAGAAAGTAAAAATTTGGGGGGGGGGGGGGAAGAGTCAAATGAACTCTTGTAGGCCAAAATGTGTAAAAGATGATAGATTACAGGGCTGTGGTGGTATTCTGTGTACAATGTTGGAGTTCAATTTGTATGCAGTTTTGTGAAATATTTCCCCTGGTGTTCTCTGAAGGGCTGGTGTCCTTGAATGAAGGACAGTCTTATTTGACAGGGCATATCTGTAAATTCAGTATTGATTAGACATTGCGAAGATGCATGGAAGGGCAATGCTAGTGATGCTAAATATAAGCACTATATCGTAGCTTCCTGAATATGAAGGCAGGCCAGCAGCCAGAAAAACTTCACCTCATATAACAAAAGCAGATGAGGGATATTTTTTCTGGAATGTGAACTAGGTGGACAGAGGTTTGCTTTCCCCCAAAGTCCTACATGACCTGGGCCTGCCATATCTTTTTGGGGGGATGGACATATGAACACATTTGCTGTCTATTGAGATTTGCAGATGGGCTCTTGCTTAGGTCCCATGAGAGGTCAGGTTCTTTCTCCTCACTGCCCCCTCTCGTGCTTGGCTTGAGCTCCATCCGCCCTCTATGCCCAGCTTAGGAGGGAGCAAGAAGAGGGGACGGGTGATCAAGGCCTGTCACTGCCCATCCATGTAGAAGATCTGGCACACATACTACCTACTCTAGTTGTCCTGCAGTTTAAGAAGCTGGGTTTTAAGCTTTCAGCCCAATTTTATATATGTCTACTCAGGCGAAAGCCTCATTGCTCCCAATAGGGTTTGCTACCAAATGTATATGAGAGGTCAAATAGATGGAGACCCAGTGCAGGTCTTTTTTGCTGGCAGCCCCAGTGCTCTGAAATCCTCAACCAAAACAGACCTGCTTAACTCAGCTTTGCAGTCTTATTTATTCATGCTTTAAATTTGAATGTGTTTTTTTTTTAAATGTATGTTTAAAATTATATCATTTCTCCCAAAGCTATGGATGTTGTTCTTTTTAATGACATCTTGTTTTTAATCACTTATTTGTATTATTGCTAATAGTGGGGGGGAATGCAGTGATCTTGAAGGCAGAGCCCCTGGGGATTTCCAGGGAGATTGTAGTTTATCTGCCATTAGCAGCAGCAGCAAGAAAAACAGCAATCTCAGAGATGGGGCTTCTGGAGGTTGGGAGAAGCTTTTGCCTCTCCTAGCACCTAGTGACCCTACCTTTGTCATCAGCAGTAAAGCTTTGAAGTAGCTGCTGGGGGTCTTAGGGAAGGCCACACAGCTGGGGTTGGGAAGCGGCATGCAGCCCATGGGGAATAGATTGTGCCTCTCTGGTTTAGACTGATTGATTGGCTTTTTATGCATGCTACCTAGTGTTTTGGCAAATAGGCAGTTGTGAAAGAAGAATAAATTGTTATAATAAATATATGTAGTGCATGTATTTATTATAACTACTTTTCTATTGCCCTTCAGTCAAAATCCTGGGACGTTTTACAAAAGGAATAAAACAGAATAAAAAGAATAAAATGAAATGTAAATAAATAAATAAAAAGATAAAAATTATATCTTAAAAAGTCTGCTTGGTACCAAAAAGATCCTGGAAGGTGCTCAGTGAAGCACTCTGAGGAGTGGTCTACAGCTGGGGCGCCACCACCGAGAAGGCCTCACTTCATTTAGCATGAACACCTGCAGGAAGCCCTCCATTGAAGGCATTAATATACAGGTATGTACAGATAGGGACAGGCAGTCCTTCAAGTGTGTTTTTAGAAGCATAATTAGCGTAGTAGTATTTTTAGATGCTTTTCAGGGCTATGACCTGTTTCTCTAGCTGGCTTGGCCACAATTTTGGTAACCCATAGAATAAGTGTAAATATGCAGGCAATCCAGTAGATAGGTGGCCTTACAAGATGAACCCTGTCTCCTTCCTATTATGTGTGTGTTTTGACTCTGTACTAGGTCATATTTCTGTTATGGCTTTGGGACATAGTAACAGATGCTGTAAAGCAGGCTTCTCCAACCTGGTGCCCTTCACTTGTTGTGGACTTCAATTCCCATCAGCCTCAGTTAGCATTATTTGTTACATTTATATTTTGCCTTTCCTCCAAGGAGCCCAAGGTGACATATCTGTGTGTGGTAGATTAGGCTGAGAGTCAGCGGCTGGCCCAAAGTCACCTAGTGATCTTCATGTGGACTAGAATCCATATCTCTGGAGTCCCAGTCCAACACTCTAACCACTACATCAGACTGGTGTAGCTCTAGCATTGCTAGTGGTCAGGAACCCTGGGAGTTGTAGTCCAAAACATCTGGAGGGCACCAGGTTAGGGAAGGCAGTTGTAGAGACAGTGCCCAAGCATCAGACTGTAATAAAAAGAAATAATACCTAGATAATAAAGGGTGTAAACTTCAAGCATCCAGTTAAAGGCATTTCTTTGTCCACCCTCCATTGGAGCATGAGAGCAACTGTTATGAAGTGGCTGTCCTGCCTCTCTGGCCATACGTGGCATTCCTTTTCCTACCCACGCTTCCTTGCATACCAAACTTGCCTGTTTAAGGGCGTTTAGATGACAGTGATGAGCTGTGCCAGGATTCAGATTTAACATGAATGTGAACGGCACTTATCCGGCATACTCCTAAATTGGCCCCTTTGCACTTTTGAAAACAGCCCAATGATACTTTACTGCCACATAAGATAGTTATTAGATAGAGTACATTTTTAGAAATGTCTGCGCAAGAGCAGTGTGGGTTTTTTGGTTGATGGCTTAATACGTAAGTTGCAGTTAATGGACTATCTTCAGTGAGGCGAAGGCTGCAATCAGCTACCTACTTTCCTGGGAGTAAGCCACGTTGAACCTGGTGTAACCTATGCTTGAATAGACATGGGTGGGATTGCTTTCTAAGGTTGCAATCCTGTGTTCACTTGGGAGTACCCACCCACCCCAAGTCAGTTTATCTTACGTCTAAGTAAACAGCTACGATGGGGCAGCCTTAGTATTCAAAATATTGGACAACTGGGTTGGGGGCAACCAGGATGGCACTTTTTAGATGTGTGAGCAGTGCTAATCTCTTATCTGATGTTTGTGTCTTGCCCACCCATCTTCCTTCTCGGGCCTAGAGGGTGGGTGAGTAGGACTTAAGGCAGGAGAGACAGTGGGGTGAAGATGAAATGAAAGACTTCTTCTGTTCAAATATCCATTCACCTCCAGCCAGCCACCCTATTCTGATGTGCGTGCACATGAGGTTCCCACCCACCAAGTCAGATGACTGGCATTTGGTTGAGGTACCAGAAGATAGAAGTACTTCAAAAGGAATGACCCAAATTCAAAGTTGTTTGAGAATCAGTAGGTTGAATGACAAATACATGAAGTCTTCCAGAAACTCATCGCAGTTTGGTTGCACAAAAGCCCTAGGGAGGTTGTGGGCTCTCCCACACTAGAGGCATTCAAGAGGCAGCTGGACAACCATCTGTCAGGGATGCTTTAGGGTGGATTCCTGCATTGAGCAGGGGGTTGGACTCGATGGCCTTGTAGGCCCCTTCCAACTCTGCTATTCTATGATTCTAGAAGTCCTCATCTTTGCAAAGCAGGGTGAGAAATAACTGACTTGCCTAAAGCTAACCAATGAGCCCATGGCAGAGGTTAGATTAGAACAAAATAACAATGTCGGTATGTTTTTTTCTTTTAAAAAATACTGGTTTAAGCATGTTTCCTTTTTGGAAAACATTTTGGTGATTGTGTTTCACCACAAGAATGGTTTTGAACTGACATGGTTAGTATGGCAGAATATAGAAAAACGTGTTTTTTGCAGGAAAGATCTGTGAGCAGGAGTTAAGAATTTAGTGGGTTTTCTGTTGTAACAACTTTTCTACATTGCTCTGCTGAGGTATCATACAACGGCACACACATGCACAAAAATGTTGCCTTTGTAACCTTTTGAAGTGACTGTTTCTCAAAATCTGCTTTCGTCAAAAGGATTTTTCTTTGATGTGCACGCTTGAAGGAAAAGACTTGTAGTGATGATTTTTTTTAAAAAAAGATTGACCCTGTTCAGATGACACGCTGAGCCATGGTGGATAAGTATATGGCTTAGCGTGTTGTGTGAACCATTCCTAAACATGGTGACTACATAACCACACTCATTAACCATTTACTGCAAAAAGGTTGGCGGCCTAACCATGGTGTGTTGTCTGAACAGTCCCTTTGTTTGTGTTGTGTGTAAATGGTTAATATGCTGGGTTTAATTCTAAAGGGGTAGTTGTGATAAAGGTCCGACTAGATGTGAGTAGTGACGGCTGCAGAAGATCTGTGCATTTCTAAATTGCACGGACAGGACTCTGTTATCAGAATTGACCTTGATTGAGAATAAAGTGCTTAGAAGGTAGAAGTGTAAGGTGACAAGCCACAGGTGAGGTGAGGGTCCCGCACATGTCCCTTTGCACCAGTTCAAGATAAACATCTGGATACACTGCTGTTGTGTTTAGTTTGGCAAACTAAGGCTTGTAGTGCCCTAGGGATGTTGGAGAAATCTGCAACAGTTTCAAGTGAATTCAGATTTCTATAAATCCGACCTCTGGACTCCACAGTGGACCAAGTTTTCTCCGAGTCACGCAGATTCTGCAGACTTGTGGACCAGTTTCTTTTCATCGGGAAAGGGGATTTGAACTAATTTGCATTCGCACAAATGTACATTAGTGCGAATTGACATTAATGTGAATTACTGCTTTTGCACAAGTGCACATTTGCATTAATGTGAATTAATGCATGTAGAATGAAATACTTGTTTTAAAAAATCAAATTCAGTCAGTAAGCGGACGACGGAATGAAAGACCGAACAGATTTAACAGTCAGTATATCCGTAGTAGCGCTTAAGATTGTCTAAAAAATAATAATAATTAAGCTTTAAAAGAAAGAAAGAAGCGTGGTTTCTGCCATCAACTCTTTTGGAGGGAAAATGGACTGAAAGTTGGTTTCAGTCTCCTCTTGCTCATCCTTAGCTGCCAAGCATCTGGTTGGCAGGATTCCAGTTCCTTTTACATGGTTACGTGCAACTGGGGTGTGTTGTGCATCCTCTGCTGAATCAGATAATTTAAGTATCATACCTCTAACATGGGATCATGCCTACAAAACACTTTCTGGTCTTTTCCTGCAGACTACGCCACCTTGATCTGCACCAGGTGGCCTTATTTATTAATTCCATTTCTATACCGTCCAATAGCCGAAGCTCTCTATATAACCCAGCTTCATTCCTGGGTGAAGGCATTAATTTGTGTGCTTTCTTTAGATTAACAACAACAACAAAAATGTCTGGCTGTTCTTTTTTTCATTCTTTCAGCAACCTCGTCTTGTTAATTCCCAAGATATTAAAAAATAAAGTTTTATGCATGAGATGAATAGCAACTTACAGATGGCTGCTGCAAAGTAATTTAGTGTAGAGAAAAGCTTTGATGCCACCATGACATAACGTTTCTGCCCTCTCCATCTTGCCAACAAAGGTTTCTTTCACAATAAATGTGTTACAGCCTTCATCATTTCCCCCACAGATTTGGATGGATTTTTCTGCTGTTTTATTTTTATTATGAAGAAAAGCCTATCAACCTATCATCTAATTTACAGGGATTCTGATGTGGGCATTTCTGATGCCCTGCTTGTTCTCCTGGAAAGTATTCCCCAGCATTTAATCCAAATATTGTTCTTGAAGTAACTGCGATGTTGGTATTACACAGACTGCACATGGCTATTTACAGTATATTTCATTTTATTACCGTATAAGGTCAATGGAAAACTTAGCCAAGGAAAAAAAAACCTAGGAAGCTAAGAAATAAGCACTGGGCAAAATTGTAAAGGAAATCATTGTATTTTTCTGTGTTTATAATATATCCATGCATATTAGCTAATCATTGGGCTTGATTTCAGAAATGGAACTAGAAAATACATTGGGAACAAATACTCTTGTGATATCACGTAATTTTAGGAAAGGTCAGTGAGAAGAATGTCCCTGAGATCATTGTATTGAGGGCCTTTCCAGTCTAGTGAAGGCAACTGTACAGTTGTTTTTAGCTTGTTTAGCAAGCTTGAAATAGCTTTCCTTAAGGAAGTGCCTCTGTTTCAGAGATTGTGGGTTGGTTTGGATGTAACAGGATACAATACTTGGTTTGGATGTAACAGGATACAATACTTTCCCCTACCTGCATTAGTTGCATCAAACCACAGAGTCATGCACTACCCTGTAACGTCTTTTACTCTTTTGTGTGAAAAGAAGGAAGGGATTAAAATTGTCTGCCTTTGATTTTAAACTACCTACAGTTCCCTATTACATTCAAGCTCTGGTAACACTGATTAGCTTCAATTCCAGTTAGTGATAGGTCGGATCATAAACCTTGGTTTCATCCTGCTGTCTTTAAGCTACCGAAGTTTAGATGTAATGGGGAACTCTGGTTGTTGTTGCTTTAAATCAAAAGTAGAAGCGTTTGATCTCTTTTTACATGCCGAAAGAGGAGGCAACAGAGGGAGCGTGTGAGTTTGAGGATTGCTCACCTTGTGCATATAGTACACTGCACTGTGTACTACACAGGCTGTAATTTAGACTCCAAACCATGATTTCAGATCTAGGCATATAGGCAAGCTCTAACTTCTGCAGTTTCAATCTTTCCTCCACCTTTTCCAATGAAACCTGGATGATCTCCTGAACAGTATATTTCATGGGTAGAGCAACTTCCCAAACCGTGATTCATTAGTTTGGATGTAATATCAAGCTGCAAGTTGTTGTTTCAAATTCTGGTTTGCAAAGTAGCATCAAATCATGGCTCCAGAGCTTGGTTTGGCTACTTGAAAACTACATTTGTTGAATGGTGTTAGTTGGGATGTCCAAGCAGACCATAGTTTGGCTTTGCATCTGAACCATCTCACTGTGATATAACGCACCTAGAGTTGTTGGTGCTCTCGGGGGCACCTAATTAGATAGTGTCTGTAATATTGCTGGTGATGAATGGCAGCTACGTTCCTTTCCTCCAGGCATGGGCCAGTTTATAACTTTTTGAAAGGTCTGCATGATAGCCACCTTTAATTGTTACCCCTGAAATCTGTTTCAGGCAAAACATGCCTATAGCACACCCTAAAGGCCCAGAATGTGAAAAGCACCTCTGGGAAAGCCTCTTCTGTTTACTATGAAAAGGTTTTGGCTTTATGAGCATATAATTGGGGAAAGATATGTTAGGGAGAAACTTTTTGCCCATTTATCTGTAGTATTGAAGAGCAGCCTTGTTTAGTTTACTCGAGTTTAGTTACCTTGTCTTATACTTCTGCTGCTTCTGCTTTCCCTGCTAACAAATAACTGGTCCCTTTCAGAAGTTGAAGCTAAGGCTATATGTGTTGTGCACTTCTGCATCTTTGACATAGATGGATAGAGGCTTCTGCTATCTGGGATGTAATGTTGGTACCTGAAGAGTCTCTCAAATTTCATTTTAAAAAAGCAAGTTACTGGCTCACATGGTTCAGACAGACAGAGAGGGTGGGGGGAGAGAGGTGATTCCAATCCTTCTTATTTATTTATTTATTTATTTATTACATTTTTATACCGCCCAATAGCCGAAGCTCTCTGGGCGGTTCTATCACCGCCTCTCTCTTATAAGATACTATCCTAGCTTATTTGAAAATATGACCCTTGAGTCCAGTATCAATTAATGCATAGCAAAGAAATGTAGGCAGATATATTACTCTGAATCTGTGCAACTGCTAGCATCCAGAATGATCATTACCAAGCCTGGTTTCTTCTTGGCCAAGCATGGCCAATGGTCTGGAATGCTGGGAGTTATAGTCCAAAACATTTGGAAGGCACCAGATTGGGGGAAGGTTGGCTTGTAAGTATCTTTCATCCGTTTTGTATAAACATCCAAACTGAATCTGATCTTGGAACCATGGATGTTAATAAATGTCTATGATGACGGAAGAGAGATGGCATTTATCCCAGCACTGGATGTACAGGGAGTTCCTGTCTTAGGAGGGAAGAGAATAGAAGGAAGCTGTGTAGAATGAAGGAAATAGGAATGGAAAGAATTGCAAAGTCTGCAAACTTGGAGGCAATGGAGGGACGCAGATTGCAATACCCATATACTGATGCTAAGTAAATCCTTGTCATTTTATTGTTGGAGTTGCATGGGTACTGGTAGTCTGGGATAGGGAGTGTTAGATTGGTTGAGAACAAACAGACCTGGATTTTTGTTCATTTATGATTTTTGCCATATGCACCGGTGTGTGGTGGTTTGATTTTTTTAAGTATGCACATTACAAACTTCATATGTCAGTTCCAGAACGTAAATCACGATGCTGATGGTATGAGTCCTACAAAGAATTAAATAGGTTTCTTCCCATCCTTCCCCCACCCTGCCGCTCACTGCTTCTCCCTTGCTTCAAATTCCTAGATGATTTGTAATGACAAGCAAGCAACGTTTACCCAGACTGGTTCATTCCATCGGGGAAACTCCATATTTAGTCTTTAGGGTGCCATAATACTCTCTTTTTTCCTTTTCATTTCTCGTCCCCCCCCCCCTCTTTTGCTGCAGCAGACTAGCACTGCTGCCCCTCTGGAATTTTGTCCCATATTTGAATGTCATCTATGTTGCCATGGCACATTCCTATTTTGATTGCTTGTTCTGAAGCTGACGGAAGAAGGATTATTTTATATGCACATGTGATAGTGGCTTATTGCCTCTTTTCATTGACGTTCAGCCTTTTGTATCTTAACTACAAATGACCACACTACAATTGTATTATTATCCAAGTGCTGTTTGCTTTCTGATCAATAGAGGGCACTCCTATATAAAAATATACACATGTAGCTTACCACCTGTATGCACCTGTTCAATAATCTGACAATAGAGGTATTTTCATACTTCAAAAACTCACGAAGTGAAATATCACAATGGTGCAATATTCCTACTGAAATTTGAAAACTACTGAGTCCTGTATTACGGTAAGGTAGAAGAAACTGAAATCCTACAGTTAGAGCAGTTGCAGTAAAATCATCATCATCTAAAATTCTTGAGATGTTAATGTCTTGTTAATATAGTCCAGCCTTCTCCCAACCTGGTGCCCTCCAGATGTTTTGGGCTACGACTCCTATCATCTCTAACTAGCATGGACCGAAACATCTGGAGGACACCCGGTTGGGGAACAATCCATATTCATTCTGATTCTGGTTATCTCATTGTTGTTAGTACAAAATGGATGTTTGCCCTGTGATAGATATAATTAGATGATGATGATTGTATTTATCCAAATAAAAATTCTGTCTCTAAACTATGATATCACCATTTCTTTTAGTACATGGGGTTCCCATGATATTTCTGTCCAAGTCTACAGCTGCTTAGCTTTAGCAGCAGTGCAGCCGCAGTCCTAAATTTTCCACGGAGTGCCAACCATGAGACCAACATTAATCTGGCCTCTCTGTGGTGATAAGCAATGCAATATGTTAAAGAAGTTACTATTTTGTAATCATGACTTATTATCTTGCAGCATATCTCAGCCTGGGGATTGCCAAAGGACTGAAAGTACCATCACATCTGTTCCTGACCCAAGATCCTTGACTCTAGAACCAGCTACCGAGATAGAGCAATCTGCCCAAGAGTGCAGTAGACTGCATGGGGAAAGCAAGAGGTAATATGCATTCAGTTTGGCAAAAGGACCCAATTGGGGCGTATCTTGTTTTGGTTATTAATACGTTGTTGGTCTTATGTTGCAAATCTTGCCATGGCTTATTATTTGAGATTATTTATTTATTCGTTAGTTTCATTTATTTATTTAGTAGATTTTTTATACCTACCACCTGCCAAATGTGTTCAAGGCAGTTTATAAAACCAAATAATAACACAACAACTGATGATGATGATGATGATGATGATGATTAATAATAATAATAAAATAATGACAAAAATATTGTAGAAAAGGAAGAGGAAAAGAGAGGAAAATATACACTGTTGGCCATGAAAGTTAAAGAACTATGGCAACAGGAAAAAGTCACAATTATCCTATTAGTCACACCAGTCACTGGCATCACATCAAAAAACTATACAGAAAACCTTCACAAATTGGGCCTACCAACATACATCCACACCAACATCCAGAAAGCAGTCATACTTAAAACATGCTCAATTGTCAGGAAATTCCTGAATCTGGCAAAGCCCATCATGCCCGTCTATAAAAACTACCATGAGTGAGAAATCAATGCATTGTTAACATTGTATCATCTGTGATACTAGATGAGATTTGAACTTTTTTGTTTTGATATTGTTTTGACTTTAATAGATAATTGTTCTATATGGCAAAATTGCTGAAAAGAAAAATTCAGTGAGAATATTTCCATTTAATAAATTTAGGGCACAATCCTATGGGATTTGCCCTGGGTGCTCATAAGCTTCCATAATTGGAGGCTTGTGTGTATCCAATGCAGAACAGGAGGCACCTCATGCTTCCGGTTCTGCATTTGGAACAACTGTGGAACAATCTCCCTGATGAGGTCCGCCTGGCGCCGACATTGTGATCTTTTCGGTACCAGGTCAAGACTTTTCTCCCAGGCATTTAGCCAGATGGCATTTAGCCCATAGGCTTCGGCTATGGGACGGTATACAAATAATAATAATAATAATAATAATAATAATAATAATAATAATAATAATAATAGATAATAATTGATAATAATAATAATAATTTTAGGTAGGTTTTTGCCCATCTAGCAGAAACTTTGGGGAGGGAGAGGGAAGGAGAATGGGGATATCTCATACCCCCATGTTCCTAGTTTCCTGCCCTCCCCACCCCTGGGAAACACCTCTTTCCCTCCATCTCCAAGCTGTGTTGTGCCAGCGCAAAGAGGCAACTAGTGCATTTTCCTCTGTGCCAGATATGAAGGGGAGGGGAGTGCAGTTCCCTGGCTCTGGGCTCAAGCCAGGAAACTGAAGAATCCTATGCCCACCTACCCTAGATGCTGTCTGGGGCACATAGGATTGCTCCTTTAGATGAATTATGACCTTCCTTTAATATGCTAAGGAAGACATCTATATTACAGTGTAGATAATGTGCAAATTTATTTAAGTTTAATCTATTAAAATTCAAATGACAAAGTAAAATATACAGTAGTTGCCCATTAACAACAAATCATAGATTTCACAGTGCTGACTGTTAGAGCAGTACAACAATGGAACCAGTTACCTAGGGAGGTTGTGGGCTCTCTCACACTAGAGGCATTCAAGAGGCAGCTGGACAACCATCTGTCAGGTATGCTTTATGGATTCCTGCATTGAGCAGGGGGTTGGACTTGATGGCCTTATAGGACCCTTCCAACTCTACTATTCTATGATTCTATGATCATTATCTCACCACAAATCAATTGTAGTGGATTAGGCTTCCCCCTCCCCCATAAATCACCCTAGCTAAAGAAGATATCAAGTACAAATATTACCAAAACACATGAGACTTCAGTATTCCATCATGTCAGTTGCAGGAATGGCCATTCATTTTGCTTCCATGAAATCTTTGTCCAGATGTTTCTGTGATCACAAAAGCCAGCTATCAATCATGATGTGATGAAAGACTTTCTAATTTGGAATCAAAGGGCTTTGCTTTCACTGTAATCTTCCCCCTCCCTAGTCTTAAACCCCAGCTGAAATGAGACACATGCTCATGTCTATGTCAGGTGCAAAAAAAAAAAGGGGGGGCATCAGTTTTAATGCTGATTAACAGCTATGTGACTTATGAATTTGCAGCCCTATTAATAGAAAGGTCACACTATGGAACTGAGAATATTGAGCCATGCATTCCCTAGAGGACATGTTTTCTTCCACCCCACCAATTCAAGCTGGCAGCTTATGACAACTGCCCTGTGTGTTAGCAGAATCTGCAAGAAATGTACACATCTATCATGCCTCAATTAGCAGAAATGAAAATCACCAAAAAGTGATATGTTGCGATTGCTTCCACTTCAGCGAATAGCAGCAGGAGGTCAGATGTCTCGAGGCTACATAAACGCTGTAGAATATTGAAGCATGCCTTGAACTGTCCCCTGAAATGGATTGTAGCAGACCTAAAACATCAGTGTTTTGTTCTTGGTGTTATGCTTAATGCTATTCTCCATTAGGAGAAAGAACACAACAGCATCATGGGGTTTCTATTAGATTGACTGCCGATGTAGTTTTTCTAAAGGGAATTGATTAGTGTTCCCCAGGCACTTACTGGCAATACTCTGTCCTCTATATATGTGTCTTTCTGGAGACATTGCTGTCAATTGCTCTGGCTTTCTTTTTCTTCTTTTTGTTTCAAAGCACAGAAGCAGGAAGGAGAAAGGATTATGTTGATCTTAAGAGGAGTGATAAGATTAAACATCTAATCCAGTTTTTGTAAATTGTACAGGCATTTAGAGTTAAAGCAGGAGGGTACAACATTTTGGTCCCAAGGACCACATATGATGCTGGCTGAAGGGGCCAAAGGCATGCCCATTCACACAGGTGCATGGACACCCCTGTGATCCTCATACAGAATGCTCTTTCTTCACTGGTAGTAATAGTGGGGAAAGTGTGATCTGTATGACATAAACCCACCCAGATGGTACAATCAACATCTGAGGCTCTCTTCCAAATGCTACAAGGGAGAGGGCCTTCTCAGTGGTTGCCCCCCATTGTTGTCATCTTTCCAGCACTAAGTTAATACTGTACTCTTCTCCCAGGCATCTGACAGCGTATGATGGGTCATTTGTCAGTTGTTTTTATCAAGTCCGGTATTTTAGTGTAACTGTTTTTAGCTGTTTTAGTTGTTGTTAAATGTTCATTATCTTGTATTTGTAGCTTGTAGTTTTTGTGAACCACCCAGAAAGCTTTGGCTGTTGGGTGATATAGAAATGAAATGGATATATAAATAATGAGAAAATGGAGGGGATCAAGGGAAAAACAGGTAAAGCATTGGGGGAGGGGGCAATTGTGGCCTGCAGGTTGTGCACCTAATCCCTGTATTATCAAACAACAGTCACACAGCTTTGTTATCCCATGTATTCATTTATTAAAACATTTGTCTCCCTATATCACAAGGATCTGTTCTAAATAAGACAGATGCAGGAAGGTATTGGGATCAGGAAGGGATGAAAACCATTTGTCAATCTAAATACATGAGAATAAAGTTACCTAGCAATATATCATATTGACCTTAATGGAATTTGCTTTTTGTTAGACATGTATTGTTGAAAAACTTAAAAGAAGAGGCAGAAGCAGGTAGCTCAGCCTCGTGTAAACTGGTGCCCTCCAGTGTTGTTGGAGTGCAATTCCCATGATTCCCAGCCAGCATGCTGGCTGGGAATCATGGAAGCTGCAGTACAACATCTTTGGAGGTCACCAGTTTGGAGGAGACTTAGCTAGACAGCCATTAGGTGGAAGACAAGTAGAGGTGACTTCAAGCACCAGGAGCAGCAAGTGAGAGAGGGAACAGAAAACAGGTGGTTTAAAGAGTAAATTAGGATATTACCATGAAGTGTATGAGGAGGCAAATATAGAAGAAAAATTGTGAGGAGGAAAAGTGTGAAGTATTAGTTTAAGCGTAATATGGAATGGGAAAGGAGTCCAAAGGAGATGGAGGAGGAATATGGTCACCACACTGAGCAAGTTAAAACAATGGGATAGATGAGTTCAAAGCAGAAACAATTCTGTTTTATTTTATCTATTATATTTACATCCTACCCTAACCTGTGGGCTCAGGATGGTTTGTAGCAATCACAGCACCATCTCTTTCTGACCCCAAAGACATTAACCAAAGTATTTGCTTTGGTACTGCAGTATTCCATTGAGGAAACAAAGAACAGTCAACTAAACATATCTGCTCATCAAAGTTTTTGTTTTTCGAAGTGGTGCAAGATGAGAAATAAGCAAAACATTCCAGTAAAATGGGGATCTCAGTCAAAGTTTTTGCAGACACAACATGTGTCCTTTGTGATATGTTAACACGCCTTTGGAACAAGAAGAGGCTTTTGTTGTATTAGTTTAAAGCAGCACTCTTTCTAGGCAAGCAAGGCACAGTTTTCTGTCCTTTTTAAGCAGCGCGCTACATAATTTTGTCTGCACTGAATCTGCAAGAATGCTAGGAGGACAGAGCTGTTCTCATGGCTTATTGACAGGATGGATCAAACCCAAGCTGTGTAAAACATATTGACTATTATAATGTAACTGCTAGAAGAGGACCTCTGATCTATTCTTTTACTACTTTTTATTGTTTAATTGTACATATCTAGATTTCAGTGAGATAAATGCCATTCCACCAGTAATCTCATTTGAATGAGCAGAAATATTAAAACACATGCATGCCAATGCTTCCTTGAGCCAAATTATAATGAAATTCTCTCTGTGTGTTATGTACAAGAGTGGGCAAGAATTGCAGTATTACCCATGAGACTTTCCTACAAGGCAAAAATATCAAATAACATTTGTACACTCCCATGAAAAGCAAATATATTACTGTCTAACGATTATTTGCCATTATGCTCAAATTTACCTTGCAGAGGCTCCACTATTCAAAGAAAAATAAGAGCATGTGTTGTGTCCTGTCAAATAAGCAATACAGAGTCATTGCATACGAAATAGCTGTTTCACATTTAGAACTGGAGTTGTCTGGCATGTGAATAGGATAACCTTTTGTAAACTATTTTGCATTCTGTGGAGAAGATCCTTATGACTTATCACTGACATCTTTTGACTATAGTGGTGGTAATTTTACACGTGTATTGGGAGCAGCAGCCCCATCCCTCCCCACCCCTGCCACATAGACTAGGATAGTGACGTTTCATCAGGAAAAGAAGTTCCATGGGAAATGGGTATGGCTGTTTAGCTAATTCTAACAGAAGATATCATACAATGACAGTTAATTTCCACTCTTCTGGGAAACTGACTTCTAAAGTCTAGTCACTTCTTTCTGCATAGTGTAATTATCAGCTTGTAGATCTCAGTTTCAGAAAAATGCTGGAAATGGGCAAGTGATCTTACTGATCATATATCCTTTTGAAATACTGGCCCTCTGGTAGCCATAAAATGGTATCCTGTGGTATTGGAGCAATCTTCCTAATCCCCAGTCTTCCCCTATCTGGTTTAATGAAACAATAAAGCATCCTCCTACGTGTGGCAAATCTCAAAATACTTACTCAAACTGGGAAAGAATTTGCTGATTGTTTAATATGGGTTATCGTCATTCATGCTGCAATCTACTTACCTAGGAATAAGCCTCAATGGATCTTACTTCTGGGTAGACATGTATAAGATTGCGCTGTTGTTGTGCTTTAATCCACATTTTTATTTATTTTCGGTTCTCACCAATGTTAGTCCTACTTAGAGTAGACCCATTGAAATGAATGGGGGTATCGGTTTAAAGTTACTCTGAAGTCTTATTTTTCTTCATTACCTTTTCCCCAGAGCATACTAGAGTAAAAAACAAAAAATAGGTGGGATCAATGATGGCTTGCGAGACAGGGAGAGTATATGCTGCAACTGGTGCTGCATAATTGCTTGGTTGAAGTTCTGCTACCCAGCAACTCCCACTGAACACAGTGAAACTTTTTTCCAAGTAAATCTGTACAGGATTGCACTTTCAGTCCCTTGCAGGTACTATTTCATTTCCTTACCTTTTTCTTTTCCTTCTCAACTGCAACTCTCCTTTGGAAGATTGAAGCCATAGATGTATCCCAGAAGACATCATTTTCACATGTTTTTTGTTTACTTTTTCTGTGAATTTGAGGTACAGAAGATTTCAGAGCCTAAACTCCTTACATAACTTCTAAAACTAATGATCTCTTACTATGGTTGGATTCTGTTCATCCTCTCTGGAAAGAGACAATAGAGTGTTGTTTTTCCCAGAGTTGAAGGAGGTATTGTAAAGGCATCTCTGAGCCCACTAGAATCACTGATTAAGAAGGTTTGCAGAAGTTTTTTTGTAGTACCTTTTAAAACTTGTTTGATCTGAGATAGCAGTGGAGCAAAAGAAATTAGTGTCTACATGAGGAACATGGCCTGTATCATACCTCCCTCCCTCTCTCTCTCTCTCTTTCTCTTTGTTGTTATGTTGGATTGATACACTCATGGGCGCTCATTTGCCTTTTTTCTCACTCCACATATGGGAAAAGGAAGAGGAAATACACACACATATCATATGTTTTAAACTTATTTAATGTACTTTGTTGTTGACTTAGAAATAGAAAGCTCATTCAAATGGCTCTGTGACCTAATGTGGTCTAAATGGCATCTAGTCTGTATGACACCACAAACCTGCCACAGACTTCATCCTCAAATTCATCCAAAAATGATAGTTGGTTTCTAGACCTAGTAACCTTTTTTTAAACACATATTTTTGAGGAACGGGGAAGTGGCTGTAGCTCAGTGTTGGAGCACATGCTTTGCATGTGGAAGGTCCCAGGTTTGATCTCCAGCATCTCCAGATAAGGAGGGAAAACTGGAGAGTCACTGTCCATTAGTGTCAATAATACTGGACTAATGATCTGACTCTGAACCAGCTGCATTCCTAAGTTCCTATTTATCACTGCTGTGATAAGCTGTGGAGGAGAGTGGGAGGAGTGTGCAGTATTTGTCTACACACCCCATTCTGCAGCCCTTGCTAGCACAGTCCTTTTAAAATAAGAACCCCCCTCTCCCCATTTTTCCTACCTGGTTGGGGAAGTTCATGCCCAATTTGCCTCCTAGAGGGACATGATTTAAATATTTTATTGCTGCTATAAAGAAGCTAGGGACCAATTGTTCTTTGATGCAAGGGACAAAAGGTTTAAACTGCAGGATGATATTTCACGATAAAATATTAAGAGTACTGAAATCATTGATAAACGTTGGGCAACAAAAGCTGTTGCCTAGTGATTATATTAGAAATTTGTAAGGTAGCCTTTGGTATGTTAGTGGTGGTTAGGAAGAGAGATGCCCTTTCTCTTGATGGACCAAACAACAGAAATTGCTGGAGAATACGTGTAACAGGCTGTCAGTTTTGCTTTCTGGCTGCAAATTAGGGAACAAAAATAATGGGAGATGTAACCTGCTTGTACAGAGCCAAGTAGGGAAGTGGTAAATCTGTCTATCATTCTTGGAACCCCTCGAGGGATGAGCAAAACATATGAAGCAGTCATACCAAGTCACAGCATTGGTCCATATATCTCAATATTCCCTACTCTGACTGGCAGGACTCTCTATGGCAGTCATCTTCAAGTGGTGGGTCATGACCCAAATGTGGGCTTGGGCATGGAGAAAATTGTGAAAGTGGGTCCCATGATGCAGGTTGAGAGTCCAAGGTGGGTCTCAGGTCTGGATCAGTTGAAGACCACTGCTCTAGGACTCAGACAGAGATTTTCCACAGCCCTGGTAGCTGGATCTTTTGCATATCAAGGAAGGGTGCAGGACCACTTATAGCCCAAGAGCTGAATTCCATTCCAGAGAGGCTTTTGGGGGCCTCATTCCAGTGGTGGGTGGGGTCAAAGCAACAGAGGTGGGGCCAAAAATACCAGCATATTTTAGCTTAAGGCTCTCACTGCCAGTAACTAAGACTTAGAAGAGGCATTTGGTGAGGTCATTAGGGGTTTTGGGGTTGGGTGCCATCAGTATGCTGAGTATACTCAGCTCTACTTCTCCTTGTCGTCGGAGTCAGCTGGGGCTGTGAAGGTGCTGGACCAGTGCCTGGAGGCTGTAATGGGATGGATGAGGGCCAATAAACTGAAGCTGAATCCTGATAAGACGGAAGCTTTATGGAATGGTGGTTCCCGAGTCCTGGAATTGGGTAAGGGGCCAGTTCTAGATGACGTGGCGCTCCCTCTGAAGGAGCAGGTACGTAGCTTGGGAGTACGCCTTGATCCATCATTGTCACTGGAGGCACAGGTGGACTCTGTGGCACGGAGTACTTGGGGTCAGCGTCGGCTGATCCGCCAGCTATGGCCTTTCCTGGACAGGGACAACCTAGCCACAGTAGTGCATGCACTGGTAACTTCCCGATTAGACTACTGCAATGCACTCTACGTGGGGCTGCCCTTGAAGACGACGCGGAAATTGCAGCTAGTGCAAAATGCAGCAGCTAGACTGCTGGCAGGTACATCTTACAGAGCCCACATAACACCGGTTTTAAAGGAACTGCACTGGCTGCCTATACGCTTCCGGTCGGAATTCAAGATGCTGGTAATGACGTTTAAATCCCTAAATGGCTTGGGATCTCGATACTTGAGAGAGCGCCTCTCCTTATATATGCCTGCCCGAGACCTTAGATCTGTTGGAGGAGCCCTTCTCCTCATCCCGCCAATGCAACATATACATTATGATGGGACAAGGGAGAGGGCTTTCTCTGTGGTGGCACCTCGACTGTGGAATGCCCTCCCCTTGGAGGCCCGATTGGCGCCAACATTGATTGCATTTTGACGCCAAGTAAAAACATGGCTTTTTAACAAAGCCTTTGATGGTTAAACTCATTGGCACATTGTTTTAACTGTTTTAACTGCATCTGTTGCTTTTAAATTATATATTGTTTTAACTTGGATTATGGTTTAATTTGTTTTTAACTGTGTATATTGTTTTATACTGTATGTTTTTATCTGTACACCACCCTGAGATCTTAGTGATATAGGGCGGGATATAAATATTTTAAATAAATAAAATTTTAACTTTTTAGAATGGGTGGAGGGATACGCAAAGGCAGGGAAACCAACAAACAAGGCTTGAGGTTCTGCAACTCTGATGTAAAGCATAACTGTGATGTAAAGCATATGTTCTACCAGGCCCTCTAGATAAGGTTCTGCTTTGAAAGGTTTTCGCATGGCCAAAATTGTTTTTTTTTAAAATAAAAAATAGATCATTGCATTTAGAATACTCCCAGAACTCACTGCATCCTGATGGTGTTGAGGAAAGGTTCTGGCTCAACGAATTCCAAGATTTTTTAGCTCATTTGTGTTCCTTAGTGGCTGGTCACATTGCACTCATGCCTTGCTTGTGGGTTCCTGGTTGGCCACTGTGTGAACAGAGTGCTGGGCTAGATGGACCCTTGGTCTGATTCAGGATGGCTCTTCTTCTGTTCTGGCAGAACACATTTAGGACAGAAGCATCTGGCTTGGCAGCTTACTTGCACCTTGTGATAAAACAGTTGTTGAATTATAGTCCATAGGTTAAGGAGTTGCCTTGGAGAAATATTTGGATTAGTATCCAGATAGATAGATCCATGTTCTAGGTGACTTTGCCTGAAATTGACATGGCCGCTAGCTTTCTTTACTCATCGCAATTCCATAGATTCATGTTTAAGTCCCGGAGGAGACTTAACAGTCTGATTTCCCGCATCATGCTGGCTAGAGGCTTTCATCCTGCAGTGCAGCGTATTAGACTTGTCTGCCATAAAAGTAAGAAGCATAACTCATAACTGAGCAAAGGCTTTCCTTTAGTAATCATTCATATAAAGAGTTCAGCTGGTAACCAGGCCTATTTGAGCAAACTGATATTAGGGAACAACTTTGAAGTGTGCTGTTCTTCCCAAACCTTGGCAGCTTTTTCCCTTTCTTTTAGGAATATAAGAACATCAAATAAGCTATGCTGGATCAGAACAAAGGTCCATTTAGTCCAGCACTCAGTTCACACAGTGGCCAATCAGTTATCAATCAGGGACCCACAATCAGGTCACAGATGCAGCAGCACCTTCCTGCCTATGTTCTCCAGCAACTAGAGTACATAGAATCATAGAATAGTAGAGTTGGAAGGGGCCTGTAAGGCCATCCTGCTCAGTGCAGGAATATATAAGTTTACTGCCTCTGATACTGGATTTGCTTTACCATAAACCTGTTTACTTTTATCATAAAAGCATATGAATAAACCTGAATTATCATGGTTAGATCCTTATGTTTGGTGTTTCTTGGGCCTTTGGTGGTTTTACTTTTCATCTACTAGTTTAAAAGGCTGTCTGATGGCAGCAGCTTACCTCTACTTTAAATAGGATGAAGTAGGCTATTAGCAAATCATTTTTGTGTTGCATGATTTTGTTTCTTCTATTTCAGTTCTGCCCCATTGTTAATGTGTTTTATGCAAGAACTAGACATAGCCGGAGAAAACTGTTCTAGTAGACCATTCAATAACGTCATCATAATACAGCTGTGTTTAAATTGTTAGCATGAGTGTTGCTTATGAATAAACACAAGAACAAAAGATATGAACAAAATCCTCATCCCATCAATAGGAATAAATAGTTAAGGGCAAAGGAATTGTGCTGGAAGTGCTTTGTTTAACAGACAAGCTGGGTTTGAAAATGGAAGATTGTAGAATATGTTCTTCATGCCACTTTCTGCTCTAGCAGAGCCTCTTTCAAAGCTATCATGTTTGTTTGTTATCTGTAGGATTTAGGTTCTGTAAGCCTAGAACAGAATCCTGTAATGTTGTGTACAGATGTGGTGGGATTGGAAAGCAAACTAGACCCAGTGCCTTTTGAACCTCTGTTACAGGGTCACCCAACCCCAATTCATGAGAAATGTAAGGGTGATAGGAAGCGAGTGTAAGTTAAGAAGCCACTGATGCACTCACATGCTAGAAACAGCACAGTGGCCCAGTTCAGACAATATTCTAGGCGTCATAAATTATGGTTAGTGTATATGCTACAGTATATGGTTATGCTAGAGGCAACACAGTGTCCCAGTTTGGACAAACATCCAGGTTTCATAAACCATGGTTACTACTGAGAAAGGAGGGCTTTCTCCGCTGTGGCACCCCAGTTGTGGAATGAGCTCCCCAGAGAGGTCTGCCTGGCGCCTACACTGTACTGCTTTCATCGCCAGCTGAAGACCTTTTTATTCTCAGTATTTTAACACTTAATTTTATCTTAAATTTAAATTTTACTGTTTTAACTCTGTATTTTAATCTTATATCAATTTTGCTGCGTGGTTTTATCCTGGTTGTGCTTTTTATACTGTATTTTGTAATTGTGCTTTTAACCTGTTGGTTGTTTTATTGTGGTTTTAATTTTTGTGAACCGCCCAGAGAGCTTCGGCTATTGGGCGGTATAAAAATGTAATAAATAAATAAATAAATAATACATCAAGAGTGGGAAACCTCATGCCTGGGAGCCAAATCTGGCTGCCCTGTAGTCCCATTCTGGCCTTCTGAGGTTCCCCAGATGGTCACATCTCCTTCTCCTGGTCCCACCCCCTTTCTGCTGACATCCAATCATTTTGTGGTTTCCCAGCTTTTGTGCAGATTTTCCCCCATTCTAAAAGGTTGAAATGCCTCTCCTAAGGCTTAGTTACTGGCAGTAAGAGCTTTAAGCTTATATGTATGTATGGTGTGTGTGTGTGTGTGTGTGTGTGTGTGTATGTGTATGTGTATGTGTATGTGTATGTGTATGTGTATGTGTATGTGTATGCCTCATCCCTTTAGCTTTTGCCTCCAGCCACACCTACCACTGGAATGCAGCACTGGAGAGCTTCTCTGAAACTGAATTTGGCCCATGGGCTGAAATACATGGTGCAGTATTGGCCTAGTCTCCCTGGTGTGAGACCAAAGAAGAGCAGTCAAAAAAGTAGAGGAAATTATCCATGATTCTCCAGGAGTCAAGGAGGAATCTTTCCAGGAGCTTATCAAACAGGAGGCCCAGGCTCCCTACTATTTGTCTATAGTTCACTTTAAATCCACTTGTTAGTCTTTAAGGTACTACAAAATCCTTTGTTATTCATGGAAATGAAATGATCCCTATGCTCTCCACAAAAGACTCATTCATACTTTACAACTGCCCAACCCCCATTTCTCCCTGATGACAGTCATTGACTCAATTGAGACAGCATGACAAACTGTGCCCTGTGCTTCCAAACAACAAGCAAAGGATGGGTTTAGAGCTGCTTGTTTTGCTTTCATTTTTCTATTGTCTCAATACTAAGCTTCAGAGCTTCACTCCACTCTCAGCCTCTGGAGTTGGAGTAATAGCCATAACTATAGATTGTCAAGTCAGACATCATACCAAACAATAGTTAGCATAAACTATGGTTTACAGACCCTAGCGATTTACCGATCATGGCTTATCAGTTGAGATACCTTACTAAATCATAGTTGAGCTTCCTTAACTGTGGTTTGACATAGTGTCTGGACTGGGCTATGGCTTCTCAAGGTGTACTTTTAGATGCTGAAGGGCTTTCAAATTTCATTCAGTTTACCTAACCTTTGATGACTTCTCTCCTTTGCAAATTCACAGCAGTTATTCTGTGTTTTGTATAATTCTTGTCACTGGTGCTGTACATTGGCAATGGCTGTAAATTGACATACTTTGAGATATCTGGAAACCTTATTTATTTGTACAGCCTCTGATTGGCCAAATGTGATAACGTGGAATGTGTGGTGGTGCCTTCTATTTCACAGCTACCAGGTCAAATTCCACAAGATGGTATTGCAGAAATATGGAAACAATCAGCGAAGCTCTCTGTGAAATGAGGCTGGTTTCTTAATACGCTCAGTTCTCATTGCCTTCAGACTACGCAGCTAGTGCACTAGTTAGTGCAATAGATGAATTCCTCAGAGAATCTCCTTGTTCCCCCACTCACCCTGTCATCTTGCCTTTAAGCAAGATTATGTATAATACTATCTCTGTACCAAGCTGCTTCCCTGTATACTCACACATTGCCTTGTTTACCTTGGCTCTTCATGACATTCTCTCTACTTTCCTGGTGGAAGATTCCATTTCTGAGAGAGGGATGCGCTCTTTTGTTTGAAAAGGGGAGGAGGGGAGTGAGAGGTTTTTTTAAAAATCCTGCATATTAATCTTTCCTATTGTGTAACTATTCTAAAATATATGCGGTGCTTGCTGTCAAAATAAAGAGCACATGCAGGATGTCGTATGCAATTCTATTTGCATTTCAAAACAGCTGAGTCAACACAATACAATGGTCCTGCCTAGAGGTCCTTAGGGAACCACAGTAGCTGACAATGTGTGTTTAAAGGGAGGGTCTTAATTTTTCTTTTTCTCCCCCCCCCAAAAAAAAGCCACTTGGAATAGCCAATAGACCTTGTAAAGGCACTTGCCCAGCACCTAGCGTTTTGGTGCTGCTGGCTGCTGCTACAGACAGACTGACACAATAGCTGGCACAATAATTTATTTCAAATCAATTTTCATTCGAGTGAAGCGGGAAGATAAAGCGAGGAGTGGTGGGTGGGTGTCAGGAAAGGAACCTGGCAACAGTTCAGAGAAGAGAAGCTGCCGTTAAAGTGTCTCGGCTCTAGCTGCTCCTGATGCAAGCAGCTGTTTTCATCTGCACTGCAGCATTGCAGCCTCTCCGGTCCGAGCTCTCTGGGCTTCTTGCTGGTGGAATTAACGAGGAAGCTGGCCCGGCTTGCTGCTAGCTCCAACACAAGGGCACGCTGAGGATGGGAGGGTCGCAGTCTCTGCAGCAGGCACAGACAAGTAGCCTGATTCGGGAGCCATCAGAGGCAATGTAAGTATGGGGGTCCCTTTACTCCTTCCCACCCTCCCCCTTGTACGGAGAGGATAGAAACAGCAAAGGGGACGCTAAAGGGTTGATTTAGACAGGCTGGCTTATGTGGCAAGTCTTTGTGTAATATTTAATCTGATCGATTCATTTTTCAACACTGTTTAATTTTTCAAAACATTTTCTGCCATAGCATGTAGGAATGTTGGTTAGAGAAGACATCTCAATTCCTTTTGTACCATGCAGTGCAGTAGCTACCATTTGTTTCTTATGCATTTTGTGGACATAATCAATCAAGCCCATCACCATGTTCAGTGATTCTATTTTCTGATTCTGTTTAAAATGCGCAGCATGTAGGTTGATTTCACTGTTTGTCCTGCAATCCCCCCCCAAGACATTTCTCTCAGTTCACATCCCCCTTGTCTAAATCGAGTGTGCTCCTGTTTGTGGTTTAAACAAAATTACTCTGCCATTTCTAATTGCCATCCAAGATGATACCTTATCTTGTCTCAATAAGGATAAAATAAGACAGATTGTGATTTTTAGAATATAGTAGCAGGCTTGTATCACCTAGATTTGTGAAACAATTCGATTTGTCATCTTTAGTTTGGAGTATGCTGCCTCTCTCTCTCTCTCTCTCTCTCTCTCTCTCTCACTCTCATCCATACGTGTGTGTGTGTGTGTGTGTGTGTGTGTGTGTGTGTGTGTTGAGATAGAGAGATATCAATTCATTAGGCCAAGTCTCTTTTCTACCTGCTAACCAAATACACTACTGAATATACTAGAAGGTGATTTTTAATTGGGTTTCCTGGAACGGCCTTTTCTTCTTGTTTCGGGTGTATAGGCCTAGGCTATTTTAATATGTTTAGCAATTAGTGCATATTCAAGATGCGTGATTCACGGTGACTGCTATCCATATATATTATATAACCTGGTGTTAAGGACAAGCTTAATCAACTCATTCTCATTTTAATTATAGCATCTTGTTTATTGCATCAATTTTGAACCTCCATGAAGCAGTTCTTTCTCTTTCCCTGCGTACTCAATAAGAATCCTTTCAGAATTAAGAGTGAATGGTAGATCATACTTGTACACTAACAGCCTAATGGCAAGGCCATATCAGCTGATGGGCTATAGCCTGATTGGCTGTATATATCTATTTATCAAGGTCAGTGTCACTGGAAGTGTGTTTGATTGCTTTGTTGCTAATTCAATCCATGTAAGACTTTTAAAAATCCAGCTATAGCTTATTTTATTTTAGGAATGCTAACATAGTAAACATTGCTAGATCTTATATTGGAATAAACTGATACTTCATCACCTTTAACATGTATCACTTTAAAAAAAGAAAAGAAAAGAAATAATCCTTTCCTGTAGTATTATTGAGAGTGTAAGGAATTTGAATGATCAACATGTCCCCCTCTTTATCCATAATTGTAGCAGTTTGTGGAAAACTCATTTAAAAGTATTGATTAAAGGAAGCTTTCTCTATAATTAAAGACATTCAGATAGTTCTAATATTTAATTCCCTCTGTGAAGTGAAACCATACTGAATGAATAAGGCCTTCAGCACCCGAACAGTATGAGTTTTTTTAAATTAATATTTGGATTGCGTTTCTAGATGCAACCCCTTCCCCCTAATACAATAAGCAATTGGCTTGTAAGTCTGAAAATAGTGACAAGTTCTAATGATTTTCATGCAGATATGATAAAATGCTGTTTACTATTTTATTTATTTGTTTGTATGTTACATTTAGTAGCCCTGGGCAGTGTACATGATCCTCCTCCTCTCCATTTTATCCTCTCAACATCCCTGTGAGGTAGGTTGGTTGGAGAGGCTGTGACTGGCCCAAAGCGACTTAGTGAGCTTCATGGCTGAGTAGGGACTCAAACTTGGTCTCCTGAGTCCCAGTCCAATACTCTCCAGTGTAACAGATAATAAGTATTACATCTCGTAAGGAACCTAACTGTATTTTGTGATGCTATGTGGGGAATTGAGGGTGTTTAAAAAAATATTTGGGTGTTTTTTAAAAAATAAATAAAATCTTTTATTTGACTAAAAGATACCTTTGATGTGGTATAATTATACATATTTCTGATTCTACAAGGACAGAAGGGTTGTCTAAAAGTTCAGGCTGGCTTCCATTTTATGGGTATATTTTTCACACTCTTGTCAACGTCATACCTCCAGTGAAATGGAAGTACTTAATTTTAGCTTTTTAGCTAAATTGTGACATGACAGTTGTTTTATTCTCCACCTTTGGAAAGCTTATGAACAAAAAATAGTATAGAAAAATATGTGCTACATCAAATGACACATTTGTTTTCACTAGGATAAATGGTAAGGAAGGGATTATTGCTTTCACTGTGGGGTGTAGGTGACCCTCAATATTAGTGACAAAACTATATGAGGAATACAAGAATTGTAGATATTTTCTGAGATTTATGGGAACATGTCCCCCATTCAATGTATGTGTTGTGGAAAAATCTCATTTCCACCACTATTTTCTTATATAAGGCAAATGGGAAGCCTTGTGTAGAGTCACCCATCCTGACATTTTCTTTGGAACATCTCTAGAGGCAGATCATAGCACATAAGCTTGAGGTTTCTCACTGAAGTTAAATAAGTCAGATTTTCTAACTTGGTTCAATTGGGTTGGGTAGGCGATGGGTCTAAAAGCAAGCTTCCTCTTGTTCATGTTGTTACATCGACCGTTGATTGGCTGTGCAAACTAGAAAGGGTAAGGGTTGTGTTTTTTTCTTGGGGTCTCTAGCATGCCACTATCCCACAAGAGCTGTGTGGTTGATTTTACAATTTGTGAATTCATGAAGCACATGGTAGACTAGAGAGGCTAGGCATATTGTCTTCAGGGAAATTCTCTTGTGCAAGCTTCACTGAAATTAATTGGACCCAGATGGAAGTTCCTAGAAGAGTATGCCCAGATTCCTGGGCTTTTGTTTGTGTGTATATGTGTTTATAACTCAATTGTAGTAATAACCTGGTTGGTCAAGGAAGGAAAATGGTAACTGGTGCAGATGAAATGTGAACCTTTATATCCATTAATTTTGTCATTCTTGGCACTCTCGAGAGCTTGTGTAAACACAGGTTATAATTAAAACTTCCATGCTTATATAGGCCTTTCCCATTCATGCACAGTATGGTTTTCCCTCTTGCAGAAAACAATGGGAAGCTTCTGAATGCTGTATAATTGACATTGTGGCATTTAACCTAGGAAAAATAAACTATATCCTAAGATAGTTGCTTGCTGCCCTTGTGAACCTTTTGGCAGTGAAGGGTTAGGTTCTCTTCAGTGCAGAAAGCATCATTTTACATGGAAGTGGTGGCAAGAAGGATCCAGAGTTACCTTGCCCAATGGCTCATTATCTTGGCTGAGTGGAAAATGAGTGTGCCTAATCTTTGCCTGGGGCAAGTCTGGGAATCCTGATTGTCAAAAGAGGCACTCTTCTATCCAACATTTATTCCATTTAGGCCCTAAGGATGTCCACATGTACATGCCCTGCTCTTCGAATATGTGGTGCTTTTCCTGAGCACTCAATATGCTTTATTACATTTTCAATAATACTTTTACAGGACTGTTGTCAAGTAAGCTAGTGTACTACTAGTAGTCTGCTGAGAGAGAAGCTAGACTATGAACCGCTAGAAGCTAGACTATTTTCGTGAACCGCCCAGAGAGCTTCAGCTATTGGGCAGTATAAAAATGTAATAAATAAATAAATAAACTCACAGAGTGGTCTCAGTGAAGCTATTGTCTCAAGCTCTTATCCACTACACAATACCAGTTATTAAATCAGAAACGTATTTTGAAAGCCTTTTTGAAAAGTGGTTAAAATATGAAAATATGGATGCAGACATAATAAAATCCTAAACTTTCTTGTTCTGTAATTAATGGTGTTTTAATATGCAGTTAGTCATTCTCCTACATCTTTAACTAAGTTGTGTGGGGTGAAATTACTGGGGATTGGAAAAAATATTCTTCTGTGTTAGCACAGCATTCAGCCATATCTATGTTATGATGTTATGGGATTATACAGAGTAGCAGGAGTGATACAGAATATTTGTAAGTGTTGGGATTAATGTTCAGAAATTCCTTTACTTACCCAAGTCAGCTTTCATATCTTTTGGTGATATTTCAAAAATTGATCATGTAAAAATGACACATCCATGGATATCTGCTATCAAAACTTAATATGTGGTAACAAAATAAATGCTGATAATTGTATCTATTTGTTTTACTTCTTCAATTAATCTTGCAGGGAGAGTCAATGTAATGATGAACCAGATTCTGTTACTTAGGGATTTCATACAAAAAGTATTAAGTTTCCATTCTTTTTCTGTATCTGGTTTAACAAAGTGATTTGCTGTTTCAAGGAGGTCCAGTTTTGCCTGCATAATAGTACTATCATTGTTGATTTGTAAAATTGAAGGAAGTCACTCCAAGCTGTAGAACTCGCGTATATTTTGGCTAGGCTGCTGTTACCAAGGTCAGAATCCATTTATGAGGACTCTGTGTTTCCATAACAAGATTTTTTCTTTCATTCACTTTTACTACTGGACTACAGGGCCTGGTTGTTAATCCAGGAACATTGATGATATTTTGAGGCTTGCAGGAAGAATCCAACAAATATGGATGCTAGAAACCAGGATTTCTAATATGTTCTATGATACAGGAATATGTATGATATCCTAGAATTTAAAATAAGGGACATCTTGGCAACCATGACAATAAGGCACATCTTTTCCTTTTTTTAAACTGCTCTGTGATTAATTTTTTTTTTAAATAAATTCTAAAATTGGAACTATTCTCTACTGTGGGAGGCTTTAAGCTTCTGTAACAGCATGACAGGACTCCTAGCGGTAAATACAATGTGGTTTAGTTTGAAATTCTAAAGTAGTTAGGATCAAAGACAGCCCTTGCTTGTGGGCTTTCATCTGCTCCAGTAAAAACAGCAGTCACTACTGAGCTTGTTAATTATTTTGTTACTCCAGAATAGTGAAGAGGCATTGCTGAATGAATTCAAAAGTATTTCTGTGCAGAAAACAACCTGCAAATTCTGCCTCCTGAATTCTTGGAACCATTAAGTACATCACATTTGGTTTGTGATTACATTTTCCATGTTTCATGTGGGAAATGCAAGAGGTTCAATTTTTTTGTAAGCAAAATGTGACACTTTCCGCAGCCAGTGGCTGAAAAACATGCAAGCGCAAACTGATCTTGTGAATGGTTTGTATTGGAAATAAAAAAGTACCTTGTTATCCAAAAGTGAAAAGAAACTTACAAGTAATTGATAGTCCTGCAAGTAGGAATCTCAGACTTTCTTTTATTTTCTGTAGTGAACTGGGGCTGTGTGTGCAGCAGTGCCCTCTATGAGAATAATGTCCCCTGCCTCAGCACTGCAGTGTGCTTTTTCATTTCCTTGAGCAGGAATGGTTCCCTCTCCTTTTCTTCTCCTACCCACACAATCTTGTGCAATTGGGGACGGGATATCAGATGTCTAAAAAAGTGGCATCTCCTGCTCCTGGACAACTGCATTCCATTCTTCTGCCCTTTGGGTCTGTGAGAACAGGGGGGTTCAGATGATACCTCAACATGCATTGAAAGAATGCATGAGTGAGGTCAAGGCGCCACGTGGGGAGCTCCACCTCCCAGTGGTGAATGAATGCACAGCAGCAGAAATGCTCTCCTGCTGCATGGGCTCTCCACATATTAATATATTCATGCAGAGCTCCTCCACAAGAGGAAGGACTGTAGGCATCAGCATCTGGGGCCATGGCCAAGATGGGGCAGGGCTGAACAAAGCAGACCCGTGCCTACCTCATGCATTCTTTAAATGGGAAAGGATTGTGTGAATCCCTCCTGAGCAGACACCTAAGAAAAGGGAATGCTCTGGGTGAGTGTAAGATGTGAATGTCACATTGTGAATGGGAGTGGAGAGCATCTTATGTAACAACTGCAATACTAACTGTGAAGGTTAACTTACATCAGGAATTTATTTACCAGAATTGATACAGAGTGGGTATCCTTTGAGTTCCTTTATGGGAGGTTCTGGATCAGGAAGCACATGTTTGCTGCACTGAGAGAAATGGTGCAATTTCATGGTCTGCAGGTAATGTATGAACGACAGCTCTGCTGAGTCAGACAAAAGGTCTTCTTTCTGTTTCTGACAGAGGCCAACCAAATGTTCCAAGAGATTCACAAGGAGGATTAGGGTTGTTTGGAGTTTTTTTGTATTTATTGGTTGTTTATTGTGAACATCTGGTGATCAGTGTGCACTGTGTCCTGGTTTCTACAAAGCATGACTCTGCTAATGAGGTCATATTAAACTGGATACTTGGCAGATCATTCTTCCTGAATAAGACAAGACTTTGCAATGAAGGTCTGGAATCTTACCTCTCAAATTAGTCTAAGGAGAATCATTTGCCATACCCAGTTCATATACCTCAAGGCTAGCATTCTCCATTTAGCATCAATTCCTTGCGGCCTTCTGATTCTTGCAAGGGTCCTGGCCAAAGCTGGTCACTCATAGGAGTGTCTGATGGCTAGTTTAGCTGGTTGCTTTATTTATTTATTTATTTATTTATTTATTTAATGAATTGCTGTCACCTGTGTGTGGATACAGATTATTCTTATATTTGAAACTAAGAGGGAAGCGTATATTTGAAAGGATCTACAGAGCGAAATAGAAGCAGCAGTAGCTGAGGAGTCTGGGCAATGTGTATGATGATAGTAGGTGGTGAAATGGCATCGTGTCCATTATGTCATGGCCAAAGGTCCTACGTAGTAGAGTTTGTGGCCTCTAGTGGCACAGATGCTTTGGATAACAACATAAGAAAAGCCATGCTGGATCAGATCAAGGTCCATCTAGTCCAGCATTCTGTTCACACAGTGGCCAACCAGCTGCCTGTGGGAAGCCCACAGCCAAGACATGTGTGTAAAAGCACCACCCCATCCATCTTCCCCAGAAAAAGGTGTACATAGGCATGGGAAAGTTACTAGGATGATGTGAAATCAAAGTTGTCAGCGGAGGGTAGAAATCTTTTGGGAAAAGTGCAAATTAGGCAGTGTGTTTTAGCAATTTCTGTTGTGAAAAGTGCAGGCTTTTTCAGCTAAAAATGCTCTGTTTTCTCTCCTTTTCTTTGGAGCATCCTGGGAAGCAGAAAGCCTAAGAAGTAAGTCAGGTTAGAGCATCAAAATAAGGCAGATACTGAAGAGAAGTCAGATTCGTTATTGCTGTTCTTTTAATAGAATGGTGTTGTGCAGCAATTTTCCTCAAATACAAGCTTTGCAAAGATATGGAGAACAAATGGTTAAACAGTCTTAAGTATCTTTCTGATGAGCATTTTCTTGCCTTGGACACTGGTATGTATTCTAAATATAGTTTGGTTATTTCCTCCCATCTCTTAAGAGAGTTCTGCAGATGTGCTGCATATTTCAGATAGAGAAGATTATTCAGTGGTCCATTGTTGCAGCTCTTGTCACTCTGCCATCAAGTTGAATGTCTGTTGATGAAATTATCAGTATCTGTTGTTTTTTATGACAAAGACACATGGAGAGAATTAGGAGTCTTGTATTGTGAACTGGTCAGTTCTTCTAGTTGTAGTTCTTTGCTGAATATAATATGAAGAAGTTTGATGTGGGCTTGTAAATCTCAGGTTGTATTTGCATGATAAAGCAATCTGTCTTAAGAAAACTATGATTAAAGCAGCACCACTTCCAAGGTACAATCAGATTTGATCTCTCTCTCACATACGCAAACACACACATACACATGTTAACACAACACGTTAACCCACCCAGTCTGGGTTGCTGTTGAACTGTGGGTTATTGTATTGTGTTGCCTTAACGAAGCACATTTTATGCAGGGTGGCTTATTAATCATGCAGTGTGGTTTATTTTTCTTGAACAAGCCACCTTGAGAACCCATGACTTGTTCAGGATTGTTAACAAGCCACCCTGCAGAAAAAGAGCTGTGTTCTGACAAAAAGATACCCCACTCTGGAAAAAGTGCTACGTTCAGACAACACAATAATCCATGGTTTGACAACAACCCACATTGGGTGGGTTAGCGTGTTATGTGAACCCAGCCATAGAGATGTGAAGGCCCCGAAAAAAACAAAGAAAATTTTCCCCCATTTTTATCTAATGACCATCCTCTGTGCCCCCAAAATTGAACAGTTTTGGATTATGAAATATTTTCTTTTAGAATTTAAGACAAAGTATTTATATATTGTTATACAGTCTTTACTCCTCCCAAAATGATTTCTAAAAACTATGTAGTAAGAACACTTTTATAGAAAGACTGGAGATGTAAAATGTCTGGAAATAATGAAGCCATGGGAAAATGTTTTTTTAATCTTCTCTGTAAGATTCCCAGCATAGTTATTTATTTCATTCCTTATAGAAATTATTACTCTAACGTGTATTATACTGATAGACATTTTTGCTCAGTTTCCCAACGGAGTCACCATTCTGGACAGTAAATGTGTGTTCTTGACAATTTGGGTTTTTTTCAACAGAGTATTGTGTTTCTGCGCTTGTTCTGGGTAGATGCTGAAGTTCTAATCTATTCAGACAATTACAAATTTACTGAGTTTACTTTTAAAAGTCTTAAAATATAATGATAATACATAAAATAACTTTAGGAACAGAAAGGCTGCATTATGTTCCTAAAGCAGCCCTTCCCAACCAGGTTCCCTCCAGATGTTTGGATTATAGTGCCCAGCATTCCTGATCATTGGCCATGCTGCCTGAGGCTGATGAAAGCTGAAGTCTAAAATATCTGGAGGATACCAGGTTGGGGAAGGCGGTCTTAAAGCACCTTACATCTGTAAGGGGGGGGAGTACTAAAAAAAAAAGCAAAAGCAAAAAAGTATTCATATTATTTTTCAATCCCCCCCATTTTATTTTATTTTATATTTTTGCCTGAAAATTTGTGTGTGTGTGTGAGGAAGAAACTTTTTTTTAATTTCCTATGGACTCAAAATTTCTGGAAATTTTACATTTCTCCTCTCTCAGTGCCAAACTAAACATCCTTCTAAACATGCAAAATGACGCTATGCATGATAGTTTTACTTACTTGCATATGTACACGTGGCAGCAATTCATACCGGGGCCATGGCAGTCTGGGAAGTAGGGGTTAAACCTTTCCCTCCACCACCCATTTTCTCTTAAAAATTTCCCTTTGAAATTGATTTTCCTTCCTCACCTTTGGAGGGCGGGGGTGGGTGGGAGTTTCCATTGAAGTCAAAAGAGGCTTTCTGCTTATTTGTATTGCTATACTATGCATAATTAGAATGTTTAATTTGGCCTTATATCTCACTCACGCACATGCGCGCGCACACTTACATGGAATGAGCTTTTATAATTGGAATCATATACAGGTTTAAGGCAACTTATCATAGCTAGAGCTCTCCACAGAACTAGGGGTTGTTAAAAAAGAAAAGAAAATCTACATTATGGTGGTACCATCATAGGAAGCTCATCATGTAATGAACATCCTTAAGAACTCATTTCAATTTGGAATGCTTTTATTTTATTATTATTTTGTTTAAAATATTTATATACTGTCCTTCATAATGGATTCCAGGGCAGTGTACAAAATTCATTAAAACAACAAACAAATCGTTAAAATATTTTTTAAAAAATTGAAATCCACAATAAAACAGGAAGTTAACTAAGCTAGGCATTGCAGTGTTCTTTCTTTCTTTCTTTCTTTCTTTCTTTCTTTCTTTCTTTCTTTCTGGGAAGCTCTGATATCCCACGTTTTACATGTATATTTATGCTGAAATAATCTTGGAATTCTTCTCTGGAGACCAATTCTTCTCTGCTGAGCACAAGAAAGCCAATGCACTTTCTAGCATAATGGCATTGCATTAAAATAGACCTCTCCTTCCTATCTTAGAAAATTTTGATTTATCTGAGGGCAGTTCCTTTTTCTTTTTCTTTTTTTCTGTTCTTCCTAAAATGGAAAACTACTAACCTTCCATATTTTGTTTTATAGCACAAGCTGCAATATAGTCACCTGACATTTATATACTTCTTACTGTAGGAACAATGCAGGTGCAACCTAGGTGCAAAGAATTAGTGGACAAACGGCAAAGAGACCTCTTAGATACACTTCTGCTTATCTTAAATAAACAAATTGCTTGACTACTTCTATGGCAAAGATAATTCAATGCTGCAGGCAGTTGTAAAAACAGATAAAAAGCAACACCCTTCTGTACCAACTTACTTCCTAAAAGGAACACATTCTGAAATGGTTTTAAAGAGGATTTCCTTTTGGTCTCTGTAGAAAACACACAATCATTATCCAGCAGGTCTCGACGAAGAAGGGATCGGAATGGCTTTCTCAATCTTCTTGCTCCCAGAAACATAAATTACTATAGCATTACAAGATCAAGACACATCTGCCACAGAAATATTCAAAATAGAAATGGAAGACATGCGTGAAATACCATCAAAATGGTGAGACAATTGAATAGAAGTTTGAGGTTTGCCTTAATACAGTTAATGTAAGAGCATATTGGGAATATAAGGTAGCTAAGTAAGTAAATTGAATGCCATTTTTCTTGGTAGAGAGGTAGGCTACAAATAAAATAAACATAATTAGAAATTCAGTTGCAGTTTCCAGCAGAATCCAATTTGATATTCTTAATACAGTTGTGGCATATTTATTATCTAGAATAAAAACTTTGGCTACATATTTGAATGCAGAGTTGATGTACTGTAGACTTGGACGTAGGTTTTAAATAGAACTAGAGTGTTGAGTTGTGGCTGACAAATCCAAACATTAGAAACAGCAAGACTGAGTAGTGTACAGGCCAGAAGTACAAAACTGGGGAGTAATGTGATAACATGGGAGTTTGGGGCAGAAAACAGGGTCAAATAGCAGCTTGGGGGAATTTTCGTTTCAACTGTGGCATAGCAGAAAAGGGTTATTCCTTGTCATCCCAGACCATGGCCCTAATCTTGACTCTCTCCCCCCAAGCCCCCATGGCTATCTTAAAAACATAAAATAAAACCAGATATGTTAAGTGTGATCACGCATTTGATGTAACATTTAGCTCTTAGAAAACAGGTCGGGAAGATATCTATGATAACCTCTGACAGCGTGACAACAGGTGAAGGATTTTCTTATATTTATAACAGGTGGGAACCAAAGAACAACATTGGCTAATAATTAAGGGTTTACTTCCTGTCTCAAAAACAGGGGGTAAAATATGTCTTCATTGTGTTTGTAATTCTTCATTGCTGGAGAATTTGTTACTACTTAATTACCTTTAGCCAACCAACCTGCATCCAATGAAGGTTGTGGTATTGTGGGGGTTTCCCCTTTTGCTTTCATTGCATTGTTCTGGTGAACTAAGAATCCTAATCTGTGCATGTGTGATTGTGAATGCAACCAAGGGAGTGACAGTTCTGGAAACACAACAGTACAGGGAGGTGTGTGTGTGAGAAATGGAAATACTTGTATCTTGTATATGTGGTGCCAGATTCTAATCTCAGAACTACTGATGCACACACAATTATTATTTTGATAGGACAAAAGTAACAACAAAACAGCAGAAGGGAAGTTATTGCATTATTTAACACCGCCGTGATAAGTCTCATAAATCTGTTCCTTTGTGAAAGCAAGTTTCTGAAGTGTAATGGAAAACCTAAAAGTACAGAGATAAAAGAATAAATGCACCCAGAGAATTTATTGTACTTCTGAGGGTATTTTGCCTGGTGTGTCTTGCAAAGCTGTTTTGCACTAATGTAGTCATTCTTGGAAATGGGAAGCTTACAGGATGTAGATTTTTTTAGCTCAAACTATACTGTATATCTC